>NC_090924.1:1013936941-1014561941 GCF_040938575.1 Ambystoma mexicanum | reverse complement strand
ACCCTAATCTTAGACATCAATAAAGGCAATGTGCCAATGGCTACTTTGCAGCCATTTTGGCCACTAATAAGGCTTTTTTGCATAAGAAATTGAGCTAGCCCTTTGTAAACCCAGAGAACTCTTATCAGTGGTTAAATCTCTGACATCGACGGCTAATTACACCACCACTGTGATTCCATCTCAGGAACTTTGCGACTCATTGTCCCAGCTACGGAGGTGCCAGCCACAACTATTGAGGGGGATCTCCCAGAATGGTCTCTCTTCCCTGTGTTCACGGAGTCACTGGTCTCTGCATCCATCAACTAACTTATGTCAGCGGCTCCGTCTGACCCGGTGCCGCTGACGGTGATGAAGGATATATCCACTGCTCTGTCGAGTGAGATTACCCTGGCCATTAACACGTCCTGCCAATCTGGCTACATTACTCGGGAATTGAAAGTAGCTACTGTGATACCACAGCTTAAGAAGCCTTCTTTAGACCCCTCACTTCTTTCAAACTTTTGCCCAATTTCACTTCTTCCCTTTTCTATGAAGCTTTTGGAGGCTTTGATATCCCCACTTCTGTCATCTTTTGTGGAGTCTTATGATATCTTTGACCCCATCCAGTCGGGATTCCGGCCTGGCCGGGGCACAGAGATTGTCTTGTTATCAGTTCAGGATGATATGGCTAGGCTAGTCGATGCTTGGGGGGTGGGTGCCCTGATTTTTCTCGATCTGTCACCGGCATTTGACACCGTGGACCACCCCACCCTGCTAACCCGCCTGGCACAGATTGGTATTTCTGGCCTAGTATTGGCCTGATTCACCTCGTTTTTCGAGGAGAGAAGTCAAATACTCTCACTTCCTCCCTTTCTTTCACTTCCTTGTTCCCTTTCCTATGGGGTTCCGCAGGGCTCGGCCTTGTCTACCATCCTTTTAATATCTACATTCGGCCACTTGTGTGTCTCATCTTCTCCTTCGGCATCAGGTGCTACTCTTGATCTGGTCAGATCTTGAGCAGACTGAGATGGTGTCGT
Organism: Ambystoma mexicanum; assembly: GCF_040938575.1. Classification (NCBI taxonomy): domain Eukaryota; kingdom Metazoa; phylum Chordata; class Amphibia; order Caudata; family Ambystomatidae; genus Ambystoma; species Ambystoma mexicanum. The sequence goes on along the minus strand of NC_090924.1, from coordinate 1,014,560,925 downwards.
GCCTTCATAAGTGCCTGAATGCCGTGGGGGACTAGGATGAACCACAACTGGCTGAAGCTTCATGGAGACAAGATGGAGGTTATGGTGGTGGGTGCTCCCCCTTATCCTTCACTCTGGGTGTCCTCCTTCTATCAATCTTCGTTGGGTCCACTCCCTGTCCCTGTTACTATGGTTAAGAATCGGGGAGTTATTGTTTCATCTACTTTCTCTATGGACCCTCAGGTGTCTGCCCTGTGTAAAGCTGGTCACCTCTACTTGAAGATTCTGTAAAAGTTGATCCTCTTTATACCTTTGAAACTTAGGCCACCAGTGGTGGCCGCCTTGGTTCTGAGTCGCTTAGACTATTGTAATGCACTCTATTTGGTCCAGCCTAAGAGTTTCATCCAGCAGCTGCTGCGCTTGCAAAATCTGGCCACCCGAGTGGCTACGGGATCCCCTTATGGGGCACATATTACACCAGTCTTGCATGCCTTACACTGGTTACCTGTTGCCCAGTGCATTAAATTTAAGGCACTTTGGTTCATTGTGCCCTTCATGATCTAGGAGCCGAACACATATGGGTAAAATTTGGGTGCAGCGGTCCCGGGCCGCCAATCTGCTCTGTGCGCCATTTTTTCGTAGCACGCGTATTGGAGGCCGGGCTTTGGTTGGAAAGGCTGTGGTTGGAAATAAAAATCTTTGAAACACTCTTCAGTTCAGGAAGTCTTTGAAGAACTACCTTTTCTAGAACAGATTGTCCAGTCTGCTTTTCTCCCTTCCCAGCACCAAGATTCCTATGGGTGACTGTGCGCATTACAAGTTCTCTTAACATAACATAACATAGTGTGTACCTTCGGTATAGTAGGCCATGGTTCAAAAAGAAAAAAGGTGTACCCTTCTCACAACCCTTCTGTTTCTGTTATTGTTTGTAGGAATGCTTCAGCTAACAGTGGGTCATTCTGTTGGACAAAGGCAAGGTCGGTAAGAGTTTCAGGTTCCTCTTCGGTGACCCTTCTGGGCTCAGGTCTAGGTGGGATGTCATCATGTTCATCAGTTTCCCCAAAACTCCTTTGTGTTCGGTCTGTGACCTTTTTCCCGGCCTCCTCCTTTACCCTGGGAAACATAGCTCTATTGAGAACCCCTTGTGCAACTTTATCACCTTGATGGATTGGGAAGGGATCTTTTCCATTATTTTGTAATAGTACTTTCACAGCTCCCCTGTAATCTGAATCTATAACCTCTGCTAGAACATCAATGCCAAATTTCAAAGCTAACCCTGACTTGGGAGACACCCAAATGTAGATTTTCGGGTGTGGAACCAGAACCAGATTGCTGGGTATTAGTCTTCTTTCTCCAGGGGGAATGGTTTCATCCCTGATACTACAAATATCAAATCCAATAGAGCCTTTAGTGGCTACTAATGGATTTGATACTCTTGGACTCAACTTTTCAAATTTAAGAATTCCCCAACTTGTATCAGTTGAGCTGCATCCCGCTTCTAACACCATCTGTGAAGGCATCATGAAGCAGACACAGACACAAGAGATATAGTTGTGGCTATAAACTTTTATTGAAAGGAAAATGGGGTTGGGAAAAGGCCTACCTTGCACTATTCTAAGTGGGATTTTCCATACCTAACTCAAAATAAAGTCAGTTTATGTCAGGAAGTCAAAATCAAATGTTCTGTCTGTGTCCAAGCCTATTCTTGCCCTCAAAATGTATAAGGGTTGAGTCTCAAAATGCTAAGTGTTCAACAAATGTTCCACTGACTCTTCACAGCTTGTCGCTTGAGAAAGGATTCCCTTCCCCAAGCTTTCAGGCACTTCAAAAGGCGGTGCGTCCGAGCCCCTTTTGTCCAACTAAATGTTCTTCACTTTCCTCAAGACACGTTTCTCCGAAGTTCTCACAATACTTCCAACTGACAAGCAGGTGGTTCGTCCCAGCCCCTCTTGTCTTGCAAAGTTCTCAAAAACTTCACAAAGCAAATGTTACTTCATGTGGAAACTGGTGTATTCTCCTGCCAGATTTCCCAAGAGTACATCAATGTCAAACAAAACTATTCCTCTTCTGACTAGATGAACATGTGGCATACTTTCCTGCAAGGCTTCAGAATTCTTCCAATACACAAATCACAGGGTTTCTTCTTCATTGAGAACCTGGTACACTCCCTTGCCAGGTTACCAATTCTCAATTGGTTTGGGCAATGCTTGCTTTGGTTACTTGCGCTCAGTTTTAGCTTACTCTTGACAGTACTTGTATTTTCTTGGCTCTTGGCAATACTTGCTCTCTTGTGGCTCTTGGCAACACTTGCAGTCACTTGATTCTTGACACTTGCTCTCTCTTGGCCCTTGGCAATGCTTGCACCCTCTTGTCTCTTGACAACACTTGCTCTCTCTTTGCCCTTGGCAATGCTTGCACTCGCTTGACTCCTCTCTTGGCCCTTGGCAATATGTGCACTGGTTTTTGACAGTTCAGTATTCATACAACTTGTCTGCATTGCGCTCACTCACACAAGAGTGAAATGATCTGCGCGGCACACGCAGACACCCTCGGTGTGCCCAGGAGTCACACGCTTGCTACAAACTCACCGGGTAAGTCACGTCTCTGTGTTGCGCTCAGTGTGTAATGGACCTCGGCATGTGTAGCTCCTCCTGGCCAGGCACCCGACCTCTCTCGGGTCGCTGTTGCTTCCGTCCACGCTGAATTTGAGCCGCCTTGGCTCCTGAATGTCCCTGGTACAATCTAGCCAATCGGGCCAACTCGGCTGCTTACACCGTCTCGGCCTTCCACTGCACAAACTCTGCAAGCGGGACAATGAGAGGTACAGATGCTCTCAGGATCCACTGTGGTCCCAGCGTCCTCTTGCCTCTCCAGCCCTGCTTCAAACTGCTTCTTCCGGCTTCTTTTGCTTGTTCCCCTTCTCTCCAGTTGACACCTGAGAGGGATATTTAGACCACCCAGTCTTTCACAGGTGTAGGCGATCTCCACTAATTAGCGGATTATCATAATCTTGGTCCTTGGTATCCCTCTTCTTCGTCTCAGTACCAAAGTGGTGATTTGTCATCTTCTTCTTCCCAGTAACAAAGTGGTGTGTGTGCCTGCGGTTGTCAATGGGAAAACAGGGAAAGGACTCACAATAGCCCATGAAGGCCTGTGGAACTGAAGGGACATCAAAGAAGGGAAAAGGGGAATACCACGTCTCATCTTTGGGTACCCCATCTCCTCTCCCCTGGTCACCTCCCTCCAGGTAGTCCTCCCTCGCAAATCCACCCCCAGGGTCAGGATCCAGAAGCTTTGGCCTTTCCCTGGCCACGTGGGTGGATGCTATTTTAGGGAAAGGAGTGAGGATGTCCTCAGAATCATCACACAGGTAACAAATACAATGTTGCCCTTATCAGAAGCAGGAATACAATTAAAATGGTGTTTGGCCTACATCAGAGCCGATTTCATGTCAGCGACAGAGACATAATTTGTACCCCAGAAAAGATATGCTGGATCCTTATGCTCTGCTGCTTGCTATACATCCTTTACATTTGAACAAAAATCGCAGAACCCTTTGTGAACATTGACCCGCAGGGGTGAGGGAATGTGATTTATTTTGTGACATTTACCAAAATTGCACAAAATGGCAATGAACATGTAGGAGGACAAATTAGAATATAGGAAGAGTATGGGGAAAACATGTGAATACCTGACGTGTCACCGGTCATCTGAATACAGTCTGAGTGTTTATTATTTTACTTTAAATCCTAGTGGACATTGGATAGGGCAAACCCTCCTACTGGCTTTTGTAGTACTTGTCCCTGCCCCAACAGCTCATCTGTCCAAGCATGCACTGTAGGACTGCTCAGAAAGCGCTTTGTGGAGCTCTTGGGGATACTGGGTGACTACCAGTTGGGCCTCCATCTTGGATCCAGCCATTTTGGACTAGACAAAACAATGGGCTCTTATTCATTGCCGGAAATACTCCAGGGGGCAATGGCACAATGCCCATAGTTGGAGGTGTCTGCCAGATATCGTCAGACCAAACCAACCAACCCGGGAGAGGGAGACCACATGGTGAGAGGGATCCAGATGGAAACCGAGGACAGACTAATGTGATAAACAATAAAAATAACAGCAATGTCATGGGGTGGGAAAGGTCAAGCAGAAGTAAAGTATAATGAAAGGGGCCAGACCATGCTGGGATTTAAGTGGACAGCGAGTTGAGGCGGGTTGGATTAGATTGTGTGGTGGGCTAATGGGATGCTGTCCGTTTATTCAGTTTGTAAACTTTTTGAAAAGAATGTCTTGCTTTGCCCATTCTCTATTAGACTATTGAGTTTTGTATTCGATTTTTACATTCATAGATAGTGCTGTGACTTGGATCCTTTTGCACAACACCGCAGACCTCGGTCTCCCGAGGACCTCCGTCTGGACACTCCCACGAACGACAAAGACGATAAGGTAGGAGGTCTACTTACACATCTCCTTAGGGGAGTTTCCAGAGGAGGATATCAGGGCTGGTGTAAGTGCATGTGGGGCCTCACGGGGGACCGAGGATCCCCATTCGGACCGGGGAATGGACGACACAAGATAGGACGTTTTTAAGGCTTGTGTGGAAATGGAATGGACATTTTGGGCAGGACATATACTGTTGTTTGTTGTTTTTGCTTGATTTATTATTGTGATTTTGGTGGTTGTGTCTTTTCTTTATTCAGAAATGTATTTTGTGACATATCGAGCATAGAGATTAACTTTGGTATAGCATTTGGGTATAGGTTAGGGTATTAGGTTGGGAAAAAGGGTGAAGGTCAGCATTAAATAGGGAAAGGTGAATGAGAGAAGAGTGGGAGTCCTTATCCTTGTCAGGACCACTTTGCGGTGTCTCTAATTGTTAAATATAAACCCTTTCCTCTCAGGACTGCAAAAGGGTGGTGTCAAAGTACAAAAGGATCAGGGCCACCTGGGAAACTGTGCAAGAGAAGGGTGAATGGTAAATTAATTGGGGAAAGGAAAAAGGGGCAAACTGCAATCACAACAGGTGGAGGAACCCCCAAAGTGGTTGCACGCCCATTATATGTTTAGGCAGTTTTGCAGTTCGTCTTGTGATTATTTGGACTTGTGCCATTTTTTTGACTCGACGTATCAGACAGACTCTGCTTCCCATTGAAGGGACATTTAATTTAGACAAACTGTGAGCTCAGCAGGGCTTTGGAAGCAGAAGGGACCAAAATATCATCAGTACAGTGGGGAGTATTTACCACATGGCTGGAAGAGGCTTACAGCTCCAAAATGTGACAGGAGGATTAGAGGATTAGAGGACTGAGGGAAATTATTGACTGACTAAGGGGCGAATCAGATTTTTGAGGGGTAGGAGAGGAACAGATGGGGCAGATTGTGCCAGCAGTTAGTGGAGAAAGAAGGATCGACTGAGCCACATAAGATTGAGGAAGATAGAGAGGATCATGGCAGTGACACACCGGAGGATATACTCAAATTTCTCACCAATAGAAGACAATTCATAGGGCAGGGGTGGTGGAGGTTCAGGAAGGGGCTCTCATGGTAGAGCTACTGTATGTAATTATATGTAAATAGATTTTCTTTTTGGAACACAGCTCTTATTTGTATTTTTGTCTACCTTTCTGGTTTCAAAGCACATACACAAATGTTCGTATGTAACCAACGGATTGTATGTAATCAATCACCCAAGAATTTTCACTGATTATATGTCTAACGTACTAGCCTGTCTTTTTTAATTTAGTCACACTTTCAGTACAAGTGGGGTACTTACCCCTTAGGAGTGCACTAGAGGTGGCGCTAGTTATCAATAACCGGCTTATGGTACATTCCTCATTAAGAGTGTGGAGGTCTGGGAAAAATGCAGTAAAATGGCCAGTAATACCGGATCTGGCATTTTTCCTGGACCGGAACACTCTGAGTTTGCCGGTAGGGGCAGTGAACTACTGGCAGGCCAGACCTGTCGGGAGTTCAGGCCACTACGGCCAAGGAAATGACCCTATCACTGGCACCAATTACTACTGATGCCAGTGATCGGGGCAAGCCCATTCCATGGAGTCCTGTGGGACTCTATGGAATGGGAACTTGCGGCTGTTTTCGGCACCCCTATTATCCAGGTAATTCCGGGATATCGGGTGCCAGTAACGGAAAGGTGAGTTTGCCGGTAACCCGCCGGTGTTACCGGCGGGTTACCGGCAAACTCGCAAACTCGTAATGAGGGCCAATGTGTGCCATGATTTGGAATACCTGTGTGCATAAATACTGACCAGAGAACACATTTTGTAAATAATAGTATCAAAACGTTGTTGTCCACGTTGAAAATTCAGCATAATTTAAATTGCCCCCACCATCCTCAGTCAACAGATGCAGTTAAGGGACAGAATGGGGTTTTAAAGAATAAGTTGGCTAAACTGTGTCAGGAAACTGAGATGAAGTGGCTAGAAGCCCTTCCATTGGTTTTGTTTATTATGAGTAGTACTCATGTTGAGAAAACTGGTTTACGCCCGTATGAAATGCTTCATGGAAGACCTATGAGATTGCCTGTTGCTCCACCGGTGAAAACTGTGCCAGATAACTTGCAATTGTCAGATGATCGACTATTGGAATATGTCAAGACCTTAATGTCTTCTGAAAGTCTCATTCACAGTCAGGTTGAAGCTGCTCTGCCACAGGAAGCAGACTCTTCTGGTCATTCCCTACAGCACGGCGACAGTGCACTGATAAAGGTCCACTAGAGAAAGACAGCACTTGCCAAGAGATGGAGAGGGCCATTCATCGTGCTTCTCATCTCAAACTCTTCAGTAAGGGTTATGGGGCACCCAACATCGATGCATGTGACTCACTTCAAAAAGGGCAGTAACCCGTGCAGTGTACATTTTATTGCCCTATTGATCTGCTTACTTGTGCTGGCTTTTGCTAATACAGTTAGAGGAGAATCTTATTCAATTGTGCACACTATATAAGCTATGACAAACTTGACTAACGTAGAAACCACTAGCGATGTCAGGGCCTGGCCATGGTATGGGAAACAATCAATAGTGCACTGGCAAGGGGGAACCAGTGATTTGAATGGAGCCTGGGAATGTGGGGTGGATCTTTAGATGGGATTTATACTACAGCCAGCTGAATGCCCAGTGGGGGTATTACCATCTCCATGTGAGGCTCTACCCAATTGGATGAATGATAAAGATTATCTGAAGGTATTGAACTCATAATTGGAAGAGCCCACAGCAAGACCCCAGCCTAACCTTAGAGATAGAGAAATGAGTGCAACTACTAATGTACCTACACTGTAACTACTAAACCAACTGTGTTGTACCCGGGACCCTCACATGTTTTACTGTCAATCTGTCTATTCACTAGGAATAGAAATAAAATGATCTCCAAGTTGATCTATTGGTAAAGAAAGTGGACTGGGACAACAGTATTGACAATACTTAGAGAGCTTTGTGGCTCCAGATTTGGTAAACTTGCCCATGGCTATGCACAGAGTATTGGTACTGCGGTCATGTGAATTTTAAGACCTTAATGTAGGGACAGGTAAAGGAAAGAAACGTCCAGTATATTTATTTTGAGTGTTATTTATTATCAATGGTAGATAGACAGAACAATACTAGAGCAATGAAGGCGTTTTCTAACTCCACTGATGCAAAGTATAGAATAGAACATGTACTATGCTTCAGCATTTACAGTCCTCAGAGATGGAGATAGAGGAATGTCTTAAATATACTCAAGTGTATAATCAACGACTATGGTATAATTCTGTATTGAATCCAGAAAGAGCTGTTTATAGGTATATGGTGTTGAATGCAACAGGAGCCACAGTGTTGTTTACTGTTCCTATGTCTGCAATTCAGGTGACTACTCATTACCATAATTGTACCAGGGGTTCTGGAATTCGGCTTCCCCAGCAGGAAGATTTACTGGAAGGACAGCAGAAAGGGGAAGTACTAGATAAGGTCTGGAGCAGGGTTAATACGGCAATCGCAACGTAGAGGATTTATAAAGGTAGAAATTTAGAGGGTTGTGTTGACCAAATAGAAATGACAGATGGGCTCATATCTGGGGCAGAGATGATGACACCTGAGGCACAAATTGTTGAGTTACACGTAATTGGCACCCTCAGTCTTGGCATCCTCAGGAAGTTTACCAAGGGCGGAGCAGAACATTTTGGCGCGCCCGGTTCGGCGCGGGACGATTTTGGCACGGCCGGTTCGGCGTAGGAGCCGGTTCGGCGCAGGAGCCGGTTCGGCACGGCAGCCCGCGCCGAACTGGCCGCACATAAATGTCCTGCGAGTTCTTCATGCAGGCACCACAGCCACGCAGACTACACAGCCGGGCCCGCGAAAGTGGGGGCTGTGCTGCTCGGAGCAGTCTGCTCCGAGCAGCACAGCCCCCACCCTCGTGAGCCCGGCAGATCTAATCTGCCCTGTGCGCCGCACACCAGTGCACATTGCCTGATGTTTAGGGAAACGTTCAGTGCAGTGCACTGAAAGTGCGAGTTTCAACTTCATCCCACACTATTTAAAAATGAAACCGCTCTAGAACAGTTTCATTTTAAAACAGTGTGGGAGTAAGTTGAAACTCGCACTTTCAGTGCACTGCACTGCACGCTTCCCTAAACAGCAGGCGATGTGCACTGGTGTGCGGCGCGCCAAAACATCCCAGCGCCGAAACATCCGTCGCTGAACTGGCCGCGGCGAATTGGCCCGTGCCGAACCGCCAGTGCCGAAACGAGGTGTACCGTACCAAGGGTGCCCTACAAAGATTGATGGAGGAAGTGATGGAAGCTGGATGAAATTCGGAATAGGACTTGGAGTATAGGGATGTATAAAATTACCTGAATGCCCAGCTAGTGATGGTCCACGAAGATGTGAGGCATAATAGTTGGCCCAGATTGTTGAAGAATGACTCTGAAATACTAGAAGGATTGTGGCAATGGAGGAATTATTGGCAGTACAGTGGCTGGTACTGCAAAGAAAAGTAAAGCTCATTCACAGCATACAAGCTGATTAGAGGACAATGGGCACTGGCCAGCAGAATACTGCCCGGACCGTGGGCGTTGTGTAACTGACAGTGGGTGATCTATCATGAAGTATGGGAAATTAAGCTGCCCAATAATCCCTCTAGGTACCTGATCTCTGCGCCGGGAATGACTCCAGGCATATAGTTTAGTATTGGGTCCAACTGGGAATTATGGCCTTTACAGCCCCCACTGTTGCCTTGCTTGAGTAAGCTAGGGGATGGATAAATAGTATTGGATGGGAATAGAGTGTGCTGGGAAGGTGAAGGGGTTAGATATAGTTTTGTAGAAAGAAGATTGTTTCGGGGTGAGGATCGTTGTGTATAATTGATTGCCTCACCAGTGTCAGATGTATATGTTACTATTCACACAGGTACTAAGCAATTTACAATTTTCTGGCTGGCTACTGAGAAGAGGGCTGTAAAGGTATATGTCGATTTGTTCTTGAAGGGATGGCCTAAATTAGTACCCCATAGGTTTGACTATTTAGAGAAGGTGGAAGAAGCAGTAAGCCAGGTCACTAACATGACTAAGAGCTTGCAGGTTTTAGAAACTGTTTATAACAAGGAGAAGCAAGCATTTGAGGTAGCTCATCAATCAGTTAAGATGTGTGGTGCAGGAGATGTCATATGCGCAGTGAATCAGGAAGTGGCTAAGCAACCTATTACCATCATAGCGTGTCTCATAGTATTTTCTCTCATATTGGCAGGGGTTTGTGGTGCTGTATGAGATGTTGTTGCCATTCAGGAACCATGGCAATAAATAATAGACCCCTCAGCTCGCCTCTTCATCGGTCGGCTCCCGATTTCAGCTGCTCCTTTGCCCTGTTAGAAATATAGCAGGAAACTGTAATGCCGCAGAAAGAACTGGGGCAGCTGTTGAAAACTCATAGTGAGGAATGTACCTATTGCAAATAAAATGTTGGCAGTGATAGATGGTTTTCTGCCCAAATAAAATGCAGGATTGGACTATAGATTAGAAATAGACAGAATTCTCTCTACAAAGTAAAAAAATGCTTACAAAGCATCAGACCATGGAAAGGTTTAGTTAGAATAGTTGTGCAAAAGGTGGGCCTGTGAAAGTTGAGGACCCCCAGGGGAGGGGGATATGATTTCTGTTGGCACATTCGCCAAAATGGCACACAATGGTAATGAACATGCAGGAAGGTAAATGAGAATATGGGAAGAGTCTGGGGAACATATTTGAGTACCTGAAGTGTCATTCATCACGTGAATACAGTACAAGTATTTACTCATTTTCTTTAAATCCTAGCGGACATTGGGGAGTGCAAACCTGACTTGCCTATTGGCTTTTGTAGTACTTGACCCAACTCTGGGAGCTCTTCTGTCCAAGCATGCGCTGTAGGCCTGCTGACACAGCACCTTGAGGAGCTCTCAGGGGTTCTGAGTGAAGGTCACTTGGGCCTCCATCTTGGATCCAGACAAAACAAGGGACTCTTATTCATTGCCAGAAACACGTCATGGTGTGGTGGCCCAACACACATCGCCTGAGGAGGTGGATGCCGGATATCGTCAGACCAGAGAAACCGACCCGGAAGAGAAAGACAACGTGGTGAGAGGGATGCAAATGGAACCCGAGGACCGACTAATGTAATAAACAATAAGAATAATAGTGACATCATGGGGGGGTGGGAAAGGAGAAGCCGAAGTAAAGTATAATCAAACGGGCCCTAGTTTCAACACCTCTTTTGGTTTAAATTCACCATGAATTGGGGTATCCTCCCACTCTCTTTTCTTTTCCTTTTCACCATTTAAAGGCACTTCATCTTATTGTTTCTTCAATTATATTGTCATCTTTATTTGTGTTGTAAATATGGGCATAAACAAATAAATTAAAAGTTTTTATAAGTTTATAAATAATTCAGTGTCTATGTGATACCTTAGAAATAAATGGATTGATTCCGTTTTGAGTAAATGTGAAGTGACTTATTATTTTTTTTTCTTTATTTGTTTATAATCAAAAAAAAGATTTTTACAAAAGTGATTTCCAACCAGAAGGAATCTCGACGAAATCCCGATGGAGACTCCGATCAAGTCTGTTGATATTAAACAGGCGAAGCCCCGATTGTGATGTTCTGTTTTGTTCTGTCTATTGTCAGTGATTTATTAGATTATTTTCCACAAGGGACATCCTTATGTTATTTAATAAGAATATTAGTGACATTATTGGGGGGTGGGAAAAGTCTAGATGAAGTGATGTATAATCAAAGGGGACATACCGTGCAGGGATTTAAGGGGACGGTGAGTTGGAGATGGGGCTTGGGTTAGATTGGGTGGTGGGCTAGTGCGTTGCTGCCCGTTTGTTCAGTTTGCAAACTTTGTGAAGAAATGTCTGTCTTTATCCATTCTCTATAAGACTACTGAGTCTTCTACTTGATTCTTGCGTTGATACCTTAGACTCCATTCAGGAAGACCTTGATCAAACTGCTGTGTTGTCGAAGAGGCACAAGAAGGCTGTGACATGAGAGATGATGTCATTAGTGGGCTCATGACCTACAAACTGATGGAGGCGTGGGGGGGGTCTTACAGTTAAGGCGGCGTAGGTTACAACACTTGCCACATTTTAAGGGTTTTATTGGGTCAAACCATCACCATGACCTTTCTTCAAATAACTATGGCACACCAGCTGCAGCACTAAAGAGTTTTCTTTTCATATCATCGCAAATTTCATATTTAATGTTATCCGTATGTTTTTTAGCTATGCACCATGGGATTTTCCCCCGTTACAGGCCGGGGCCCACTGACGACTGCCTGAAGCCAAGGCCACTGGACACTTTGCGATAATGAGGAAACGTGAAAAGAATGTGTGCGATATTTGGTGTTTTAGTACACATTGTGGACAAGAGTGTCTGTGATGCCCCCTTTGCTCTCACAAGATTTTACCTGAACACTGGTAGGGCTTACTGTGATTTTTCAAGAGAATGTGCAAAGGTCTTACTCTATTGACGCACGCCAAAAAAGCGAAACATTTTCTCAAACGTAGATTACCATTCTCGTGAAAAGATTACAAGAAATAAAAAGAAACTCTATCCCTAGCCCACCACAAACTGTTAAACTGTCCAATCGCTACCATTTCAATCTCCCCACATCCACACTGAATGCATCCCCTTCACAGTCTCCTAATATCATGTTCAGAATGTTGACATTTCTCATTCATGGGTGAGTTCTCAAGAGAACGACTCACATCAGAGAATAAAATGGTAGCTTTTCATTTCTGAAAAGGCACAGTGACTGCTGTGCACCCTGGGAGATATCTAAAAGATTGTAGTACTGGGGACACTCTGTTCTCCACCTAATTTTTTTTAAAAAATAATGAACGGACATCGTTTAAAGCACCAAATGGCACATCTGCACTGCACTGTTACAGGAGGCCGCTGTGGTAATCCAGCAGGCGCCCATAGTGCTACAGACATCAGCACTCTGGAGGCCCAGTGCCTCTGGGGGTGTGGCCTGCTCCGGACATCCAACAGGCCCCATGGTGCTATGGTACACCAGCACCATCGGGAGTGGGGGCACAGCAAGCCATGCCCCGGACCATGTGGACCTCTGCCACCGCACTGGCACAAGGGTCCCACGGCATCAGGGCATGCAGGCCTGTGCTTCCACGTGTAGGCCTGTAGGCCTGCATAAATGAGAGACAGACTCAGTCGTTCCTCTTTGGGAGTCTGTAGCCGTTCTGATGCACGTGTCTGCAAAGGCTCCTTTCAGTCATGGCCCATGTTAAAAGGGCAATACACAGGGGGAGAGACACATTCCCTTAAAGGGGCAACACACTGGGGAGGGTGACACACCACACGCACTGGGCCCGAATTGTTTTCAATTTGGGGCAAATCCGTCCTGTGGTTCGGGTTGTGCTCTACAGTATGAGTGTATTCGCCTACGGGAAAAACAAGGCAAGCCGTGAAAACACCCCTTTTTTCAAAGCTTAATAATTTTAACACTGTTGCACTCATTTGCACCAAACTTTCGAAAATTGGGGAGCCTGGCTCAGAAAACATTTATGGAATATTTCATGCAGATGCGTCAAACGAGTCAAAAGCTATTAGTGATAGAGTTTTCCCAAAGTCTAATCTTAACTTTTGTGTGCTATATTGTAATCCTATTATCTCAGAGAAAGTGATCACATTTAATACAAACGAAGCCCGAGAGCTTACTTACAGTCATAAAAAGTGTATTTTCCCTACAAGTAATTAAGAACATTTCCGGAAGTCCCTAAATGACGCGAACGTGTTTTATATACCCCGGCCTCTCATTTTATTGTGGAGGGAAAATGTGAATTCAGAAATGCTGCAGGGGAGAAAACAACAGCCAGTTGCAAAGCACGTCTGTGCTGAAAACAGTTAAAAGCCAATAAAAGCTTTATTGAGGAAGCTACGAGGTGGAGAGTTTCTGAAAAGCACCAGAAAGTCACGCAGGAAAGGAGGAGAGGTTTTTGGGCGATTGTCTGTTTTAGCACTCGGCCGCTGCCAGCCATGTTACACCCTAAGCTAGCCTGGGAAAGGGGCAGGATTCAATAAAACGTCATGTCTCTTCGGAGAGACATTTCTTGCACATTCTTGCCCTCGTTTGCCCTTTCCCAAATACAAAACGGCTTCTATGCTCTCCGCAGGAAGGGACGACATCTGGAAAAGACTGCGTGCTGTGGTTAAATGATGGCGGGACGTGACACGATGATTTGCTGTCCGGGGAGAGACACTAGAAGCCAATGAGAAAGGCATCACACTTCTATCACCGTATAAATGTAAAGAATATGCGCCAATTTACGACTGGCCATGAACAGGCGAATTAATGTATCATTACTTATTCACAACACATGGGAGACCCTTGGCCTTGTAGTTTATTTTTCTTTTATAGGGACTTGTGACATCACAACACCCTAGTCAGAAAACAATCGCATCCTTAGTAGTTTGAACTATGTGCCATGAAGTCCCTCCACATTTACGTTACATGGATATTACATGTCACAATAAGAATTGTGACCATATAGAGTTAACCAGCCCCAGAGGCTTAGCTATTTATTCGATGAAAGAACTTTGAGGTGATTGATGGGATGCTTTCAATGTAAATGAGCAGCCAGAGGAGAGCATCTGGCCCAATCAGATGGCCAGGAATGCGGGCAGCATCCATCAGTAACTGCATACGTTCTCTTGGCCACCTGTATGCCTCGCCCAGGTGTCCACTATTTGTTTTTCTGGCCCTGGGGCCAGTTTCCTTCTCCCCCATTTGCCACCACACCCACTTTCCCCAGTCCCCATGGAATCCTGCACTCCAGTCCTTCCCCTCCACCTAGTTGTCTTGCCTGCTCTGATCTCTGCCCTTGCTCCTGCCTGAGGGAAGACATGGAAATAGAAAAGGGGCTGACTCTCAATACTATTTTCCATGGCGGCCATTTTGTAGGTAGTTTTTATTGGGGATAAAAACTGGGGTTTTCCATTGCAAAAAATGCAGAACCCATTCCCCCATAAAGAAAAATGTGCCCAGTGCGCTAATAGCAATAATCCTGTTCAGGGCAGACAGGGCAGATAACGGCCTGAGTCCTTGCAAAGCCCCCGCTTTGCTCAGGCCTACTTTGGATTAGGCTGTTGTTGCACTCTCAGTCCTGTCACCCTTCCACCGCAAAAACACAGAGGTTATAGCTATACTATACAGTGTTTTATTCCTTATAATACATGGTTGGCACCCTGAAATAGAGCTCCCAACCTGTGCTGTCATTTTCAACTCCTATTCTCTGTATTTTTCTTTCATCTTTTATTCTTCTGCCTTTCTTCTTTGGCATGTCTTTTTGTAACACAGTAACCTTTTTGCAATTTTGTCTTTCCTTTAATCCAGTTACTGTTTTAATTCCCCTCTTTTTTTCTATCTCTGCAGTTTTCTTTCGCCATTCAATGCTTATCTTATTAAATCCATTTCCTCTTTGAATTTCTGGTCGTCCTCTCTCTTCTTGCTATAGCTGTATTTTACTTCCACTCCTTTCAGGGTTCCACGCAGGGGGGGGTAGGAGGGGGCAAGCACGCAATAGCCCCCTATGGTGTAAAAATACATTGAAAAGAGAAAAACCTTCAGAATCCAGCCTCCCTCAAAAGAACTGAGTGCTGCAAGGCCTGTTCTGCTTCTGTGTAGATGGGGTGAGGCGCTCTTCTTTCTTTCGGCAATTTTGCGGATGAGCCTAGTTGGCCCCCACAAATGGGCCTTCACAGTGAGTGAGAAAGGGAGAAGAGCCTAGGCAGTAGGAGCAAGTTACACTCTGTCCAGTGGCAAAGAGCATATTTAAATGATAGGTCATTGAACAGTGGATGGATCATAACTGGATGTGTTTGAACGGGAAAAAAACTGAGCTGATGCTCTTCAGGTCCAAACAAGCCATGGCAAAATGACCATGCAGTTATGAGTCTTTATATAATAAAAGATAAAAGAGTCCCACATCCAAGTAGTGACCAGCGTTAAAAGCTTGGGCATGACTCTGGAAGCTTCCTTGAGCTCAGGTGCTCAAGCCTCCTATGTTAGCAAAAACTGTACTTACTACTTAAGATTGTTAAAAGCCATCAGACCTGTACTTAACTAATCAAACTGCGCTACCATAGCCAGAGCGACTATTCTTTCTAGACTGGACTATGGCAACGCCCTACTATTGTGTGCCAGTAAACAATGCCTGACAAAATTCCAGCATAATCAGAGTCATGCTGTTCGAATAATCAAGCATAAGGCAAAATCTGATCAGTGAAGCAAGGAAGGAACTACACTGGCTAAGGGTCGAAGACCGTGTAATGTTCAAATCAATGACACTCACAAACAACTGCCTATATGATAAAGCTCCGGCTTACCTTAAGTCCAAGATTGTGGGCAACATTCCAACCCATACTCTAAGATCTGAGGCTGCAGGGCTTATTCACAGGAAAGCGAATGGTTTGGGCAGAGCCTTTCAAATCGGTCCGCCCACCACTGGAACAAACTGCCACTGAACCTGAGAGTTGAATCCAACCTCCTCAGATTCCGAAAGCAATTAAAAACTCTTCTATTCAAATTAACTAAGCAACCCTGAGTAGTACCTGTTCCTATCTGTTCCTATCTGTTTCTTGACATGCCAAGCTTCTTGTGCCCTGTACCATGTCCATGTGTTTTGTGTAAGTAAACATCTTCATGTGGCGCCCCGATGCTTGCAGGCTTTCGGCGCCTTATAAACAAATAAATAAATAAATAAATGTAACCCTGAATGGTATGTTGGCACCATTGCGCCCCATGCACCATTGGTCTGTTACAATCCTCAGCAGCATATCACGACTCCTTCTTGCCAAGGAAGTAAGGGCCCATATCTTATTGGAGTTTCTCCAAGGTTTCATTCTGTAAAAATGACTCCTCTATGTTCTGGTGAATTTCCTGATTACTATTGAGTGTATTACAAAACAAGTTTAATAGTAACCATCGATGTGTTATATGGTGGTTATTGAAATGGCTGTTGGATTGTTTGTGGTACTCACTTTTGGGCACAGTTGAAAACCACATCAAGAAATGTGTAATGGTCAGGTATTAATAATGAATAGACTATTGGGGCGGGCGTCATTCAGAGTTGGGTGGATTTTTTTATGAAGTACCGCTGGAGAAGGTTTACAACTCTGCCGGTGGCATTTTGGAAAATCAACTTAATTTAGAATTTACCACTGGTGGATGTGCTATTTCTTGGATACCATCAGGGATATTGCTGAAAAACCACCTCTGCCAGGGGTAACTTAATGAAAGGTGTTCACATTTTTTTCCAGCCATTGACATCTTTAATGTGAAGTTGGAAATGGATTATGTACAGCAGTGATTCATACCACTACTGTACAGTTTTCTATGCACAAAAGGGACAATTTTGACACTTTTATGCATTACATGTGCAAAGTGGTGAGAGGGAGCATCAGAGATGCTCGCTCACCATGGCCCTTTGTAAAAACATTGTTTGCTGTTTTGAAGGTAAGCACTGTGCTTCCCTTCGGTACAACAAAAAATAATTTGAAACAAATGCAATAGGTTTTTCTTACTACCTCTCTATGACCAGATACTAGATATACTCACCTCAGAGTTTCCTCTGCTTCCATGAATTGAAATATGTAACCGGCTTTCGAAGAAAGTGCAACTCGGGAGCACAATAAAAGTCAAGTTCCCTCAGTGCCATTCACTCTGCGTTGTCCAAGTGCAGATGCCATCGCCACAATTACCAGCAAGACCCAGACCACTGCTTCTTGTAATGTCTTGCAGAGGCTGACTGGCACATCAAGATGATCTACTGTCTACACGTGCACTACGGCAATGGAAAGTGGTGAGTGACAAGGAATTGGTGACTGAGAAATGTGGGTAAGAGAGGGAAGGGATTGAGTTAAATTGTAATGGATAAAGCGAAACGGAAACAGAAGTCTGAAATGTAATTGAATTTTAAGGCAGGGAGGTAATGGGGCATTGAGGACGTAGTGTGAGGGAAGCACACCAGAGGGAGATGGGTAAGAAACATAGGGTAAATGAGACATAGCTACAAATCTGGAACAGTAGATTGGCAGGTTGAGTGAATGTTGCTGAGATCTGTGTCTCACATGCATGCTACTGCGCCAGATTGTGCAATTTTTCAGGTTGCTTTATCATGTGACTTTGTGCTTTGGAGGTACACACAATTGTACAGACTAAGATTATAATTATAGTATGTTTTCACTAAAGTCTCCCCAGATCTCTAAATTGGAAACTGTAGAACCAGAAAGACAGGGCTCAAATCATCACCTTCCACACTTCGCACATTATGAACACATCACTTTTCATCACTGCACCTGATTTTCCTTTGCTATCTATAGGGAAGTCTCACTTATATGGCTTTATAATCAATAGTGTTAATCCATAAACAATTATAATATTAACCATGTATATAATTGGTACTTGCGTGAAGTCAGGGTGCAAAGTGAGGGTCTTATGTTGTGGGTGGGGGAGTGGGCAGACAGGATGCCAGGTATCAGTATTGTGTTGTGGGCTAGGGAAGCAGGAAGCCAGGTAGGTGCAACGCCAGAACCCCCTCATTCAGCTACGGCTCGTCTCTACCAATTAATTTTCTAGCTTTGCCACCTCTTTACATTGGTTCCAAAATAAAAATGGGATCAGATGGGATGGGCGGAGATGTAGCCTGCTATGGAATTTCAAACTGGGGCACTATGTTTGGTATGTGGGAGAGTTTCCTGGAGCCTTTTCTGAACTTGCATTTCGCCCTGTTGACCATTAGCCCCGCTGCCTCTAGTGCTGAGCAGACCCTGTGTAGGGCTGCATCGTGTTCCTCTTTTATCTTGCCAAAGACCAGCACATCATCCGAATAGTTCAGGCAGTTCGGGACGTGGCAGTTGACTTTGTGTATTTCTTCTTGAAAAAGCTCTGCCGCAGACGAGATGCCGAAACTGAGCCATTCTTATTGAAATAGGCCCATGTGTGTGATGAAAGTGGTGATATACCATCACTGCGGCACTATCCCAATCTGGTGGTATCCTTTCATGAGGTCTAACTTTGAAAAGAACTTGGTGCTGTGCAGGAGGTGTATCATGTCCGTTATTCTGGGTGCCTGGTGCAGTTCCCTTTCTATCACCTCATTCGCCCTCCTCATGTCTACACACAGTCTGATGGAGCCGTCCAGGGATTTCTTCAGGACGGGTACTATGGGGGATACCCATGGGGTGGGCCCTGTCGCGGGCTCGATGACGTGTTGCTTTAGGAGTTTGTTAATCTCCTCCTCCACCGGTCTTTGGATACTGATTGGTATGCCCCTATAGTGTTGTGCAATGGGCTTGACCTCCTGGTTAATGTGGAGCTGGACTTTGCGATTTCTCAACTTGCCTAGCCCGTTAAACAGATGGGGAATGCCACTTCGATGTCCTCAGGTCTTGCAAAGTACTTATGGACCATCAGCTGGTGTAGAATGTGCACCAGTCCCATTTCCAACGCTGTCTTAAAGCTGAGTATACAGCCACTGTTCACTTTCATCTTGAGGACGTGCAACTGGATCGTTGCTGCATGAACCTTGTGTGTACATATGGCGGAGATGACGCCTTTACAGGGAAGTGGCGTGGTCGAGCCGTAGGGGTAGCTTTTCTGAGCTTTGGTGCATTGGGGAGAGTGTTATATGCCTCTTCACTGCTTATGTGAACCGTAGCTCTGGTATCTATCAGGAAGTCCAGAGGCGCAGCATTCACTTGTAGGGCCAGCACTGGACTATGTTGTGTTGCATTGTTGTTTAAGGTCCAGACATATCCTTTCTTCCTCTGGTCTTCACTCGATGACGGCAAGTCACTACTGGATAGGGACCACATTTTGATGTAGTGGATGTAGCAAATGTAGCGGATGTAGCGGATGTGGCATCTGCAGCCGCTCTGTCTCGAATCTTCGGCTGGCCTGTACTCCTCGGGTGTAGGCCTTCCTTCGGTCGCGTTCTTCATGTCGTTGCCATCTGGATTCTTGGTCAGGACCACCCTCTCGGTGGCTCGACGGTGTTGTCCGCCTGTGTTCCCTCATGCTCTTCCGACTACCTGGGGGAATGGGGGTGTTTTTGCAGACGGCCCTGAAGTGGTCATTGCCACCACATGCAGTGCATTTCAGTCCCATGGCAGTGCAGTCGCCTGTCTGCGGGTATTCATAACCACACCTGTAGCACTTGGCATCCATGCGTCTGGGTGGTATGTTCGGTGCGGTGAAAAGTTTGCTGTTGGGGTCTGGTTCAGGGGTCTCCGGCTGTAGTGTGTATTTGCCCAGGTTGTGCAGGACTCGACTGCTGCTTCCATGCGTGCCAGGGCAAGGATTTCTTCCAGCGATCACCGCTTCTGCAGAAGTTTCTTTCAAAAAGCCTGGGAGTCACACGCAGCTATGACCTGAGATCGTAGGGCTTCCTCTTTGGAGCATCAGTGGAATTTGCAGTGTTTTAGTTTGATGCACCGTCACCTTTCATAGTTGTTGAGGTACTCCCCTTTGTCTTGGCGTGTGGTGTGGAAGACATGCCTCTCATAGTCACATTTGTATGGGATGTAAAGTATTCAGACACTTTGGTGTGCAGATCATGATAGGATGTGGTGTCAAGGTTGACAAGCTCCCCTGCAATGTCTCTGACTGCCGGTCCGACGGCCATGCATAATGTGTTTTTGAGCCGAATTCCTCATTGAGTCCTATGGCCTCCACGTACAAAATCCCATAGCCAAGTTGACCATCTAAGGCCCAGACTGCTGGTGTCGTGTACATCAAACACGTGGGGTAGTTGTAATACTTGAGAGCCCCCGCCTGAGGGTCCTGCTCCTGACGTGGATGTAGCCTCCTGGTTAGACATGATTGTTGCTTGATTGAGCGTTGCTGGGCACCTCTTATTGTTTCACAACTGGTGTGGTGGTGGATGCAAAAACCAGCATGTGGTATGGGCGAGATGGGTAGGTTTGTGCCCTTGTGATTGTCCTTTTTTGGGCCTGCTGGCCAAGGTGAGGTCATCAGGTATTCCTTCAGCCCGTGCCTTGCCAATCCTTTTAAATGGGTTTGGCTGGAGGACTTGTAGGCTGCTAATGGTGCCGGGCTCCTTGCATATGCCTTTTTTATTGGATTCCCAGTGTGCAGCCCATACTGATGGCTGCTGGGTGTCATTGGCGCTCTGTGAGCAAGTGCAGGGGCGTGGCTTAATGGTGCCGGGCCTCCGGCCTTTGTCGCGGATGCAGATTGTCAGCAGCGCTCTGCGCTCGGGTATGGGGGCGTGGCTTAACGGTGCCAGGCCTATGGTATGCATTGTGGATGCTGAGGGACACAGCACGCTGCGATCGGGTGCGGGGGCGTGGCTTAACAGTGCCGGGCCTCCGGACTGTGTTGTCCCCTCACCGCCGTACCTGAGAGCCTGGGATGCAGAGGCGTGCTGATGCGCAAATAGTGTCCGACAACACCCTCTGGGCTTCCTTCAGGGGAAGGGGAGTGGGAGGCATGGGCTGCCTTCTCTCCCGCGTGCATGGCTTCTTCCAGTCAGCGGGACCTCCTAGCCAGCGCTGAACGTGGCGTGGGGTCATTGGATCCATCATCGCCAATGTCGGCTGGCAAGAGCGGACCACGCTCTACCAGTCACGTCTTCACTCACTCTCTCCACATATCCATAAATAACACGGCACAGGTGAGGTGCGGAGTGGAACCTTCTTTAATCAATATCACACGAAACTGAACTTGCTTCCCCTCCCTCGACCAGCCCCCTGCCTAGCCCAACGTCACTTCCCATTCAACAAGTGGCCCAAACGTGGAACCGCCAACATAATGATGTGGGAGGATACGGGTCCTGTCACTTCACAATGTGATAGACAAAGAACGGGAAATGCCTCTGATATAAGTTTAGGATATGAATCTAAACATACATCTTTTGACCGTAATCAAGGGTGTGATGCTATTGTGCTCTTGTAACACTCCAGCCACCACTGTAGGACATAAAAGGCTGCTCTTTGATACCAAGCATCATCCCACAAGCAGGAGGACCATCTAGATAGGTGCTAGTACATAGCATGCTGTACATCTAACTTCCACGGGAGATGTCTATACCGTTTTGTATATTACATATGCTGCCTTGTGCTTTAATTGTATTCTGTATATGCCCTAGTGTTCCTTAGCATGCATTCCCAAACACAGACAGTTAATGTCACATTGGTATGTTTGCATAGTGCTGGTTGGCATGGCAATCAAAAGTAGCTCCTGGTAGTTATGTATGTATTTATTTATTGGACATTTGTATGCCGCCTATACACAGGTATATTAATGCTATCAAACTAACTAGGCTATTCTGACCTTTAAAGAGACACTGAATATCTCCCTCACAATTTCATATGCAACTAAGCAACTTGTACCAAGTCATTCCTGTTGGGCCGCATTCTTGTAACCCTGAATCAAGCCTTCTTACATTCCCTCATAGTGCCTCGATGCCTGTGGGCTGTAGTGCGCTCTATAAATCCAAAAATTAATAAAATAAATAAATACAATTTCGATCCCTGCAACAAAATAGCCCCTTTATTCACAACTTGTCTGGATTATCTCAGGAAATTTACAGCATCTTTCACCAAATGAAGAGCTAACGAGACAGTAACAGATAGCCAAGTGCTTTGCGTTCCAACCTGCCGGCGTCAGCATAGGACATTGGGGCAATAACAGACTGCCCTCTATACCGCTCTGTCTAATCATCACATTTTTGCATGGAAGACATTCAATCACAGCATAGCTAAGACATCCCAAGGGGGTACAGATTACATTTGCTCTCACCTGCATGTCCGTGCCACTGTATATCCCATTCATGGTGTTCACAAAGGTGCTAACAATACATCACAGCACTATCACTGTATATTACTCAGAATACTGAACCCAACACAATATATGCTGTCGTTGCCTCTGTCCATATTTTATGTCCGCATTGCCACTATAATGTGTTCATTATTATTTGGTTCAACCCAGAACTCTCCTGCACTGAGAGTGTAATAGAGCAAATTCTTCTGGCGAAGCCTTGTCAGAAACTGGTAGAGCCCTTGTGGTTTAACTAGTTTCTGGACTTCATCTTGTAAGCCATTCTGGTTTAACTAGTTTCTGGACTTCATCTTTTAAGCCATTCAGGAACTATCTAAAAATCTTGAAAACCTGCATATGGAAATTGTTGAATCACAGAGAGATTTACTGAAGACTTTCAGCAAATCTGAGCTAGACAAAACAATTAAATTAGCTTAAAACAGTACAATAAGTAACAGTTGACGTTGAAGTCTATACATGGGTGAATAGAATAGATATAGACACACCAATACCACCAAGCAGAATAGTTCCAAAGATGTTTCAAGCTACGATTCAGGTGAAGTACAATCAGAAAGAGAGCATACTGATGAAGAATCAGACATCACTGAACATACTCAAACAGCAGGTACCTCAGGCATAACCCTAACATATTTAAGGCAAGGAGCGAAACCAGAAGGCCCTGTTGGGGCTGCACGAAAAATAAATCTCTCATGACTAGAAACATGAGAATATCACATAAAGGCTTAGGGCCTGATTCACAGAAGAGTTGTATAATGGTGGAATCCCACAGGAAAACGTTCTGTGAATCAGGCCCTTAGTTGTCAATGTATCAGATCGGATAATGATCACAGAAGATACCTTAATCCTCCAAAGTGGTTTAAGTTTTGGTCCCACCTATGGCTCTTCCTTTTTTGAAAATAAAGTTGAATTACACAAATTTGAGAGAACATTTAAATTGCAAGTATTTTTTCCATAACGTGAAACTAACATAGAATAAAGTCTAGGCATGGAAGATGACTTTGTGGAATTCAAAGCAAAGAATATTTTTATTCCTCCAATGCATAATCCTGCCATTGAATTCTTTCAGAATTTGGTCCTAGTCGATTTACAGAGAAGTTCTTATAAGAAACCTACAATCTTGAATATTAGCCACTGTGAATTTACACATTTCAGATCTTGATATAATGATGAACGTGTAGTTATTAAACCTGCAAATAAGGGAGGAGCTTTAGTGTTAATGAACACAGCTGGATATAGTGAAGAATGCACGTGTCAATTCAGTGGTAGAACAATGGAATACTTGGCGTGTCAGTAATGCGGAGGGGGCAACAGAGGGTGGTGCGGCTTCATGCTTGACTGACATTGGAGGGTCCTTACTTCGCTTCCCTACTGAGTGGCTGCCAGTGTATTTTGAGAGAGAGTTTTTGTCCCCTCCATGCCATGCAGAGGCTGCTTGTGTGGCTGTTTCTACTCCGCGCACCCAAAAACTCCCTTTGAGAGGTGGTGGTGAGGCTGTCTCAGTGCCTTGTGCCTTGAGCCTGTGCCTGTGCCATGGGCCATGGCCCGTGGGGAAAACAGCTTTGAAATAGCTTTGAATGGCCGAGGTGAGGTGATGTGAGGCATGGGGGGACTGGCAGCAATGGTGGGCTACTGCAGAGGATTGTGGACATCCACTAGCTCATTGTGCTAAGCCTGGACCTCTGTGGTCTGTTCGATGACCCAGTTATTAATATCTCATTCACTTACCAGAATCTAATATTTTTGGCACATTTGGGTACTTTTGGGTGAACGACGTAGCTCAAAAGCCTTAAAAGGATACGCTTGAACCAAAGTGCGTGAGGCTGTGGAATTAGTGTCATTCAGTGTTGAACTGCTATTTTTAGCATATTTGGCATATTTATTAACATAAATTCAACAGTGGTGCGCCGGTGAGTGCACACAGCACTGCAGACAGGCAGAGGGCGGTGATGTTCTGAGGCGGAAGACATAAGATCTGTACTGTGGGTTGGCACTGAGTATTTTGTGCTCAATTTTTCTGCTGATGTGTAATCTCAAGAGCGCAGCTGCAGTTACAGTTAGAACATGGGCTGAAAACAATAATGTTGGTCACACAAGATCTGGTGGCCTTGCTGGAACAAGCCCGAGCCCTTCCTCTACCATATTCTCCTGTGACTGTGGAAGGTCTAGGAATTACCCCAATAGCTGGGAAGGCCACAGTTTACAGCAGTGGAAGGGGGTCCAAAAGCCCCTGATGCCCCTGAAGTTGCTTCTACTGGTACTTCTACTAGTGCATTGACTGGTACTCGACCCCCGAAGGCAAGAGCAAAAAGCAAACGAAATAGGACTAAAATTACCTAATTCTTCTGTAAAAAGCCAAATGAGTCGGTGGCTCAGATAAACTCAGGCGAAAATAAGAGATTATCTCTGTCGGAAGCCGAGCTGTTGGATATTAACTTAAGCCATATTCGAGGGCTTAAAGAAGGGCTGGAAGCGGGAGTGTCTGATGACATGTCTCGCTTTACAGAAGAATCCCCTCCTGACACGCCACCCACTCCAGATAATTCTTTGGTAATTGATGACTTTGATGGCAATGACACTATGAAGGGCTCCACACCAAAATCCTTCAGAAGCAATGACTATAGCACTTTCGTGAGGAGCTTTAACCAGCATGGAGATGTAGACAGTAACAAATCAGATGCACCGTTTTACACACGCTGAACTATGTGCTTTCATCGTTCGTGAACTTGTACGAAAGCATACAAATAGAGGTGAATCTGCATTCTGTGATTTTTGACTCAATCAGTATGAAACTGGACTCGCTAATCAAAGCTGATAAAATCTGTGCTTCACATAGACACGATCTAGTGTCCTGACCAGGGGCGTAGGCAGGGTAGGACCAGAAGGGCAAGGCCCACCCAAAATGTGTAAATGCCTACTCATTAATAGATATTTTTGTCAGTGCAGTGGGCCCAACTACATTTGCTTCAGGCCCCATTTGCTAGACAATCCTGGCTACGCCTCTGGTCCTGACCATCTTCTTGATGCATTGGCGGTGCAGTCTCCCTCCGTAGCTGCTTGTTCATAGGGAGGGGGGTAAGGGAGAAAGTAGGAATAAAGAGACTCGGGTTCCTATACCATCTCCGATGCAGTTTAAAGTGGCTGAAATAGTGTGTGACCAAGTGATTGTAATATTGGAGCCAACTTGCCACCCCATACAATTGGTACAGCCCCTCCAAGCAACATGTAACACACATAATAAATTGTCCCAAATAGTCCTGGGGCTGATCGCCAAGAAAGTAGTAGATAAGAACAAAGAACAGGAAAAGAAAACGAAAAATCTGAGGAAAAAAATGTCAAAGGGAAATGTATTGAGGACATTTTTTAGATCTCTTTCTGGGTTGGTTAGGACCCCCAACCCCTGTGTTGGTGGACAAGGGGCCGTTGCTAGTTGTCCTAGTAACCCCCCGACCTCTGGCATTGCCTCTGGTCGTCCTGAAGTGCTGTGTGGGTGTATACAAAAAGCAGGTCATATTTCCCAGCAGAGGGAGCTGGGCCACTTGAGGTTGAAACCCACATATGCAGAGGTAGTAAAAGGGCAGCATAAGGTAACTAAATCCCTTATAGATAAACTAGGAAGGAGGATGTGGCCACTGTGCATACACACCAATACAAAGAACAACAAGTAATTATTTATTTATTTATTTATCTGGAGAGGAGGAAATAAAGAATTGCAAGAATATTACCCCTGTGTTATCCAAAATATTCCATATGCAGAACTGTTATGCATCAAGAGGAATTACACAGGGAATGATGAATTCGAAAAACATACCCAAGATTCCATTAAGACATTTCACGGAGGAGGATATAATCATTCACATCTTCGGGAAATCTTTCAAAAAACCAAACTAAGGACAAGAACGGAACTGCTCACAAACAAAACATTTCCACAGCCAATTCTGAGAAAGTTAGATGTATAACTATGAACAGCCCTAATACAAAATTCATGAGGACAATATTATCTAAGAACTGGCACATTCTCAAATCTAATGAAGATATTTATGGATTCTTAGATGATACTGCATGCCTCACCTCCCACAAGGACAGAAACCTCAATGACCTTCTGAGACATTCATACTTCACACAAAAAGTGGGGTTGGTGGGGGGAACAGGCCTGTCACAACTTTGGAACAAGCAACCACTAATGGGCAACTTTAAATGTGGAAACTGCATAGCATGTTCTCATTCTATCAATGGCAAACAAGATATCACACTGCCAAATGGAACAAAGAAAAAAATCAAACAATTCATTAATTGCAATTCCAAGTACGTTATATATGCTATCCAATGCATTTGTCTTAAAATATATGTGGGTAGTACCATTAGACCATTGAAAATTAGAATTCAAGAGCATCTACGTACCATCTAAAATGAAGATACAAAATTTCCATTAGGATATCACGTTCAACAACAACATCATGGCAAGCTAAAAGGCAAGATCAAATTCTTTGGGATTGAAAAAATCAGCATACCACCAAGAGGTGGCAACATAGAGAAAATACTAAGATCAAGAGAGGCCCAATTGATATGCCTAATGGACAGCTGCCACACTGGTCCAAATGATCATACTGAAATGACAAATTTACTGTAAAATGTCTTCGATTCTATCACAATTGAAGACATCCTACTGGACATCAACTTTGGTGACTTTAGTGATTAAGTGATGCTATATTGCAAAACATTTCTATTTCTGAACAATATGTTATATACACTGGGTAGTTCAGCCCCATTTAGCAATCAAGCACAATTGTATGCTCAGTAAACTCTTATTCCACGATTATAACTGAATTAAGTATAAAACACAGGCACATAGGTCTCCATCCTAAACTAATTCTAAAAATTATAAAAACAAAATTGTTTGCTCAGATGCAATTCGGTATCCAGACTGCCAATATCAAAGAAATGATAGTCATAGTGCAAGTTGGCCACAACCCTTTTTTAAGAAAAAGAATGTTATTTCATATTAGATATTTGAAAGCATCTTGCGTTGATAAACGTAACGGTTAATATCTCCCGATCCAATATGGCGGCTACGCAATGACATCGCGCAAAACGAATGCAATCGCATAATCGCGTAACTATACATAGGCGGCCATCTTTAGTCAATGCGGTTATCATGCAGACAACGCTTTGAAAATATACTTAGAAAAGTAAACACGTACGATGAAGGAATTCATCCTATGCTTTAAGGTAAGACTACTATTAGATCAGAATTCCGTCTAGCTTTATTGTGAGATTACTGATAAAATAAGAATTAGAACGACCATTTTTAGGACAGTAGAGTAAGTACAACATATAATTATTTTGTAGATTTTTTCAAAATCGACCACAGAGGAACCCCACTATCATGGCATCCATTTGCACTGATAAGCACTAAAGACAAGAGTCTAGCAGACAAACCCAAAACAAGAAAATACCAATTAGTAAGTATTTCTCTAAATATTTTGCACTATGAGAAAGATTGGACTCTGGATAACAGCAAGGGCTGTATATTTGTTATGTCTATTTGGAAAATTGATCGTATCAAACTAAAATCACACATTTTCTTTTAGGATCCATGTCAGAATCATGACTGTAACCCTCCTGAGGAACCGCTTCAATTTATGAGCGGGGAAACACGTGTCGAGGGACCATTTTCTGTTCTGTTTGCTAAATTGCTAGAAGGACTCCCCCATTTATTTTTGTTAACCTGTTCAAGAACTTGCAAAGGGAACTATTTTCTTCTTTATTTTTGTTTGACAACTATGCCAATCTGAAAAAGGGCCTTTATATGAGCATTTAAAGATCAAAATATATTGAAAAAAAATAAGTGGCACAACGTATCGGATCCCATCTGTCTTTTTGATATTTTTTCGATACTGGTCAGCCCCAGCATCAGGGATCAGAGTGCGACCACGCGTATCCTTTATATAACGAATCAAGTACAAGGAATCGTCACCAGCTGCTGTAAAGCTGAAGATATTCTAAATTGACAATTTATTTATTTATCGGTTATTTATATAGCGCCTATACACTTACAAAAAAGCATTTCAAAGCGCTCCAACGCAGGGAGGCAAGCATTCACAGGAAAAATAACATTCTTACTAGGCATTGGAGCATTCAGAATGGGCAAGTGCTAAGTTATGTAGGTACAACAAAGAGGAATACAAACATGGTACAACATTTAAACATAATTATTGTACGTGCCATGTGCCTGATGGTCGTTTCAAAAATGCAAGAGCTATAACTAAAAGAAGAGAGGGGGGAGGGGGTAGAGGGAAGGACAGGGACAGACAAACAGACGATGAGTCCATCATAGGTGCCAGATGGCATTTCTGATGAATAAGTGCATGAGAAGTGTATTAGGAGGAAGGGAGGATAGGAAGGGATGGGAGAGGGAGGTGGGGAGAGGATGTTAGGTACTAACGAGAGGCTGCAGGAGAAGAGAGGAAGCAGAAATAACGGTGGGCACCTGCACTGAGCAGTCGCTGCAAGTCCCTGGGCTTAGTAGATACACAGGGCAGCTGCATGGATATAGGTGTAGGTAGGGAACCAGCAGTGCTGAGCATATAAAGGGTGTAGAGATGTAAAGGGCACAGGGAAGCACCTACATTCAAATTTACAAAAACACAGTACAATGCCCAGTGCAGAGATGCAAAAAGGCACAGGGAAGCACCTAAATACGAATTTATAAAAGCACAGTACAATGCATGTCAAACCAGTAAAACTATAAATACCGGTTTGTCAGCTGAGGAGAATGAGGCCAGTGTATCTCTGTCTGACTCCACTTGTCATGCTACTGGCCGTGCTGTGGCATTGGCTGTGGCAAATAGCTTAGGTGGGTTTCTGTTACCCTCTCAAAAGATCAGAAAGATAATTTATCCCTCAGCCAGACTGGCCAGTTCCTCCTGCTGTTAAGATATCCTCATTAAGTAGTTAAGGATGCCTGTGATAGCTGATATTGCCCAAAGCAAGCTTGTTATGAACTACAGGAATATTGTTATCACAAATGTAGACAAGCCGGAGAGGGCTGAAACCAGAGAGGAACTGTGATGCTGGAAATGCATCGGAGGGACAGGGCCTCCATATCCTTGTCCTTTACTGCTTTTTATTGTGTGTTCTGTCATGTTTTCTGCAGCAGAGTTCATGTGGGACTCCTGCCGGTGCAGCTCTCTCTTTTGGTTTGGTGTACAGACCCATGGGATACCCTAAAGGCACCCATGGGTGGGGGTACAACCCTGTGCCCCTAGTGTATGTTTTTGGGGAACCTGTGTGTGGCCCACAGAGCAGGGTGTGGGCTGGTGGCAGCTCCAGGCTTAATTTGACAGGGGCTCCATTTTGGGATGCCCCGGCCCTGTCATTGGAATCAGTAGATTCCTGATGGAAACAAGATGGCCCCCGTGGTCTCTTGCCTTCCATCACCTGTTACCTTGGGTTTCCTGAAGTAAGGTACTTGTCCGAATCCACATTCTGTGTTGTGAGGGTCTGGATGGAGAAGAATGGCCTGAATGCCCCGTGCGCCTGATTGGCTGACTGCCTGAATTTCCTTCTGAGTGATTGGTTGCCTGAGTGTGACCCAGCAGAATGAATGGGAGGTCAGCAGTATATCTGCGGGCCTCTCACTGCTAGAAATCGTTCAGAAGCTGGAGTTGAAACTGACATTGAAACTGAAGCTTAACCTTGAAGCCCTGCTGGAAGAGAGGTAGTGCTCCTGCTCTATGTCATCGATCTGAAAGCTGCTGTGTCTTCAGGAACTGATCCAGCGAGAACCTGGTTAGGCGCCCTCTTCCCGAGCTACGAGGGACCATTGTGCACTGCTAACCTTTGCCGAAGTGCCCTGGAAGTAAGCCTACGAATGACTGTTAGCCGGAGACGGGGACCGCCGACGAGAAAGGAAGAGAAGCACTGGACAGCCATCCACTGTTGTTGACCAGGATTTGCAGGTTTGCTATAACCGATGGAGGCCCGTCGAAGTTATTTGCCCAGGAGCGGGAACTGCTTGACGCTGTGCTATCGACAACTGGAGCCACAACGCTCCTTTGCCTAAGACTTTTGATTTCTGGATGGGCTCGTCCGCACTGCCGACCGCCTAATCCTGTCGGAGAAGGCCAGGCAGTCCATGCGCTGAGGAGCATCCACCGGTGGTTTTCCCACCACCCAACGACCGTTGAGACATCGGACGACTCAACGCCCTTGCTGGGCCACAGTTCTTTGCAAACTCTTTGCGGTCCTGAACTATCGACATCAAGATGCCCTGCACGCCTCATCCTTGCAGGACGTCTTCGACTCGTCATCGACGAGCACCGTCAGGACCGAAGCTGCTGCCTCGATGCCATCAAACATTTCATCGAGGATCATCGATGTCAAGTTCACCTTCTTTCGAGGCCGTCGACGATCCGTGGCTCCTGCTCTAAAGGGAGTCACTCAAGAAGGACGCCTCCTCGAGGAACTCTGCTATTCTGGGTACATTGGGGTGGTAGAAACACTTTAGAAGGAAATAAGACTCATTTCACAATATATGGACTGGGCTTGTAATATATCTTTGTTTTACAGGTTGCCCAGGTGTGGGGATCTCCACACAGAACTGTGTCTGGTGGTAGGGGACAGTATTCTGCCAATTGTTCCAACCAACTGCTTTCCTCGTATGTCTATTGTTAGTTACCTTTATTAATTGATTTGTGTGACATTTGACCAGAGTACAGTTGAGGCACTTTAATGAAATCTGATAATAATTGTGGTACCACTTATAACTGTATATATTTGCCATTGTAGATTAACGGAGCACAAAGTGAGTTATTGTGATTGTATACATAACCTTGAACCTTAATTACATAAAGACTGTGTTTTCACTAATACAGTGTGTGGACATTCCTTTGTGGGTGCTTGGGGACTACATTTTACTTAAGAACCAGTCCACATCACCTCCTGAGAAGGTTGGCCTTGATTGCTCGAGCATAGCTACCGAATAGAGAATCTTGGCTGGGGTCTCTGTGCCTATCCTCTGCCATATAGAGAGCAGGAGTACAGACACCCCCCTCCAGTCTTTACAGGCACTCAGGAAAAATATCTGGTCATGGCTAGACTCCAAAGTTGGTCATGGCTGTGATAGAGGGTGGGATTTTAGACTTCTGCAAAGTTTGCATATGAAGAACTGGTGCAGCATGAATGACACAGATTGTATAATTATAGGATGGGGCCAGAGCAACCTCGACACATTTCTGAGCTCATAAAAACCTGAGCAACATGTCACCTGCCTCCACCTAAGGATTGTGCTTAATTAATGCATTCACATTTTTCTGTACTATTTTGATTGGTCTGCATTTTTACCTGTATTATGCCTATTCTTGTTTGCTATTGTCTGTTTTGTTCTTGTTCAGTGCCCTAATGCCTTTGGGCGTATATCGGCACTATACAAATTGATAAATGCGTATACAAATACAAACATACAGTATTTTGAGGGGGGCCCGATCCTCAGACATTACCACTAGTAAGTTACTGGCTATGGGGCCTATGCAGCAGAGAGACTGGAGGGCCTAGGGTAACGAAGTGTCAGTGGTCTCTTCTGGGAGTCCAGGAAGAGAGAATGCTTTGAAACTAGAATGTTTATTCAGAGAGCCCCAAACGGTGGCTATGAATAGAAAGAATGTGTTTACCTTGATTCGCTAAAATCCCTAACTTGCGGGTAATTTCCACCAAGGATATCGCAAGAGTAGACTTTATTGAATATACTGGGGTGACTTGGTGATGATATACGCTCAAGAATTATTTTTGACGTCATTATAAAAGAAGCTTGTGTTATGCGTCAACTTGGATATGACATAGATCCTTATGAAATCATCTTGAAGCAAGTATTATGGCAGAGAAATCATGTGGAGTTACCTCACACAAGAGAGTTGTTAACAGTAATACATTAGAGCGAAGATCCCCGCAAGAATTATTTGTGCCATTGTATGCTAAGCCCAAGATGTCTAAGTTGACTGATTGGTCATGGGTTTCACGTGCACTATGATTAGCTGGCACTGGGTCTAGTCCAGATAAACGTCCGCTTTAACCACTGTGTGAAATTAGTCTGTTGAACCTCGAGATGGCACTCACAATTGTACAATAACCAGTCCTCAGCGAAAGTATTGAAAGGTTACAATAGCATCCTGTCACAAGAGACCTGGTTGAGGTTTCCTCCAGCGTTAGACGTGCATATGATGCAATTGCAAAGTACAAGTCATAAGGAGTGAGGGCACCCGTCGGGGTGGGGAGGGCTGTTAATTGCGGTCAAGTTTTCACTGCAGTGGTCTGTGGGGGAAGAGTTTGAAATACAGGTAGGGGCCCTGGAATTAGAAGTAACCCGGAAACTAGCAAAGCACAGTATTACTATGCTTATTATCAATATCTGCTGGTACCCTGGAGTGGCCCAAACTATCAGCTTTACTGATGTCCTATATGAGTTAATTGACGATTGGTGTGCCATCCGCCAGCATGGCCATGTAATTGTGGGTGGTGATCTAAACTCCCACTGTGAGATGGGGGCATCCAGGGACAAGGGTTCGGGAATGCTAAGTGAGAACATCAATCAGTCCCGGAAAGAATTAACTGGGAAAGTATGGGGGGAGTGTCTTTCCTCATTGGAACTATTACATTTGAATGGAAACTACTTGGCACAATGGTAGATCTGAGTCAGTGATCTATTATATTTGCGTGGACCATTTCCTGCGCCAATATTGTGAAAGGATGTCTGTCTTAGGGACCACTACCAGTGATCGTAGAATGCTGTCCTTGTTGTTGTTAATGGGTAAGGATGAGTATCAAGATAGATTTAGGGTGGCTGCAGTGGTAAACCCTGGTAGAAATAGGATAAGATGGAATCCTTTGAATATGGCCATCTACAATGAGGGACAGACACATGTAATAACATCTACAAACTACAGGTGTGAATTGAGTATGTTTGCCCCTGACAACTTTCACACATTTGTGGAGGATTTAGTAATACAGAACTTCTCAAGCAAAAAGGTCTCTAGGGGGGAGTTTACTGCATTGCAAGAAACATACACATGCGTTCGATGTGGAGGTTAGGGTGATGAAGGCTTAAATATTGAAAGAGGTGAAAGGGTAAAGTAAAGTCTACCACTAGGGGAGATGTGTAATGTGGCTATTTTCTTTAATTAAATGAGGATGTCACAGCTGGAGAAAACATAGGTGGAAGATGGGTCAGCGAGACATGAGATCATGTTGGAGGTTCTTTTGATGAAGGAATCCAAGGGCTTTTGGGAACTGGTGAACAATCTGGACACTGGCCAGTCAATAGTTCAGTCCAATATGATTCCGGAAGTGGAATGCTCAAACTATTTCCAGAGGAAGTTTAGGGAACAGATTGGGACATGTCTAGACAGAGAAGTGCTAGACTTGACGCAAGGGGGTTTGTATTATGGAGTTTGATTATATGGACGTATTGAGGAAGATTAAGAAGTCCAGTGGCTCTCGGGCAATGGGGCCAAATATGCTGTCAAATGTCTTGTTTAAATTGGCCCTGGAAACTTGGGCAGCAATTCTACAGATGTTTTTAGGCAGATCCTCCGAATGAATGTGTTTCCAGTATTGTGGCAAACATTTTTTGTCACACCGATAAATAAGAAGTGGCCGCGTATGGATCCTAAGATTTATCACCCAATTATGATCATGGAACCGGATAGCAAGATATTCGTGTCCATGGCCTTAACACAATTTGAAAAATGTGCAGAAGATCAGATCATTATTCTGAAATATCAAACAGGTTTCAGGCGTGGTCACGGTACAGCATTGCATGGGTTCCTTTTGCAGTGTCTCCAGGATTTTGCCTGGAGCAAGAAATATGAATCTATCTACATACATGGCATCCATCGACCTCAGTGTTTAACCTGGTGAATAGCGTTTATGGGCCTAGCTAGTGGCTTTGGGTCTTTCTGAAGGGCTGCTATGCATATTGGTGAAACTGCATTTGGCCCCTAATATCCAGGTTAGGCTGAAGATGGAGGGCTCCCTGATTAGGAACATTCCCACTAAACTGGTGTTGAGGCAAGGGTGCCTGTTGGTACCCTGCCTTTTTAATCTATTTATGGCAGACATAGATGAATTGCTAAGACCCATGGCGTTTGTGCTGCCCAAACATGGAAATTGTAGGTACTGTTGGATTTCCTACGATGATGATTACTTACTGTTCAACTGGAAGCGCCTCAGTCTCCAAAGAGTGATGAATGTGTTTTCACTATATGCTGAGAAAAAGGGCTCCAGATTAACATAATTAAAACAAAAAAACTGGAATTTATAGCAAGGAAAAAGGGAAATAACGGGAGCTGGTTTTTAAATAAAGAGAAATTGGCACGGGTTGTATATGGGTTTTACCTGGGCTTCCCTGTTTTAAGTAAGCACACAAAGTATTACTTGTGGGACTATTTTAAAAGTAGAGTGAAGTCCCTGGCATCATAATTGGTAAAAGTAAACAACACATTTCGGAATTTCTCCTTAACTTCTGCTGTCAAATATTATGAGGCAAAAATCGTGGCTAAATTACTGTGCCCAATAGAAACAACGCAGTCATGGATTTGGGAGAAACTCATGATTTTGGAAGGGTTTATATGGCGGTGAACACTTAAACTGCCAAATTGTGTCCCTGTTTCCTTGATTAGTTATGAGTTGGGTATTAAATCTTTGGAGGCCTGGGTGATCTTGAAACTATTATGCCAGTATGCAAAGTTCTGTAAACCTCTTCCTCACTCTCTTTGTGGGGATATGGCAGTGTTGATAGATCAAGCACAGAATGTGACCATAGGGCGATTGGTTTACTGTTGTAAAGTCCTGCTGAGTAGACTAGGCTTGAATGAGGAGGATCTATTTTTGCAGCCTGGCTTTATTAAGCATTCTGTATTTCAGACCGATTGGATTGATACTTTGGAAAAGATGCTTCAGTATCTATCTCTTTCTCATCTAAGCTGTTAGCATACAAAATTGGGCATATTAGCTCCTTAATCACTCCATTGTCCGAATAGATATGTCAGAAAGATATGAATACATTTTAGATGTAATATTCTTGTAACTCGTGAAATTATGGCTCATAGAGGATTAGTAGCAAAAGATGTTTCCTACTGCCGGAACTGTGGTAACTTGGCAGAACCTGAAAACTGGAGGCACTTGATAATGCACTGTCCAGCACTTTTGTTTTTTTTTAATGTTGCACTTAAGACAGTTTGTTTTTTGCCCAAATGCTATTGAAAATGATTTAGTTTGGCAAATGCTTGTGGGACTTGGTTTTTCGAAGATTGTATTTGCTGTTTGGGGCTTTATCAATTGTTTTAAAGCATACACTAAGTTATTGATTTATGAATTGATTGAATTTTTTAGAAAACTGTTTTTTGGGTATTTTTAAAAGATGAAGTATGTTTTTCTGTGTTTTGAATGTTTTTATACTTGGACATCGATTGTATAATGTGGATTTTTGGTGAAATGTTTATCTTAAAAGTGTATTATTATGTGTAACAATGAATTTTATGTATTGTGTGATGTAATATTTTAAAGGTTGATTTTTTAAAAATGTAACCATACACAATAAAAACAAAATATATGTATATTCCTCTTAACCATGATCTCAAATCAGTGTAAAATTGCATATCCTATTACTGGAAGCCGAACATAAAGAGTGGATTACTGAACAAAAAAGAATATTTCTAACCAATTTCTACCCAACTACACCCAAGTTGTATCTTCTTCCTTAGGATTTTAGAAGAGACCAAAGTTGAGCCAGATAATAGTTTTATTTACATTCGGCATTAAGCATGTGTACACTTCTAGCCCTCATAATATGGCACAAGAAGCAGTAAAATAGCCTTTACTACAAGAAGAGAAACTGGGCGCATCTAACATTTTCATTATGGCACTTTTAGAACTGATAGCGGAACATTCATGTTTAGATGGAATGAACAGTTTTACTTATAAGTCTCAAGAACATCCATGGGTGCCCTCATGGCACCGTCATATGCAAATTGCTTTATGTATAAATATGAAAAGAAACACATTCTACAATCCCTGATTTGGCACAAATACCTTAAATTCTAGTTGTGGTGCGTTGATATTTTCAATATTTAGCAGGGTATCATATAAGACTTATTCCTCGACTGCATTCAATAGGACTACTGATTACTAATCAGAATTGTCAACTGATAAATCATGTCAATCTTTTACATAGTTTAAGCTTCCACCCACCAAACACATTAAGAGGTTTACTGTATAGTCAATTCTTGCAGGTAAAGCGGATCATCACAGACAAAGCATAGTGTTCTAGGAAATTAAACATGTCACTAAAATGTTTGGAGCGAGGCTAAAAAGAACAGGAATTACCTCTGGCACGCAATAGGCTAGAAAATATAATCAGGCATGAGATACTACATAAATCAAAACATACAGAACAACCTGATCTGGTTTATGTATCAAAGTTCTCCACACCAAGTTATAAAGTAAAGTATATAATAAAGAAACATTGGAACATTTTTTCCCATGATAATAAGTTGAGTACTTTTTTTACAGATCTTCCTATATTTGCAGTCTCTTCGGAGTAAACATCTTTAAGATATGTTAGTACACACTGAAAGATGCTAAAAGGAAAGTGACTCCAATGAGAACTGGTACTTTTCCTTGTTTACAGTGCACCAACTGCCTGCAATAACATAACAAAAGGCAATGTTGTACATCACCTGTGTTTTGGGGAGTGCCAAATATGAAAGATAACATGAAAGCTTGTATGTTATCTACAGCATAAAATGTCCATGTGGACTGTATTACATTGGACAATCTAAAAGAATGGCAAAATTCCAGTGGAATGAACACTGCTTTAATTTAAGAACCAAGAATTTGTAGTCACTGGTGGCCCGCCATTTCAATGAAAAGAATAATCAAATATCGCAAAAATGAAGTTCCAAATTCCATAGGTGAAACAAGACTAGGAATGAAAAATGTAACATTGCACAACACCTTGATCAGAGGGAAGCATTTTGTTTGATAGAATTGAGTCAATGATCTCAGAGGGCCTGGATACGAAATGTAATCTAAATTGATATATATAAATCAACACATTAATTCAGAAGATATTTATGGTGAAATAACTGTCCCTTTTTTATCAATTCCAATATGTAAAGATTGGATGAGGAATTGCGATGTATGACATGAGTGTAACACACCTTTCAAGATATTAACATGTTATGTTGAATCGCTAGGAAATATCTGAGTACTATGATATGTATCTGCAAATGTAATGAGATATGTTCCCATTTAATAAAAAAATAACTTTGGTATTATGAATTATGTGTGCACCAGTTGTTTTTGGGAAATAACATTGTCATACAAAAAAATTCTTAAGAAGAAAAATATGCTCAATCGTAACAAATCCACACCAATGATCTAATAATTGAACACATTACATTGACCCATATGCAATGCAATGTTTTATAAATCTATTATAACAATGAATTTCTTGAGATATATATTATTTACATGTGCTTAAAGCTTTAGCAATTTTTTCCTGACTTTCTATGCAATTTGAATGCACAAGTACTAATCATCTATTGCCACCATGCTAGCCCGGCGCATTGATGGCATCACGCCAATGATGTCATACCGCCTAACTGCACTTCAAAATGTCCAATGTTGGTTGTCCTTAATCTATGTATGTCCACTTATGTATTGTACCCGGTAACTGTTCCATTTACTTCCCTCTACAACCTGGTCCGAATGTCCCTCAAACTCACCCCATTGTGAGAAGCTCACTGCTTCTTGTCAAATCTGATTTCTTATCGATTGTATGTTCTTTTGTGATCAAAAGAGCATTGTTCCTCCTGTATATACATAAACAAATACAATATTTACCTCTAATACACTGGCCGTGGAAGATCTCTCTCGTACCAGACATAAAACCAAGTAGCCAAAATTAAAAATGTGTGATCTATTTATTCATCTAAACAAATGTAAAGACTAAGGGCCTCATTACGACCCGTGCGGTAACCATGGCGCTAGTAGCGCCATGGTTGCCACCGGTATTTTACCGATTCCGCCATGGTGAATGGCGGAATTACAGCCCCATTCCAAGGTTGTCGGGGCGGTAATTCCCCATTCACCATTGGCCCTTTCCCATACCCATTTTTGCCCCCATAGGCCTCAATGGAAATGGGGAAGGCAGTAGTTACAGTACCGCAAATTGCGGTACCGTAATTACCTCCAAGGTCCCTTTGCGGGTCCAATCCTTAACAGCTGGTAAAACCAGGACCCGCAAAGCGACCTCGTAATTAGGCGGTAAGGGGTGAACGGTGCTGCCATCTTTTACGGCGCCGTTAACCCCTTACCGCCTGGGTCGTAATGAGGCCCTAAGTGTTGTGCGTTCGTTAAGCTTTGAAGACATGTTGACCCAGGCTTCTTTAGATAGGTTTATTGGTTGGCAGGTACACATTAGGTAAGTCACATAAGTAGGTTCCTGGACAGTAAAAACACTGGCACATCCACATTTTCCAGCTCCTAGATGCAACTGCCACATTTAGAATCCCCCACAGTCACACACACACACCGCATTCTTTAATGACCTCCCCCCATTCCAGAGCGCCTCACTGCATTCCACAAATATAGCACTTGCTACACCAGAACCAAATCACCAGAGTAAGCATTCAAAAGCCCTATGTAAGTTTTGCCAGCAGGGTGGCAGAGGACTGCGATGCAGCGGCTTCACCACATGCCAGGTGAACGGCTCTTGCAGGAGCTCCATGGCACTGGCACTCACACTCAAAAACAGATACCATCGTAAAAAGACATCTCACTGACATGCAGGTAACACTTTGGGGTCAAAAGAGGAGGACCCTACAAATGCAAATTACTGTTGCCAGGATATGTGTTGCATTAAAGGTTAAAATAAAACGTTGGATTTGGAAGTCTAACCGATTTAGCACGATTACATAGCTGATGTTTCTCTTCTTGGATTATCTCGAGCTAGTTGACCAGAATGAACACGTCATGTCAGCGGGCGAATCAAAGTAAACATTGTAATGTCATTAGGGACTATGATGTGCAAAACAAGGACAGAGTGTACGATATGTGCTTAAACGATGAAAACGAACGATTCGCATTAGTACCTTTTTCTTAAAGTTGCGGATAAATATCTGTCTTGCGTTTCCTTGCACAACTGCACGTTTGCCACGGAGTTGCTCTGCGCGTTCGTTTGCATGCTGATCAAGAAGAAAGCAGAAGGTCAGCTTGCATATTTGGAATGTGATATTTTGTACATAGAACATAACGATTGCACAATATACTCAGGCAGGGGAGTGATCAATGGAAGGTTTTCTCATTCTCACGCTCAAAGCACCATCGCCATCCTATCCTGGCCCAAAACAGCTTTAGAAACACGGCTAAATGCAGACATGTGCACTGCACATATCTGTCGAGGGTCCAACCCGCGCCTTTGCTAAATGCACGTAAACTACTTTACACGAAAGACTTTCAAAACGCATTCTGTACACGAGGAGCATCCATAAAGAAGTTTGAAAATATCAGAGCGTCCATCACAAACTTTGCACCTGCACCTGAAAAGAGTCAGTTCGTTCACATATTTGGTATCAAGCAAAGAACGCTTTGTGGAACACGTGTTGATAAAGTCGCCTGAGGCAGAACGAGGTTATTATCTTTCATAGTCACCAACATGTGATTGCATTTGAGATTGCATTAAGAAAACACATCCTGCATGTCAGCCACATTGTGTCATCTGATTATTCTTTTCAGTGTTGACTCATGCATAACTCCTACTTTGGCAATACTGTTGGCATGGCAGTGTGCATACAATGGAATATGGCAATGATAAGGGATACGCAGCCTGCGGGTATTGGATTATTGCAAACAAATAGGGTGGCAACCTGTTCGAATGGATACTTTTCCAGCCTAACCCTAATGGAGTTCGCGATGGTGAAGCATCAAATAAAACAATGGGCCTCCTTACGAGTTTGGAGGTAGCCATGCCGCTTTTAGCGGCATGACTACCCCCAAACCGGGTACCGGGTCCGGGTCCCGAAAATAGGGAATTAACAGGCCATGCCGACTTTGGAGGGCCCGGTAATTCCCATTCTCGGGACCTGGAACCTGGTACATCCCCATTCCCATTTGAGCCCCCAGAGGGCTCAATGGGGAGGATGCTAACAATGGGCCTGTTAATGACAGGCCCGTTGTTAGCATCCTGGTCTGCTCGCGGGTGCCGGTAAGGACGCCTGGTCTGGACCAGACATCCTTACCACCACCCGCGAGCAGACCCGTAATGTGGCGGCCAGTAATGAACGGTGCCGGTCCCTTACCGGCACCGTTCATTACGGGACCGCCTACCGTGTAATGAGGTCCAATGTGTACCTCATTTTGTTTGTTGACACCAATATTATATTTGGTATTTCTCCTATCATAAAGTGCAGTTACAAGATCTACACACACACATGCACTCATATACACACATTACCCCAGTAATGAACTGCACACAGACACCCATACACCACCAGCACTGCATACACAAAATGCTCCTAGCACCTCAGAAACAAGTTACCCCAGCACTA
This sequence comes from Ambystoma mexicanum, assembly GCF_040938575.1. Taxonomy (NCBI): domain Eukaryota; kingdom Metazoa; phylum Chordata; class Amphibia; order Caudata; family Ambystomatidae; genus Ambystoma; species Ambystoma mexicanum. The sequence continues at coordinate 1,014,520,006 of NC_090924.1, read as the reverse complement.
AATTGCTCACATACACCATCCAGCACTGTACGTGCATACATACATAAACAAATTCAAACACTTAACCGAGATCCACACTGTACATACATACATGCATCAGTGAAAGCAGACAGAGATGAACACACACACACCCACAACCCTAAGCTCATCTCTGCATACAGACACACACACACACATTGCCACCAGCGTGGCATACACATCTTCCTTCACACACCATGCCAGCACTCCACAAACATCGTCCCAGCACTACATACACACACACACACATCACAACACTGCACATACACACACATTTCCTATCACAGCATACATTGTCCATAAGACTGCATGTGCCCACTGTACCAGCACTGCACAAATACTGCTACAGCTCCACGCACCCACAGATGCCACAATGGATCTGGCTTTGAAGTACTAAATCGACCTACTGGATTCTGGGATTACTATGCTTTCTGCATAACAATCACAATGGGAATGCATCCTTACTCTTCTTATTGGGCATATTGGAATCTGGCACTGCTGTTGTAACTGGGCATAATAGTGTCTGGCATTACTGCGATGAACAGGTAAAATCAAACATGGCATTGAGGTCCCAACTGAGCATATTGGAATCTGGCTCTGCTATGTCAACTGGGCACTGATGATCCTATGACCTAAAGCTAACTGGACATAATATAATCTGGTACCTATATGATAATTGGGCATAGTGGAACATGGTACTGATCTGATAAATCCACATATCCGTACAGGAATTTGAGAGGAGCAAGGGCAGGAAATAGGAGTGACTTGTGTGTTGCTGTTAATACTTGGTAACAGTATGAGTCACTGAGTCACTGGTGATTTTCAAACCAAAACTGTAAAATAGTGTGAATACCGGGGCTTTTGATGTCATTTCCTGGCATATCATAGCAATAATGGCCCTATGAGTACAAGAGAAAATGATGGTAGTTACTGGGTACATGATGAGATGAGCTGGTGAATTGGGTGAGTACTTGGAGACATGATACCAGTGACTATTTCATCCAAATCTATCGGCTTAGTTCAGGCTTGTTTATGTTTCTATGGGAACGTATTCTGTGGAAAAGGATTAAGGCATCCCGCTGAAAGCACCTTCACTCAGGACACATATTTGTGGTGTGGAAAATGAATGGCTCATGGGTGGTGGAAACATTTGTTGTATGGCCACGAGTCGCACTGGTGGGATGTAGGGGGATGTCTCAACCTACACATTCACGACCAGTGTTTTCCAAAAGGCAGGTTCACGATTTCGTTTATCCTGCCAACCTCGATCTAGCCTGCATGACTTCCTCAGGGGCAGGGCGGGGGCAACGGGGGGGTATTCAACCAATACCGTCTGGTCTCCCCGGCCATCCTCTATTTAACCCTCTTTCCCATCTAACCTTTTTATATATATTTTTGTAAATCGTCAATGTTGCCATTTGGGATAACCTAGTTAGTGTGATCCATTTAGCAGGAAAACAAGTGAGGAAAATATGCCAGAGCAGAGGGCTCTCTAGCATTGTCATACTGTTTGATTAAAGTAAATGTTAGGCATGAGAATTATCCTGATTTAATGGAACCACCATTTGCACAAACTTTCTGCATGCCAAGGTGTTGTGGTATTCCTCCTTTGCCGATAATATCGAATACCTTGAACACTTCATCCACAGATCAGTGCTCTCCTTGGGATGTTAAGGAGACGTTCTAGCAGTTTCCTTTGACTTGCCCTTTAATATATATTTCTTTGTGTGTACATTGTTATTTCTCTTTGAACCTATATTATAAATGTACATTTTGAATAAAATGGTTAAAAATAAAATATAAATGGGCATGCTGTGACTCCATTTAAAGACGTGTCTAATACATTTTAGTTGTAAATATCTTAACCATGCAAAAGAATTGTGCAAATTAACTTTGCATCCAGAATTAACCAGTGAAGTGGCATGTTGTCTTTATAAATCAGGGCATCCTAGAAGAGTCCCCTATAGAAACGAATGATTTAACATTATTATTGAAATTAATTGGTCATTGATGATGGTTTTAATATTATGGAGACATGTAGTAATCTTCTGTTCATTGACAATGGGATGTGTTAAAATATGTTGCTTTATTAAGACTGTCAAATGATGCATATTTGATGATGGTGATGAGGAACTGAACATTCAGAAATCTACATCCCCTCCATGGAACGCTACTCTTCCTTGCTGATTACCAATCTGAATAAGCTGAACACCTGTAGTCAACTTTGATCTACTGTGTTTAATGCTGCTGGTTTGCGGCTTGGTCTCCTCAACAACTGTTGCCCGCCTTTCATGTAGGGGTATTGCAGAGGCTGAATCCTTCTAACCCTCAGCATGCTTTGGTTAAGTATCCTTTGCTGTGATTTGTAATGATACACTGTCTACTCATATGTTAATATTGTACTCTTATAAGACAGACTCTTGATGTATTCTCAACAGACCATGCTAGCAAAGGAACAGTACATCAATGATTCCCACTCTTCCAAGCTAATGGTGTAGCTATTTGCATTCATGATAAGGATTGCTTTCAGCTGACCAAGACAATATGTGTTCTGAGGGAAGGTATGTAATACTCCAGAAACTCGTAGAAGATACAGCAAGTCCAATAATGTATATGCCGCCAAACTTTAATGCTCTTACGTTTTGTGAGAAAGGTATTGGCAAATTCAATAAGTTCATCAGTTATGACAGACTCATCTGCAAGAGACTTTAATATGCTCTAAAGTTGAATGGTGACAGGTCTGCTGCTTTCAGGATGCGTACAAGTAGAGCTGCAGGGTTTTTTGTTTTTGTTTATTTGTATTTACATATTTATTGAATTTTCAACGAAACAAACATAACATTAACATTCAAATTTAAAACATATATACATAACAATTACAATTCATTTCTTCACAGTTAGGTTGTGTAACATTTGCAAATCATCAGAATCCATCTAGCTGGACAATACCTTCGAACAATTAATTTATAATTCTAGAAACTTATCCAATGTTTGTTCATACAGACTTATTTTCTTGTCTCTGTAAAAAAATAACTCTCTCCATCCTCGAATCTTGCTGCAAGTCCAACATCCATTCTGACACATATGGTAATTCCTCACTTTTTCATTTCTTTAGAATTATCATTTTTGCAGAATTCGAAGCTCTGAAAAACAAACAACAAGAGATTCTCTACTAGATCCTCTTCCCCAAGAATAATACTTGAGTAATCATGATCTTCGTCTAGCAGTAGAACCATATTCATTCTAAAGGTAACCTCTCTCCAGTGGGTTCGCAAGCTGTTGCTTTCCCAAATCATGTGCTCCAATGTGCCCACACCATGTTTACATCTCCAACAGGCCTCTGATTGAATTAATCCTCTTGTATAAAGTTTCTGCGGAGTCCAGAATACTCTGTTCAAGATGTTGATTTGCCTACTTCTTTCACCTAGATTCAAAGATGTTAATGCCACATTCTTATATACATGGATCCACCTGTTTTCACTCATATCAGACCATAGCACCTCTGACCATTTGTCAAGTAGCTCTTTATTTGGATATTTGGATTTCTCCAAAGTTTGTAAACTTTAGAGGCTATGTGACCATCTAACTTATAGTCTTGCAACCATTCAAGCCAGTCTTTGTCTTTCTTTGGTACTCTATCCTTCACTGCCCTCTTCAATTTCCTGTATTCCCCTAGGGAGCAGTCTTTAAGATCCTTTTCTACAGTTAATCTTTTGAAGCTAATCCATTTCTTGTCCTCAAATAGGTCTCCGAGCCATTGTATGCCACACAATAGCCAGTTTGGCAATAATAGCATTTTTCCTCCAAGTTTAATGTCTGGATTCAACAACAGAGAGGTGCTACTAGAACTAGATACATCTTTTTTAGTTTTACTCATCCGTTTTTTCCAGCATTCCCTTATAAATTTGGTTGGTGCATATGACTGGCATCCTGCTGCGTCTTCTGAGGACAGTATTGCTCTTGGTGTTAATGGAGTACATCTACTAGTCTCAGCTTTTGTCCAGATAATTGACACCCAAACCTCTGTTTTCGGATGATAATTGAAGTTTCCATAGTTTTAAGTGCAGTTGATTTCCATCCCACAGAAAAGATTGTATCAGGCTTAGTATTCTCGTTATAGCTTTCTTCTTAGCCATCAGGGGGATCATACTAAGAATGTAATTAATTTGTGGAGTTGACGTCATTTTTATTGCATTAACTCTCCCGCAAAGGCTTAGTCTCAGCTCGGTCCATCTTTTTAAGTCTTTTTCCAGATTCTCAATAACATATGAAAGATTAATGTTCATCATTTGATCTACTTCTTTTGTTAGCCAGATACCCAGGTAGCGCATTTTATCAAAACACCATTTGAAATTGTAGGCACGGAGCTGCTGACTTGTACAAGTTCTTGAAGCTTTAATGCTTCTGATATTGACCAATTAATCTTATACCCTGAGTACCTGTGAAAGTTATCAATTTGATTAATTAGCGCCGCAATAGATGTACCAATCCATCGAATCATATTTTCTCCAAATCCAAAACCTTCTAGTGCAGCCATGAGGTATTCCCATTCGATTTGATTGAACACCTTCTCTGAGGAAAAGTGCTGTAGTGTTGTCTATGCATAGTCTCTGAGGCATGCCTCCCTATAATAAAGCATGCTTGACTCTGATCATTATTGGTTGGCATTAGGTATTCCAATCTGAATGCAAATGCTTTTGCAAGAATCTTATTGTCAGTGTTTATCAAGCTTATAGATCTATAGCTGCTCGTGTTCACTGATGGTTTCCCTTGCTTTAAGAATAGGGAAATAGTGGCGTGCCATGTGGAAGATGGAAGAAAACCTTCAATCAATAATGAACTCAGCGTTGCCAACATTAGGTTAAAAACCTCGCCTGGACGGATTTCATATAGTTCTACAGGGAGGCCATCCAGCCCCAGCCTTTCCCTGAATTTAAAAGACTTGCTGCTTGTTTAAGCTCTTCTACATTCAAATCCTTTCCAAGCCTCACTCTTTCTTCTGACTGTAGACTTTTCAAATCACAACCTTTAATAAATTGTTTTATACGTTCTTGGTTCTCATGTAATTCTGAAGAATATAAAGTTGTATAATACTCCTTGAACGTGTCATTGATCTCCTTAGGCTCATATGTCATATTACCTTCCCGGTTTTCAATAGCACTTTTTGTTTTTTCTGTGTCCATTACTCGTAAGCGATGGGCCAATAGCCGGTCACAATTTTCACCTCCTGCAGAATATTTGCATTTTTATTTCTGCCTTCCCTGTAAGAATTTCTTATAGGCCCTTTTTTTCTCTTCTGCTGAGTACATTGTAAGTGTACACAGAATATATTAACATATTTTGTTTTTCAAGTTGATCAATTTCTTCACTCAGGTGCTTTATCTCCTTTTCCTTTTCTTTTTTCTTTTTGCTCGAGAGGCCGATGAGCATACCCTTCATGTAAGATTTGAAGGCCTCCCACACAAATTCCACTTTCACATCCCCAGCCCAATTGGCTTCTACAAAAAACCTTGCCTTCTTAACTATCTTATCCAGTATTTCTGTGTCTCCAGTAGTGTTACATTCATTCTCCATGTACTTGTTTTGGGCATTGGGAATGTTAACTTAATTTCAAGCGAGATAGGTGCATTATCTAATCTGAAATCAATACACTTTTAATTCTCCCACCCCCTTTATAGTTCTGTGTACATAATCCTGAGGTCAAAAGCAGATCAATCCGAGAATACATTTTATGTCGGCCAGAGTAAAAAGTATACTGTCTGATTAAAAAAGGCTGTTGTAACCGTCACATATCTAGTAAATTCCATTCCGCCATAAACTCTCTTAAGGCCTGCCGATTCTTTGCACTTTCACTACCCATAGTGACACAACTCTTGTCCAGCTTTGGTTCCAGCGTGACATTAAAATCTCCCGCTACAATGAGATTTGTTTGATTTTAGTTTGCATACAATGTGCAAGAGTAACAAAAAAAACTCCCATCACCTCTATTAGGAGCATAAACATTGCATATGCAGTTTATAACATTTAGAATTCCCTCATTATCCCTTTTACTCGACATTTCCGAAATAGGTAAATGTTTCCTAATCAGTGTACATACACCCCTAGAGCTTGAGGTAAAAGCAGAGCAAAAATATCCCCTACCGACCTCTCTTTTCGATTTCTCTGCCTCCGCCTTAAGTGAATGTGTTCCTTGAAGGAAGGCAAAGTCCGCCCCCAATTCATTCAGTGTGTTCAGAATTATTTTCCTGTTATTTATACAATTTGCACCATTAACATTCCAGGAAATCACTTGCAAATCCAGCATACACGAACTTGCCATGTTAACGCTGTTAATTACCAACCGTGTGAAAAGCCTAAGAACGTATTAAGAACAACACTAAGAACATACAGACACAAAAACAAAACAAGAAACCCCCTGGCTTTGTCCGACTCAAACCACTGGTATCTCTCTTCTGTATTTCATGTAAAGAGAACTTCGCCCCACTCCCTCCCCATTTTGCAAATCCCTTCTTTGCAAATCCACCATTCTCATTTTATCAATTCATTTATCAATCATTCTTACAGCAGACTGTTAGTACCTATTCATAACTCATGTAAATTACTCTAGGTTATTTTATACTTAAGTCCAAAAACTCTTAATGCATTCATACCAATATTCTCCCAATAGTATTTCCTATCGTGAAATATAATCAAATTACTTTCCTTTGAATCACCTGCTCTTAATCTTATAGCTTGGTTGCATACTTGAATTACATATTATACCCTACCAAATCCCTTAGCAGCCTATCACCACTTAACTATTTAAACTCTTTAGTCCTCATATCTCATAGTAACATCAAGTGTTAAGCCACCTCCCTTTTATCTTCATAAGCCTATCCCATATCCACATTTCTCCATGTACAGTTAAAAAAAAAACAATGACGTCCCATGACAAGCGTATCACTAGCTGATTGGGAATTAGTTCAAGTACAGGCCAACCGTGGCAACAAACGTAATACACTTCAAATTCCCAATCCAAAGGATCTTATTCTGCTTATTTGAACTGTGCATTTGATGAGGGAAAAAAGTACGACAACATTAGTTCTACAAATCCCGAATTGAGACATAATCAGCATCAAACTCTAATTATCTAATTATCCTAGGAGGAATGATATGTGTTATATTGTAAGTAAACCAACATAGATGACACTGTTAAGTGGTACTGTGAAGTGACTGTGTTCCCCTAGTGGTATCCTACTGATCCCTTGTGAATACACTGTCAGAAACTTGGAGTACCCCACATGTGAATTACAAATATTACACATATTCCTTATCTGTGCATTACACAGACAACAGAATCAATTATTGGCTTATGCAGAAGGTCAGAAGAAGGAGATAGACCAAGGGAAGGCATTTTTAAAGATATTTTATTTAAATAGTAGGTGGAAAGGATTCTCTATCCTTAATCTATGGATTTCCGTACCTAACAGTCTGTTCTGCGTCCAGGGCTAACCTACACTTACACTACCACTAAGAGAAATGAAGCAAAAGGCCAGGTGAATTATTCCTTTCTCTTGGATAGACTTCGTCAGCCTCAATATATAATTTTTGGCTAGCTCCTATGTTAACTTTTTCAGTTCTTTCCAGGTGATTTGCCCCTGGTTCTGTATTCCGTCTTCCTGGAGTTTGTAACCTTCTCCTACTGGGTCTTTTGATCTCTCTTCTTATTTTTGTCTCAAACATCTCTGATAGTCTCTCTTTCTCTACTGTCTCTGAGGAAATAGAATTTCTCTTTATGTGATTCATCTTCTCTGTATTCTTGTAACTGGATATTTTCTTACTGTATTGATTTTCCTTTGTATTTCTGAGACAAGTATGATTAGTCTTGTACTGTATTTCACTCGCTTGAATCCTTCCATATGACTGGTACGAGTAGGATGAGTTGTGATATATTTTTCACTCTCTCTGTACTTGCCCCTATCACTGGGATGCGTAGGATGATTCTTGTGATATGTTTCACTCTCTTGGTTATTTTCCGTGTCACTGGGTCCGATAGGAATTGTCTCAATATATTTTTCATCCTCTTTGTTCTTTCTCTTATCACTGGAATCAGTGGTATGACTGCTGTGATATATCTCACTCTCTTGGTTTCTTCTCAAATCTCTGGGGTGAGTAGGCTGAGTCCCGTGGTGTATTTTACTCTCTCAGGTCCTTCTTATATCACTAGGATGTGTAAGCTGAGTTCCGTAGTGGATTTTACACTCTCAGGTACTTCTCGTATCACTGGAATGAGTAGACTGAGTCCTATGGCGTATTTTACTCTCTCGAGACCTTCTCATATCACTGGGGTGCGTGGGCTGAGTCCTGTGGTGTATGTTACTCTCTTGGGTCCTTCTCATAGCACTGTGATAACTAGATTGAGTCCTGTGCTAGATTTTACCCTCTCAGGTCCTTCTCTTATCACTGGGATGAGTAGGCTGACTCCTGTGCTGTATTTTACTCTCTCAGGTCCTTCTCATATCACTGGGACAAGAAGGCTGAGCCGCATAGCGCATTCTACCCCCTTGGGTCCTTCTTGTATCACTGGGATGAGTAGCCCGAGTCCTCTGATAAATTTCACTCTCTCAAATCTTTTTCATGTCATTAGGATGAGTAGGCTGAGCCCCATGATGTATTTCACTCTCTTGGGTCTTTCTCGTATCACTGGGCCGAGTAGGTTGAGTCCTGTTATGTATTTTACTCTCTCCGATTCTTCTTGTATAACTGGGATGAGCAGACTGTGCCATGTGATGCATTTCACTCTTGAAGGTCCCTCTCGGATCACTGGGATGAATAGACTGAGTACCGTCATGTATTTCACTCTCTCAGGTCCCTCTCATATCACTGGGATGAGTAGGATATGTTTTGATATATGTTTCACTCTCTCATTTCTTTTTCTTATTACTGAGACAAATAAACGGACTCTTTGATGTATTTCACTCTTCTTCGTATATGTCCTTTCACTGGGATGAGTATGATGCAGGTACTTGTTATTCCTGTCTTCACTCCGAAGTCTCCCGCCTTACCCGTTACATTATTTCCCATGGGTTGGAGTTACTGGGTGTGTCTGCAGGATTGGGATCTCACTCTGCTTCATCCGGGCTGCTACCGGTTGCTCTCTGTGTCTCTCTGCCTCTTCTCCGCAGCTCTGCAGGGTCAGCATTACAGCTGGCTTGACATTGTTGATAGACTGCATAGTCCACCTCTTGCGGATCATGCCTCCGCTCATGACTGGTTCTTCCTTTAGGGATTTCCTTCCCCTGATCTCCTCTGCCTTCAGCTCCATGGTGTTTCTCGCACCCGCCAGCCGGTTGCTTCATCCACTTGGAGGATCTCCGGGTCTCAGTCAGCTTCCAACAACACGCTGCTGCTTTGAAACTCCTGGGTTTGACTTCTCACTGACAGTGGTCCTTCTTTCCTGCTTGTGTTGCTTTGCTGGGTCCTCCCCAGCTGAAAACTACAGTCCTTTCTCTTTTCTAAGTGAGCATTCTTCACTACTCCCTCACTGCTCCTCGTCCCAGTATCATTGATTTCAAACCATTGGGTAAACGTTGTTACTTGTCCATTTATCTTCTTCTTCACAGTGGTTTTTGCAGATCTTTCTTCAGGTTGAGTTGTGGATCTCATGGTACAGAAGCAAACCGTGGCTTGATCTACTGAGTCTTTCTTAAGCCTTTATGTTACTGTTGGTCCCAAAGAAAGGGCTTTAGGGAGTTCCTGTGTGAAACGGGAGACCTTGTTCTCAAGAGAGAAGTCTCTCCCCGTGATGTCCCTCTTTGTGCAACCGCTAGGGAGGGTATTGCGTAGTGGGCTCACCTCCCTAGCCTCACAAGGAAAGGCTTGACCCCCTGCGGAGACGTGTCTGAATCACTTTATTTATGAACCCTCCTGCATAGAAAGGTGCAATGTCTTTGTTAATGTAGGGCACAGCCCACTGATGTGCATGGAGATGTCATTTCCAATGTGCAAACGCTCACACTGCTAGAGCGCAAATCATTAGTTAAAAGAGAGCTTGTGCTCTCCCACTTGGACATGCCATCTTCCAGGCCAAGGCCTTTGTACACACAGTAGGTTACTTGATTCGCCCTAGCGGCCTCCTTATTGGCTAAACTGTCTTCCTTGAATCCCACTGGTTAAAAAGGGGGTGACAATTGTGTAAGCATAATATAAACGAATATTTGCAGTGCCACCTGTTTCTGAAATGTGCAGGTATGTGACGTAATGGTACTAACTGGCCACTAATGGTAGCAGTTGCAAAATAGGGCACGTACCTTTGCATATAATTACAGTGCCTGGAAAATGCCTATCTAAGACCTGTTGGCTTTGATAATGCTTGTGTTTAATGGGGCTACAGTGAAGGACACACATACTGCTCATAAAGCATGTGGTTTAAGGTACACTTGGTTATGGAATTTTTATTACACCAATAGCTCTAATTAAGACATTACATCTCAGAAGTCTCTCTCAAAATAGGGCTGGAAAGCACTTTGAGCACAAGGTCTGATTCGCTTCTTGATGAAGATAGCTCAAAGAAACCCAGGAGGATGTGTTTTCAGTGGAGCAGTGGAGGAAATATGTGGGAATGGCCATAGGGATTAGCCTGGACTTGGGCAGTGAATGGGTGGGTAAATAACCAAACACCACCTACAGGCTTTGTGTCCCTACTCATATCCCATCTCCCTCCTAGCTGTACTCTGATGCAATAATGTTGCCTTACAGGTGGCGCTTTTGATAGCCAAAACTAAAAAGCAATAGAAGGGTGCTCAGACAAAAACAGTTTGCACATTTGGTCACAGACATGGTGCTGGCCTTTGTTGCTTATTTCTAGCTTGTAGAAATGGTTTATTGTTGTACATAACTACTGCTACGCTTGACAGAGTCACGTGTGCCTCTTAAAATACTGAAATATTCTGGCATTTTGGTGAAAATTGATTTGGCCTTTTCAATGGCAGATAAAGTTACTATTATGATCAGTTTGGTACTTCTATTTGTAATGTTCATTACTGCTGCTATGTTGTCAGAACCCGCGACACCGTGACAGGGGTGAACACTCTGGGCTTGATTTACAAAAGTGGGTTACAGTGTCGCAATCACATTGAAAAATGCTCTGTGAGAAAGGCCATGTTGGTTTGAAGTCTCTTCAACCATAACTACAGAATGCTCATATGGTGTAGCACATGCTTTCCCTCATGACCACCCCCACACAACTGCGCACCACTCCAACTCCCTTCACCAATCAAACAGAGGGCGGGGAGGGTCGTTGGTGCAAAATGTGAACTATGAGAGTAAACCTAACTTTATATGACTCTTGTAACCGGCTCACTTTTTGGACACCAAACTGGATCCCAGTTTGTTAGCTATAAGAATAAGAAGAAGTAAAAAGAAAGAGAGAGGCAGCCCACCCCCACCAACATCTGGACATAAGCAAGAGGTCGCAAGTACTTCCTGGTTAAAAGTTACTCTACACTAGGAAAGGCTTCCAAATAAAATAGTTGCATTAGGTGTAGCCTGTATAGCTAGCCTGTAGACTGAGTTGATGGGCTATGTTTCATCTACCGCAGATAACAGTGGCGAATGAAAGACTCTACCCATCTCAATGTGGTTGCTTTTGCAGCACTGTTACTAGCTTGGGTGCCATCATAATTAATAATAATAAAAGGACAAGAACAGAATCTGAAAAAAGGAAGTTCTGATCAGTTAAAAAGGAAATGCTCCCACATACAAGGCATGTGGAACTTCCTTGTCTCTTGAGGCGCAGGAAAGAATGTGAATGTCTTGATTGATATATAGAACAATTTTTGAAACAAATATCGGTACTTCATTAACAGCACACTGCCATGATGAAAAAGAAATAAAATCGTGAAATCCTATCAATCGGGTGTAAGAAGTTTAGGAAGTGTGACAGGACATTGCATCCAGGCGGATATGAAGGTAACGACGGAAAGAGACCTCCATAATAGAGGAGGCACCCCGATAACCGGGGCAGGGGCCTCCCTCCTCTTCTCTCTCTCTCTTCTGATCTCTCCCCTTGACCTGACGGTCAGGGGGAGAGGTCAGGAAGCCCAAAGAGCGCCAAAGTGCGCAGAAAGCCCGCAAAGGGCGAACAAAAAGAAGGGGCGGGGCAAGCCCCATATAAGCGGCAGGCGTCTGGCTAGAAAAGAACTTCCAGTTTCCCAGCAGCCGGACGTCTGCCATCAAGGAGAGGATTTTGTTTCGTTTTGCAGTTTTCCAGCTTGCAGTGAAGTTCCGGACATGGAGGAAGGAGGTTTTCAGTTTTGGAGCTGACCGAGATGCATTTTGGGGTTCCCCCTTTGTTACTGTTGTTCTACGCTTATTTAGAGTCATTTGAGGGCTTGCACATCATCCCCTCCGGGCGGGATAGGCCCAGGACAGGTGAAAGCCACCATGGGGCGCCAGTGGTGGCTTTCTAGAAACAATTTGCGTTAGGACACCACTCGGCTGCCAGTATGTGGGGTGGGGGGTTAGCCGGACACCTCTCATCTACCGTTCTTGGCCTCCCAATTCACGAGTGTTGCAAGTGTAGGACACAGGCAGGTTATCAGGGTTGCTAGGTTTAGGAGCGCACTTCACAATTGATTGGGGCACATTGTAGCTGAAAGGGGTCTCAAATTGTGTTGCTCTCATTTAATGGTCCTTTTACATGGTAATTGCCACAGGGAAGGCGGGCAAAATACTGGGGCAAGTGGATCAAGGCCCACGTGGCAAGCAAGTGTTTACTGTGAGGACTCACACAGTGGTCACGGTCAGTAATAGTGAGTGCGCTCAGACGGTGAAGAAGAGGTTGATCATTTGCAATATGTCCTGGGAGGATGGCGCAGCAACATTCTCGCCTGGAGAGCAAGATGTCAGGGAACAGCACAGGTTCAGGCACCGAATACGCTCTGTGAAACTTCTGGGTATTAAGCATGTTATAAATAACGCATCATAGCATATACCAATGGAATTCAGTTAGTTGCGGTTAGTGCTTTGGCTTTCAGGGCCCCTCCTTCACCTCACCCACACCCGGGGAGGTAATAAGTGCACGTAGGTAGATGGATACCCTTGTAGGCTACTATATCTGTGCAGAAACTAGTGTTCACGGTATGGGGCATATCTGAATTGGCCAGGGGGTGAAGGTTGCTGAGGTGCTCAGGTCAGTTGCTGATCCAACGAGGTGGATGCACAAGAGGGAATACCTTACAAGGCAGGTTGTCCAGGTTTGGGACATGGTGGGGTACCATATCACTGCATGGTCTGGTAGATTCAATGGCACTGAAGCGGGGGAGGAGCTCAGGCTACCCATTGAGCTGCAGAGGTGGCCATGAAGGATACTAATATACAACTCAAAATATTATGGATTGTGCACGGGGGTCGGTTAAATTGAAACAATATAACGCCAGCAGTATGAAGCAAAAGGTAGGATAAGTTTCGATCAATGATATCAAATAGTTAACTCCCACGAAGGCCAGATTGCATTTTAGGGGGGGAAGAACTCAACAGACGATTGATGGTGCACAGAGGGAGGTTAAATTGGAACAATATAATGCCATGGGTACCAAACAAAGGGTTGGATACGTTTCAATCAAGGGGGTCTTGTTGGGAGCAAAGGAACAGGAGTAGAATGAGGTGGTTGGTCACAGGTTTTGCACACTGCCGTATGAAGCACTATCCCGTACCTTTCTGTAGTTCCAGAATACAAGATAGTATGTACAGTAGCCTCGTCTTTAGTCTACACTAACTCAGGAGGAATGCCAGGGGCAGAGTGGATTTATTGAGATTGGTGCGCAGAGGCTGTTTAAAGGTGGCAGGGGCAGATGTGTACAGGCCCACCCTGGTTAAGGCAGAGTCCCAAGCAGACAATGCAAGGGGTGGAGTCGGACTAGCGCCTCTTGGGAGCCTAAAACGGCAGGGGCGTCTGGGGGTGGCAACGAAGGCTCAGCTTCTTCGAAGAAATGGCGCTCTCTCAGCCCAAAAACCCCTGCAGGGGCAGTGGGTATCAGGCACGGAGGGTTGGGAGAGTTGTGCCTACTAAGGAGATGGTTGGAAGAAAGGGGAGGCAGTTGGCCTCAAAGCTGTGGTAGAACCGGGAGCCGGTGGTGCGAGAGCAGGTCAAGGTAGGACGGAAATGTGGATGGGACTGAAGTACCCCCTAGATCAGGCACAACCGGCAAAGGTGAAATCACTGGTCAAAGAAGGATAGAAGGAAGTGCGCTGGGCAGCATGGTGTACAAAGAAAACAGAACTTCTAGAACTACAAAATAGGAAAGGGGGAGCCACGGTGGTTGGTAACCCACCTTTGGCGAGGCAGTGTTTTGGCGACCAATGGTAAGAGACAGGCTCCGCATGAGCCATTGCTAAGCCAGAAGGATCTTTGCTCGTTCGGACCAGCGCCTCCTGGGAGCCTAAAACGGCGGGGGCATCTGGTGGTAGCAATGAGGGCTAAGCTTCCCCCCAACAAACGGTGCTCCCACAGCCCAGAAACACCTGCAGGGGCAGGCGCTTCTCAGACACGAAGGGCTTGGGGGAGTTGGGCCTATTATGGACTTGGAGAAAATGGGGGAAGCAGGTTTTGGATATGGAGCAGTCGCTGCACCTTTGGAGCTATTTTCACTATTTGTTTGCTGTGGTTATTATGTGTGAAAATAAATCTGCGGCCTTTTATGCCAAAAAGAAAACATATCTCATTATGCACCTTACTGGAGTGGAAAGAAGGGGGCATAAGCGAATGAGTAATTGGTATGTAATGTGGCATAACTAATAGCCAAATGCCCAGGTTATGAAGGTGACAACGGAAAGAGACCTCCATAATGTAGGAGGCACCCCGATAACCGGGGCGGGGGCCTCCCTCCTCTTCTCTCTCTCTCCCCTTCCCCCCCTCGGCGTCAGAGGGAGAGGTCAGGAAGCCCAAAGAGAGCCAAAGCACACAAAGCCCGCGAAGGGCGAACAAAAGGAAGGGCCGAGGCAAACCCCATATAAGCGGCAGGCGTCCGGCTAGAAAGAACTTCCAGTTTCCCAGCAGCCGGACGCCCGCCATCGAGGAGAGGATTTTGTTTTCCGACCCACCCACCCTACAGGAGGAACAGCTACGGCAGGGCCTGGCCAACGACGTCGCAGGACGGCGAGGCGGTGTTTTGGTGTCCAATGATAAGAGACAGTCTCCGCATGAGCCATTGCTAAGCCGGAAGGGTCTTTGCTCGTTTGGACCAGCCCCTCCTGGGAGCCTAAAACAGCGGGGGTGTCTGGTGGTAGCAATGAGGGCTCAGCTTCACCACAACAAACGCCGCTCCCCCAGCCCAGAAACACCTGCAGGGGCGTTTCTCAGACACGAAGGGCTTGCGGGAGTTGGGACTATTATGGACTTGGAGAAAACGGGGGAAGCAGGTTTTGGATATGGAGCAGTCGCTGCACCTTTGGAGCTATTTTCACTATTTGTTTACTGTGGTTATTATATGTGTAAATAGATCTGCAGCCTTTTATGTCAAAAAGAAAACATCTCTCATTCTGCACCTTACTGGAGGGGAAAGAAATTGGCATAAGCGAATGAGTAATTGGTATGTAATGTGGCAAAACTAATGGCCAAATGCCCAGGTTATCCCTGGTGGTCCAAACTGTTCACTACCTCCATTCTCGTAGAAGCTCGTAAAATAATGACCTCGTTTATGGCTTAATGAATAAATGTACTCCTCCATACTGGTGCATCTTTCTTCTAAATTGGACTACCTTGGGTCTAAACTACGTATTTTTAGTTGTGTCTGCTGAGACGGAGACGCCTGTGACATGATATCCATTAGTCTGTCCTCTCTTTCGTCATTTGGACAGGCACGCCTTGCACGACAGTTTCTCTCTTGAGACTTTTTCTTTTCTGTTCACCACAAATCCAGGTTTTAAAGCCCCTCCTCATAAGGAAAAGTAGGGGCTAGTAAGGTAGCCCAAGAGGTTTAAGGGGGTCTGTCTCTACGCCAATTCCCGCCAACTGCCAGTTATAGACAGGAAGTTATTGAAACTCACTAGACGCACATTTTACTTGGCCTTGCTGAGCTAACTCATTATAGCCGGTCCGATAGCACAGCGAGAAGAGTGCTCGCTTTGACATCTGTGTAGGTTTGAATCCCGGCAGGGCCTAACACTGTGGGTAATAATAATCAGCACTCAGATGCCTGAGGGTTCGCAGCGCGATATAAATGCGAAATTAAATTATTATTTTTATTATGGCTTTTTTGCTGCTACATATTATTACTTAGTTATACTTCATAACCAGTAGTCAGCATGCATGATGTCCATTCTCACACAGCTGCAATAGAATGATATTCTGCCTGCACTGTCATGCACTGACGTGCATGTTGTGTAGAAAAGCAACGCCCCTGGGGAGGGAGGAGCTCTATAATTAGATTAAAGGGCAGTGGCCTGCGATGCACGGTATCAGGCCCCAGATGCCAGCTTGCTGGAGTGGGCGAGCTTGGAAAGGCTGCAAAAGTAAATGATTATTAATTCAGAAGGCGGAATGTGGCATTCAGATGTGCAATGCGCTGCGCATTAAAGATTTACACCACGAGATGGAAGGTCACGCGAAGTTTAGGCACCAGTTGCAGAGAGTAGGAGCCGGTGTGCAAGAGGTTGATTTAGACAGATTATGTGCACACTTTAAACCCCCAATTTCGATAGGGTGGGTGAGTTGCATTGTGGGTGGGCAGGGTAGGAAGTCAATGGGGTGCCCTAGGTCCGCGAACCATGAATACTCTAATACTGCAATAATTACTGCTGACAGAGTGGAGAGGCAGGAACGCAGAAACACAACGAGCTGCAACTGTGCTAAGGCACAGCAAATGTTGGGCCTCATTTTCAAAAGCGTTTTACAATGACGTTATCCCATTGAAAAACGTTTTGTAGATCAGGACCGTTATGCCCTCATAGCATATCTCAGACAATAAACACTGGCGTCCTATTGGCTCACATGTACAAGATATATACATAAATATGACATACGTCATAAATAGATATATTATTTAAAACAGATTTTACATATTGCATATATGTATGCATCTCAAATATGATGTAGGCTTAGGTTAAAAGTTCATTACCACCAGTTCTGTTTTGTGGAGCATTCATAGTATTGCGGTCCAGTACTGGCGGGACACAAACCATTTGCCTGGCTTCGGATGATGCACAGGGCAGTACCCAGAATCGAAATATGGAAAGAGCCTGTTTATTTACTAGGCATATAAGGTTATGACGATGTGTACTCAAAGAAGGTACTATAAGCCCTAACTAGCAGGGTCGGATTGGCCCCTCGGCCTTTCTGCCCGTGGCCGGCCCAAAATTGTCCCTGGGGAGTGGGGGCCGGTTTCTGGCCACGCCTGGGGCCGGTTTGAAAAAAAAAATGTGGAAAAAAATATCTTTTTTTCAAATGTTGCTTTTTTTTTCAAAAACCCTTTCATCCTTCTTAGGTCGATAAATGAGTACCAACACAGGTTGGGTGATATTGTATGCATATTTGTTCTAAAAAAAAGAGCTTAAGCGTAAGTGCTATACAATAACATATCATTTGGCCTTGGACGTCTGCTTGCATTCTCACAGTAAATTGACAATATGGATCTATACACACAGATATTAATGATACATATGGTGATCAATTCTTGTATGAAATGTATATCACATTAGTGAAATCATAACCATATTTTTCGTAGTGTACTTAGGAACAATGCTATTTGATGCCACTTCCTGTTTTGTCAAGGAGTGAAAGGTTGTGTTTCATCGCTTCCCGGGATGTCACTTTGGGGTGGGGTCAAATGATATCACTTCTGGTGATGTCATCAGAGGTCAAGGGTTGTGAGGCGACGAGGGGCTTTTTTGAGGAGAGGGGTGGGTCACTTTTATATGGGCGACCGTGCCTATTTCTTGTCCCAGTCCGACCCTGCTAACTAGCCACCTTCGTGGGTTTCCATGCCGACATCAACTATACCATTACAGTCTAGTGCAATGGCAGCTGGTGAATTTGTAAAGTGGAGGGGTGTAAATATTTTTCCAGAATTAATTCTAGTCCACACACCTGCACATATCCAGTAAGGTTTTAGCTGTGCTTCATCTTAGAAAATAATGCGTTGAAATTGTGCCTTTCACAACAGAAATTTCAGCAAAATTGGGGAATTGTAGAATTTACACTCTATTCGGCAGGTGGACATGAAACACTCCAATAGATGCCATGTCACCAACAGTACACAGGAAGATTTTGTAAAAGGTATAAATGCTGGCTGACCCCAAAGAAAAAATAGACGGCCTCCCTCAACCATATATGCCATCATTAATCCGCTTCCAATCAGGTTCTGCCCAAACAATAGCATGCGCTCTGCCCCCCATTGAGGCTTTTTGCATCCAAAAAAGGAAAGAGGCTTGTTTTTAACAAGACATGTCAGCACTGCCCTGTAAACCACATTTTCATGCTGCTAGTGCTCAAAAACGGCCTGTCCCAACAATATATGCATGCACAACCCACCTTTCATGCTGCTACTGCACAAATCACATCCTGCAATATAGGGCTACACTGCCCCCAGATCGAAATCATGTTACTCTCACTGCCCACAAACTCTGCATTTGCCCAAGTCAAATACATATACACAAACACATTCACATAAATACGCATGCAAACATTTTTAAGCATGCCTTTTTTCTATGGAATAGACCTAATTATTTCACAACTGACATTGGGAATTTTGAGAACTCCTTAAAGACTTAGACACCCCCAGTAGCGCCAGGGACCTCATTTCACCAAAATTCCAGGGTAGCAGAATTTATTTATTTATTCATTTGTTTATTTATTTGTTTTAATCAAAAAGATTTTTACAAAAAAGGGAAGAAGCATAGAAGTGATGTAACAAAATCGATAAGTTAATTTATACAGTTTTCAGTTCAACCGAAATTTCCAAATATTGTTCAAGAAAAAGGAACTGTTGTCAAAGGAACTGTTGTCAAAGATGACGCATTTGTCATGATGTGTTGCAGAATTTTAGATGTTGCAATTTGCCAAGAGCACTTGTCCCCACCGATCAGCCTCGACCACCAAGTCTCTTCGTCCATGAATAAAGGGTCGGAAAGGAAGCAGTTTAGATATTGCATTCTTAGGTGACGGGTGCCCACACATGACAGCAACAAGTGACGTATGGTCTCTATTTCATTGTCCAATTTGCAAAAGCAGCATTTGTTGGTAAGAGAAAGACCTCTAACTGGAAATATTTTGTTGGTTTCTAAAAGATTGAGCCGGGCACGCAAAAGGAGGTTGCTTGAGGATCTGTTCGGAAATTTCACAATGAATCCTTGCAGTTCGTGCAGTTTTTTAGTGTTGCCTGTCAGATGGGATGTAAGTTTGTATCCTGCCGCTGTCTCCAGGGTCAAAGTCCAGTCAAGTTCCTTCAGTTTCTTAAGGACTTTTATTCAGATTTTTGGTCAACTCATCTTCGCAACTCTGGATGGAGTCGAATAGATCTTTAGTGTCTATTGTCCAAGTTTCAAGCATTTTGCAGCTTTGCCCAACAATTTCTTTGTTAATCAAGCTGTATGCATATCAGGGGGTTGTTTGGAAGCAGGCACTTTCTATACAGTATCAGGGAGTTGCAGCTGATTGATCCCTGTAAAGACAGTAGACTGAGCTCTCTTCTAATTGATGCCACAGGAGTAGATTGTGGTAGCGGAAATTACATCACACAACCCTTGACCTCCGATGACATCACAGGAAGTGAAGTCTTTTGGCCCACCCCAAAGTGACATCACAGGAAGCGATGGAACATGACCTTTCACCCATTGACAAAACAGGAAGTGGCATCACATAGCATCGTTTCAAAGAACACTACAAAAAATATGGTTACAATATCACTGTAAAGGGAGATACATTTCATATAAGAATGGATCGCCATATGTATCGTTAATATCAGTGTGTATAGGCCCATATTACCAAATTACTGTGAATAAACAGACACCCAAGGCCAAACAATAATTATGTGTTATTATATTGCACTTACGTTTCAGCGCTTCATATAGAACAAATACGCATACAATATCACCCAACCTGTTTTGGTACTCATTTATCAACCTCAGTAGGATGAAAGGTTCAGATGACCTTGCCTGGAGTCGCACATGCAAACTGCAGATCACACACACACATTGCAGCATTGAGCACTCAACCCACTGAGCTATCTTACCGGCCATAGCTATCAGAAAGCCAGCCACGCCAGAAACAAAGAGCCACATGCTGCTGGCCAAAGCTCAGGAGCCTCAATTTAAAAAGAAAAAAGCTTCTTTTTTACCATTTGTTTTTTAGGGGTAGCAAGGGAGACCTCAGGGGCGCGACCCCTAAATGGCATCCCAGGGTAGAGCATTTGTGATACACCCATTTACTTGTAGTCATTTTTTGACAAAAGTATGCATAATGCTCTAGGGATTTGCATATCAGGCAATCACCTGTCACACCTGTCGCACTTAAGGAGAGCTGAGATTTTGGAGAGAAAAGCGCTAACCGTGAGGGGTGCAACTGCATAGAAACTCTGGGGTGTTAGGGTGGAGACTAATTCATGAAATGGTGGGGAAAGAGAGCCTTCGATGACTGTGCGGGCAGGGCAAACTTGCGTGTGTGGGACCTTCTTCCCATTCTCACCAGGGAATGTTTTTAGGAGCGAGTTAATGTTAATGTTAATGTTAAAGGATATTTGTACCGCGCACTATCACCACCGGAGTGGTCCCCTGTCAAATTAGCCACAAATGGTGCAATTTAAAGCACATTGGGTGAATATCATTGCCCCAAAACATATTAGAATTTAAAGAAAAATGCACATTTTAAACGTGACCTGCCAGGATGGTAATCCTGTCTTTGTGGTGTGTTGAATGGTTGACATTGTCAACTGCAAGTTCATTGTGCATGTCAATCTGCATGTTACCTCAATCCCATGTAGGACTGCATTGGAATGCCTCGGGGGCGTCAGTGGGCAGTCACAATGGAGGTCCTGGGCAACTGAATTGAAACTGTGGGACCTGCCAGGATGGTAATCCTTTTGTTGTGGTGTGGTGAATGGTTGACATTGTCAACTGCAAGTTCATTGTGCATGTCAATCTGCATGTTACCTCAATCCCATGTAGGACTGCATTGGAATGCCTCGGGGGCGTCAGTGGGCAGTCACAATGGAGGTCCTGGGCAACTGAATTGAAACTGTGGGACCTGCCAGGATGGTAATCCTTTTGTTGTGGTGTGGTGAGTGGTTGGCATTGTCAACTACAAGTTCATTGTGCATGTCAATCTGCATGTTACCACAATCCGATGTAAGACTGCATGGGAATGCCTCTGAGGTGTGAGTGGCCTTCACAATGGAAGTCCTGGGGCAAATTCATTGAAACTGTGGGCCCTACATTTGTGGCATGGCATAATGCTTGCTGCCTGACGTACCATTATGTAGCTTACCATCATATAATATGGCATAGGAAGCCCTTCGGTCTACGGCCCTTCTTGCATCCGGTTTGGGGCAAACCTTTATTCGTGGGGCCCTATCGGATTTGATAATGGGAGGGAACAATGAATACTGCGTTATATTTTTTTACCATTTTTGGGGGAAAGGTGATTCGTATTCAGAGGGATTTGTCGTTTTATTGATGCTTAGGAGGCAGGGAGTGTCTGGCTGCTTTGATAGGGTGGGCTATTTCTGGGATTCCCTCCTTACTGGAATGTATATTGTATAATGTTTATTTATATATTTATTGATTGTGTTAAAAAGCTCTCATTTGTGCTGCTGTATGACAAAGGTTTAATACAACAACAACAAAATATGGCATAGTAAGGCATAAAAGCTGGGGAATTGATGGTCTGCATGGCTGTAAACAAATAAATGTGACCAACTGTGACATTTCCAAAGTTAAACATGTTTTCCTCAGTTATTGAGTAGTTTGTTGGGCAAGACATGGTACCAATAACCATCTCAAAATCATTCTCCCACCCTAACCTACAACACATCTTGACACACAATTCAAGTACCAAAGCAACACAGGTTACACAATGGAACATAAACCACCTGAAGACACACGTCTATGCTATATTTCCCTATACACCAAATTAACTCACCACAGATAGGCCACCACAACTCTCCACACTCCTTAAATACCCCTCTGAGAGACACCATAGACAACCGCAGAAACAATGTCCATTAGTAAGTGGAGTGTACATTAACCACTGCCCTAAACGACTCACAGAATATTTAAAACGTACACAACACCACGGAAAGTTTTATCTTTTCAGATCTGCACATATTAACATTGCAACAAAGAAACAGTGCACCCCTTCTTCTATGTTAGGCCCTCACCCCACCTCTTTCAAATCATGAAGTTTCAAAAACCTGTGAAAATGGCACAAGTTGTACTATGCAAAACTCAATAACTTATCAACAAGTGGCACAACAAAGAGTTTCACTCGTTCTTCTGTGGGGTAGAACACTGGGCGGTCTACGCAACTGTGATGGTTGGAGGCAACAGGGGAGAAATGTAACATTCTGCATTGGTGAGATACTATAGTAGAATCTCTGGTGCACTGACCAGCTGTTGAACCTATGGGCCCGATTCATGGAATATCTGCCAGGTTCAAAGTAAATTTGCACTGCTGAAAAGTGACTGCACTGCCGATGCAAACCCTGATTCATGGAACCATGCAAAATGTATTTTTGCCGTGCAAAGTCTGCACCAAGTCAGCGCATAGTCATTTTTGCAGTACAAAATGACTTGGCCCGGACTTTGCACGGCAAAAATACACTTTGCACAGTTCCATGAATCAGGGTTTTTGTCAGCAGTGCAAAGTCACTTTTCAGCAGTCCAAATTCACTTTGAATCGGGCAAATATTCCATGATATTTATGTACATTTGTTCTATATAAAGCGCTTAAGACTAAGTGCTATATAATAACACACCATTATCATTTGGTCTTGGACTTCTGCTTGCATTCACAGTAATATGGTAATATGGGCCTATACGCACTGATATTAACGATACATATGGTGATCCTTTCTTGTATGAGATGTATATCACATTACAGTGATATCGTAACCATATTTTTTATAGTGTAAGTAGGAACAATGCTATGTGATGCCACTTCAAGTTTTTGTCAAAGGGTGAAAGGTCATGTTCCATCGCTTCCTGTGATGTCACTTCAGGGTGGGGTCAAATGAGATGGCTTCCTGAGGTCAAGGATTATGTGATGTCACTTCCGCTACCCCTGGCATTTTGTTGAATTGACAAATACTGGTGGCAACAGTCATTAAATTAAACTGCTGCCCATTAGAAGGTCATTGCTAGAAAACCTTGACAGGTGGAAAAACGACGTTGCCCACGACATCAGAGAATGAGCGGCACAGACATTAATTCTCAGTCGCAAGGCGCTACTGACAATGCATCATCTGTTTAAAATGTCCCAGACTCCTCCAGAACGTCACAGTTTTCTGTGCTGGGAAGCCCTGTGAGGAGGAATGCTACTCCCAATGCTCCTATGGTCGGTACGCTACTGGTGATGCAAGTCAGCATGGCAGTAGGGCATTTTCCCGCATAGTTGCTATGCATGTCACAACATGTTGCTATAATGGGTTGCAGAGTACCCTTACCCCAATACTTTTGGTGCAGACCTTATGCCTTTGGCAATTTTAGGGCTCACGAAAATACTAGAAAACCATAACATTGGCAGAAGCAACGGCTGAGCTACAATCGCAGTGCAACAGCCTCATAAAAAGGGCGGCCTCAGTATTGTAACCTTACGCCTCATTACAAGTTTGGTGGTAATTTGGCAGTAATTTCTAGAAATTACTGCCAAATTTGTTTACTGTTTATACCACTCAGTCCTGCAAAATTACCATGGAATCATAAATGGCGGTAAGGCTATTTTATTTCCAATTTTTGGAGTCCATTGGACTCCATGGGATTTGCGATAATTCCACTACCGTAAAATACCATTTTGGGAGGTATCGTGGAGGATTCACCTCCAGCAAAAGGCTCGCTGTGAATCCTCCACTTCACCTCCAAACTCGTAGCCTGACAGTGCAGGAAAACGGCAGTAACATGGCAGTAATATCTTATCTGCTTTTGTATTACCATCTTTCCCACACTACTGTACTTGTAATGAGGCCAACAAAGCCTCATAATGACTTTTTATGGTAATTCGGCTGTAATCCCTCAGAATCACCAACCAAACGTATTTACTGTTACCACCACTTGGTCTCCCAAATTTACAGAAGGATTATGAGTCGCGGAAATGCGGTGCTAGTTCCGAAATTTTAAGTCCATTGGTCTCCATAGAGATTTTTGTGAATTACTGTGACCGAGAATTAAACCTCATACATAAAGCCACTGATTTCTGGCCTTGAAGTGAGGGACCTACCGTCAATATCTTGCTGGACGTGAGTCCACCACTTCAAGGTCAAACGTTGAATTTGGCTGTGCAGTAAAAGTAGTGGTTATTCCATTACTACAAAAAAAGTGGCGGGAGCAGAATTACCGCCACTTTTCCACCACACTGCTGAACTTGTAATGAGATCCATGGTGTTGCTAGTATGGCTCTCTGTCCTAATTTATTTGTTTTATAAATTAATATTGTCAATGTAGATTTATGTCGGTATTTTGTGCAGCACAGACATGCTGACTTAGGCGGCTTCAGGGTACTTTCAAGGGCGTAGGGAGTTTTGGCCGCAGAAGATTTCATCAAAAAAGAATTCATCGAATTCTTGACAACAGATTTTGCTCCAAACATATGTGGGGGATGGGTTTAGTCAATTAATGTTGGGGTGTTAATGGGGCCTGTGGGGGACCTCCCCCCGCACATATTTGCGGCAAAATCAACCAGTAAAAAAAGAAATAATTCAATGAACATTTTTTGATCAGATCACATAGAACCCTTTGAAGCCATGTAAGCACACGGAGAAGCACCAACATGAATTGGGAATTAAGGGCCAGAAAGTTGAAGATTCTGTAGTTTTATTGTTCAACACTTCAATAAAGATGGCCGATGGTTTGGTTGCTCCATGAGATACTTCTCTGAACCCAGCTATCATTCGCACAATTCCCATCTGATGGAGAAATGCTACAATGCATTACCGGCCACTGATCTGCTAAGCAATTTACTGCGCTTCTCACTGCTCCAGATGTTCTGTGCTCCAACACACTCTTCATCAGCCCTCCTCCCAGAGTCTAAACTTCGGTGTGGCGGTCACTCTTAAATCTCTGGTCATGGTTTCACTATCCTAAGCATCCTGGACCTGATGTGTGGTAGGCTGCTTTGGAGAGGACACCAAAGGCGTGTTTTGCCTGATCCTGATGCATGTACTGTAGTGACACACACTAGAATTAGTGCTTATCACAATTGGGATTGTGCACCAGAGGTGTTCACATTAGAGACCGCTCGCACCTTCAAGACAAGCATTTGCCAAATAACAAACACTTGTGTATCTGTGGAAGGGATTCTAGAAGTATTTTAAAATACTGAAATATCAGAAAGCAGCAAAAGACGTATTGATTGAAACCAAATTACTGTAACTTTAAGCGTGTGAGTTGGTTGAAAGCCCAGCAATCCGATGGGACAATATTTAAAAAAGCTAATGCATACAACCATTGCCCAAGCCAAGAGAGACCAAAACCAAGGCAATTCAAATCACAGACATTGCCAAAGGCAGAAGGGGGCTAATGAAAGGTCCAACGGTTGTGAAGCTTGTTGCCCATATTCTGAGAAGCATACACCAAAAGCTTGTATAAACCCACATTGCCAAAGCCAATCAAGAAGCAGAATAAGATCATATTATTTTCAGTATTTGGTTACTTATACAGTGGGGAAACGAGAGTGGGAAAAAGGCTGCCATTCTGAAAAAGGTTATTCAGAAGGAGAAGAGCATTATTTGCAGAGGAGTATTAAAGAGCACCAATGGGAATCTTGTTTTCCCAAAAGAGTTGCTAAAAGTTTGATGTTGCAAAACAATGAACATTGTGAAGCTGTTGTA
The DNA here is from genome assembly GCF_040938575.1 of Ambystoma mexicanum. Classification (NCBI taxonomy): domain Eukaryota; kingdom Metazoa; phylum Chordata; class Amphibia; order Caudata; family Ambystomatidae; genus Ambystoma; species Ambystoma mexicanum. The sequence goes on along the minus strand of NC_090924.1, from coordinate 1,014,493,976 downwards.
AAGCTGCTATAGGTTTATCCTAACTACAGAAGCATTTTCTGTGCGGTTTGTAAACCGCTGTTTGGGCAGGAGCGTGTACCCAAATGGCAAACCTTAGTAGTAGTAGGCCTGAGAGTAAACCAGGTGTGGTTGAGAAAGTTGGCCTGGCATGGAAGTAAACCAGGTAGACATTGTTGAAGTGCTATAAAGTGGTGCTGACAAAAGACAATGGCCCTCATTACGAGTTCGGCGGTAACCATGACGCTATTGGGCCCGGGTCCTCGGAATGAGGACTTACTGGGCCATTCCGAGTTCGGAAGGCCCGGTAATTCCTCCCTCCAAGGACCCGGACACGGTCCTCCCCCATTCCCATTTCAGCCCACATAGGGCTGAATGGGAATGGGAGAGGGAGCAAACAACGGGCCATTACGAGATGGCCCATTGTTTGCTCCCTCTTCCCCTCGCGGGACCCGGTAAGCATGCCTGGTTTTCCCAGGCGTGCTTACCATGTCCCGCGAGGGGAACTCGTAATGAGGCGGTACGGAGGGAACAGCGCCGGCACCTTTTACGGCGCTGTTCACTCCGTACCGCCAGGGTCGTAATGAGGCCCAATGTATGTTACTTATGTTGTTGAAGAAAGAACTGTATAAAACTGCTAAAGAGTTATATTTCTTCAGAAATATTCAGTTGTGGCAAACATCCTGAGAAAGACAATTTATGTTGCGAGTTGTGCTGAAGAAAGAACTGCGCAATTCTAAATCTTATTCTTGCTCACGGAAGAGAAAGAGCTTTCTATTTTCTTTGTTGAAATACTGGAGTGTTGGAACTCTCTGTTGTCAAGTTGGAGTCACAAAGATCTGTTTTGGAACTTTATAACAAATCAGGATTTCCTTTATTTTGGAACTGTGGAACAGAATCCCGCTTGAATCTGGGCAAGGGGAATTCACCCCGATTATAAGGAGAGACTGCTGTGATATTAAGAATTCAATTGTTATATTTGTGTTTCCATTGAACTGCCATATATATCTATATTACTTCATTTATATTGTATATGTATAAGTGTAAGGGACAGACATCATTTATCACTGTGTTTCCTTTGGTTTATTTTAGGCAGGGCAATCCTTGTCAGAGTAGGGTTGGTGTTTATCTAACTTTTTAATTTAATAAAATGGCATCTTTTGAAAAACCTTCACAAAGTTGTCCGCTTCACATGTCTGACCCCTCACAGGAAGGATCATGAGAGTCATAGCCCAATACATCTAGAGAGCTGCAGGTTACATATCACTGCACTACATGATAGTCTGCTATACCTTGGCTTGGTGTCCGGTCAAAGGATTGAATGCAAAAGGATGGAATGCAATAGGGTCGAGTCAATAGGACCTAAAACAAAAGGGTTGAATTTTTTTTTAAATTTATATTTTTTTGGGGTTTCCGTATATAGGAAAAAAAGTGATTTTTACACCAAAAACGGTGGTATGGGGGTTAAAAGGGACCCCCCCCAAAAAAGAGAAAATTCGACCCTGTTGTTTTCGGTCCTTTTGATTTGACTCTATTGTATTTAGATCATTTTGATTCGATCCTTTGACCTACAACCCCTAGGCTTTGCCAGCGCTCCATTTGGCATAGATGGAAAGAGATTCGTGGCATATTCATTTCCCTTTGCAAGATGGCGCCCACTGTACCACGTGCCAGTCTAGCTACTGGTAGTGATGCTGCCTCCTTCCTGTTTCCGCATTCTTCCAGTGTCAGAACAAATTATATTCAACCAGCGGATGTCCTTGGTGCGTCGCTACTCCTTTCCAAGACGCTTCGTAAGTTTGTTCTCTCTTCTACTAACAGACCTCATGGATTTCTAGCTGACTCCTCGCTCTTTCCTTATTTTCACTGTGGTATCAGAACGGAAGGCTTTAGAACTGCTAGTTTCTCTCTCACAAGCACACCGTCTGCTCCCAGACTCCTCTCCTGCCGCGCTCCATTGTGCCACCAGGGATCTCACTACACAAATAGAAAGGCACAGAACTGACTTTGGCACTGGGAGAGATTATACTTCTTACTCTCTGAGCCAGAGATCATCTCAGAGGTAACCACTGACACCACTTTTTGACCTCAGATCATGTGTAGAAAGTATGCCTATTTAGCAGAGCACACTTTCTTACAGAAAACGACCATAACTTTGTTTAAAATAAAATAAGCACTGGAGAGTACACCTTCACTGATGGCATTCAATCACACGCCCACCCCACATCACCCCCACCAACAGCTAAAAATAGTACATGATACCCTGCTAAGAAACTGTCTTATCTTCTAAGTGAGGGTCTCTCCTCAGTGTCTCAGCCTTGGTGTGTTCTGGTCCAAGCTTATTTGGATGTGCATTTGCAATCTCTGTAGGATTGTGTAACAACACAATAGCTTACCATGCAGCCCCTGCATACCCATTGATCAAGTAAGAAGCAGGGGTTCAATCTGAACCATTCAGTGGGACCCAAAGATAGGGCATAAGGGAAAATGCCTCTTTGTCAATGGTGGACTGTCTCTTTGTCCACCTTCTGCTAATGAAGCTATCAGGTAATTCTACCCACCATAGTTTAGCTGTACCAAAACCGCTCCAGTTACAATATTAGTAGTGTCTGTCTGCATAAGGAACAACTTACCACCTTGCCAAACTATTAGCTGTCTTGGTCACTCCTAAGTGACCAGCCAAGGGTTTATGTTGAGTCAAGCCCAGCAGTAACCGCCTGCCTGTGCTATTGAAGGACAACCAGACTTCTTCTGTTTCCTGCTTGAGGATTCTTGACTCACTGAACAGGAGATCATTCTTACAATACACAAGGAAGAGGCAGATGCTTCACCCAAAGGTTTCTCTGCTTTCACAGACCTGATAGAATAGCACGATCCTTATGGGCCTGGCAAAAGACAGACTGACCTGGGCATCAAGTGTATTACAATGTAGTCAACTCTGGCAGTCCCTTCAAGTATCATGTTCCTCTCCTTCAGAGGCAATCAACACTGAGGCCTTAGTAACAGGTTCTATTTTCTCTGCATAAGGAAGCTGATTACCCAGACAACCTCTTACTAGAACTGAATCGGTAACATCTTTATAGTTCTTGATGATCTCTTCCCTCCAACTAAACTCTACCATAGCCACTGAGTATGTTCTGGGATCATTCAACCTGGTAACCCCATGCTCCTGGCGTTTCATGGTCTACTTGGGTTGCATGCACCCTCCCTGGATTGTGAATACTTTAGCTGCCATGTCACAGACAGCAGAAAAGTTGTTCCCATTTATGAACGCATGCATCAAAAACACCAATGTGTTCTCTGAGTGAAGAAATCTATAGATCTGTCTCAGTGAGAGAAAACATTTCACATTCTGGCACTCATATGCTTAAAGAGAATTTTCTTCTAGGAATTCACACTGACTAAAGTAATACTGACTCAGCCCTTCAAAGCTACACCTCCTAGTCTATGGCACACACCTCCACAAATCCAACACCACCTGAGTTTGATTAAGGGTGGACTCAGTGATAGGAGCGCCATCTCCTTTTATTTCTGTATCAGATTTCCTGTCATGTATTCATTGCCTTTATTGAACTTAGAGTGCTTACCTTAGTCCTGACTTGCTTTGTTCAGACAGACCTTCTGGTTTAGGTGTATTCACCTGAGTTGTCCTTTGGACTGAAGTGCTCATTAATCTGTCAGCATAGTTGGCAAGCTCACTGGGGTCTGTGATCATAACTTAGTGTTGTAAACGTTTGCCTCATAGTACATTATATGCTAAGTAGCAGCCATATTCGTCAATCCATCATATGCATCCAGATCATTAACCCTTACTTAGTCACTCAGTTAGCCAAATGCTAACTGGGCAAAAGTTGTGTTTATTTCTCTTTGTGAGTTCTCTAAAGAAAAGTATTTCTCAGCTCCTAAGGAATGCTGCTTTCATTTTAGAATAAATGGGCCTATCCTTGGCGGTAAACTGAATGATAGCATCAGTGCCCTGTTTTGGTGACTAATTGAGACTGACCTCCACAATACTCCACTCACACCTTGAAGCTGGAAAGCTATTTATAGTTCTTAAAGTCAATGACAGACATTCCCCATTTTGTAGGGTTAAAATAAGTCCTTGGGTGTCTTTAAGCCAGGCTCCTTGGTTCTCAGTAGTACTCTTCTCATTAGGGAGGACCCCAAGTGCTTGCACTGATCCTTGCACTCTAGCTTGTTCAGCTCAATAGGCAACACCTCTAAGGCCACATGACCAACCTGCTTCTGTTCGTGTAAGACTTGTTTCCCTTATTGTGAAAGGTACTTTATGGTTCCTAAAGCAGCTGCCGTCAGATTAACCTGGATTTAACGGAATCTCATGACCTGCACAAAGCAATGCTGCTTACCCAATGGGAGGCGTGGCAGGAATCGTGGTCCTCTTCACGGTCCCTGTTTTCTTCTCTCACCTGTTCTAGAATGGGCACAGTCAGATTGGGCACAGAATTGTCCCACGAGCCAATGAAAAAGTGCCCCACAGTTGCAAATAGAAATGTGGTCCTTTTGTGAAGGACTGTTTCAGTAGTACCCAAGTGTGATATTTTGGGTAAAATACTTTGCAAAGTATGCATTTTAATTAATATTTGTTCAGTAACAATGACCAAAGCGTTTAGCTTTACAGTGAAGTAACTGATCAAACTCGCTCACATTTTCTAAAAAGCGGTCCCACTTTGACCAATAAAACAGGTGCGCCCTAGCATGGTGTTCATGCACTTCTGGCATTGTCCTGGTTGCCCTATTAGCCAGTCCGAGCTTGATGATGGGTCCCTCTTCTCATGGCTTGGAAATCCCACCTGCCCCAGAGACACCATCTGCCTGCCTTACTTCCGCAAAAGCTTGCTGCCTATTGAACAACTCCTGTGTGGCAGCTCATCTTTGATAAAGTTGTCCTGTGTCCTGACACAGGACACTTCACAATATCGACATCAAGTTCCATGTCTAGGACATGCTTGTTCAAGTGCTTTTATCATTGTCTGCAGTTGTTTTATTTATTTGGGCCGAATAAACTCAGACCAATACTGAATCCATCTCACTGCCAAGTTTGAAGAAATCCTGTTTTGGCAGGAAGTAGTAACTATGTGCCAGAACTTGAATCACCACTTTTTATTCAGTCATAGCTTTGGTTTGTATAAATGGGCAGGCTATACTCTCCAGAGGTGGGCCTCAGCCTGTGAGGAATCTAAATGACAGAAATATGTTAAGTAGCAAAATAAATGGTCAAAGGTATTCACGTGGAGATGTAAGGAAGATCCTGAGACCACCCCACATAATACCCTGCGCTAAGTGACAGAGGCATTCAAACCTTTCCCTCCCCTAATAATAGGCAGGATCTTCAAGACGGCAGTCCCAGGTAGGATCACCTTTCTACCAACCCTGCAGTGTGGCAGAGACCCCAATGGGATAGTCACCACGTCATTCATCCGCACGCCACCATTTTCCTTAGGCCTGACCAGGATAAGGAAAGGGGGTTGCCCATACACCTTAGAGAAACGCCTTCCCGTAAAGTGGATACTTTCAGAGAGCCAGTCAAGCTTCCTAACCATATCCAAAACTCCTGCATAGAAAGGGTAGACACTCCCTTTAAGGAAAACAATGTTACGACACTTCATAATCCATGAAGTGTGAGGAAATAACTTTTTCTTACTGGCACGGATAAACACAGGAATCAGTTTCTTTGAATTCATGGGTGTCTTACTGCACATCTTTATTGTACTCTCTTGAAGCTCATCAACTGGACTTGATATCTAATCCAACTTGGATGAAAAAGAAAGTCTGGTCTCTTGATTGTATTAAAACTACAGATATTCTCATGACGTACCATGTATTCTCTTAATCCCTGTTGTAGATTAAATCCTTCAGCACAATTTCCCGATATTTGATTCACTTTCCTCACAGAAGAGAGTGAAATAATTAATGAGATTTAAATGTAATTTATTTTAATCAATGAAGTTAAGGGAGCTCGTGCAGTAGCACCTGGAGCATTCCAAGTGCTGGATGGGATTACCACAATAACTGATCTCAGGCCGGAATACCTGGCCAGACTCAAAGAATATGGCAAAATACTACTTTATTATCAGTTCAATAAAGTAGGGAAACCTGACAAAACAAACGGATTGTAGCTCACATACTCTCGAATACATTTCAGTTACACAAACGTTGTATACCTCGATGTATGTCATCTATGGCATCATCCTACATGGCAAATAGTAAACACCTATTGGGCAGAGAGATTGGTTAAGGGGACATATGTACCTATACTTCATTGAAGTGTTAGTAACATTATTGGATGCCCCGTATCTAGTAGGCACACCTTAAACTTCCCTCTAACTATGTATAGCACAGATAATAGCAGAATAACAGCAGCAGATTGGCTTCTGCAACAATGCATAGTTCACCATTGAATAGTCCCTCATGATTGGTTGGCACTCTCTTCCAATCTTGGATATTCAGCTTGTTAGCAGCACATAAGGAAAATGAAACCCAAGTGCGGGGAACGTTAGACAACTGCCCACTTGGCTAATTAGCCTACCATCTCTCATCAGTTAAACCCTAAGCCAAGACTTCTTCTTTGTAGTTGATCTTGCTGGCTGTTCTCTTGTCCGGGAACTTTAAAAGGAGTTACGATACAAATGCTATCTTCATTTGGAGGTTTATGAATAGGCTTTGTTTTTCTGTCTTACACCACAAGTGAGGAGACCATGATTTTGTCCATTCTTCCTTTCTATTTAGTTCTATTTGTCTCATGCATACTAGGTGCTATTACTCTCTTCGGCCTCAGGAGATTTGGTTGCTCTGTCTTGCATATGCTTTTGATGTCTTAAATTGTACAAATGTTGCCTCCTTTGCCAAATCTAATCAACATAAGTCTTACGTTCATGGCTTATCCTCTCAGACTCCTTTCATGTCTTGCAGTTGCCTCTTGCTGTGGCATCCTCTATCCTTAGACAAACACATATTCTTGGTTCTTGCACAAATCTGTACTCCAGTGCCTGTCAGCCCTGCAGCCTTGGCCTCTCTCCTTCAGACTTTGCGCTTAATGTCATACAGAGTCATGCAGAGTCGACGTCCATTTTCTCATCATGGCTGGTTTACTTGTGTTCTATTTTCTACTGCAGGAAGCTTCTATGTGTCTCATCTACCTTGGTTTCTGCATATATACATCTACTGAATCTCTTCTTACTTGTCTTCTTAGTATATATGATTTCTTCGTATTCGCATATATGTTCACATTGTCACTTCAGTCACATCTTCATTCTTTAAGCATTTGTACATCGTGTCAGTGGGCCATCGTGTCTTCTCTCCATGTCGTCACTTTACACCTGTCAGATTTCACTTATAGCTCTTTGATGTTGAATGGTGTCTGCAGACTTCCTTCTACCACTTAATTCCTAGGGTACATTCGATACAGTTGTCTGAGTGTCTCTTATATACAATGCTGTACTGGGATGATACCTTGTGTCATGCACAGTGTCTTCTTGTTATTCGTCCATTATGATGGAGGTCAGGGGGCGGGCTCTGTAGATGATGTGTACATCTTGCGCCTAGAACCACTTGTGTATAGGTGTGTTATAAATGACTCATCATATCATATCATATATCTGCCTCTCTACAAACTTGTCTCAAAATCCCAAGAAATCCGAGATTTTGCAGATTCAGCCATCTTAGTTTGGAGACATTAAAAAATCTGTATATTGAATGTTCAATATTATCAACGAAAAGAGAGGAACATTTTAAGCGTTTTGTACACTGTGAACTCAATGTATCAACTGAGCAATTCTGGGCACTATTCCTAAAATTGACTGTAACGTCCTTAATAATTGCGTTTTTAAATGTTCTATGTCTAATTTTAATCCTCACTTAATTAAATGACAGTATGCTTACTGATATTGATGGTTTGAACTGTGTTTAAAGCAACTGCTATGAACCTATAACTCTTATTTTGTTATTTTATAGCATATGGTTTATTGCAAAACTTTGCCACCAAATATGAACTCTAAAATACACAATTTACAATTCTATACAAAAGAAATGTAATGCACTAGGATGGTAAAGTTCACGTATTGATTGAGTCTTGAGAACATTTGCATGGTACTTATATATTATTTTTGTAGATTTGTCATATTAAACTGCTTCACTTAGAGATCCGACTGTCCCATTGATCATTAGTGAATATCTCTTGAAGCATTTTTCAGAGTACCAAAATTATTTTACAGTTTTTGCTCTCTCCAACCTTGTGCCACCAGAAGTCAGCTTCCCTTATATGACAATCACTCATAAAGCTTCCTAAATCTTTTGTTTTCAATGACTCCAGCTGCTTACACATTAGCACCACGTGTTTTAAAGTTGCATTAGCCTCATTACATAAACAACACAATTTATTGTCCTCTTATCTGTTTCCTGGATGCTAATATTTCTTTAGTTCGATATAGATTTAATCTGAAGTGCTTGAATAGTGCTCAATATAACGTGCTGGGGAATTTGCTTAGATAGCATGCCAAGCTGTTTAAGGCTTTCACTTCCATTGCGACGAATGAATTCAGTTTTACTTTTGATCTTGCTTCTTCTGTTCTAATCCAAGCGTTGGTCCAGATTTTTTTTTCTTGCAGCATTAGGGTTATTCCTAAGCAATTACTTTGTGATTCCAGCGTTTTTCCATAAAGTCGAGCAGCGTTTAGTCCAGGTCTCTATTATCCAGTCATTTTGTTGGTCAACATCGCATTTCAAAATCTTGATCAAGATTTCAGAATTATTGAGTAGGATCTTTCTGAAAAGCGTCAATGCGTTCCACTCAACTGCTGCTTGTAAGGAACGCAGTCCCAGTTCATGGTGAATTAGTTGCACTGGCAGACTTTGTGGAAGGTGAAGAATTTTCTTCCAAAAGTGCCCCTCGATTACAGCCCAGATTTCCCATGATAGGCATAATGCGCACTCTGCTCCGTATGTTACTGTTGGGCTCACTTTCTGCTTCTAGAGGCATAATATTGGGGTTAACGAGTATTTACCGTATTTTCAGTGAATTGGCCTGCCTTGTGTTGTTAGCACTTGGATCTTTGATTTTATAGCTGGTTTGCATCAACCTTGTCTAGAATGACTTTCGACTCCCAAGTATTTTCTCTTTTGGGGCTTGTAGTAAGGATTGTTTTGCTAGATGCCATTTGAAATTCGATTTTGCTGATCTTCCTTTCATTGATTCAAAGACAAGTATTGTTGTCTTTGCCGTATTGATTCTCAGACCGTTTTGCTCAGTGTAGGTATTTAGAAGATTTAACTTCCGTTGGAGGCTGATTTTGGTCTGGTCCAATAAGATTAAGTTGTCCGCATAGAGGAAACGGCCTATTCATTGGCCATGTGTTTTCAGAGAGAGCAATGTTTCCTCATGAACTGTGAGGTTCATATCTGATATGAACAACTTGAAATGCTCCACGGCCAGTGGACAGCTGTCATGATCTCTGCTTCCAAAAGGTCAGGGTTTTCCCAACTCCCTTGGAAGCAGATCCATAACCCAGGTTCCGAGTGCCAACCAGTCCCAATTGGGACCTTTTGGACCCAGTCCTGGCGCCAGTGGCACCAGGCTCATAAATATGCCCAGTCCCAGCGCTGGAAGCGCCGGGCTCATAATGCTTGGGTGGACTTACCTGCAGCAGACCATGCTGCTTACTTGCCTGCCAGTTGAGCCTCTGATCCTCTTCTGTTTGGAACTACTGTTCCTGTTGGGTGGGGCAGGAGCCACTCCCTAGGTTCAGAACACTGGAACTCTTCTGGAAAGCAGGAACTCTTTTCTTACCTAGGCGTGGCTGTGGAAGGAGACACCTAAGCACTACAGGAGGCTATTTAAACCACACCCGATGGATGAATCTTGCTTTGCGTTATTCTGCATCCTCTGCAGCAGAACGCTCATCGTGTCTTCTGCATCTGATCCTGGGCCTAAGGAAAAAGGCTTACCATCCTGAATCCAGTCTTCAGCAACACCTATAAAGACAAGAAAGAACAGGTTAGCATTACGGTCTTCAGTGACAGCGCTTCACTTACCTGGTCCATCGGCTGTCACCAACGCCTCGCGCTGCATTCCGGCATCTGAAAGACAAAGGCTTACCTACTCTTCGTGCGCTCCGGAGGTCTTCGCACTGCATTCCGGCATCTGAAAGACAAAAGCTTACCAGCTCTTCGCACGCTCCGGAGGCCTTCGGCGCTGCATCCCGCATCTGAAAGACAAAACAAGGTGCGTTTAAAGACATTGGAGAACTTTAATACTCACGTGCCATTACTCCTTTCCACATCTAACCCAGTGGGTATTCCGGCACCCTGCAGCCGCTCCGAACTTGTACCTGCAAAATAAAAAGACAGTTAGAGCGCATCGTGAAGCAGGCAACAAGCGCTTACTTACGTGCTTCCAGGCGCTTCCATTCATCACACGGGCTCCATCTTCAACTCACTTCAGCCCGTCATCCGCCATCGCCGGAACCCTGCAAAAAAAAGAGACATCATTACTAAAGACTTTTAAAGACATTAGAATTACTCGAAACTTACCGTTCGTGCAGTAAACGACGGACAGCAGTCCTCTGAAGTCAAGAGGCCTGCTCCCCTTATCCAGTGAAGAAACTGGTTACAGCACCCTGCCCCGAGGCAGATGGAGAGCACGGCGTTCACTTACCTAAGGTGAGAGCGTTAACCTTTGGGGTTCTACAGGAGAAGAGAAAGGGAAGAAGAGAGAGACATTCAATAACCCAGTTCATTAATCCCATATTTTCTATCTGCAGACATCTTACCCTTCGAGTCAGACATACAGTGCACAGAGGTCCAGCCCAAAGAGCCAGCCGTGTGTTACACATCACCTTTGAAGATACGGTATACGCCCAGTCAAGACCGGCGCCTCTACGGGAATCAGGTGAGCGTTACAGAACGCAAAGCCTACCGCAAAACTCCCGTCCAGGCGCTATGGAAACCTCGGATACCGACCAGCTAGCCCAGTTACTTGGGGAACTAAGGGCAGAAGTGCATGCAGCCCGTCAGGAAACGAACGCTCTAAGAAGGGAACTGATTATTTCCAAGGAGCGAACAGATGATCTCGCTAGACAATTGCTACAGTCACAAGCCGGGCAGACCCCGTTACCCGCATCTGGGGGAAATCTTCCTTCTACATCCTCTATGAATCAGGTGCAGATCAACCTACCTGGGAATGTACCTCTGGCTCCGCCCGAACGATTTTCTGGTGACCCAAAGAGGTTTGCAGTATTTATCAATCAGTGCCGGTTGCATTTCTTATGCCGGCCAGCAGCCTTTCCAACTGATCAAGCTAAAGTAGCTTTCGTGCTTTCGTACCTTAGTGGCAATGCGGCAGACTGGTCGATCCCTCTAGTAAATCAAGATGATCCGGTCCTCCATGATTTTCAAGCTTTTCAGCTCAGTATGGAAAAACTGTTCGCAAGACATTCACAGGGGCAGGCCTTGGACAATGAGCTTCTTTCGTTGCGACAAGGTAATCAAGACCTTTTGGCTTATATTGCGTCTTTCAACAGACTGATAGTGGAAACTCAATGGCCTGAGGACAAAAGGATTACGCTGTTTTATAGAGGTCTACGTGGAGAGTTCAAAGATGTGTTAGCCCAAGTAGTGAATCCCCCACAAGATTGTTCGGACTATATAGACTTAGTCGTTCAAATAGATCACAGACTGCAGAACAGGAAGGCCGATCGTTCCAAGTTTGATGCTCGAGTATTTTCCAAACCGCCAACTCCTTCCAAAGGAGTAGACTCCGGGGAACCCATGCAAATAGGGGGCCTGAAAGGTCCTCTAACACAAAAGGAGCGGGAAAGGAGAAAACAGTTGCAATTATGCCTCTATTGCGGAAACTCAGGGCACTTTCTTCGAGACTGTCCGGTGAAACCTGCCAAGAAGGCAGTAGGAGCTGCAGTTACCAAAGTTACAAACTCTGAGCAGGGAAACGACCTCGCCCGACAAGAATAGAGGTCCTCTTGCCGAGCGTGAAAACCAGTTCCGTGACCTCGCATTTCGTGATACCTATGGTCCTCATTAGCCCTGATAATCCGGATCGATTACATGCAATTGAAGCTTACGTCGACAGCGGTGCCATCGGCAATTATGTGGATCATGAAATGGTTTTGAGGATGAATCTAACTCTTTGTCCCAAGGCTGTAAAGGACGTCATTACTACGGTGGATGGAACGGAGATAGCCTGCGGACCAGTAACGCATACCACTCAAGAAGTGACGCTAGTAAGTCAAGATGGACACCATGAGAAGATCGTGTTCGATGTGATCAAGGCTCCTCAGTTTCAGATTATTCTAGGAATACCTTGGTTAGAGAAACACAATCCTCTGATCGATTGGCGAGCAAGAACGGTCCAGTTTCCAGAATGTGTCTCTACTTGTCACCCTCCACCTGGTGTTGCACTGGCAGCAATTTCTTCAGAGACTCCCCAGTTACCTCCCGAATACCTAGAATACCAAGATGTTTTCCGGAAGGACCAGGCTAACTCTCTACCTCCTCATAGGTCTTATGACTGCCAGATAGACCTGATACCTGGATCTACTCCTCCTTGTAGTAGAATGTATGCCCTCACCGAGCCTGAGAACCTTCACCTTCGACAATACCTGGATCAATACCTGGCAAATGGGTTTATTCGTCCTTCCAAGTCCCCTGCTTCTTCAGCTTTGTTCTTCGTTCCAAAAAAGGAAGGAGACCTTAGAACTTGTATAGATTATCGCTCCCTGAACCAGATCACCGTCAAGAATAGATATCCGTTACCTTTGATCCCTGAACTCCTGGACCAAGTCAGAAAAGCATGCATATATACAAAGCTGGATCTTAGAGGAGCCTACCACTTGGTACGAGTAAAAGAGGGCGATGAATGGAAGACGGCCTTCCGCACCAAATGTGGGCTATTTGAATATCAGGTCATGCCCTTCGGACTTTGCAATGCCCCGGCCGCCTTTCAATATTTTATGAACGATGTCCTCAGAGAGCTCATAGATGTGTGTGTTGTTGTTTACATTGATGACATCCTCGTTTATTCTTCATCGGAATCTGAACATCAGAAACACGTGAAAATGGTCCTCGAAAGATTGCGTCAACACAAACTTTTCGCTAAGTTGGAAAAATGTGTTTTCAACGTGACTGAAGTTGAATTCTTGGGATTCATATTATCACCTGGCGGAGTGCGTATGGATTCAAAGAAGGTCGATGCAGTTCTCAAATGGCCATCACCATCCTCCGTAAAAGGTGTGCAAAGCATGTTAGGCTTCGCTAACTTTTACCGCAGGTTTATCCCCGAATTTTCTCGAATAGTCCAGCCCATCACTGCCTTGCTAAAGAAAAACAAACGTTTTGAATGGTCTACCGAGGCGGAACAAGCTTTCCAGGATTTGAAGACTAAATTTATCTCTGCACCAATCTTAAAACACCCTCGCCCCGAACTCCCCTACATCGTGGAAACTGATGCTTCAAGCCTTGCCATGGGGGCAGTTCTATCACAAAAGGACCCGGTAACCAATCAGTTGCATCCCGTGGCATTTTGGTCCCGCAAATTCTCGCCTCCTGAAATCAATTACACGATTACTGACAAGGAACTTCTGGCTACCAAGTCTGCCTTTAAGGCTTGGCGGCATTATCTGCTGGGGGCCCGACACACCTTTACTGTGATTACGGATCACCGAAACCTGCAATATTTGAAAACCGCAAAAGCCCAATCCTCTAGACAACTCCGTTGGGCATTATTCTTTGCCGAGTTTGACTTCATAATTACCTATCGACCTGGTACAAAAAACGGTAAAGCTGATGCCCTTCCTCGGATGGGAGTAGAAGAACACTAGATCAACCCTAAACCTGTACCAATCATTCCCGAACAAAGAATTCTGGGTGTAATCGCCTCACAATCCATAGAGGAAGTTAAGGATAAAGCCAGGCAACTTGTAACTCCAGCAGACATACAGAATTGGCATCTGCAGGGAAAGGACTTTGCAGTAAAGGACAACTTATTGTATTTCCAAGAACGATTATACCTGCCCAGCACAGATTTACAGAAAAAAGTAATCTCCTGTTATCACGATTCTTTAATGGAAGGACATCCCGGTATGGCCAAGACCTCAGAAAAGATCAAGCGCTACTTCTGGTGGCCGTCTTGGAAAAAAGATATCAGAGACTTTATAATGTCCTGTGGAGTATGCGCCCAAAACAAGAGTCAAAAGGAAAGACCAGCAGGCCTCTTACGCCCTATTGACATCCCACCTCGCCCTTGGCATACGCTTTCTATGGACTTCATCACCGATCTACCTCCATGCTCCGGATATAATACGATTCTAGTAATCGTGGACTTATTCTCCAAGATGGCGCATTTCATTCCGCTCAAAGGCTTGCCAACAGTAGCAACTCTGGCCAGAGAATTTCTCGAAAACATCGTCCGACTGCACGGTTTTCCTTCGGTTCTAATTTCGGATCGAGGTAGTCAATTTATTTCTCATTTTTGGCGAAGTTGCTGTCGGTCGGCTCAAATTGATGTGAGACTATCGACCAGTCACCACCCTCAGACCAACGGACAAACCGAGAGGACCAATCAAACTCTGGAACAGTATTTACGCTGCATGCTGCAACAAACTGAAAAAACTTGGAAAGACATCCTTTGGATAGCCGAATATGCCTACAATAACTCTGTCCATTCGGGAACTGGGAAAACCCCGTTTTTTCTTTTATACGGCAGTCACCCTCGAACCTCGGAGTTGGATCCCCTCCAAGATCTTGAAACACCAGCAGTAGACTACCTGCATTCTACAATCACCCAAGCCTTTAAGGAAGCTGTTTCTCACCTTCAAAGGGCTAAAGAACAATACAAGAAAGGAGCAGATCAACATCGGAAGGAAGCCCCTCAATATCAAGTAGGGGATCAAGTCTGGTTGTCCACCAAATATCTACCTCTAAAAGGGCCACGCACATTCAACCCAAGGTACCTTGGTCCCTATTCCATCACTACCATAGTAAACCCAGTAGCGGTCAAGTTGGACTTGCCCCCGCACATGAAGATACATCCGGTCTTCCACGTCTCTCAATTAAAACCCGTGCAACCTCAAACCCGACTAACTAAATCTCCAAAACCCATCCTAGTTGATGGAGAACTCGAGTTTGAAGTCAAAAGCATTCTGGACTCCAAGATCTCCAAATCTAAACTATTTTACCTAATTGACTGGAAAGGCTACGGCCCCCAAGAGAGATCCTGGGAACCTGCTGAATATGTCCACGCTCCTCGCCTAATCAAAAGATTTCACCGAACATTTCCTGACAAGCCAAAACCCCCAGAGAAGCCCGGTTTGGGAGGGGCCTTGAGGGGGGGTACTGTCATGATCTCTGCTTCCAAAAGGTCAGGGTTTTCCCAACTCCCTTGGAAGCAGATCCATAACCCAGGTTCCGAGTGCCAACCAGTCCCAATTGGGACCTTTTGGACCCAGTCCTGGCGCCAGTGGCACCAGGCTCATAAATATGCCCAGTCCCAGCGCTGGAAGCGCCGGGCTCATGATGCTTGGGTGGACTTACCTGCAGCAGACCATGCTGCTTACTTGCCTGCCAGTTGAGCCTCTGATCCTCTTCTGTTTGGAACTACTTTTCCTGTTGGGTGGGGCAGGAGCCACACCCTAGGTTCAGAACACTGGAACTCTTCTGGAAAGCAGGAACTCTTTTCTTACCTAGGCGTGGCTGTGGAAGGAGACACCTAAGCACTACAGGAGGCTATTTAAACCACACCCGATGGATGAATCTTGCTTTGCGTTATTCTGCATCCTCTGCAGCAGAACGCTCATCGTGTCTTCTGCATCTGATCCTGGGCCTAAGGAAAAAGGCTTACCATCCTGAATCCAGTCTTCAGCAACACCTATAAAGACAAGAAAGAACAGGTTAGCATTACGGTCTTCAGTGACAGTGCTTCACTTACCTGGTCCATCGGCTGTCACCAACGCCTCGCGCTGCATTCCGGCATCTGAAAGACAAAAGCTTACCAGCTCTTCGCACGCTCCGGAGGCCTTCGGCGCTGCATCCCGCATCTGAAAGACAAAACAAGGTGCGTTTAAAGACATTGGAGAACTTTAATACTCACGTGCCATTACTCCTTTTCACATCTAACCCAGTGGGTATTCCGGCACCCTGCAGCCGCTCCGAACTTGTACCTGCAAAATAAAAAGACAGTTAGAGCGCATCGTGAAGCAGGCAACAAGCGCTTACTTACGTGCTTCCAGGCGCTTCCATTCATCACACGGGCTCCATCTTCAACTCACTTCAGCCCGTCATCCGCCATCGCCGGAACCCTGCAAAAAAAAGAGACATCATTACTAAAGACTTTTAAAGACATTAGAATTACTCGAAACTTACCGTTCGTGCAGTAAACGACGGACAGCAGTCCTCTGAAGTCAAGAGGCCTGCTCCCCTTATCCAGTGAAGAAACTGGTTACAGCACCCTGCCCCGAGGCAGATGGAGAGCACGGCGTTCACTTACCTAAGGTGAGAGCGTTAACCTTTGGGGTTCTACAGGAGAAGAGAAAGGGAAGAAGAGAGAGACATTCAATAACCCAGTTCATTAATCCCATATTTTCTATCTGCAGACATCTTACCCTTCGAGTCAGACATACAGTGCACAGAGGTCCAGCCCAAAGAGCCAGCCGTGTGTTACACATCACCTTTGAAGATACGGTATACGCCCAGTCAAGACCGGCGCCTCTACGGGAATCAGGTGAGCGTTACAACAGCCTTGTTTGAGGCCTTTAGATGTTGTTATATCTTTTGTCAGCAATCTATCGCAGATCAGTTTTATCTGGATTGTTGTTCCTGTATAAAGGGCCTTTATAGGCTCTAAGATGTTCTGAGGACAGTTCCACTAGGTAAGCTTTGCCCAGATTAGCGACCGGTCTACATGGTCAAATGCCGGGGGCAAAATCAACTAAAGCAGTGTATGTTTTTTCTCCTTTGTACAGCACTCTCATCTTCAGTATGTTTAATAAGAAGAGGTTTAATGAGCATCCAACTTCTCTTACGAACCCACATTGCCTTTCATCTGAGTGGCCAGAGTCACAGCTCCATTGTTTCAGCTGCTCCAATAGCAGCGAATTGTAGATTTTGCCTAGCACATCTAATAAAAAAATGAGGCAGTCGTTTTTTTGATCCACCCTAGATCCTTTTTTGTAGATTGGTATAAGCTCAGATCTTCTCCAAGATGCTGGCAGGCTTTTTGATACTCCATTTGTACTGAAAAGTGCAAAGCAAAAGTTTGCCCATTCCTCAGGAGCCTTTTTTATCATGTAGTTCGTTAACCCATCTGTCCCAGGCGCTCGAGAAGCTCGGGCTCTCTTGATTAGAGTTAAGATTTCTAGTTTAGATAATTGTAAATCTTATCCTTGGATATTTCTAGTGGATGTTTCAGTCATTTGGCTGTCCAGTTCATTGTTGTATAGGGATGAGCAAAACGAAATCCATGTTGTTTCCGATACAGCGTTGGTGGTTACAGCTTTCTGTGTTGACAAAGTTTTATTTAGCAATGTCCACAGATTTCTTATGTTTTTGTTGCAAAGGTTTCCATCCTTCATCCTGCATCATTCTGAAGTTGGATACTTTTGTGCGAAATTAGCCAGTTCTGAAATTTCTGGCAGCATTTTGTGATGAGTGTGCTCTTTGATCCACTATTTCCATGACGGATACTTTGAATCTTGGCACTTAGAGTAAGTTTCTTTGCATGGATTGCAATGTCAAACACGTGTTGGTGTTTGAAATAAGGTTTTACACCTTTGTTGGCTTTTTCTTGCAACCCTTGCGGTAGGGGTAAATAGTTGGATCCTAGTTTTTGAACAATTGCATCACTTATTTATTTGGCACAATTTGATGACTTTGTCACGCGTAATGCGTAGGCGGTTTCTGCCAGCAGTAGGTTCAACTTGGCATGGGTAGCTCTGTTTAGAATCGTCATGTGTCCAGCTCATTGAGTTTGAGTAGTTTATGATCACTCTTGGGCATTTGCATGGTTTCTAAACTTTGTACATAGTTTATTAAGTTGTCAGATACAAGGAAATAATACATTGTTGAATGTGACTGGCCATTACTCCAAGTGGCGGATGTCAGTAAATCCCCCTCTATGTTGCCATTTAGCATCTGGATGTTGCGTGCGTTTATTTCTTTCAACAGGCTTTCTGCCCTAGCTGTTTTGTCAGCAAGGTAAATTGTTATTTGGTTTTGCCCGTTTCCCATATTGCCAAACATTGATTCAATTGATACATCATTATGTCGATGAAACTTTCTTTCTTCCAGTCCATGGGGTTCCAGTAGACGTTCATTAATATTATTACTTATTCCTTTGTAAACTTGTGGAAGTTAGATTTCAAGGTCAGGACCTGTATATTTAGGCTTGGATTGTCTATGGGGTGAATTGAAAGGTTTAGGTTCTTATTAATCAAGATTAGCAATCCAGAAGATGGTCGACTTTTTTGATTTTTTCGTGCAGGATTTAAGAATATGTCGTAACCATGGTCAGCCACGTTTCCTTGAAACATAATATATCATATGTTGCCAAAGTGTAGCAATTGTTGTTGAATAGGTGAGTGTAGCCCCTCATGTTCCAGGAGCCTAAGATAATTCTATTTGTCATGAGAGGTGCCTCATTCTAATTCAATTTTGTTCTATCTATGGCTCCCGGTAGCCAATCCCAATTTGAACCGTTGAGATTTACCTCTGTGTTGTTATTTTGCATACTAACGGCACGACTCATAGCTCCTGCTTGTTGAGTTTGGAATGTTACTTGCATGCACATTCTGTTGTTACTGTCAATTTCTTCCTGTGTATATTGTATTTGCTTAGGGTGTTTAGATACTTGCTTTGGTTGGAGATTGTGCTCTGTAGCTGAGTGGCTTGCACTATTTAGCTCTCTTGTTCTGGGATGTTCGGTCTGCATGGTTCTGTCATGTTCATTTGTTGAAGACAGGTGCTTATGTCGAAGCCAAGGGGCCATAATTGATTTGCACAGTTCAACAGTAATTGGGAGATTAGTTTTGATGAAATCTTCATGCACACTGCATCATATTTGAACGGTATTGGAAAATACACTGCTTGGATGTCACTTGAATCCATTGATCTCAAGATGAGAATGTGATGAAACAGCTTTAAGATGTTTGTACAGTTCATTTTCAATTAATCCTTTGTATGACCAATGCTTTACAGGTATAGTTCTATTTTTCTTTTTCCCTGTTTACCTTTTTTGTTTTATTTTGTTTGATTTGGTTTGTTAAAGTTTTACGTTTAAAGTGATTTAGAATAACAATAGAAAAAAGGAATCGGTTTCTATTATGAGTCATAGTTGTGCTGCCCGCTCAAGTCCCAGAGTTGAGCCTGAACAATGACAGAGAGAAATAAACACAAACTATTATTTCTGAGTCATGGGAAATAGCCTGCAACAAAGGAAGATTAAGTGTGGCAAACAACCTCTCCTACTTATTTTCCAAATCTAGATCTACATGCAATTAGTGCAGAGGGACCCACATGGACAGAGGCAATGTCATCAGTGCTTCTCTGGGAGGGGAGTTAGACTTCACACTTACCCAGGGGCTTATAGAATTGAAGATAATGGCAGGCCAAGTTACATGACTACTACCCCCAAATCCCAATCACACAACAGCACACTTTACAGCACACAGGGGTCTACACAATCAGTAAGCACCACCCCAGGGGTGGAGAGAGCCTACTGTATAATGCAGCCCGCTCATTGTGAATGCATGGGGAGTCCAAATACGACAGGAGATTGGTGGAGGGTGGTGAGAGAAAGGAATACTGAGATGAGAGTAGAAAGAGTGAGCTGGAGATGGGAGGGAGAGTCTGGCACATGTTGAAGGAGACAAGGAGGTCATCAGAAACCAGGGAGTTGTTGCGGATTAGAGAGGGGTGGAGAAGGAAAGAGGTGTTGTTAGGAGGCAAAGACTTGTTGGGTAGTGGAGGACGTTGGCAAAAGTGAGAATTTTCATCCGAGGAAACTGACATGTTTCAGAGTGGATGATTTGGACCATCAGTAAAAGGTTGAGAGACAGAGAGAAGATGCAGGAAATTGATCACGGAGGTCAGAGGGAGAGGTTTACATGAAGCAGATGGAGAGTTGCCCTGAAGTGGAGGAAACCTGTGTGGAGTTTGGAGATACCATCAAGAAAGAAATAGAGTAGGAGGTAAGTTGAATTCTGCTACAAAACCACTGAGCAGGAAGGGGGAGGAAGGGGGAGGAGCTAAATGCCATTAACATCAGCGGTAGAGAGAGAAGAACTACAGGTGGAAATAAATCTATAAGACCTGAGGAGGAGGAAGGAGAGCAGTTAATGCTAAAAGGAAAGAATAAGAAGGTTCTGGTCGACCTGATCAATCCAGGGCAGCGACACCACCAAATTCAACTCCTGGATGAGTTTTTCTGTTCTGCCCACCAAAACCATACATGTTGGCCACTGAGCTCAAGACTACTGTATTCTACCAACAAGTGTATGGAAAGCCCACAACATAAAGCAACCTGAGGACAACGACCAGCGTTGTCAACATAACGTTCAGACAAGATCAGGTCAAGGATAACATGAATAAGAGACTCTGAATTTTATTATCACTTTCTTTGAAGAGAGGATATCAAGAGGAGTAAACGTGTAAAATGGCTTAAACTTCCCTCTCTAAGAGGACTCAGGAAAAGATCCCTACAGATTCAAGTTAACTTGGGTTATTTTTGGATTTCCTTATTGGCACTCACCTTACACACAGTTGTTTCCCTACACCGCCCCTACATGCATCACATTATTCCCTGTGTTTATGGCTAAAACATGTCTCATCGTGTGTATTTTGTGATAATAGTTATAGGCTGTCTCTTAACTAGGAGTTCTACTGAAGAATGGAAAGCAATATGAAAATCATTTAAAAAGGAAGGTGACAAACATTACCCAGACAAGAAAAAGTCTTTTGCTGAGGCCGACCCCAAATGGCTTGTATTGAGTGAAACTCAGTACCAGATGGCGAATACACAAGAGGCCCTGACAGGAAGTTCACTAGAAACCAGGCTGGCATTAGAATGTCACCAAAAGGTTTTACCTAGTTTGAACTTATACAACTCTGATCTCCCAGAGACAACCATTTCATGATCGGACATGGCTTATATTTAGTTACCAGCAGAAGTGCCCGTTCTCCAAACGGGTTCTGTGGACAGACATGATAACACTGATCCTGTAGGTTTCTGTTGCAATTCGCTTGATGTGCTTTGCACCCTGCAGTAAACTGCACTGAGAATGGGCATGTGTGGCTGGCTGACATACCCGGGGGGCAGACGTTGGAGGAGGCGAGAGTCGGTGTGCTGCTGCATATTATACTGGGACCTTCGCTACTCTCTCCACACCTGTTGCCTCAACCTGGTGTGGTGCAGTTCGTTATGGTGCATTGCAGCACAAATATCTTTGAAACCGTGCATCCTAGGCATGGACATTGAATTTTGTTCCTCATGTCGGGACAGGTCCTTCTACGACCACATTGATGTTTCACTGATTTCAGGCAACCATCTCATGTGTGAAGGTGCTGAAATCCAGGGAAAGGGGTGGAGTGTCTAAATGTCACATAGCCAGCAATGTCTGGAGGGTCCTAACAGGTAACTATGGAGGATTTGGTGCAGATTGGTGAAACGGTGCGTAATTGTATAATGAACAACGCTTCGCCAAGCCACAAACCCACAAACAAATGTTGACTTTGCTGAAATCCAGGGAACGGGCTGGGGTATCAAAATGTCATGCAGCATGTAATGTCCGGAGAGTCCTAACAAGCAACTATGCACAATGTGCTGCAGATTGGTGAAACGGTGTGGAATTGTATAAGGAACAATGCTTTGTCAAAAATGCCACCACAAACACATTTTGACTTTTATATATATAGATTCAAGGAAAAAATGTTAGTTGCAGGGACGTTAAGATGAGAACTTAATGCAGCATAACCCTGGAAATTCAGCAAAAAGCCACCTTAACTTCAAGCCCCCTGTTGCGCAGACTATGACCACAATGATAACATCGCAGATCACATCACTGATGACATCACTAATTACATATTGTATGGGAACACTGATGGCATTGCAAATCACATCACTGATGCCATGACTGATGACAACACTAATTTCATTGTATATAACTGATTAAATAAATAATGGAATTAGACATAACATCATTTATAAGTTAGCTCATGAAAATTTGATTACCTTAATAACAATTTAAGTGGTGGCCTTGGCCATGATAAAGGCTGGGATCACTGGCCAGCACCAAAGGCTGTAGCCAGTGGTCGGTTAGTGTTCAAAACTACCAATGTGCATGGTTAAAGGCCATGCCTTGTAGCCTGTCACTGTTTTAAAATATACAGTGGACAACGTTGAAGGCTGTAGTCAGTGGCCATGGCTAAAGGCCATAGCTAGAGCCCATTAATATGTCAGAATATACAGTTGGCAGAGCCAAAGTCTGTGGCCACTGACTAGTATTGTGTTTAAAACCGTGGCTAGTGGCTGGTTAGTGTATATAATATATAGTGGGCATGGTCGAAGGCCATAGCTAATGGCTGGTTAGTGTTGTGCAATACACAGTGGGCACGGCTAAAGGCCATCGCTTATTGCATTTTATTATTTTTAAACTTACAGTGGACCTGGGCAAAAGATGTACAAACTGATCAAGGTCCAAGGCCATGGCCCATTCATATGCTAGAATATATAGTGGGCATAGTCAAAGATTGTGGCCACTGGCCAGAATTGTGCTAAAGTCCACTGCTAGTGTCTGTTCAGTGTATATTATGTTGAAAGCGGCAGCCCCTGGTAAAGGCCAAAATCTATGGTTGGTAGCTTGTTAGTGTTTTAAAATAATCAGTGCACATGGGTGAAAGTTGTGACCACTGTCCATAACTGAAGGCCATGACTAGTACCCATTCATGTGTTAAAATATATTTGGCCATGCACACTGACCATGGCTGAAGGCCATGATTAATGACAGTTACTGTTGTAATGTAATTAGTGATGTGATCTGTGATGTCATCATTGTGGTGATAGTCCGTGCAACAGGGGGTGTGAAGTTAAGGTGGCCTTAGCTGAATTTCCAAGGTTTTGTTGCATTAAGTTCTCACCTTGACATCCCTGCAACTAAAGTTCTTTCCTAGAAATGTCAAAGGTTTTCTTACAAAGTATTGCTCACCTTAACGTCCCTGCAACTAAAGTTTTTTCCTTGAATTTCAAGGGTTTTGTTATTCCATGGATTTTAGAATGTTTCCAGACTACTTGCATGGTCTTCAGCCATGGTCAGTGGGCATGGCCTTTGGCCGTGCCCACTCTCCATTTTAAAACGCTACCAGACCATTAGGCATGGCCTTCGGATTGCAGGCTTTCATAACTCACAATGTTTTTAGGGTATGCGCAGTGAGATTAAATTATTCGCCATGGAGCACACACTTTGGTTAAGCAGCGTTCTCCAAGCGGTACACCCCTTTTTGACCCAATCATTTTGGCGCGGGATGATTTGGCATGCCCATTCCACCCCAACGCCCGTTTCGGCATGCTCTTTTCGTCACGAAAGCCATACCGGCACCCTTATTTTGCCGCAAGTGATATTTGGACATGGCTGACATTGTAACCACGTATAAATACCATCATGCTAAATAAGCTCACAGGATGGCACTGCAATAAACCTCGCCACCTCCCACTTGCATTGCTTTACTTTTAATTACATTTTTTTTTACACATACAGCCTTGAACCCTGGTCTGCCAAAGTTCAGGGCCAGCAGTTAACCACTTGACCACAAAAGCATGCTGCTTTGATGGGGCATACATTTCATACTTAGCCTATAATTTAATATGTGCAATGATCAAAGGCTAGGTATGAAACTTGTAAAAATCCAAACAATAACATCATTGTAGCATAATAGTACACAGGGTTTTCTGATAGCAGTGTTCAGCATAAAAGTGATTTTTTAATGTCATTTTTTCTGTTTTTATAAAATGCGGATGATGTGTTTTATGAGATATTTAAAACTAAGAAAGCACACAGCATTCAGGAGTGTGGACTGTATGCCATCCATGCAGTAACTGGGACCCACCCTGCTTAGTTTCAAAACGAGGAAGGATCCAGCCCCCTTAGGCACTGTTTCTCTGAGTGTTCTTTTAAGGGGGGGGTCATATATTAGGAAACATGGCCTTAGTGCGCTGATCCCTTCCTTACTTTGAAACTAGCAGGGTTTGTCCCAGTTACTGCAGGGATGGGAAACCCACTGTTGCTTCAAAAATACCTGTTTTTTATTTTTTTATTAATGACTGGGAGACTACAAATACCAGAATGCAATTCAGAAAAAGGCAAACAATTGTCTCAGAGTGCAAAACATTCAAGGACTGACAGTAGCACAGTTTAAAAAACAGTAAATAATTCAGATGTCCATTTGGTCGCCCATCCATGCAGTAAGTGGTGCTCACCCTGCTTATCTTCAAAGCAGGAAAAGGGCTGTTGCAATCCTCTAAGTGGTCTTGTAAGTTTGGCTTATTTATCATGCAACATGGCCTGAGGAGGCTGGCCCCATCCTCACTTTAAAGCTAAGCAGAGTCTGTTCTGGTTACTGCATGAAAAGCCATGGCCAGCGACCCCCGGCACCACTATAGTTATATAAATATCTTTTTTTTTATTTAAAAAGTAACCGCGGGTACCCAACTATACAAAGCCGCGGTTATCTGTAGTCCTCGGATATAGACGCAAATATCGGCGAAAATGCTTCTCTGCCGCCCCAGGCCATCATCAAGTGCCCCGCAATCTGTGCCAGCTCCCCCCACTCCCAGAGGGCCTCCTTAACTCACCTGCCCTCTCCCTTTCACCTCAGAGCAGATGCTGCTTCTGTGACACAGTTTGCTTTCAGATGTCAGCTATTTGCGGCTATAGCCGAGGCTACAGAAAGCTTTGTGTTGCAAACTCGGTCCCTGGACCCCCTCCAAATCCCAAATTTCACTCAGTGCTTTATAACCATCCCCCCACATCTACCCTGATGGCATTTGTATATTTCTTGACCTGCAAATAGCTTTTTACTGCGTTTCATTTTCCCAAAACCTCGGCTATAGGCGCAAATATCTCTCGCATTAAGCGAAAAACAAGATTGCAGGTCGTTTCATTTCTGATAACCATGATCCTGCAATGCACCATAGGGAGATATAACTATACTTTTAGGGGAAGAGGGGACCCCCTTCTCCGTCAAATTTGAAAATAACTAAGGCACAAAATAACCCCAAACTAAGCATGGATCGCGAATCAACGTTTCGTACCCAAGTTGTTTCAGATCTGTTCCAATCTGTCCAGCAGTTTAGGCTGTGTGCTTTGGCAAAATTTACATGTTTTGACGCTTAATAATGTTTTTATTTTTCAACAAATCTTTACGAAACTTTGGAGTCTGGGGGGCTGCAGACTTTTAATCACTTTCGACATTTCGGCCAAATCCGTTACTTGAATAAAAAGTTATTAACAATAGAATTTTGAGGGGTTCCTATGTGTCTATGACTCACTTTAACTATAGGGCGGGCTGCCCTTAATAGATTAATAAACTGCCATCAGGTATTATACATTTTAGGATCAGTACTACCTGTGGTTAAAGGCAGATCGTGGTCACTGGAGATGTGTTGGCAGGAAAGCACATGCCACATTGTACTGACACGTTGCCAATCTATGAGGCAACTGATGAGGAGTGTCAGTAGACAGGCACAACACTATGTGTGCACTATGCTTTTCTGCATGGAGCAATATGAAAGTAGTGGGGTGTGATTAGCAGAACTCACTTTTAGAGACTGATCTAGCTGCATCATTTCATTAATAAAAATAATAAAAAAGATTAGGCTATTTTGCCTTCCCAGATGGCATTCCGACGGGCCATTCCAACAGGCTAGTGTGGGTCAGTTTTGTGGCTACTAATCCCTATGTACTGATCAACAGTTGTTTTATGGAAAGTAGCAGATATTATTTTACAATGTGTGTCACTGTTCTTGGCGTCCAGGCCTATTTTCTTTCTCAGCCCAATCCTATGATTGACATGCAGAGCAAGGAAAGGACCCTTGAATGTATCTTTACCGAACCTATAATGAAACCAAAACGATATAAATCATCGACATTTTCATGGTTGAAACATAATCATGCACATCACATTTACCCAAAATCAGAAACAGATATAAGCAGTTGAGATGTTTACTTAATGTGACTTACAGGTATAGCTTGTCTTGCTTCAGAAATCGAAATGCTACCGAAGAGTTGGCTGACCTACAAAAAAGCAAGAATGACAAAATTATTAAACTTTTACACTTTTGACCAATAGCAAGAAGTGTAATCTTCATACAGTTAAAAATGTAACACCAAACCATCCATAGCAATACGACTTGCCTATTGCATGCAGTACACGAGGACAGTTATTGTTGAGATGTTTGCCGAACTGCGGTTTAGGCAGACATGGACTGTTCTACAGCAAGGTAACTCTAGCTGTCTTCCTAGGATACCACCAGGAGGGGGCACAAAGCTGTTGTTATAAACATTCATTCTACCCCATTGCAAAAGAATGAAATATGAAGATAGCATTTTGCCTGAGGCCATACAAATCCTTGTCTTCCTGGCGCTGTGTGCAGGAAGGCTAAGCAACAGTTTAACTGGTGCCAACCTTTCTAGGAGAAACACACAATTACAAAGGTAGCATTGTGGCCTCCAACTCTGCTTCATTCCACACAGCTACATTACCTACACCGGGGATCTGCAACCACTAGCTCTATTGATGTTTTGGACTGTAACTCATATCAGCCAGCATTGTCAATGAGGAGTCATGGGAGTGGTAGTCCAAAACATCTGGAGAGCAGCAACTTATTATTATTATTATTAATAAAGTTATTGAGCGCAGACCTAGCTTCGAGAAGTAATGGAGCACTTTACAGAGGTATACACCAATACAGATACATAACCTAGCACTTTACAGAGGGGTACAACATTACAGATGCATACCAGAGCACTTTTCAGTGGTAACAACAGAACAGATATACAGCGGGGGGTAGGATACAGAGGGGCACAGAGGAGGGATACAGCTATAACGGTTGGCAGGGAGGAGTGGGGCGAGCCCCTGACCTAAACCAACCCTGCCAAGGCCAGACATTGTATGTTCATTGGCACTGAAGAGTGCATTAAGCAAAATAAAAACACTGACAACTTCACCAAGTTTGTTTGTAATTATACTTATAAATCTCTGTGCTATCATCCAAAGGCATCTAGGTGCTGAAATTAGTCGGCTAGATCAGTATACAAAGGCACACAAACTAGAACAGAAAGGTATTAAGGGCTTTACGAAAGCTCAGGTGATCAGTGATCTCCTGAAGATGAAAAGGAAGGGAATTCCATAGTGATGGAGCAAGCACAAAGAAAGAGCGGCCACCGGTATGCATTTTGCAAAACCTCTGAACATTCAAAAGAAGCTGGGAGGTAGATCGCAAAGATCTTGAGGGGGTGTGGAGGGTCAGTTTGAATCAAAGGAATAATGCCCCCGAAAGGTGAAAAGTGCAATGTGTAATACACTAAATGTTAAAATGAATACTGCTTTTCACTGGAAGCCAGTGTTGTGTTTGAAGAAACAAAAAAAGTGAGCCAGCCTGGGTGCACCCAGTGCTAAGCATGCAGCCGATTTCTGTAAGATTTGCAGGAGCTGAATTAGAAAATCAGGTTGGCCCGGATATGTACAATTATCAAGAGAATGCATGATCAATGAGGTCACAACCGTGGAGTGAAACTTGGATGGTACAAAAGGGGGAATCTTTTTTAGGAGTTTCAGTTTAAAGAAACCAGAGTTACACACTGATGAGAGGGAAGACGTTTAATCCCAAGGCTTTTGACAGATGCACTAGGGGCAGTACAAGGTCCCCATGAATCAGGCCAATACTGCGACTTCCAAGCCTCAGAGTTGGAGGAGCCCATCACCAAAATCTATGTATTGTCCCCATTTAGTTTCAGGTAGTTATTCGACATCCAATTCCCATTGGCCGTTAAACGTGCTCTGAATTTCTAGAGGGGGTGAGTCTCAGGTGCAACAAGGTGAAAGAGCAGCTAAGAGTCATTGGCGTATGTATAAAAAGACCCATCATGTTCCACAATAAGATCAGCCAAGGACCGAAATAAAGATTAAAGAGAAGAGGAGAAAGAGAGGAACCCTGGGGGACACCACATCTTAGAGCTACAGTAGAAGAGTGAAAAGGAAAAAAGAGATACCATGTGTAAGAAAGGAAGAAAGCCATGAAAGAGAAGAACCAGATAGACAGCTCGAGGTGATGGAGGAGGATACTGTGATCAATGGTATCAAAGGCCACAGAGAGGTTCAGGAGAATAAATACTCCGGTCTTGCTGCGGTCCTGGAGCAAGGCCAGATCATTCAAAATCAAAATCATAACTGACTCTGTACCCATCACGGGCCTGAAGCCAGACTGGAAAGAAGATGATTACATTCAAGATAGCGAGAGAACTGAGGAGTAACAATAGCTTATATAGGTTTCATCAAAATTGGAAGAAGAGATATGGGACAGTAATTAGATGAAAGGGCTGGGTCCATATGGGGTTTCTTTAAAAGCAGAATAACTAAGGCGTGTTTTAAGGAAGCTATGATTGCTCCAGTAGAAAAGGAGTAATCAAGGGCCGCTGTAAATAAAGGAATGATTTCTAGGCCTAATGACTGAATAATATAAAGGGGATAGGGTCAGTTGGGGATGCATATTTAAGACTACGCAAAGCAGCACAAGTAGCTTCATCAGAGACAGGTTCAAAACAAAACAGCTCTGCAGGGTCACCAGAGAGGGAGATTAAACCAGCTTGAGTATATACTGAAGACTGAACACTGTCAGTAGTAATAGGCTGACGAATCTTACAGATTTTCTCAACAAAATAAGTGCTGATAGCATCACATCAAGCTTGAGAGCAACGGGGATCTGCTATCGGCAGTGGAGGGGATGAGAGCTTCTTAACAACTCGAAACAGTTCCTGTGAGGAACAAGATGAAGAAATAATGTAGTTGCATAGCATTGGGACTTTGCTTCTTTAATCACTGCATGATAACATGAAAGTGTCTGTTTATCATTTTGTTTGGATACAGACTTCATAGTAGATTGTTTACGTCTTCTAAGATCAGGAGAGAACCAGTGAGCTGAGGGCTTGGTACGACTGGCGATGGACTTATCTGGGGCCAGTATATCCGCTTCCTCTGACATAGCATTAAGTACAGTAGTACAAGGTACCAAATTGTTTCATTCAATATGGCGGGATGTACTAACCATTAAACAGTCGGCCACTGAGGAAGGCTGAACCCTACCCCTGAGACGACGTAACTGCTGAGCGGTAAAGGGTGCGAACAAGGAAGGAACATACTGAGTGGAAGAAGATAATGAACTGACCACAAAACCGGCACAGGATAAAAACAGCTGTCAACACTTTGTCTGAAATGATCAAATCAAAGACATTGGCCCTCATTCCGAGTTTGGAGGTAAGTAATTTCTCTTACCGGCATGGCGCAAATAGCGTGTCCGTGCTAGCACCAGTCCACTAATTAAGGACTATTACGACTTTGCGTGCACAAGCTTTGCGCCATGCCGGTAAGGTACCTAGCGCCATGCCGCAAAAGGCTCCCAAAAAGCCCTTACCTGCATGATGCTAGGCGCAGATTACACTTCCAACATAGTGCAATGCGACATTAGCGGTGACCGTAAATAGCGGTGACCGTAATTAGCGAACACCGCTATTTACGGTCACTGCTAAATAACGGAACTGGAAATAGCGTCATCGCACAGGAACGGGAAGGATCACGGAAGCCATCTTTAAAAACACAATCCATTGCCATCCTCAGCACACAGGACCCCTGGGACACTGCTGATTGAATGAAAAGTACCCCCTACAAACCAAGAATGCCTAAAGCTCTGAAGAAGGGATCTGCCTGCCTCTGAAAGGAGAGATTTAACCAGGACGAACTGTAGATGCTTGTGGACACTTTGCATGAGCATGCAGCCACAGTCTTCAGCAGCAACATGAGGAGAGAGGCAGTGCTGCGTAAAAAAGAGATCTGGGCACTAGTTGCCCAGAAGGTTAGCGCAGTGGGCAACACACCCTGCACGGTGAAGGACTGCGGTAAGCGGTGGGATGATCTGCACCTAAGGGTGCACAACATTTTATCTGTAAATCGCACTCAGGCCATGGAAACTGGAGGGGGACCTAGTTAACCCATAAATCTCACCCCGTGGGAGGACACATGTGCAAGCACGATTGGGTCTGAATCGATTGAAGGCGTAGGTGAGATGGAGTGTGGCGCCACGACATCTGCTGATGGAGGTGAGTGTCCAAAGTAAACACTGCTAAGCCAAATCTGATGAAAGACAATGCCAATGTCTGTCCAAAGAGTCACGCCATGGTCGGCCACACACACACACTCCCTGTAAAGTAGGCCGAAGCAAGTGAGACACATGCTGATGCCTGCTGCAAGGCCATATCGTACATGACACATACCACACAAAGTAGGAAATTCCACGAGGCACACAGCGTGCATGACCAAAATAGTGATCATGTCAGACAGCACTGTTCCTGGCCAACATGAGTGACTCTGACATATGGCTGCATTTACCACCCATGTATGAAATGAAGTGCCCTTCCCAACACAAATGCCTCTTACCCAAAACTGTGTGGATGAGCAATTGTCCCAATGTATGTCTGATGCCTATCCAAACATCACTCATGCCGTCCCTCTCTTCCACCCCCACAGGCAGTGAGCATGACAGCAAAGAGCAGGACACCACCTCTGCACAGGCCACATCCAGTAACAGGTCCCAGGAGGACATCAACCGTCCGTCAACTTCCAGGGAACAAGCCAGGGGGCACTGTGTCCCAGCAAGCAAGCCACCGCAGGGACACATAGCACCTGTACCACCAAGGCCCGTGGATGGCACACCACCCCCAGCACCCCCGACCCACTGTTCTGGCTGGAGACACCTGTCAGACACCCCATTCAGAGGAGTCCAATGTGGCTGGGGAGGTGGCAGCCACGGCACCCCTTACAGTGGAAGACAGCCAGGATGCCATCTAGGGCACCATTGAGGATGATACAATGGATGTTGCCCATGCCACAACCCAAATTGCATCCCCCCAGGTATCTACGAGCGATACCGTTAACACCAACACCCCAGAGCAGTTTGCCCATGACGACACCCAGGGACATATCAATCCAGTATCCAGTGTTGGGGAGGATGAGCAGGCTGGGCATGCCAGCCACATACCCAGCACACCCACAGGTGCAGCTGAAGGACCACAGCGGGCTGCTGTGCTCACTGCATTCATCTGAGAATTTGTACAGGACAACCGTCAGGCCAGAGTTGAGAGGCATACAGAGTTGTCAGCACTGGGCCGGTCCTTTACAGACAACACCAACCGCCTCTGTGAGGAGGTCTCGGGCCTCTGGCAGGTGCTAGGGTGCATCGCTGATGCCTTGGAGGCAGGTTGTCCCACCCCACCACCTCAGCAGGAGGCCACACCATCCTTCAGCAGTTCAACCCAAACCAGCCCGCTCCGTCGGTCAGTCCGTGCACTGTGCTGACGGGACATGCCACCCCCTGGCTCTGGGAGTGCCAAGTGAATGTTATGGCAGCCTCATGTAGGCTTTGTGGACTCAATGGGACTTGTGTGGGGGAGTTGTGGGGGGAGGGGGTGAGGGTGTGTGGGGCAGTTGTGGGGGGAGTCAGAGGAGGGTGAGGGTGTGTGGTAGAGTTGTGGGGGGTGGGGGGTGAGGGTGGTGGAGGGTTTTGACACTTACGTTAATATTGTTACATTCAATACACCAGTTGTGTGAAAAAGAAGACCTGAGTGGACATTAATCATTGTGCATGTGTCATTTAATCATTCACAGTGCATACTGTACATGTACCCCCACACCCAGTGCTCTATGTCCAAACATTATGTCACCCTCTGCTGACATGTGTGTCAGAAATATTGTGCGATCAATGACTGACACACAACACGTCCCTCCTGTGCATCGCCACCGTGATGAGGTCTTGCCACAGCTTCCTCCTCCCCTTCATTATCATCAGGTGGTAGCAGTTCCATGTCAGGGGGCAGGGGCACGTTCCGACAGATGCACATATTGTGCAGCATGACACATGCCATGATAATCTTGGCCACCTTCTCATGCCTGTAGAGGAGTGCCCCACCCGACCGGCTGAGGCAGCGAAATCGTGCCTTCAACAGGCCAAAGGTCTGCTCGATGGCCACACGTTTACGGGTATGGGAACGATTGTAGTCCTCCTTGTGCCTGTTCTGTGGGTTTCAGACCGGGCTGAGGAGCCACGGCTTCAAGGGATAGCCACTATCACCTGTATGAGAGAAAAATGAAGGTAAATGTCAGGGTAATCATAAAGGACAGCTGTACTAGTCACACATGCCTGCAGTTTATGGCTGCCCATATGCACATGTCCCTGGATGCATTGCCGCCATTTAATGTCCCTCCATGTGTCCTGTGCCATGTTCTAATGGTGTGGGTTTCATCTTCAAGATGATGGTGTGAACTGACGTCTAGTTGCACATGCATGGTGTATGAATACAGCTGTGTGAGTGTCAAAATAGTGAGGTGTTGTTTCCTGTGAGAATTGGCAGTAGTCTGTGCAATATTGGGCAATCAGCATTGGCATTCCCATGGTGACATGCAGCACTCCTGTGCTTGTGCCGGCCCTGTGCCGGACTGTGGATTCCATAGTAGGTTCAGTATGATGCACTCCCAGGGATGCTTGTCCTGTGTGGTCATATGCTGGAGACATCAACATGGTGCATATGCACTGCATGGTGCAGGATGGCGTACGGAGGCTGAGGGTCGCTGATGGGTGGTGCACGTGTCTTGGGTTGTGGGGTGGTTTCCTGTCAGTCATGTCTTGATAGGTGTGGACCTTACTTCATTCATATTGGATTTGTGTGTCTTGTACGGTACGTGATGATTTGGGGCACAATGTTTGGTGATGTGTACATCCTGCAGTCTCATCAACATTGGCAACATGGTGGTGTGTGCATCTCTCCCCCCTTTTCAATGCCATGTGCCAGTCCTGCTACTTACCAAGCAGCTAGGCACGTCGTCCAGCATGTCGCTCCACGAAGCGTGGTAGCGTGGAGTTCCCCAGGACCAAAGAGTCATGAGTTGATCGAGAATATCGGGCACAACAATGTGTGATGATCTTGCTGGTGTCGCATACCATCTGCACATTGATGGAGTGGTATTGCTTGCAGTAGCGGTACACCACCTCCATGGCATGCGGGACCACCAACTCCAGGTGGGTGCAGTCGAGGGCACATACACAATTTGGCATGCCTGCCAGTGCATGGAAGGCAACTTTTGTATATCTCCTGGGGAGTCCGTGGTAGGGACCATCTTGGTGTGGGAGGGGGTGTGGTGTGTGGGCATGTCGCTAATGCTGGCATGGTGGGTCGCGTGCGTGCCCAGCCCGCTATTAACGGCATCGTACTTTATGATGCCGCTAATAGCGGTCTGGTTGGTCAGAATAGCCCATAGCGGTAAGCGATGCCGCTAATCCTTTAGCGGCATCGTTTTTCCCTTACCTCCAAACTTGGAATGAGGGCCATTACCTTTACAAGAAGTAGGAAGGTGGCTGAGTACATGAAAATGAATATCAGCCAAAATAGTAGTCCAATTAAGAATTAAAAGTCTTTAGGATTGCTATGCCAAATGTTAAAATCGCCCATTAAAACAAGCTTCAAATTATCCATGGCCAAATCTGAAACGAGTAGAGTGAATTCATGGACAAAGCTAGCTAAGGAATGAGAAGTGGGGCTGATAAGCAGTATATGAATAGTAACATTTAATGTCATTTGCATCCGAATTAAGAAGAGTTCACAAGGTAATTGATGTATCAATGTAATCGAAGTAATCGAAGTACAGTTAACAGCATTTGAATAAATGAGAGCCAGGCAGCCACCGACGACAAGTGGAGGGGTCCTATCCAGATGTAAAATTCTATATTTTGAAGGTAACATATGCACGATATCCAGATCGGAAGTAGGAGTAAACCAAGTTTCTGTTAGACAAAGGATATCAGGGGAAAAGCCACAGCTGATCTGGCATTGATTAGGAAGCTAATAAGAAAGGGTAATGGAGAAACTATAGTAGAACATATTTTAGCAAGGCAATTGGCCCGTCCCTCTACAGAGCTGTCATTCATAGATCCTGGCCCAGACGAGAGGGGAGGAGACAATTCATGGACAAAGCTAGCTAAGGAATGAGAAGTGGGGCTGATAAGCAGTATATGAATAGTAACATTTAATGTCATTTGCATCCGAATTAAGAAGAGTTCACAAGGTAATTGATGTATCAATGTAATCGAAGTACAGTTAACAGCATTTGAATAAATGAGAGCCAGGCAGCCACCGACGACAAGTGGAGGGGTCCTATCCAGATGTAAAATTCTATATTTTGAAGGTAACATATGCACGATATCCAGATCGGAAGTAGGAGTAAACCAAGTTTCTGTTAGACAAAGGATATCAGGGGAAAAGCCACAGCTGATCTGGCATTGATTAGGAAGCTAATAAGAAAGGGTAATGGAGAAACTATAGTAGAACATATTTTAGCAAGGCAATTGGCCCGTCCCTCTACAGAGCTGTCATTCATAGATCCTGGCCCAGACGAGAGGGGAGGAGAAAAACTCAGCGTAAAGCAAGTGTTCAACAGGGCCAACGATATCAAGTCATTGAGAGAATAATAATGCACAGACTCAGTATTAGACTGAGCCTGTTGCGATACCAAGGGCCCAGAGCCTTCAGTGATATCTTGACAGGACTCTAAGGTCCATGTACCGTCCGGACCATGGGCAGGGCAGACAGGCTTGCCCCGGCATGTAAGTCATTGAAACCACCTTGGGGGGTGTCACAAAGCGGAAGAGCAAATGGAAGAAATACTTTCAAAAGTAAGAACTTTCTTTTAGCCGAGTTGTAAAATATTTACCAACATTAAAAACAATTTTTAATTCAATACATGGAATAGTCCCTATACACTTAGTAATTCAGCATTCACTCAGACTAAATAAATCACAATAAAGGCAACGTAACGGCAAGAGTGCACAGAGCATCAGATCTCACCCACTGCTGATGCACAGAGGCCAGCCAGAACATAAGTGCTCGAGACCATGTCGCGCCGCGTCACAAAGCGGAAGAGAAAATGGAAGAAATACTTCAGAAACTAAAAGCTTTCTTTTATCCAATTCTAAAATGTTGACCAAATATTAAAAACTATTTTAAATTCAATACATAGGGCCTCATTACGACCCTGGCGCTAATGGATTAACGGGGCCGTAAAAGGCTGCGGCACCGTTAACCCATTAGCGCCTTACTACGAGGTCCCTTTGCGGGACCCGACCTGAACGGCTGGTCTAGAACAGCCGTTAAAGTAAGGACCCGCAAAGGGACCTTGGTGCTAAGTACGGTACCGCAATTTGTGGTACCGTACTTAGCACCTTCCCAGTCTCATTGAGCCCTGTGGGGCAAAAATGGGAATGGAAAAGGGCCAATGTTCAATGGGGAATTACCGCCCCGCCAACCTTGGAATGGGGTGGTAATACCCCATTGAACATTGGCGGACTCGTTACGATACTGGCACCAACCATGGTGCTAATAGCGCCATGGTTTAGCGCCAGTATCGTAATGAGGGCCATAGAATAGTCCCTATACATTTAGTAATTCAGCATTCACTCAGATTAAATCTCAGATTCAAAATAAATCCCAATAAATGCAACATAATGGCAAGAGTAGACAGGGCATCAGATCTTACCCACTACCCACCATATACAGAACATGTGAAAGGACATGAAAATGTAATACCACAATACCAGAGGATAACCTGCACGCAAACACACAAACGAAATACCAACCACAAATACAAGAAAGCTTACTCAAGAGGTGTACTTAAAATGGATGCACCATGTTTGCATGACAGATAGTGGTGGAGGTGTACAACACGTATGAAACACATACACATTGTAGCACTGTGTGGGAGCATCATACCAGAAGACTACAATGCACCAGAAGTGTCTTTGTCATTTTGGTCACTGCGCTAGGATGCCTATCAGGAGAAACTGCAGGATATATTACCACATGCGAAGGAGGGAGCATCACAGAAGCAGACTGCACATGCTCCAAGCCAGGGAGAAGCTACACTAGGACAGCATATGTATGTAAATGTCCCCTGTCCCTTCCATGACTCACCATGTGAACACAACATAACATCTCATGCAGCCATGCCTCTGCCCCTGCTTTGGCACAGAAAATACACACATGTGAACATCAGAAAAGGGTTTCTTATTGCTAGAGACCAACGTCTCCCTTGTGCTATGAAACTGCTCAATTAATGAGGGGCCAAGGTCAATTACATGTCCCTAAATCAGCTGGTGGACGACATATGGGATCATGGCACAGCTTTGTGGTGGTGTGCCACATTCCTCGCCAGATGGGGTGCCTCAGGGGTCAGCTCTGTTAATTATGTTTTTAAAATATATATGGTCCTGCTGGCACAGTATCAGCAGCTAGAACATTGCTTTTCACATCCATACCCGCTATATATTGCACACCAGAAATGCTGCAGTGATGGTCACTGGGTTTGGGAAGGCCACTTCACGTTTCTGGTTGGATGTCTACTAATTACTTCTGCTTAAACACCTCCAAAACCTGAGACCTGTGGACCTGATCTGTCTTCCTTTTTCAAGTCCACCGGTTCTGAGCAAGCCCACTACCGCCATGCCCCACATCAGGAACCTGAATTATTTTAATCTCTGATCTGCTGTTGTGTTTTAGAGATGGGGGAGCAAAAGAATTCCTGGGTACATCTGAGGTGGGGCCGAACCAGGGGGCTCACCTGGCTCTAATGGGAAAACTTGATCTGAGCCAGGAAAAGGACTGCGTAAAACATAGCATGGAATACATTAGTGCAGAGACCCTGCTGTGACCGGGCCAGCCCGAGCCTTGCCTGGTTCGCCCCTGTCTAAAATGCATGACATCATAAGATTCAAGCTGCATAAGATGTGGATGCTGGATATAATATGACTGCATATATAACAAGGGAGCTTTAATAGTGTTTCGAAAAGGTCATGAAAATATTAAACCCTGTGCAAAAAATGCAAATAATGGTTTTGAGAACCTTCTATGCGGAAAGACAGCATGAAAAGGAAGGGCTTCAATTGACGCCGGGAGAATGAATAATTTAAAGATATGCATATGCGTACTTTAGTTCAACATAGCAGAGTATAATGAACAGGTGTATTTGTAGACCCCATGCTCATCCAGATGGGGTATGGTGGTGCTGCAGATAACACATATTTGAGTTCAACAGAGCAAAAGGCAAGATCCCCAGGCTAGCTGTGGTTTCCGTGTATGATGTGGTCTGCCATCACTGTGGATTTCAATGTCTGCGTGGCTTCACACAGCACAGAAAACAGCCTCTCATACATGTGCCGACGCTCATGGGCACTTCGAACTGAGATCGGAATGTTTGCATGGAGCCATGGCTGAGTTCATGAAATGGGAGGCATTTGCTGGTAGAACGTTTTAGGAGACAATGTGCCAGCTGCCACCTTCTGCCCATGCTGGGTCACCGGCAGAGGCGTAGCCAGGATTGTCTAAAAGGTGGGGTCTGAGGCTAATGTAGTTGGGTCCATCACAGTGATATTAACATCTGTAAATGCCCACACATCACTGCCGAGTAGACATTTACAGAGTTTGGTGGGCCTTGCCCACTCAGGCACTACTCTGTCTACGCCTCTAGTCACCGGTGAAAGAATGGCTGTGCTCAGGGTGCTAGCAGAATTGAAGCAGAATACGCCATGCAGTGCGGTTTTAATGCCCTTACTGGCAGCAAGACATTCCGAAAGAGCAGCCCAAGGCAAGAGACAAAACGCAGAAGAAACTATGACTGCACCACCAACAGTGGCTGAGCATCAGGGCAAGTTTCGGTCCACGCACACCTGCCCACGCACTTGCGCGATCTGAATGACATCTGGTCTAGTAGGATAATTGTCTATCCTCCCTTTGTTCCCCTCCCTTGCCGCGTCGCACCTTGAAACACTTGTGTATAGGCGCGTTATAAATGCCATATCATATCACCCACAGTCTGTAACAACATTGCCATGCACAACAGCACAGCTCCTCCCACATGCACTGCAGGGAGGACATGATGAGCCACTCTTCAAAGGCGACCTCGTCAATCTCAGATATTGTGCCCCAACCATACCACCTTCTCCCGCCTCATCCTGCCAGCTATCTTCATCATTACTCCACGCCTCCTCTCTTTTAAACAGCATTCAGTTGTTCCACAGCTAGATGTTCAGTATAGAAAAGGCTCTCCTTGCACCCATACTATACATACGTGCAGAAGCGTTGCTAGGGAGTGCTGAGTGGGCTATAGCCCCAGGTCTTTTGGTTGTAGCCCTGGATAGAAGCTCAAGGGCTACAACCAAAAGGCCAGCTAGCCCCAACACTCCTGACATTAGCTTAGCCCCTGATCATTTCCAGACCTAGCAACACCCCTGCATATGTGGAGGGATAATACTGAGTTGCACTGCCTCCTTCCTTCCTTCCTCGGCATGGCATTCTCCATTGCTTGAGGCAACAGCAAACACATAGGTTTGTACACATTAATGTATAGTCGGATATAAGTGATATTTACATAGCACTGTATCACTAGAGAGAGAGAGAGAGAGAGAGAGAGAGAGAGAGAGAGAGAGAGAGAGAGTCTGTGTGTGTGTGGGTGGGTGTGTGTGGGTGTGTGTGTTTAATAAAAGCCATTACATTATCAACTTCATTCTGCTCAGGTAAGCGACTGGGATTTTGCAATGGCTGCCTTAAGCAGACATAATTAAAATCTGTACATCACAGCATTCACCCACTAAGCAATCCTGGTAGCTGCACATGTACGGCGCTGAAACTGGAGACAAACAGACCAGCGTGGGAGGCTATCTGGATATTCCACCCAACAAATGAAAACCCAAATATCTTTAATGCACTCCAGGTTTGCAATGCTTCTTCGGTAACTGTAGAGCATTTTATTGTAAAGATGTAGGAAGCCACACCTTCCTTTCAGCCTCCAAGGTAATGAAGGAGGGGCAGGGGGAGGTGGGATTGGAAGGAAGGGGTGGGGGAGGGGGGTAAATGGACATATGGACGAAAATGGAAGAAACAGAGCATGCATTATTTTGTGACTACAATATGCTCTGCTGAGTGTGCCATATAGTGGTGCTTTCCAGATGTTATTACAGCTCAGTCTGTTCCCACCTCATCCAGAGGCGCATCCCCTGGGAAGTCAGTCTAGGATCCCATCCATTGCAGGCGCAGTGCATTTATGATCCCAATCCCTGCATTGACCCATGTGCAAAGCTGCCTTTATTATAAGGATCCGCACTGGACACATGCCCATGCCCCCATGACAGTCCTACAAATCCACCTTCAAAAACCGCACAAATCTGCTTACAATGTGGCTCGTCTACTCAAAACGTAATCATGCTACCTGTCTCTGAAAATGTCGCACAGCCAGCTCCTGTGCACCCCAATCCTCCCTCCCCGCGCGCGCAAGAGACTGGGGAGTGCCTTATCCACGCCCCTGCCCGGCCTGGCTGCAGCAGCGGCCCCTATCTGATGATCCCTTCAGATAGCAAAGGGGCGCGTGCACACCATGCTCATGCTTCCAGCTGCACGATAATGACGGTGGCCACGCCCACTCCCCTGTCACGGAAACCGCCGCCACAGGAAACCACGGTATTGCTACGAGACAGGGCATATTAAACATTTCTAAAACCATTTAGTTACCAATTATTTCAAAATGTTACAACGTAAGAAAAGTCAAAACGCTGCGATTTTTATATGGTAAGCAATAATCAGAAAACCCCGATAGGGCGCCGCAAATCTGTGGATGAAAAAATAAAGGCCAATGAAAATTACAAAAATGCGCACTTACAGAAAGTGGGTGCGTAGGTAGAAAATATTGATTCCAAGGCATGGAATATTAGTTCAATACAAATAAGTTTCTTGTGGTCGATTTTTGGACCAGTTTGCCATTACTATTGGCTGCCTAACAAGCCGATTTTACTCTTTCATACTGTGTCAAAATTCACCCTCTCATTTTACACAACCTAAGCGCTCCCCTTTCATTGGTATCTTCCTGCTGCTCATAAAACACACCATAATAAGCAGGGTTTTAAGTGGACCAGGGCTGGTGAGGGCAGACTCCTGGCAATTTGTCCCAAAAGTGCTCCCGAGCCGAGGCCCTGTCGGGGCTCATCCCTGACTAGTCTTTGCCACGCCGACACCACAGACAGCCCATGAAGCCAAAGTGCTGAACCATGGGCTTAATTGTAGAGGGAGGCGAGGGTGTTTGTCCCGCCCCAACTTTCATGACACGCCATTTTGTCTCCCTCAGTTGGCAGGGGCCCCTTTCTTTAATATGTCATGCATCCCCCTACATTTTAAGCAAAGTTACTCCACTGCGCTGCACGGTTAACAAGCTGCCTGCAGATGTCAGCACTGAGGATTAGAAAAATGAAAAGGCAAATTTTTCTAAACCAAAGTACTGACACTTGCAGTCAGCTCTTTAACCATACAGCCTTCACCTAAACGGACTGCCTGCTGCCTCTGCACTCAGAAACAAGAAGAGGGCCCATGCAGGAAGAGTCATCACGCATGAATCTTTACAGAGAAACAAAAGGAGTGGCCACCACTCCAGCCCTCCTCCTGTCTCTGAGTACAGAGACATCATGCAGCAGGCAGATCTTTCACTCAAAGAGCACCTAGTTAAAGGGTTGCATGCGGGGGTCCACTGGCAACCCATTAACCAATGGCTCCTTGAATGAAAGGGTTGCCTACTACATGAGATAGCTGGGGCGCACTGGTGTCACACCTTTGGTGCGCCCAGCCCCTCCTTTTGCGGTGAGTAGTTTGACCAATGTTCCTGAATAAATATTCTTTCAAATTCACAATTTGAATCACATTTTATCACAAAACTCCCCCTGGGATACTACTCAAAAAGTCTGTCACAAAAGGAATTAATTTCCTTTTGAAACTGAGGGCCACTTTTTCATTGGTACGCAAGACAATTTTATACTCCAGTCCGACCCTAGTGACTGATGAAAAGGATGTATCCAAAAGGGGCTTGGTTTGCTTCTCTCCAACAGATCATGCCACCCAACTCAGCACTGTATTCTATTTAAATGTCTTCAGTTGTGGTGTCCAGGACCAGCACTGGTTGCCACATTCGCACTGTGACAGGATGCCATCTGCAAAGGCGTGCAATCCTAAGCGTTGTTCTTATTTTTTTGCCATGCTAAAGGTTGGTGGTTTTCTCTCTCAGAATGTGGGCTTTGCTAAACAGACCATACTTTCAAAAGGCTCCATGTTGACAAGTATACTTCACATATGTGTACTTTTCTGGGAAGCCTACTGACAACCCAGCAGTTGCAATGTGATCTGGCAATACAGCAATTTCAGAGTAATAAGTGCCTTCCTGAAACATCCTGCTGGAACCAAATTAATCCCAACAGGCCATGGGCTGCCTTTAAAATACTGGCACCCACGTTCCAAATTGATTCTCCTGCAAATCCTCATTTCTCCCGTGACTGAGCTTTGGCTAAAGATAGACAAAGATTTATATTGTTTGCTGTAGCATCATATGAGGATATACAGTTACATTTACGAAAAGCCAATCTGTCGTCATGTATTATTTCCAATTGATTGAACTGGAACTACAGGGCAGGCACACCTGTTATTGCACCTGGCCTGGAAAATGCACATATCGTGGGCCTTACCCAGGATGCACTTGGTTCTCTGCTGCAAAGCTGCAACACCTTTCCCAGTAGAACAGGGCATACCTCCTCTATGGGTGGTGTGAGGGCTGGGTGCTTCAGGGGGATCTCTGCAACACAATGGGGAAGCCAGACCAGAGTGATAATTGCAAAAAGGGAATGAGTGCATACACAGTGTAGTTGGAGAGGATCTTCACACAAGGGATAGCACCCATCTTGGGTTTCCCAGGCCTCCACTTCCATTCTGAGAAACCACTAACGTCCTGCAGACAAGACAGTCTGGGAACTCACATCACAAGAATAACCCTT
This sequence comes from Ambystoma mexicanum, assembly GCF_040938575.1. Taxonomy (NCBI): domain Eukaryota; kingdom Metazoa; phylum Chordata; class Amphibia; order Caudata; family Ambystomatidae; genus Ambystoma; species Ambystoma mexicanum. Next base: position 1,014,451,798 of record NC_090924.1, on the reverse strand, counting down.
GTTAGAACAGCCAGGATTTACCCTTACAGAGGCTTGGAATGGACCAATTGACTGTGGAAAAGTGACTACCTAAGGGTGTGAGACCACCCCCGGTAAGGGAATTATCTTTGAGACTCCTCTTGGGGCCTCATTGAGAAGACCCATCTGGAAAAATCAGCTGGCAACAATCTTTAGGAAGATTTCATTAGAGCCTTGTTGGGGTAAGGGCTTCCCAAAAGTCCCATCTGTTGGAAGAAAACAAGGATTTCCAAGGAGGTTGTAGAGCCTCTCCCTAAATGAAAACATTTGAATTGACCTGTTGGGGTAAAGCTTCACTGCAGTTGGGCACTGGTATCCAGGACTTTGCTGCCATTCAAGTGTCCCTGACAATGTTGCTGGATTTGTAAGGCAGACTACTGGCTCGCCTTTCCTCGAGGACACTGTGAAGAGCTCCACAGCACCCTAAGGTATCAAAACATCATTGCCTGTTCCAAGATTTTCCAAGCCACAAGCCAGATTTGCTTGTTTAACCATGCTGCTTTGTAGGATCCAGTTGAGCCAGCTCACCACTGAAGCTCAATCTCTTGTTTCCTAGTATTGAGACCCTTTGATTCTTCAAGCTACACCGACTCAACTTGAACTGCCCATTCCAAACTTCTTTGAACCACAAGCTGTTGCGACTTGTCAAACCACATTGCTGTGTTGAATCCCATCAAGCCTGTTGACCCATTTGAACTCGACTTGATGAACTGGAAAACACGCAGAAACCCATTGCGATACTGTTGAGATTGTGAAGGAAGACAAGAAGGTATATGTCTGTGATCTATCCCCCTGGCCTTGTTCTAGGGGCACTAGCGACTATTAAGACCCTATTTCATACCTTAAAGACATTGGGGATCATAACGAGTTTGGAGGCAGCCATGGTGCTATTAGCTCCATGGCTGCCTCCAAACTCGGGTCTGGGTTCCTTGAATGAGGAATTACCGGGCCATTCCAGCCTTGGAGGACCCAGTAATTCCTCATTCAAAATACCCATCCCCATTCCCATTCGAGCCCACATAAGGCTCAATGGGAATGGGGATGTAGCTAATAACAGGCCCGTTAATAACAGGCCCGTTATTATCTCCCCAGTCCTTTAGAGGCTCCTGCTAAGGGACCTCGTAATGCGGCGGTAAGGGGTTAACGGCACCGGCATGCTTACCGGCGCCGTTTACCCCTTACCGCCGCAGTCGTAATGAGGCCCATTGTTTTGAACTTGTTTGACATTTCAATAATACAAATGTGGGTCTCATTTCAATTGAACACTTAAGACATCCAGCTGTACATTCAACTTTTCTGTATTCTGAAGTGAGTATCAAAAGTTTAAGAACTGCATCCTGGATGTCCTTAAACTCTGCTGGCTTTCACTGAACTAGGCCAAAATAGATTAGAAGTTCTACGATCCACATATCCCCTAAGAACAAAAGATTTGCAGTGGAGGCAATCGGAGCGGCCCATGAGCTTCTCTAATTTGCCCCTGCTACATTACATCTGATTCACGAGGGCCAAACATGAAGCGAATCCAGAGATGGCTGGATCATCTTTTAGATGCTTATGTGCAAATGGGATTCAGAGAAAATGTGCTCCCGGGCCTCTAAGAGATGTTCCAGGCAGCTATGGATTTACACAAGTTTAAGGTGTCAGGAGAAAATGAGAGATGCTCATGGGAATCCTGGGTTTGCTCCAGTCCAAATCTTTATGAATCAGGCCCCATACATTTCCAGAAAAGATGCACACGTACCACTTGTTGAAGTTAGAAGATGTTTGCGTGGGGTGGTCACAAAATGTCACACTATGAGTAGTGCCCTAGAGAGCATCAGAGTGCTTAGAATGAAGCAATGAATTGTTGCATGCTTACGAAAGAGATGGGCAGCAGTGTTTAAAGAGCAATAGGCTGTCTGAGCAAGTGTGGTTTTAGGGACTAAGGGGCCTGCCAGCTGGATGAGAGGCAGTCATGAGAAATTAGCCACTGTGTAAAGTACAACTTGTCAGCGCAGCTCGCTCTGTTCTAATGAGCGGAAGCGGGAAGGATCCTATCACCCTAGTACACCGTTCTGGTTTCCCTGAGGATGGGGGAGGGTGGCTGTAACTCCCAAAAGCTAATTCATTGGGGTGGGAAGTGCGGAGACAAGCAGGAGGGGCTGTGAACAGTCAAGGGGATGAGTGTGCAGCTCCCTGGCTCCGAGGATCTCCATGGTCATATTACAGCACAAACACCTGCTCCTCTACCCCACCTCCTATCACTCTTTCATTTGGTTTCTGGAATGCACAATCCCTCCACAATAAGCCTTCCTACATCACTTACCACTTTGACTCTTATCGTCCTCAACTTTTCCTTCTTGATATCGCAGAAACCTGGATCTCCCATCATGACTCTGCTACACTACTAGACTCTACTACCTTCTCCCACTATCCCCAACCTGTTGGGAGGGGTTGCTGTGGGAGGTTTCATATAGAATAGGCACTGAGAACTGCCTGCCTTCCCCCGCCTGATATCAACTCTTCCTCTTTAGAATATGCCACTATTCAACTCCTTCATGCTATTCTTCTCACTGTTCTGGCTCCCTATTCACCCTCTCAACTCCTTCCCCGATTTGACCCTTCTCCTTGAGTCACTTCCGACTGACATCCCATTGTCATACTGGGGGACTTTAACCTCCCCCAACCCTGCAGCCACCTGCCTTGCCTATCAGATCACTCCCTGTACTCCATCTATGACCAGCCTACCCACTCTGGTTGGAACTCTCTTGACCTTGTATTTCTCTCTAATTCACTCTCCTCTTCTGGCCTCTCCATTGACGCCTCTCCCTCTCATCACTCCTTGGTTCACTTTAACATCTCAATCTGTCCACCTTCTACTTCTCATGTCCTCTCTTAAATGACTAAGAGGAACTTCAGGCAGGACTCTCTTGCCCATTGCATTGATCATCTGAGGACCTCTCTCCTGTCTCTTTCCCCTCTTCCATTGACTATACTTACCATGGTTTTCATTATGCACTTATGACTCCATTTGACCAACACCATCCTGCTGTCACATTCACACCTTCCCATCCCTGTTCTCAGCCTTGGATCACCTCTAAAAGTCAGATTCTCAAAACAAACATAAGCCATGACCTATGATGCTGGCACAAGTTACAGACACCTACCCTACTCCTACCCTACACAAATGCTCTTGCTGCCCTAATTTTTGTACTCTACTCTGACAAATCCTCCTACTTCACAAACCTAATCTCTTCCCTTCACAATCACACCCGCAAACTTGTCTCTAACCTCCACTGTTTGCTCACATCTCCCAAGCCAATATCTCTCCCCTCCTCCATTTCTGCTAATGACTTTGCTCACTACTTTTCTTCTATAACCTCTAAAATGTGTTACACTCTTACAGCCACACATTCTCTCCCTCCCTAAACTTCCTTCTGTCCACCATCTATCTCCTACCTCCTTTATACTTCTCCCCCACCTCTCCTATGGAATTGTCCCCCATCCTTCACAGTGCAAATCCATCTTGTGCTCCTACCAACCCCTTTGCTCCCTAAATGGCCAAATACTTAGTCTCAATCACTTGCCCTTCTGGCTCCAAACTCTTTAACATCTGTCTCTCCCATGGACTCTTCCTTGCCTCCCTCAAAACTGTAACCGTCTTGCCCCTATTGAAGAACCCCTCTGCTGACCCAAATGTTGTAGCAAACTGTTGCCCGGCTTCTCTTCTTTCCCCTTATTCAAAAGTCCTTGAGCTGGTGGTTTTCAAGCAGATCACTTAGTACCACAACGATAATTGCCTTCAATATCGACGTCAATTCCTTAGCAAACACTCCACCAGGTCTGCACACATGCATGTCTCCAATTTTCTCTCTAATGCTCACCATGCCAAACTCTCTTATATACTTTTGGACCTGCCTTATGCTTTCAGCGCTGCCACCCACTCCTCTGTGTTCCTCACTCTACAGGACCTTTGGTTTTGCAAGTCATCACCTCCTACCTGGAAGGTCTTTCAAAATATATTGGAACTCGCAAAGTTCTGACCCCGCCCCTCTGCTTGTTGGCATGCCCCAAGGATCAGTCCTTGCGCCACTGCTCTTCACCCTCTTTACCTCTGCCATAGGAAGACTTATCTCATCATTTGGCTTTCACTACCTTTTTGCTGATAACACTCAAATATTTTTCTCATTTCCCTCCTTCACCCCAGCCATCTCAGAACGGATTAAAAATGGTCTCACTGCAATTTGTCACTGGATGGCTCTCCGCTGCCTCATGCTGAACTCTTCAAAAATGGAAGTCATCTTTCTCCAAGGTTCCAATACCATCCCTACCCACACCATTCCTATCTGTTTCCTGCCTGACCTTCTTGCTCCCTCACCCAAGGCTCGCAGTCTTGGGGTCCTCTTTGACAGTGGCCCTCAATTGAAACAATTCATCACTATCTCTGCCTCTGCTGCTCATATTAACCTCCTCAACATTTGGAAAATGTGTCCTTTTCTTACTATCCTCTATACAAAAGATCGAATCTCCAATCTCATGCTCAGCAAACTTGCCTAGTGTTCAAGCCTACTCCTAGGCCTTCCTCTCTACTCCTTCCTCCCTCTAGACAACGTCCTCAACTTTTACCTGCACTCCCTACAACCTACCCAGTTCCTCCCCCACTTCTACCTACCAACACCATGCTGGTTAACTTTTCTTGTACAACTGCTCTTTTTTCAAGTCCCTTTACCTGGTCTACAAAGCTACCAATACTTTGATCCTCGGTGTCTGTCTGATTGTATCTCAGCTTCCTCACAATCTCATTCCTTCCGATCCTCGTCTGCACTCACCCTCACTGTCCCACACCCTCCCTGTGCCTTCTCTTGCTTCCGCTCTTTCTCCCTGCTCACCAAATTCCACTGTATCCCTCTGCCCATGACAATCAAAGCCAGCCCAACTGTGGATCTCTTTAAAGCTTGGCTTAAACCTCACTTACTTACCTGACCCCATCACCACCAGTGATGATTAATAATGAAATGTTGTATATTTAAGTACTACTCCTCATTAGTGTGAAGCACTTACCCCATTAGGTTAATGTTACCTTTATAAGTCACCTGTTTTATTAAATTATTTGTTTGGTTTGTTTTGTTTTGTCACTGTTATAGTGTCACACTTGTTGACACCCTCGTAAAAGAGGCTCGCAGCTTGTTCTCTACTGTGTGCTATTGTGCAAGCACCCCTCATGTTTTATTGTAAGTAATTTCTGATAGAAACAGACATCCCTGTGCTTCAAATAAATACAAATACAGGATTGAAACTTTGAGCCTGAAGGCAACTTGGTGCATTTGCACTCCTGAGGCGAGTCACATGGATTGTGTCACTGCCCCAAGCCTACAGCCACCTGACTGAGCCTATTTGGAGTAAATAAGGTCCCCATTGCAACTAGGAACAGGAACACATATTTGAATCGCTGCATATAGGTGTGAATCGAAGACGCTGCACTAATCTACAGAAGAATATCTATAGTCCCATTAAAAGGTGACAAGTTCAATTAAATGCACAAAAATAAAAAATAAAACAATATAAAATAGTCCCATTCATGTCCAAAACTCACGATAGCCTTTGGTACTGGGGCATTAGGAAGCACCTCACCTTCATTGTTTGCCCATAATAAGGGATCCGAGACATCCCTCCCATCCAACCGCAAAGTCTATATTCATGCCCAAAGAAAAATCTGTACCAGGAACATCTGCGTGACAAAAACATAACTGAAATGTTCAGCAAAGATAAAATGATTATGCTACTCCAAAGATTTAGAAGGCCAGTTACCATAAACTCCTTCTGAATCTAGAACAGGGACCACACGAGAATCAAAAGAACCACACAAATACCCCCATTTAGAAGCAAACCTCGGTGGCGACTTGTTTGTTGGTGCTTTTATTAAGGACAAAAGCAGCCAAACAAACACCTGCGATTTCAGAGTAAAGAAAGTTCCACAGAAAGATAGGAATTTGACGTTAATGGTCCTGCTGCTCTAGGAAGAGAAAGAAAGTCTCATGACTTTCGCACCACATTTACGTGCACTGAGAGCACAGTGAGGCAAGATACAGGAAAGCAAAGTATGTCACAGGAAGGAGCTTATTCTCAGTGCCCTCTATTACAGCGTTGCCCTTGCATCGTGGGCCTTTACCAAGATAAGCAGGGCCTAATGTGTACATGACAGGAAGGTGTGCGCTGAAAGTGGGGTGGGAGGGGTTTGGAGAGGAGGGGCACCGGGAGTTGACGAAGTGGCAGGAGGGGAGGCAGGGTGATACACTGGGGTGTTAGCTTCAGAGTGAGGTAAGTGGGGGGTTCGATAGGGGATAGAGGTGAAAGGGGGAAACTACAATTTCTGGAAAAATTAGACAGGGCAGTGGAGTTTGGTGAATTGTTTAAATGGAGGGGCATATATATTTCCCCCAAATATTCCCCAGTGACCGATCATGCCGAGGGAGCCCAAACCGATCAAGGGTGAGAAAATGTTTTAAATAATGGGTTAAAATTGAGTGTTTTACAGCACACTTTTTTTGAAAAATTGGGTAAAAAGCCAAACAGTTTGCAATTGGTTTTGTAAGGTTTTGTAGGGTAACTCATGAAAAATCCAATCGATGCAAGTCACCAACAATGCACAGGAGCTTTTCTCGAAAACATTTTCATGATGCATTTGTCCACAAATATGCCAGCATAAAAACATGTTCACGCTGGCTGTGCCCCTACATTTCCATGCTGGCTGCACCAATATAAGCCGGTATTCCAATATAAAAACATATTCATCTATGTTTTGTGCATAATGCCAGTAATTATACTATAAGAAAACATGTCCACTGTTGTTCTGACAAATATGGCAGTATTCCCATGTAAGAACACACTCCAGTTGTCCTTAACAATAAAACTGCATGCCACAGTATGAAAGCATGTCCAAACTGGCTGCACCAAAATACCATTCTAGATGCATAATAACACCTATCGTGCTCGCTTTATCAAAGATGCCCAATACAAAATGTCATACCACAATAATTAAAGGCTAGACTGGCTGCATGATAAAACAAAACCAAGTAGGATAGAAATTACAGAGTGGATGCCATGATGAACACTGACACATTTAGAATCTAGGCATGCCAGGCACAAATATTCCTGATTCTGGACAAATGCAGGCCATGCCCTTAGACCCAGTGCCAGCAGACATCATAAAAAGGCTTCAGAGTGGCAATGTCTGCATATGTAATGTGGCCACAGGCAACATGATCATGTGGCAGTGCTCGCATATTGCGGGCACAGGATCATATGAAAGTGTTTTTCAGTGAAAATGCCAACATATATTGCAAGCATCATGAAAGTGTGTATCACAGTAGGAAGGGTGACATATATTCTGGGCAGAGACATAATAAACATGTACTTTACCATGGCAATGCTGGTATATATCTTGGGCATCACATCATGAAAGCATTTTACATTGGTAATGCTGACATATATTTAGGCCTCGGCATCATACAAATTTATCGCAAAATGGTCCTGTTTACTGCTGGTGACCTTGCAGGTTGTTTTTTTTCTCCATGACCAATTGACTTATATTTGCAAAACCCATTTCAAACCATTATTTTAGCAAAATGTCAGGGGGTCATACCGACTACTCGTGGGTTGTTTTCGAACCCTTTGCTATGGTTGCTTGTTCCAGTTTCTGGGAACTATTAATGCCCTGCACCAGAAACACCTGGTGTTTGAAGTTGAAATTATTGGCCTATACTTCTTGCTTGCTCATTGGCCATCTTTGACTGTGCCTCCTTTCTTTCCTTCATCTCCTTGGCCTCTTTAACTCAATATATATTTGTGTAAGCATAACGGGTCATCAGCCTCTGCATTCATCTCATTAAAACAACAGAGATGGGCACTTGCGGTGCAATTCATGATTAAGCAACTGATAAAGGGGAATGAGAGAATGCAAACACATATCCATAGGTTTAGTACTAGATTTGGATCAGATCATCAGATTTTAAAGGGGATTGGCATCTAAACAATGTGCATGTGCCCCCCACTGTGCCCCTGAGCTGCTGAGCAAGAACAGGGTACTTGCAGCCAGCAGCAGCTGCAGAGTTCTATAGATAGCCCTCACTTGCACCCGCTAAGTAGATGTACATAGCATATGGCACTCATGCAGCAACTCTGCACTCTGGGAGTCGATGCCACGAGGGGCAGCAAAAGCCCATGCTCCTTTCCCAATGACTGGCATGGCCTGGTTTGCCCCTGAGGTTTGCTGATCCTCCTTGTGCTCACTGCACAGCACTCGGACTCCTGCCTGCTCCGATCTGCATGTCCTCATGGCCACCTGGCTCCACCTAGGCCTCAGAGCTCTTTCGCCATAGTGTGTGGCTTTTCTCCGGGAAGTGTTGTGCTCTGCAGAGAAAGTCGATCATTTCCCAATAAGAGCATCCTGCTGTGACAGGTCTTGTGAAATTCACTGGCCGGCATCTGCACTGAGGAGAATGGCGCTCTTCTACTTTGCAGGCAATCAGGGCACTCCTAGGGCCCAGAATGCTCTGGCATGAACCAGTCAACCTAACCAGGATAATAATATATGAATACAATGTTCTAGAAAATAAAGTCTTTATTCTCTTCCTTGGATGAATGGTATACTTGCATTATCTTTTGTAACATTAAACCAGTAGCCCATGATTTCTCCATGAATAGGGTCGGTGTGCGGGGGGGCGTATTCATGCCACTATTTAAAAAGATAACCAAATTCCACAAACCATTTGAGTTACCGATTAACTTGCACATGTGTAGAAAGAGTGGCAGAAGAAGAAACGATCTAGCATTATGCGAAGACCCCACCACCTGGAACGCCCCCCGCCCCACACACGCATGTTGCATATCTAGTAGGTACTGATCCCGTTCATCTGCAAAAGCACAGCCAGGCTCTTGGAATGTAGCACTACAAAATAAAACAATAAACCATGTTAAACAAGAAGGGATACGTTTTTCTGGGGATACAACAGTAACTTGTGGACAGCCATTCAGTCATTAGAATATAGCAGCTCAGGAAACCCCTAGATGGTAGATGACATTGTCCATGTGGGATCAAGAGTAGTCAATTGCATTGACAGTGCTGGGCCTAGGGGCTGCCTGTGATGCAATTGATCTGGCAGAGATGGATAGACCATTAGTTTAGTAGTACTGGCTTGATAACCCAGACTCCGATACCCCACATATATAGATGAAAGGGCTCGTATATAAAAAAGAATTATCATTGCTATTGACCTCTATCCCCCCACTAGGCGAAGAGAGAACAAACCTTTTTTAACTATATTCTTTGACCTATGGTCTTTTGAATATTTTTGTGATAAGACACACAGAGTGGAGGCGGCAACATTAAACATATATACCGACCCCCAAAAAAGTGTGCACTTACTTTTAGAAATCAGGAAAGTAGTGAGAGAGGAAAGGGTCAGGACCTCCACATACCATTTGTAGTCGGCACACCAGTACCAACTAGGGCTGGCATCGACAACATAGGAGTTTCTTTAACACAGGGCTAGTAAGATTATCGCTAGGGACCCAGCAATAGGAATCATTTGTTAACAATCATCCTCCTGTTATTTGTGTGATATAGAGATGGATAGAGGTCTAGGGCCTCAGACGGGAATCTCAGGCGCAGCTGTGTCACGGTTCTACTCAGTTCTCTTTTGGAGGAGAAAGGTGTACACGTTGGGGATTTGTTCATCAGAAAGGACGACGGACTATATAGTAGGATTCCATAGAGAACCACCCTCTAATTCCCACCCCCACCCTGATGATCTAGATTGCAGTCTTTGGTGTCAATGATATGCAGAAGAAGCTGAGATCTTACGAGACTACTTGAGAATGGTCCAATTAATCCCATGTTCAGACTACCGGCAGACTTCATGTGAAACAGTCAGGGTTCAGGAGTTATCATGGCACCGAGAGTGCACTTCTGGACTTACAGACACACATGCTTTCCAAGCTGGAACATAGCAAGTCAGGGCTGCTGATGTTGTTAGATCTGTTTAGAGGGCCGCCAGTCACAAGTACATTAGTGTGACTGACTGCTTCCGAGTCACAAATTATCACAAATTATAACATGTGGAGTCCCCCAGGGAGCATGCCTTTCTCCCTTGTTATTCACATCCTCCCCCTGTGTGGTGACCTAGAACTACTGGAGATATTTTTCTGCAAGTATGCTGATGATTTCCAATTGGTCCTAAATATTACTGGAGATCACAAAAAGGATCAACGGACGTTGGAGGCGTATATCACATTATAAAATGCTGTATGTCTACTAATTGGCTCTGTTTGAATGGGGCCAAGACCAAACTTATGTTATTCGGTCCTCAGCAGGCTCAAACCAATTTAGATCAGAGGTATGCCAGCTTCATCATCGACGGCAGCCAAATTAAGGTAGTGCAGAAGGTAAGAACGCTTGGCACCTATATGGAAGAAAGCTTGGACTGTGAAACCCATGTAACAGCTATTACCACTAGTACCAACTATTACCTTAAGGTACTCAGGCAAGTAGCACCATTGGTCTCAATAGAGAATCGCATTAAACTTGCAAGAGCAGTGATCCTCCCACGTGTAGATTATTGTAACAAACTATTGGGAGGTGCAAATAAGGCCAACATCCAACAATTACCGAAAATTCAAAATGCTTCAATACGTATCATCTTTCAGATGAAACGCTTGGAGTCTACAACTGCAGCAAGGAAAAAACTACATTGGCTCCCAGTGGCAGCCCGTATCCAGTTCAAACTGTTATCCACATGCGACAAGTGCTTTTTTGGTAATGATCCAGCCTAGTTGAAGGATAAGGTTAATATTTACCATCCTAAGAAAAACTTAAGATCAGCTGAGGGCTTTCAACCTGAATTACATCGGGTAAAATGAGCCCGCGGGCTTGGTCGGGCATTTCATGTGCAAGGAGCCAAGGCATGGAATGCCTTACCACTTCAGCTGCATAAAACAGAGAACCACCTTGCTTTTCGGAAGCAGTTAAAAACGATCCTCTTTATGAATGAATGTCTACTGAGCAATCTCATTCATCCATCTATCTGTCTCTCGGCGCCTTGATGCGTATGGGCTTTGGCACGGTATAAGCTCAATAACAATAACAACAACAACAACAACAGTGGATGAGGGATACGTGATATAAATGTGGCGGGCAGAGGCGTTGCTGGGGGGGAAGGTGCTGAGGGGGCTATAGCCCCTGGTCTTTTGGTTGCAGCCTTGGATAGAATCTCAGGGGCTACAACCAAAAGGCTAGATAGCTCCGAGTCCCGAAAGTCCCAACATTAGCATAGCCCCAGATCTTTTACAGACCTAGCAACACCCCTGGTGGCAGGGCACCTCCAGGTACACGGGAAGTGGATTCCTAGGTTTTCTTCATTTCGCATAATTCATGTTTTAATTATTCCATCTTAATTATTCAGTTTTAAATATGTCCCATTTCTATCTTTTCATTACTCATCATTTCTGTTCTCACTTATTTGTATTTCTTGCTTGTGTGATTATGTTTTCTTTTCTGCTTGTCACTCAGGGAGGAATTCCCGCCGCCCTCATCTTCATTGGCCTCCATGTTGCCCTTCACACACTGTTGTTCACACTTGTCCCAGCGCATCTGTACCGTTTTACATTTGTACTACCTTTCCCCAGGGACCAGCCTCCTTCTCCGCTCTTTCCTCGGTCTACTTTTCCCTGGTGTTTCCCTTTTTGGTGTGTATCTCACTGTTGCTAACATGCTGTCTTCCCTGATATCTTCCCAGCATAGTCGCATTACCATTAGACATATATAGGCCTGGTCCTTCTTCCTTCGTCCTTGCTTCATAGGGCCCTCCACTAATGTTTTCTTGTTTTATACCACTGGCATAGAGTGGGCACTCTCTGTTTTCGGCTTTTTTTAAAAAAAACATGGTTGATTTATGTTTGTATTTCTTGAATCCCCTGCAGAGGTTTTTATGCAATTATTTTTTGAATGTGAAATATTTAGAGCAGACAATTATGATGTCAGGTCTTTCGGTTGAAATGCTTGCACGTTCTGGAGAACGATACATGGCATAATGTAGCGTTTTAATTATTAGGGCCCGATTCATGGAGTTTGTGCACGGTTCAAAGTGACTTTGCACTGCTGAAAACTGACTTTGCACTGCCGACATCTTGTTGCCACCTAATTCCTGGCCCCTGCCAAATGTTGTTGCCGTTTATTTCATTCCTGGCCCCTACCACAGATGCTGCTCCTAATACACAGCTGTGCTGACCACACTTTCCCATGTGTGCGACCCAGCTACTATGATTTCGCCTCCTATATTCAGGGGTCCCCCTGATACTGCGCCTCTCTCCCTTCCCCTCTTTCCGTCAGCTGATCTCTGCCACATGCCTCCAGCATTTTGCCCCCCCCTCCCCCCCGGCGCAGAATTTCCCCAAACTCCCTAACTGCACCCCACCCCTACTCAGGCCACCTCCTTGAGTACCAAGTTATGTCTCGTTTACCCGTTGTAGCCAGGTGCCTCCCCTGGATCCAGCCCTCGCCAGTTCCCTTCAGACTCTGGCGCTGCGTGTCATGAAATGTCCTTTGTCGCTGTTGCTTGCTGAGCGGTATATATTCCGAGCTGCATTTTGTGGAGGTGGCGCGCACTTGTAAACTGCTCACCATAAACCGGGGGTCGGGTTTGATTTCAAGATTTCCTGTGAGCTGCAAGACATGACCCCTTTTCACTTTGAAACCTTCCGCAAGTATGCGCCCCTTTTTAACATGGGCTAAACATCTGCGCATGTTGTTGTTTGAAGTCACAATTCTGCATGTGAAATGCATTTTTATCCTAAGGGCCTTTTTCACAAACTAAAGCTGGTCTAAAGTAGGGTCATTCGAATTATTTCGGACCCTCAATGGCCTAACTCAGTGTCAGTGCAGCAGGAGTACACATGGCCGGCCATGGAGAAGCAGGACGGGCCCGGGGCCAAATAATCAATCTGGGGCCACATTTGCACTCTGGCTTAAAATGGAGCACTTTTATTTTGCGCCACATTTGCTGTTTGTGGTTATATGGAATGGGGCAAACAGGCCTCGCCCCAATCTACAGTATATAAAAATGATTGTAAAATATGATTCAGGCTAGGTTTTTTTTTTTTAAATTTTTATTTTTGTCGGCAGAGGTTCACAAGGCACATACGTCAAGGCAGCAAACAATTAAATCAAGCACAGCATAAAGCATCGTAATGGTTACAGAATACAGTTCCAACAGTGGATATAGAGCATCAACAATACAGAAGTACACAGCAAAAATCACGGTGCATGGATAGAGACCGGAGACAAGCAAGAACCGGGCGTGTTCTCACTTTGATTGTTGAGATATGTATTACATTTGCTCCAGATGTTCCTGGGGCGAGATTGGGCGGGCAGCATTGTCAGGTATTCCTCCTCACAGTTCCGCGACCATGTGAGCATACCCAGCCATTTCTGAGAGGCCGGTGGGGAGGAGCGCTTCCAGTTCTGAAGTATACATTTTTTGGCAATCGTGCAGCTTATATTCAAAAACTTTTTCAAGCGCTTAGTTTCGTCAGACCCCCAGACACCAAACAGAACCGCCAAAGGATCGGGATCAATTACAGTTTCAGTTACCGCACTTAGTGTATGGAGGACACTGTCCCAGAACCGGACAATTTGTTACAGGTCCAGAACATATGCAAGTGATCAGCATCCACCGCCCTACAGCGTGGGCAGAGGTGCACCTCAGAGCGAGCAAACCCCAATGTCCTGCATGGTGTATAGTAAAGCCTATTGAGGAGCTTGTATTGCATGGCACGAAAACGAAAATTGAGAGACACTTTTTGTGTGTTGCAGCACATATCCTCCCACAATTGATCAGAAATTTCTAGACCCAGTTCAGCCGACCATCCGTTGCGCGCCCCAAGAGTAGGAATGGGGATGATATCTAGTAGGATTTGATACAGTGAAGAGAGGACGCCACGTGCACCGCCCGAGTTGGCGATGTAGGCTATCGCCGGGTTGTCTGGGGGCTCATCCGGAAAGGAGGGCCACATGGTGCGGAACGCGGCGCAAAAGCCTGTAGTATTGGAGAGTCTCTAGGGGGGATCTGATGTGCCCCGGTCTCCAGGTTTGGGGGCCTATGAATTTGCCCTCGGGATAGAAGTCGGACAGGGCCCGATACCCCAGTGCACCCCAATGTCGGGCCAAAGCGGTATCAAGCGTGGGCTCCAGGCCCGGAAAGGCCCACACAGGAAGCCATTTGTAATATGGGGAGCGCCCACTTGTCGAGCGTAGCAGACGTGACCAGGCATACACAGTCGCAGCAATGGGGTCAACGAGGGAATCAGATGTGTAGCGTCAATGTAATATCAGGGACATTAAGATGATACCAGCGGAGGCAAGCCGCTCAAGTTTGACATGTGGGCGCACTGGGGAACCCGGGTAGCAATGAGTAGCATGCTGGGCCGCGATCCAGTATAGTTCTAGGTCAGGAGCAGCAATACCACCCAATGACAAAGTGCCATGTCAGTCCACTTCTTGCGCACCGCACCGGAGTGCCAGAGAAATTGCACGCAGAGCGTATGCAATTTAGTGAAGTAAGCCCTCCCGGGCCATATAGGAATGTTGCAAAAGGTGTATAAGAGCTTGGGGAGCAAGATCATTTTAATAAGGGATAGACGACCAGCGACGGACAACGGGAGAGTGCGCCATCGTGAAATTTTGGTCTCAACTGCTCGTGCTATAGCTGAGTAGTTATCGGTAAGCAGGGTGGGCTTAGTGAGAGACATCTGCACCCCAAGGTATCTTACACCCTCAGGGGCCCAGTGCAGGGGATACTCGGTGGTGGGCTGCAGGGTAGCTTTAGTGAGCAGGAAAATCTCCGATTTGGAATAGTTAATCGTAAATCCGGAGTGGGTGCCGATCTGGGTGATGTCTCTCAGTATGGGATCCAGATGGGTTGTGGGATCTCTGACGTATAATAGGACATCGTCAGCATATAGGGATATTATTTCAGGATTGTCAACCAATCGTACTCCTTTACGCACGTGCCGTGCTCGGATAAAGTCCGCCATCGGTTCTATCACCAATGCGAAAAGGATCAGGGAGAAGGGGCAGCCCTGTCTGGTGCCTCTGAATAGAGTGAACATCTCGGATGTTAGTGAGTTGACTCGTACCCGCGCAACGGGGGAAGTGTACAATAGTTTAATGAACCCTATCATGTTAGGGCCGACGCCCATTGTTTCGAGGACCAGCCACATATATTTCCAAGAGACCATGTCGAAGGCCTTCTGAGCGTCCAGCGTAACCGCTACGGCCTGGACGTCTTGGTCTATACGGGACATGACATTGAATAGTCTCCTGATTTTATGGGAGGTGGACCTGCCGGGGACAAAGCCTGCTTGGTCCTCTTGTACCAAGTGCGTCATGATGGGCAGAAAGCGGTTAGCAATGATCTTAGTAAAGATCTTTGTGTCTAGGTTCATGAGGGAGAGAGGTCTATAGGACCCGCACTCGTCCTCAGGTTTACCTGGTTTGAGCAGTACCGTGACGGCCGCTTCCCGCATGGAAGGGGGAAGGATAGCGGCTCGGAGTGCCTCATTCCAAACCTCCAACAGCGTGGGGGCCAGAATAGCCACGTGCTCTCGATAGAAGTCTGTCGTGAGGCCGTCAGGTCCCGGCGCCTTGCCTATGGGCAAGTCTGAGATAGCCGATACTATCTCGTCTACCGTGAACGGGGTATCCAGCTGGTCTTGGGTCTGTGGGGAAATTTCCGTGGTGGGGATCTGGTCAAGGAGTTCTCGCATATGTTGTTCAGTGTGCTCTACGGGCTGGGAATAAAGGGATCTATAGAACTCGGTAAATATATCAAGTATTCGATGGTCCGCCCATTGAGCGTCACCGTTCTGATCTTTTATGGAAGTGATCTGCGTGCGGCCCAGTTCCCCAAGTGTCGCAAGTGTCTTGCCGGGTCTGTCCCCCTCTCCATATTCCCTAGCGGCCTGCAGGCGGCTGAAATAATGAACTTCGCTGGTCGCTAAAGTGTTAAACACCTGGAGCTCGTCAGAGATTTGGGCCAGAGTGGTGGGGTCAGACCCGGAGGAGCAACATTGCTCCAACCTTTTCAGTTTGGCCTCAGATCGCCCAAGGGCGGCTCTAATAGCTTTCAGCACCCCTGCCTCTCGGGAAATAGACATGCCCCTAATGTAAGCCTTAAAAGCCTCCCATCTGACCGCGGCGGTCGTGTCTTGAAGAGAGTTAAGCTCAAAGAAGGACTCAATGTCCGCTAGAATCTCAGATTTAAACACAATGTCTTTTAGAGCTTCGGACTTAAAGCGCCAGGTGCAGAGTGTTGCGATGGGAATTCCCAGCCACAAGGACAGTATGATTGGAGAATGATCCGAGAATGTGCGGGGCAAAATGCGTGTATCCTCCACCCTACCCATGACCTCCCTCGAGACCAAAAACAGACCAAAAACAGATCTATCCTGGACGAACTATTGTGTACAGAAGAGAAATAAGTGTAGTCCCGCTGCTGGGGGTGAAGTGTTCTCCAGGCGTCACAAATGTTGAGCGACTGCATGTGGCCATGCAGCCCACGCGCCATGCCAGACAGAGCTCTGGGTGTAGTGGCAGTTCTGTCCAGGGCAGTGTCCATTATAAGGTTCAGGTCCCCCCATATGATCTGCACCCCCATGAAGCCCAGTAGTATGGTAGTTACAGTGTCAAAGAATTCCGCAGAGTCTACATTGGGACAGTAAGTGTTAACCAGCAAGTACTCTTTATTGACCAGTGTGCAGTGTATTTTAACATAACGACCCTCAGGATCAACATAGCTTTTATGCAGCACAAACTTAATTGATTTGTGGATCATTGTGAAAACGCCCCTAGATTGTGTGAAGTAAGAAGTAAAGAACCTGGCAGAACCCCATGATGGGGCAACAACCCTTGGAATGAGGCCATCGGAGTGTGTCTCTTGTAAAAGCAATATCTTGCAATTGTGTCTGTTGGCATATGCAACGATCTTGCGGGCCTTAGTGTGGTTGCTCAGCCCCTGAATGTTCCAGGACATTATGACTGTAGCCATTTCAGAGGTAGGTATATACAGACACAGTACCCATAAATCAGTGAACATCCCAGCTCCCGTGATGGTATGAGCTCCCAGAGTTGGAACAGCAAGTGGGCATGGGGCCCTTTAGCATGCGCACCGCGAAACCTTGTGTGCCTTTTTGTAAAACAACCCCTTTCCCACCCCCCACCCTCACCACTAACCATGGATCAGCAGTGTAAAGATCACCCACCCCTGACAACGCACAGTTGGGCCGTCCCCAACCTGGCCCAATCTGCCCCAAAGCCCAACTGGGGCCAACACACACCAAAAAATTGAGAAAAAACAGTGCAATTGCAATGGGGTGCGCCGTTGCCGTGCACCAGCACGCTTGGAGCCAAATGGCTCAGTTGCAAAACGAGCAGTGGTGGTGAACTCGCGGCGCAGGCCCCGCCCGCGAAGCGGGTAATCGGGGACCGCACACGAGCCCCTGCGGTTCCGAAATAGACCAAAACAGTTTCGACAGTCAACTATTGTACATCCCCTCTCAAATGCGGGGAACGGGGCATATAACTGAGAGATTAAGGACCTGAACAATAGGAGGACAGAAATTGAGATAGGACAACAGAACAATGTGAGACCAGCTCTGTGAATTGCGTAGTAAGGATGTGTGCACAAACTCTGCAGCACGCAAGGACTGCAGGGGCAGAGTGTCACAGTAAACAGAGCAGCCTTACCAGTACCACAGTGCAGATTGAGTAAACAAGTTCAATAAGTGTCCACAGTCCGTGCCATTCACAGTTGATTAGCGTCCCTGAAGCGGTATTTGCATCTCGATGAATTTCACTGCCTCGTCTGGGACTGTGAAAAAGTACAATTTGCCATTATGAGTGAGCTTGAGACGAGCCGGGAATAAGATGGCATACGGTACATTGCGTTCCCTGAGCATTTTCTTGACGCCAAGAAATTGGCGTCTCTCCTGCTGCACCCCCACAGAAACGTCTGGGAAGATCCTGATGACATGAGACTCCAGTCGCAGCTCCCCTTTCTCCCGCGACAGGCGAAGAATGAGGTCCCTGTCACGATAATTAAGAATCTTGGCTATAATGGGTCTGGGGATGTCGCCAGATCGGGGTCGCGGGGCAAGGGCCCGGTGAGCCCGCTCCACCGTGAAATAAGGGGAAAGGTCTGGGTCCCCCAGTAAGTCCTTGATTAGTTGTTCGACTGTATCTTCCATGCGCCCCTTCAGGGCAGTTTCAGGGACCCCAATGATGCGAAGATTGTTTCTGCGGGAGCGGGACTCCAAGTCATCGCATTTTTCTTTAACACTCTTCATGTCGCGCGATTAGGTGGCCACTGTGTCCTGAAGTACGTGTATCGCACCTTCATTAGTGGAGATCCGGTTTTCTGCCTCAGTAATTCTCGATCCAGCCTGATCTACCCGGGTCTTGAGCGAGGCGACATTCGCATTGATATCGTCAAGCTTCTCATGAAAGGAGGCAAAGTTCTTAGCCATCGATTCCATCATGGCAGTGAGGTCTGGTGCCGCCACCCCCGGATTAGGGTCGTTGTCAAGTTCTTCCTGCGGAGGCGACGTGTGGCCCACCTCCGGTCGAGGGACCGTCTTAGTGAATTTGTCCATGGCACCCCCTTTAGCAGATCCTTTGGAGCGACTCGATATGGCCGGAACCAGAGGGCACGACAAAGCTCGGTCGATGAAGCCAGTGAGTCGGGTATTGAAGAGATCCCGTGAGGGCACAACAGCAGTCCCCGCCGGCTCGCACCAGGCAGCCCAGCCCAGGCCCCACGCGGTCGCAGATGGGGCACCGGCACGCCTCGGTCATCAGCGGCCTATGCCCGTAGCGGAAAGGACCGTCCGGCGGGACCGGGGCAGGAGTGAGCCGGCCCACGAGTGTAGTGTGTGCCCCAAGGTGCCAGGGGCAGAGCAGCCAGCAGCGAGTCCAGCGGGAGGCACCCGGTCAGGTCACGATGAGAGCAGGGCCCAGTGTAGGCCCATTGGCGGCGAGGCACGGCGGGCCAAGGATTTCCAGTTCCGAGAGTCCGATTTCTCCCAGAACTCGACGTGCGGATAGGGCTCGATGGCCACAGTGCAGGGATCGTAGCAGGTACACAGGATCCAAGGCAGAACCGCAGATGTCAACGGATAAGAGGCGGCTAGGCACGGAGCTCTTACGCTAGCAGCCATCTTGCAGGCAGCTCAACAGCGCCCCCCGATTCAGGCTGTTTGGTGCGTAACATAGAAAGAAATGTGCATACTGCACAACTGTTAAAAAGAGCGTCTGCTTTTTTTTAACAGTGCATACTGTTAAAAAGAGCGTCTGCTTTATTTGTGCCATCGTGAAAACATGTTTAACCAATACGGATTGGGGCCAATATTGTTTGCTCCCTTTCCTATTTTACAAGCAGCAACAATGGTGCTACATTGATTTGCACCATTTTTTCACAAGGGCAATGTTTAGATAATATGGTCCCAGTCTACTGCTATGCATCAGAAACTTAGCAGATCAAAGGTTTACACTCCAGCAGTGTTAAATTAGCCCTTCACCGAGCCCTTCACCGAGCCCAAGTCTATAAAATCAGTACTATTGACATGGGCAAAAAGAGTATCTGTTATATGAGTACTTAGAGAGAATTCTGTTTGACGTGTGCATTATGGAGCTGCTCGCTTTACCCAGCCAACATACGTATGCCATGAAGGCCCTGTCACAGGTCCCGTCGCCAGTGTCCTCGCTAGGTCATCTTCCGCATCACAAAGTCATGCAAAAGGCAGCAGTGCACTGTATAAATCCCACGTAACATAACATGACATCTTACCGATTGTAACCTGAAACACAGAACCTACATAGTCTCTAGCTTTGCCCTTACCAAACAAGGCACAATCCTCAACACGCTGCATGTACCACACAATGTACAACACTAAGTAGACCTACCACATAATGCAGACATTCTCCCACACAGTGCACAGGCATTTTAAACACGATGTTATGGACTCCATTAAACCTGTAGAAATAAGCTCCTAGCAAAGAGTGATAGAAAACCCTGTGCACCACAACCTGCCATATAGTCATGCACTCGCACAAAATGAGTTTAATGCACATAAAATACAATGCTTCCATCTCAGATTTCTAGGCACTGTATAGCACCTGTCTGTCAGGTTTCGAGGCACTGTATTCATGTGAAAGGTTGCATACGTAAGGATTCTAGACTCTATATAACACTTGTGCAACTATGTAACTATGCAACCAATGTACCTTTGTATGTCAATTTCTGTAAGAACAGCGCCAAGATGCCTCCGGGTTGGATGCTCTATACAAATTGCTCAATAAATAAATAAATACATATGCTAAATGGAATAGTACCATGGTCTCATTGTATATCTACGTATTAAGCATGTCTCTTCCGAGACCGTATTACAGAGCATTTACAAAAGACTGTTGACATTGCGCTTATTAAAAAACATTTCATTCTCCATTGGTTGGAAAATATCCCAGAGTATTATTGCTTTTAAACTTTCCAATAGAGAGCTCAGCCAGGTGAGATTGTTTTTTAAATTGACAACGTCGCTAATCCAGCCAACATGTCAGACAGCCTTAACATCTTTAAGCCTTTCACTGTAAGATTCTCCTAAATGACAGCACGCATGCAGTACTGTACAATCACTTTATATAAATATTATCACACTATCAGAGGGACAGGTTACAAAACACCGTATCATTTTGTAGTCCATAATGGCGGAAATAAGGTGATCCCCATTGATAAAAATAGCTGCCCCCAACCTAACCTGTCACACTACAGGCTAAATATGCAAAATGAAGCATCTCCATAGCAAAAAACCTGAGCAAACTTCAAACTGTTCAGAACAATGCACTGCGAACGACCCTAGACACTGGGAAGTGTGAAGACATCACTAAGGCACGAAAAGCCGCCCATTGGCTCCTGGTCAAGGACAGAATCAACTTCAAGCTCCTATCCATCACTCCTCGCTGTCTGACCAATTACGCCCCACCCCACCTTGTTCAAAAACTCAAAAAACACACCTTGGCAAGACCGTCGAGAACTCCCTACAAACATTGTCTCATCGCCCCGAGATTCAACCTCAAAGGAGTGAGAGGGTGGCACCTTCCCGGGGCCGTGCTTCCCCTCTCTGGACCAACCTGCCCCACCCCCGCCTTTGAAATGAACTATCCTACAACAGCTTCAGGAAGAAGCTTTAACCGACCTCTTGAACTGACTTTCCCGCACTTCCAACCCTGCATTTACTGTATGTTGTTTATATCTGTTTTTGACTGTAATCAGCGCCTACATGCCCAAGGGCTTGGTGCGCTTTCATAAATACTTAAATAAAATAAATACATTAAATAATTCTCCTACACTTTAACATTAGAGGTAAAAGTGCACAGCCTTTGGGTCTCTGCCAGAAATAACAAAATGTCTAGTTATAATTGCATTCGGTAAATGACTCTTGGGGCTCTCTGCCAGACAGTAGTTTAAAGCTGTTCATTGGAAAAAAGAGGACCCTTATTCGGGGATGTCAATTCAGCAAAAACGTCACATGTAGCGGAATTACATATTATACCCGATAACCAGACCTTTGAGCCTGATAACGTTGCAGAAAGTGATGCAACATGTCCTTTCGTGACACACCCATAAATAACATTGCAGATATAAAAACAACTTACGTAGGCTTATGAGTGAACAAATAAACAATTACGAAAGCAGACAAAAGACTATTTTAAATAACAGCCATGTTATAACGAGATTGCTGACTTTATATGCAATGAGTGGCTTAAGGATATTATAGGCCCATGCCCAGCAAAACCAGAGGCCAAGCCTTCATTAGCCAATACATCCATGCAGGGCCAGTTGATGCCATTGAACCCTAGAGGCCTTTTTAATCAAGTTAACACATCGTACTATGGATGGGACGGAGAATAACCTTCGCATTAAGCAAATAAAACTGACTCAGGAAGTTGGCAAATAACTCTGTTTTATTTGCAATTATCTAAAACAGGGAGCACGACGGACGTCTACGAACATCGCACAGCATGATCTAAAAGTTTATCATGAAAGATCACACTTATATAACAAACATTTGTCATATGTAACGTCATACTACGTGGCAAACTAAGAAAACCTACATGGAATTGTGGTTGGCTCAAAGGGAATGTCTAAGTATACTTTCTATATGTGATAGGATTGTGATTGGTTTTCTACAGTCAAGTGGGCAACTTAAGCCTGTCTGTAGTGCAAGTCAACTTCAAAAGATACACAACATATTATTGGCTCTCAAACTATAAGGCTCTTTGTTATATGGCCTTCTACAATTGATTGGCACTCTTGTGCCCTTCTACAACATTTGATTCTCTAGCAGCACGTAAACTGGTACCCCAGGTGCTGGTGAGTGGACTTGACTGTGTCTTCCCACCCAATTAGCCTCATAGCTCTCATCGCTAATGCCGTCTGCCATTCACATTGTCTTTCAACCTGGCCTTGTAGTAGCTTCTCGTCTCTGGGAATATAAGGGAGTATGAACGCTTGCAATCTTCAGTCTAGTGCACCATGCTCTTCATCTATTTTCACCCTCAGCTCATGTGATAAGAGACGTGAATTTGCTCATATTATAGAATTTAATCTTTAATAAAGAAACTTGGCACTCATAGTGTTCTTTCTTTGCAACTTAACAAGGGATGCCGTAGCTTCTCACGTATGCTTTTCTTCATAGGCTGATAGCCAATTCTTGGCTGCTTCCAGTCTTTGACATCAAGCCAGATAGCCTGGTTTTGCTTCGAATTTGAGCCTATTCTTTGCTGCAACACACGCGTAGCTTTCAATCCGTCTTTCTTCATGGAGATTTGCTTACTAAAATTGAGATCTCGAATGTCCAGAATTATATATAAATATTGGCGGCACCGCCTGAAGTATATGTACTACATATAGCTAGCCTTATGATCACTTAATCTACTTGAATTACGGCACCTTTACAATTGTAAAACAGCTTGTTTGTTTGGGGTGTTCTTCACACGTGCAATCTTCATTTCGCACATGAAAGTCTTCTCAATTCTTTACTTCACCATCAGATTCTTCGCATTCAGATTCTATATCGCCTACACATTCTCTTCTCAAGTCATCATTCTCAGTGCGTCACTCATCTTTCATGACGTCATCGGCTTCTTCTTTTCACATCTTCACACTTCTTCAGACTGATCCCTTAGGAGACCACCATTCTTACAAGGATACTTCATGTAGGTTCTTCTCAATGGATACCTTATCTCAAAGACTCTTCGTGGTATAGGTACCATTACTGGCGTTGCACATGTCACAATTTCTGGTTTCCAACATATAAGCAAAATAGGGGCAGGACGTCCTGTAGAGGCATTCGGCTGCTCCTCTACATTCCCCCCTCTGGTTGATTCATCAATCACTCCTTCATTAGGATTTGCATCTTGACATCCTTTCTTGAATAAATGCTTCTTTGCAGTCCACATTTTCATTACTCCTTTCAGGAATCCTGCTAATTTGACATGTTTATTGACACTCCAGGTCATATGGCTGCATCTGCTATTCGGGTTTCAGTAACTCCATCGTCCCACATACTTCTTGTGGTTTCTTAAATACAGGAACTTTGTTCCCTCTGATGCTAAAATGCCGGCCTTAACGTAGTCTCTGATTTCTTCATCTGTCAATTCCTTGGGTTCAAACCCTGATTCGACATCTATCATGATATTCATTCCTACTGCTTTCTTCACTGTCTTGCACAGTGTAATTATTATCCTGATTACACAGAATCCAAAAATCATAATTTCTAGTATTGCTCCCAGGAGTTTGAAGATGTTTGCCATCCATTGTGAAACCCATGAGAAGATGGACGTGAACCAGCTGTCATCTGCAATATCTTCTGTCTCATCTTCCATCTTGGTGCGCAGGTTTGTCAACAGTGTTATAGCCTCCATCAAGGTCCCATTCTCGTTATCATGAGAAGGTCTGAACATGCAACTTGATTCTCCGATTTTGGCACAAACACCTCCATCCAATGCTGTGATCATGTCAAGGACATATCTATTCTGGAGAGTCTTCAGTTTTATGGCTCTCAACTCTTCCTTGATCGCATTGAATCCCTTTATAGTAGTGTTGATCATATGCAGAAGTTCACATCTGGTGATCTGTAGCCATCTAGCATTGGCCATCGTCTGGATTCCTGGCATAAAGGTAGTTGTGAATATCGCTGAGGTCTGACTGAACAATCTGTGTTCGTATGGAATGTCATTAAAGGCTTCTATTGACTTGGCTGAAAAGTAATTCTCTCTCCTTGCTTGATTGAGGAACTCAAGGGATCTTCTTTTCCTCAGATTGGCATCTGCCTTTGGAAATTCTCCAATATTCAGGTAACGTTTTGGAATTACTGATGCTGGAACATGAATAAGCACTAGGGAACACATCCCTTCCCAGTCTCTGGGCAGTTTCATGTAAGCTCTGGACCCACGTGCCCAGTAGTGCTCCATTAGAACTACTGTTCCATCCTTTATGCCTTGTACATCAAAGATTCTGCCACACTGATGATTTACTCCAACCTTCCTTGTACCATTATTTCTGAAACACAGGCCTGCACTGGCCAAAGGCACTACCTGCAAAGGTCCTCCTTTATCGTTGACCCATGTCAACAGCTTCAAAATCTTCAGCCAGTGGTGCTTGCATTCATTCTCTGCAATATTTATAACCGGCTCATAAGATCCTGTTATTGCTGCTGCTCTGCACACAATCAGGCCTTCTGCCCATCTTTCCAGAGTCAACGCTATCCCTTTAATTTGTAATTGGCCCCTTTCCTTACAGCTCTGTATCTCTTCCAACTTCTTGCCTTTGCAATCTAGCATCTTGTTTTCTTCTCTTCTGATGCCTGCCCCATTTATTCCAGACTGTTCATATTTTATCACTAGATTTCACGTTTCTGGTTTTTCTCTTGTCTTCAGCTCTTGTACATAGTTGTCTTCTCTTGGAGACGTCTTTTCATTCACCCATATCAAGGTTGCTGTTCGACCCTGGAACTGACCTCATGTCTGGCAGAGTTCAAGATGCATTGGTACTTCTGTAGCTATGACAGTTTTAGAGGTCCCCACAGCATAAGGTATGAGAGAACAAACATAGCAGCTTTCCTTAGAAGCTTTTTCACCAATCTTTTTCATGTGCTGATACCACATGTTATAACCCAAATGTGCTGTACTGTCTAGATGTGTAAATTTAAAAATTTTTTTTTTTTTTTTATTTGTGTATGTTCGTTAAGAACTTTACAAAAAGACGAGAAGATAGTTGCGCAGAGAAAACAAAAAACAAAAGTCCAGTAACTGCACAAGGGTGGGACCATCAACCCTCTATCCTCTGCAGAGTATGTTGCAGTATTTTGATTGTTGCTAGGAGCCAGGAGGTTGGGTCCCCTCCTATCAGTCTTTTCCAGCAGATGTCTTCGTCCCACCCACATTCCTCTGAGCTGAAGTGCTTTATGTAGGCCGATCTCAGATCTAGGGTTTCTGGGCATGAGAGCAGTAAGTGCCTGATGGATTCTGTTTTGGAGTTTCACAGACGACACGTGTTGGAGTCTGATAGGCCTCTGATGTTTAAAATCTCGTTGGTTTCGAGCAGATTCAACCTGGTTCTTAGCATGTAGTTTCGTGCCCCCCTGTTTGGGAATTTTCAGAGGTATTGCATCGGCTCGTTTAGTTTAGAGAGCGAGGGGGGAAGATGAAGAAGGAGTTTATTTCTGGTGGCTAGATCTTGAGTCTGGATCCAGTGTAATTCTTTCAATTTCTTGTAAAATCTCGAAGGATTTGTGATGAGGTCAGCTTCCGAGCACATCACTGAATCCAAAAGGGACGTGTTTTTGCCTTTCCAAGTTGTTAGCATTTTGACTTTGCCACTTTGTAGTTCTTTGTTCAACAGGCCAAAGATTTGCTCACTGTCGGCCGTGATAGATTTCCTGAATAACCTGAGTGAGTTTAGGTTGACTGTAGCTGTTAGTGACAATAAGCTTAGCTCCCGGCGGATTGCAGCAATGGATGTGGAATTTGGAAGACCCAGGACCGTTTTCCAGAACTTGCTTTCCAGTTTTTGCCAGGTTCTTTCTGGGATTGTTGGCATAGCCTCAGCTCCGTAGGTAATTGAAGGGACAACTTTTTTCTTGTAAAAGTCTATTGCAGGGATGCACGAATATTTGCCAAATTTTGAGTCGATCGCCTTTGCTTGAGAGGCTAATTTCTTTAGCTTGTTTTCCAGGGCGCTCTGCATAGCTAATTCGTTTTTCGAGGGGTCAATCTGGACGCCTAGGTATTTATAGACGGTGACCCTCTCGATCTCTTTTCCCTCAAGGAACCATTTGAATTTTTCAGCGGTTTTGTTCTTCTTCTGGCCTCCTTCCAGTATCATTATTTTTGTTTTTTCTTGGTTTATTTTTAAGTTGTTTCCAGCAGTGTAGTTCAAGAGGTTGGATAGCTGTCTCTGGAGGCCGATCTGGGTCTGATCCAGGAGTATTAAGTCATCAGCATACAACAGATGGCTTATTTTCGAGGATGCGAGAGCCGGTGGAAAAGTATGCTCCAGGTCTTCTGAGTCCCCGTAATCGCCGATATATGCAAGAAACAGTGAAGGAGCTAGTGGGCATCCCTGTTTTACCCCCCGCCCAATCTGAATTTCATCCGATAGGGTGCCTCTTTGGGAAAGTCGAACCCTGAGGGAAGTGTCCGTGTGGAGGGCTTTGATTGGTTGTAGTATTTCCTGTGGGCAGTTCCACCTCTCCAGTTTTTCCCATAAGCGAGATCTTTCGACAAGGTCAAACGCCTGTTGGAGGTCGATGAAGGCAATAAAGATTCGAGATTTTTTTTCCCAGGCTTTACTTTTCAAAGTGCTGATCGCTAAGATGTTCGCCGCCGTGCCCATGTTTTTCTTGAAGCCCGATTGGTATTTGTCGTTACATGGGGCAGATTCAGCCCAAGATTGAAAGCGGTTCAGAAGCAGACTTCCAAAGACTTTGCCAATGCAGTCCAACAGTGCAATTGGACGGTAATTTCGGGGATCAGTAATGTCCCCCATTTTGTAGATGGGAACGATGATTGCTTTTGTCCAGGACGGCGGCAGGGATTTCTGCTCCGAGCATTTCTGAAAGATGGAAGCTAACAGCGCTGCAAATTCCTGACAGTTATTTTTCAGGTCGATGTTTGAGATCCCGTCCGGGCCCGCTGCTCTGGAAATCTTCAGTTTTTTTATATGGTTGCTGATTTCTTGTTGGTCGTCCAGTTGGATCCAGGCTGTCGTCTGGTTTGTGATATCCCGGCAGGTGGTTTGAGCGGGGACTTGGAAGACCGTAGAGAAATGTGTGATCCATTTGTGCTCCGGCATGGCGTTGATTGGAGAGTTGTTGATTGAAGGCACCACAGATTTCAGCAAAGACCAGAATTCTTTGGCTTTGTTGCCACTGATGGCTTTTAGCATGATTTCCGCGTCTTGTTGGTATAGTCGGTGTCGGTGTTCTTTCACCCATGATTTGTAGGTTACGATTGCCGATTTTAGTTTTTCTTTATTTGACGGGTCGTTACCTAGTTGTCTTTTGAGTTTTCGGAGCTCCCGTCGTTTTGCCACCAGGGTGGTATCATAAGTATGCTTTGGAGATGTGGAGGGCGAGGCTTTCTGTTTTAAGTTCACCCGGTGTTTTAACAGCAGAGGTACATAGTCGAGACTGTTTGCGCCCTTGGATCTTTCTTCCCCAGTATAATTTGCCAACAAAGATTTAACCGCTCGAGTTGTCAGGTTTAGGCGGTTTCCACAGGCGTTTGATTATACTTCCATGGTGTAGGGTTCAGACGCCTTGAAGTGGTTTACCAGAGACATCGTCAGCTGATTGTGGTCGCTGGCTGTGGTCTGTCGGACTTCAAAGGTTTGTACTTTGCTCAGGAGGGGTCTGGATACATAGATGTAATCTATGGTCGCGTTTAGTGAGCCTTGTTCCCAAGTCGGCAGACGATTCTCATTTGGGAAGACGAAGTTCAGGTTATCGAATTTTCTGGAGGACATCAAGGAAGACCATAGGTAACCTCTTTTCGCTGCTGTTGTGGTTTGAGAGGATGCATCCAGTATTCGCGCTTCCTTGGAGCATTTGGCGTTCAAGTCCCCACAGATAATGATTGAAGAGACCTGTCGTGTAGCTTGAATTTCGTCGACCAGGTTTTCCATCATTGAAAGGTAGGTCTGGTGATTAATGGCGGCTGGGTTCCAGTAGGTATTAATCAACGCTATTTGCGATGGACTGGAGAAGGGTTTTTCGGCCCATTCGAGTAGTACTGCTAATATTGAGAGATTCGATTGAAGGGTGGACTTGAGTGTCAGCCCAATTCCCTGTCTGCAGGCCAGAAGGAGACCTGATGTCGGCCGACCTAGGGCTCCTTTGTTGGCTGGGGCCAAGATTGTATCATATCCATCCATAGCTGGATTTTGTCTGAGCCAGGTCTCTTGGAGACAAATGATGTCAAATGAGGCTAGGTTTGCATCACCCGTTGTTGTAAGATGTAAGTATCCTCTCGTGTTCCATGAGCAGAGATGTAGTGAAGATATGAAGTGGTCGACTTTACGTTTTCCCGTGGGCTCAGCGGGCCGACCTGCGGATTGCTATTTTGTGGCGTGGGATAAGGCCTTAGGGAGCCAGGCCCACAGCCCCTGTAGTTTCACGACTTATTTTGAGGATGTAGAGGCACTCTCTGTTGGGGCTCCGATGTTCGTCCTGTTTTTCTGCGCTGTAAACACGGTCTTGGTCAAATTGAGTAGGTCTGCTTTTGGCTGTTTAGACTTCAAAGTCGTCGCTTCTATGGACTTTTGCGGCTTTTCGCGCCTGGGGTTGACTTGTTTGTTTTCTCGGTGGCTCTCATGTGGCTTTGAGGATGAGTTTACCACTGTTCGAGTGAGTTCTAAAGGTCTTCGTGGCTCCGCTTTCTTCTCTTTTTCAGGGGGTTTGTCCTTTCGATCCGGTTTTCTTTCCGGTTGAGCCTTCTCCCGACGTTGGGAATTTTGAGGATCCCTTTGCACAATGTAACCTAGCGCAGCCAGGTCGTTTGATGCGTCTGCAATTTTCGTCTTGGTGCTCCTTGATACTGGATGGATATAGGCTTTCGCTCTTTCGTTAGAGTGGTATGGGTCCATGACTTTTAGATCGGAGGACTTGATCTTCCGGAGGGTTGGGATCAGGCTGAATAGCGTGAGAATCCCTCTTCTATTCAGTATGATGTCGTCGTCGTTTTCAGCGTGTTGTTCAAGCTTGATGGGGGACTCCCTCGCGGAGCCATGTCATTTCCGGGGTTGTTCAGTCCTTGAAATGAAGTGGGGTCGCAGGTGTTGCCCCCTTTTGTCGGTTTTCTTTGGCTCCAAATGTGTGTCCTCTTTGGACTTTAGATGGAGGTCCTGAGTTCGTCGCGTCAGCTGTAGGCTGTGGTGGGCACCGGAGGCTGACTTTTTACAAGTTGACCCCTCGTGAGCTGGTGGGTATGTGAATGACACCGCTCGGGAGCTCATAGGGCTGCGGGAGGTAGCGGGTTTCCGACATTGGAGGATTTTCCTACGCTCTTCCAAGGTGGTAAAATTGTATGGGGAGTCCTCTTCTGACGATTCGTTTGGGTTTTCTTTTTTAGCATTTTGATCACCTTCAAGTGAAGGAGTCTGCGGATTTGGTGGTTGGGGCATTTTCCCACTTTTGTCCGGTGATGTATCTTGAGTGTCCTCTAGGTGTTGAGAGATATTCATCAGGACCTTGTCTGCCAGAAAGTCCTCTGATGTTCTGGGAGAGGATTTTGATGCTTTTGATGTTGTTTGGTTTGCGGCCGGACTCCGGGCCAGATTTCTTTCTTTCTCTTTCTTTTTAGATGAACATAAACTTGGTTGCTTCGCTGAGTTTGGATTCTGGGTTTTGGTTTTTCCCCCAGGGGGTGGTTTTTCTGGTCTCGTGCCTGTAAACAGGGGATACCAGGGGTCTGCCGCCCTCACTGGCGGTTCCGAGGGAAGCGAAGCGTTAGCTGTTTCGTCTGTGATATCAATCACCTCTTGCGTTTCAGCATTTGGTGAGCCAAGGTCCAATAGCTGGTGGGGGACTGTTCTAGAGGGTGGAAGTGAAGGTTGTGCTAAAGAGATTTGGCCTCCCTGTTTGGCCCCCAAGTAGGATGAGGTGAGGAGGTTTGCCATGTCTTTATGACCTTGTTCCATGTCCAACTTTAGGGTTTTGAATTTGTCGTCTAAGGCTGTGATGTATCCTTCCAGGAAGGTTAGTTTCGAGAGCATTGTTGCTTGCATCGCGGTGTTGTCTTTCAAATTTTCGTTAATGCCTTCGTATAGTTTGGTAAACGGGTTCATTGAGATGGTGACAGCTGACATTATTGAGAGAAGGTCTCTCTTGTGTTGCGCTGCAGGCTCCATTGGCGAGCCCTGGGGTGGGGGGCGCTGTTTTGGAGCTGGCGAAAATGAGTTGGATTTCATTAGGATCCGTCTTACTACAGGCGAAGGATGTAGATCAGGTGGGCCACCACTGAGTCGCCCTGGAAGGTATGATTTTAGTGGAAGAACGGTTGGAGCGCCGTCCTGCCGGGTGCCAATCAGCCTTTCCTTGTTTATTCTGGGTGAGGCTGCATTGTGTGAGGGAGTTTCAGGCTTTTGTTCAGTTTGCGGGGGGGTTGGCCTCTGTGTTTCGGCTGCTTGATCTTGAGACGACTGTGTCCCTGACTGCCCTGGGGTTTCAGGGAAAGCATTTGGATTCGGTTGGGTTGGATGTGGGGAGCCTTTACTGAGGATTTGTGAGGCTTTAAGTTTGACCAGAGCCGAGTTTTCTCTGGGTGAGGCTGTTGGCGTCACGCCAACGAGCTTTTCTGTGGCTACGATAGCTCGATCGGTTTCTGGGGTTTGTTTTGACGTATTTTCCCTTTTAGATGTGTGCTGGGGCCCCAGTACTCGGTGTGGAATCGGGTCAATTTGCTTTGCTGATTTCTCCTCGGGCCCGTTTCGAAGAAGAAGCAGATTGTATGTCGTTTGCAGAGTTTTGGGGCTGAACACTCGGATTTGTCGGTGGGTTTATTTTCCTCGCTTTTTCAGGGGGTTGGCAGGTTTTTATTGCCTCCAGTATTTCCTCGTCGGTAAGGTCGGTTTGCCTGGAGTGGGGCTCTGGCGCGAAAGCATGAAAGAAGTCGGTTACGAGGGTAGCGACCAATGGCTTTATTGATTCCGAGCCCCCAGATTTTTTTGGTGCTTGACCACTTTTTTTGTTTTTTGACATCTGTAGCCTGTTTGTGCGTTTTTGTGTTTTATTTGCAGGTTTTGAGGGTACTTTCTTCCTGGAGGGTCTTGAGTTTCCTGTGTCGGGGGACTCTGCCTCTTTCCTGCTGCGTTTTTTTTTGTTTATCAACCCTGCCAGGGGCGTAGGCAGGGGGGGCGTAGACTTTTCCAGGCCTGAGACCTGGTCTTCGTTTCCTATGGTCCCCGAGGCTCTGTGCTCATCTACCGAGTTACGAGGAAAGACTTTTGATGGCTTGCTGGAATGCACTTGAGCTTCGGTTTGTAATGACACATTGGTGTCCCAGTTTTTCTTGGTTGATGCTGCATTACTTTCGGGACCTCTGTGCTCTCCTGAGAGGTCTTTTAATCCGTTTCGTAGCGGACGAGGTGGCTGCAAATCCTCCTCAGTGGGGGGCGTGGCCTTGTGACCGACGAGCCTTTCCCACTGTTGATCGCGTCCTGCAGGGGGAGGAGCGATGGAGCCAGGCTCCTCCCCCTGAAAGGCCCGCGGATGCGCAGCCTCTCTCGGGGCCATTTCCGGGATGGCCGTTGCCGAGGGAGCAGGACTTCGTTCTCCCTCCGGGCTGGCTCGCGGCATCTGGTCCGTGCTTTCCACAGGTGCGGGCCCCCCCCCCGCTCACGGTCCTCGATCCTCCCTCCGGAGGTCATCGGGTCCCGGAGCTGCGAGGGTGGGGGCCGCAGGCGAGGGAGCGCTGCCCGGGTGCTGGCGGAGTCCGTGTCCAAAGCAGGAACTTGTTGGCGCGGGCGAGGGAGCGCCAGCGGGACACTTTCAGGATCCGAATTCAGCGGATTCAGCGCTGGAGGCGCGGTTCCAGGTATCTGTTGGTGCTGGTCCTCTGCTTCTTCTAGGCTTGTTTTTTGGCAGTTTGTTGCAGATTTTGAAGTTTTTAGCCCAGGTTGTTCGAGAAGGTCCCGTTTCAAGCGGGCGTTTGCAATTGTTGCTGTTGGGGTTTTTAAATGTTTATAAGGTAGACCCAGTAGATCGTGTAGTTGTGCGCCGCGATGTTGTAGGCCTTTTGCAGCGGGGCGTGGGCACGCGCTTCGGAGCAAACGACCCTCCTCTATTTCCGCGGGTTCGCAGTCCGTGGCCATGTCCATGGGAGAAGGGACCGCTGATGTTGAGGCCATTTCAGTTGTTTCAGACGTGCACAGACTGCCACAGACTGCAACTCTGCAGCCAACTCCGCGGCCGCTCCGCGGCTGGGTGGGGGATTTATGGGTCCTCCCACGTGTAAAGACTGGAAACAGTAGAGAGACTCCTGCCTCTGAGAGAAGGATTGGAGTGACTGCCACAGACTGCAACTCTGCAGCCAACTCAGTGTCAATTCCATTATCATCATCCTCGGTACTCCTTTTGCATCTTCCCAATAACATGGTAGCTGCCCATGGAAACAAATCTAAAGCATCTCTGCTCTGGGCGGAAATCACTGGAGACATAGGCCATTAGTAGTAGGTGACTCTACAGGAGTTACTGGTGTGGGTATAATCAAAGGAACTTTTATTCTATTTGGGCCAATGAAATAAAGAGTATGAACTAAAAGAAATAGGAAAACAAAGATAGACAATGCACATGCATATATAATATACCAGAATATTAACCCACACCATTTTTGGCATTCTGGAATTTCTTGAACTTACTTGTTTTTTTCGACACAGCTCGCATGTTTCAAGAGACCAGCGCTCTTGAATGTCTTGAATATAAGCAAGCGGATCCTCATCTTCTTTCATCTTTCGTGTCATAATCGCACCCATATCTGACACGTCAGGATATTGTACTCTCAGGGCTCTCCAAACATCTGCCCTACAATTATTAAATGGCGCTCCATCGTGCTCTTTGTTTTGTGTCGTAACACTCGAATAACCTGCTCTCGTCCAAATGTCATCTGCTCTTTCCCCAAGAATAGCTGCTAGGAGACCCTTAATATCCCCTATTGCTAAAGTATTTCCTCCGGTCATTTTCTCAAACTCATACATCCATTTTCCCTTACCTGCCATTAAGCTGGGAAGTTTGCACCTTACATTATCCTTGTCCATCTGCGGCCATGGAATATATTGTGGTCTCGCCCCTCCCTTCTCCAATAGGAGAAACTGCGTAAATCCTATTCTGCAATCCGCTCCCATCATCTGCCTGTCCATAGTAAGAAACAACAGTTCCTGATCGCCTTCTTCCTGGCAAAAACCTTAACCGACTTACATATGGCGGCGATTCTCTCCTCTCGCTATACGATCGTCCTTTAGGGTGCTCTGGGCATGCTATGGGATCTGGTATCCTATCCTTAGGTTGTTCTAGATCAGACCATCTTACTCCCTTGTCTATCTGTAAGCCTCCCTCAGGGCCTACACGCTCTTTCCCTCCCCACTGAAGGATTCTCTCTCTTCATCTGACATGTCTAGTCCCCAGCTAGTGTGGCTTTTCTCTCTTTTACCCTTGTCTAAAGTTAACCTACTTAAAGACAGCGCTTTATTCTCAGGACCAAGCAGGCTTTCCTCATCACCTCATGATTGGGAGATTATAGATAGATCTCCTTTTCCTTGGCTTCCCGATTTACATCCTTCTCTTAAATCCTGATAGTTTTTATCAATCCTATCTCCGATGCTCCCTATATCGAATTCCTCATCTAGTGTAATCTTAGATGATCCTGAAGTTGCTCCCTGTAAGGGCAGGAACTCTTCTCTGTCACTCCATCGTGTCACTGGGCTTGGCTCCCTTAATTCATTTTGAATGCAATTAATTACACGTTCCCGCTGTCTCCTTTTTTCATTTTAATTCTTCATCTACTTCTCTATGCTTTCTTGCTTCCCATCTAATTCTTTCCTCTTCCCTTCTCATTTCTTCTTTCCTTTCCTCTGCTCTTCTTTGTTCCTCCTCCTTTCGTCTCTGTATTCTCTTATCTCTTAATTTGTGTGCTTCTTCTTCTTCTCTCTGTCTATCCAGCATATCACGCTCTTCCATTGCTCTCTGCCTATTGTCGTACTTCCTTTGTTCCTGTGCCCTTTCTTCTTTCTTTTGTTGCTCCTCCTGATACAACTGTTCTCGCCACTGACGGCTCTTCCTTTTCTGCTCATCTTCTTTTAATCTCTTTTCTCGTTCCTTGTCTTTCCTATCTTGCTCATCTCGATCTTGCCTTTTCCTAACTTCCTCAATGCTTTTTCCATCTAGTTTAAGCAATATCTGTCCTCCCTTCCATTCATTCTGTACGAGTGTTACTTCGTTAGCTTTATCCCTTTCTCCTTTCCATCTCTTGATTTCCTGTTCTATATCTGTTGATACATTTGATCGCTCACCTTTCTCTTCGCTATTCTGTAAAACCTTAAAGGTCTCCTCTTTTTTCTTAGTTTCCTCTGCACTATCATCACTGCTGTAAGCAGGCGGTTCGTATATCGGATTACTATACCCCGTTGCCGCTTTTAGTTCCTTTAATGTATACAATCCTGCGCTTTCTGTACTAATGGTTTTTTATCTCAGGGGAGGCAAGGGGAGCAGAAGGCTCGACACCTTCCTCCTTACACTGGTTAAACATCCAATCCTCAGGTGGCGGATCCTCTCTCTCTTCCTGGTACATCTTCCAAAGCTCTAAAATAGCTAACCTCTTCTCCAATTTCTTTTCCGTGTATGCAGCGTGCAAGTGTGTGGCCATGTGTTGCAATACTGCTTTTGACAAAGATCCCCCTTGTGGCCACGGCATGAACATCTTATTTGACGTGCCTTTCACCCATACCGCACTGTACTGTTTGAGCTTGGGCATATGTTTTGGGAGGGTTTTGCACAAATGCATCAAAGGAGTAACATCTTCCATTGTGACAAGTCTCAATTGACTGTCAATACTTACCAGTGCTTTACAACAAATACTTTTATAAAAACAACAAATAAGAGTGCGCTCTAACGATCGCCGCTCAAAACCTCTATTTTCCAATAGTCTCAGTCTAGCTTTAAGTCGGTACCAACAACTTCTCTAGACAGATGCTATATCTCCTCAACCTTTTCTTATTTTTCTTACACAAATGTCGCTCTTTGACACCTCAATATCTCACATATACACAAACAGACATATTAGTCACTCTTTACATTAATCCTCAGCGCTTTATTCCTCATCTCTGCCCCTAAATATACCCTGATCACAGGATGTAAATCATCATCTTACAGGGACCTGTCCTCTGCGTCGCCTAGTCTACTTTTCCTGAAGTGTATGATGACTTCTTCTGAAGTCCCCTTGGACCAGGATTTCCCGGGCCTTTATCTCCTTATCTCTTATCTATATACACAAAAAACACCACTCATTATCTTTTCCACACTATTTTCTAAATCACCTGTGACTTTTTAAACTACCATAATTCCATCCCCTCAATTTGCCATTCCCCTTAGTCTACTCACCATTCGCTCTTTCAGCTCGAGGCCTTTGTTATCGACTCCCCTCTCCAATCGACCACTTTCGCCTTCTGTCAGCAAAGCGCCTGTGGAGACCAGGAGGGATTTCGTCAAAGAGGAACCTGTCCTACCTATCTTGATTTTCTTGCAAGAATTCTATATCGGCCGCTCTCCACAGGAAACCTTGCGATCTTCCCGCTAGATGGCAAAGGGCACTCGATCGTCCGAAACACTGGAGTCTATCGGTCGATGGGTCTTTTCGTCAACCATCTGACATGCTACCACGTGAACCCTAGAGGCCCTTTTAATCAAGGTAACACATCGTACTATGGATGGGACGGAAAATAACTTTTGCACTAAGCAAATAAGACTGACTTGGAAAGTTGGCAAATAACTCTGTTTTATTTGCAATTATCTAAAACAGGGAGTAAAACGGACGTCTATGGACGTCAAACATCATAATCTCAAAGTTTATCATGAAATATTATACTTATACAACAAATTTCCATTATACGTGATGTCATACTACATGGCAAACTAAGAAAACCTATATGGAATTGCGGTTGGCTTAAGGGGAACGTCTAAGTATACCTTCTATATGGGATAAGATCGTGATTGGTTTTCTACAGTCAGGTGGGCAACTTAAGCCTGCCTGTAGTGCAAGTCATCTTCAACTGTTATAAGATACACAACATATTATTGGCTCTCAAACTATAAGGCTCTTTGTTATACAGCCTTCTACAATTGGTTGGCACGCATTTGATTCTCTAGCAGCACGTAAACTGGTACCCCCGGTGCTGGTGGGTGGACTTGACCGTGTCTTCCCAACCAATTAGTCTCATAGCTATCATCGCTCATGCCGTCGCCATTCACATTGTCTTTAAACTTGTAGTAGCTTCTCGTCTCTGGGAATATAAGGGAGTATGAACGCTCGCAATCTTCAGTCTGGTGCACCATGCTCTTCATCTATTTTCATCCTCAGCTCACATGATCAGAGACGTGAATTTGCTCGTATTATAGCATTTAATAGTCTTTAGTAAAGAAATAAGGCCCTCAGTGTTCTTTCTTTGCAACTTAACAAGGTATGCCTTGGCTTCTCACGTATGCTGTTCTTCGCAGGCTGATAACCAATTATTGGCTTCTTCCAATCTCTGACATCAAGCCAGATAGCCGCTTTGGTCTTGCTTCGAATTCAAGCCTATTTTTTGCTGCGACACACCTGTAGCTTTCAATCCGTCTTTCTTCATGGAGACTTGCTTACTAAAATTGAGATCTTGAATGTCCAGGATTATGTATACATATTGGCAGCACTGCCTGCAGTATATGTACTACGTTTAGCTCACTTAATCTCCTTGCATTACGGCTTCTGTACAATTGTAAAAGAGCCTGTTTTCTGCAGTGTTCTTCACACGTGCAATCTTCATTTCGCACATGAAAGTCTTCTCGATTCTTTACTTCGCCATCAGATTCTATATCGCCTATACATTCTCTTCACAAGTCATCCTTCTCACTGCGTCAATCTCATCTTTCGTGACATCATCAGCTTCTTCTTTTCACATCTTCACACTTTATCAGGCGCCTCCCTTAAGAGACCACCATTCTTTTGAGGATACTTCATGCAGGGTCTTCTCAAGGGATACCTTATCTCATAGACTCTTCATGGAATAGGTACCATTACTGGCGTTGCACATGCCGCAATTTCCGGTTTCAAACATATAGGCAAAATAGGGGCAGGACTTCCTGTAGAGGCATTCGGCTGCTCCTCTATACCATAGTTATAGCCTCACATTGCAGGTACAATCATTATGTGCTTAATGCAGCCCAACACTCCCATGTGTTGCCAGAAAAGCCCAAGTGTATCCTACTTTATTCAGATACTGGGCCTCATTCCGACTTGGGCAGTAAGGGTTAACGGTCACCGGTAATGATGCCGGTGCCGGAAAACCCTTACATACAATTCCGAGGTCCCTTGGCGGGTACCGCAAACGACGTGTGGTCTGACCACACGTTCTCTGCGGTTCCCGTTAAGGCACTATGGGCCTCATTACACGGACGGCGGTAAGGGTTAACGGTCACCGTTAATGGCAACGGTGACCGTTAACCCTTACCGCCGTACTACGAGGTCCCTTTGCGGGTTGGAGGATTTAACGCCTGCTTCTTGCAGGCGTTAAAATCCAACCCGCTAAGGGACCTCGGAGCTAATTACGGCACCGCAAAATTGCGGTGCCGTAATTAGCGCCTTCCCCAGTCCCATAGAGCCCTATGGGGCAGAAATGGGAATGGGGAAGGGCAATGGCGGAAAGGGGATTTACCGCCCCTCCAACCTTGGAATGGGGCGGTAAATCCCCTTTCCGCCAAGGCGGTGCCGGTATTTTACCGGCATGAGCCATGGCGCTAATAGCGCCATGGCTCACCGCCTACCGTGTATTGAGGCCCAATGGATCTAATAATGGTACCTCAATTTTCGGTACCGTTATTAGCGCTTCCCCATTTCCATTGAGCCCTAAGGGGGCTCAAATGGGAATGGGGAATGGTCTACAGAATGGGGACTTACCGGGTCCTCCAGGGTCGGAATGACCCGGTAAGTCCCCATTCTGCCAGACCGGACCCGAACCCGGTTTGGGAGGTAACCATGGTGCTAACAGCACCATGGCTACCGCCCAACTCGGAATGACCCCTATTACCTTCTTAAACCTTTTCTAGCCTCATATGCCAATGATGTCATAACATTTGAGGTGCAGCCTGAAATGCAAACGTGCTGTCAATCATATGCTTTCCAAGACCAACGAAGAGCCATTTAATGCCATTTAATGTGTGAAGTCTTGATATATGCAGATGCTCTGATCATATACCAAATGCAGTATCACAAGTTTCAGAAATGCTATTGGCATGGTACGGTCACATGCCTAGGTTCTGTCATTGCATGCATGCGCAGCCTCAAACGTCCCAGCAATGTCCACCTAATGATAATAAATTTGCCATATGCCTGGTAAACTCACCATATGAAAGGTACAGACTGACAGGTGGACGTGCTGTCTTAAAGGCCTCAATAGCTATCCATCTTGTCTTCCTTCTCTACTATCTCAGTTGAGGAAGTTGGTTGCCAACATGGCCTACACTAATCAAAGCCTCGGCAAAGACTCCTACACTTGCGTACATTCTTTATGAAGGGGCAGCTCACCATATTGGCACCCACCATCACCATCCCCTGCAATGCCTCCGTCCACAGGGACTGTTCCTTCCACACTGATGAGGGCACGAGTGCTGCTCTTCTAAAGAAACTTCAAGCCGGTCTCAACATCTCACCCAACTTCATATTTCCAATTTGCCTTTTGAAGCCAAAATCCTTGAAAAACTCATTAAAGACAAGCCTCAAAAATACAGTTAAGAAAACTGCCTGTGCCATGATTCAAACCCACCAGAGGCCCAGAAAACACACAGTTTGGCGCTAGTGAGGAGATGCTAAAATCTCTGCACACTGAACTGCCCCACATGGACCCATTTTCGCAGCATATGATACGGCGGAACTTAACACTCTTGTACATTGCCTTGAAACCCACATGGGATTACAGGAATAGAGATGATTATGGTAATGTAAAACGATCAGCTAAGCTTTAAATTCGAAAGGAACCGTTATAGAACGGTGAAAATGTTTGCAAACAAGTAGTGAAACTAGAAGCAATAACAGCAGGAGTAAAACTCAGTTGACCGTTTATTCCTGATTTCGACCTCTGGGTTTGCTCTAGTCAGAGCCTGTGTGTCTACCCTTTAAAAGGCAATTGCTTCCTGAGCATTCACCTTTTTACCAGTGGCGAACCAGATGTTTTTGTAAACCTCACGTGTTGACATTGGGTTAAGAATTGTGTTTGCTGGGCGAGCAGAGAGCTTAAGGAGGACCACCATTGATCTGCCCCAAACCTCACTCGGGTTTATACACCAATTCCCATTCTTGCATAGTTTTCGGGTATTACCCAAATTTACCTTTTACAATTGACCTTTTTCACAATTGACCTAATTATAGTGGTCCTAATTGACCTTCTGCACAATTGACCTTTATATTATTTTAGTTATTTTTATATATGTATTGGGTTGGTTTTGGATTATAAATAATATAAGGGGATTGGGTGGGGTGTTGCAGGGGGTTTTGGATTGAGTGGAAGGGTTGCGGGGGGTTTACCCACGCATATATGTCCTAATTGACCTTCTAAATTAGGTCAATTCTCCCGAGGTCAATTCTCCCGAGGTCAATTGTGAAAAGGTCAATTAGTATACAACCAGTTTTCATGTTGCATTTCGAATAATTAGCTCTTTATGTTACTCTTTTTTATATATTCACGCTACATTATGTGGCAGGACACATCATTGCTTCTTCTTCATGCTGTTTGTGTGAAGGTCATGCATTTATTTATTTATTTATTTATTGTGATTTGTAAAGAGCGTGCCTCCCACAATGTTCTTCGCAGGAAGGTACGTGACAACAGTTGTTGCCCATGAACCGATTCAGAAGGAAGGCGATAATTACAGATGATTAAGAGGTAGTTGTATTACCCAGCCATGTTAAATGTTAAATGTTAAATGTATTTGTACCGCGCACCGTCACCAACGGAGTAGGTCCCCAGGTGCTCTGGCGGATCTATAAACAATAAGGTGGGATGGGTTAGTAAGGAGAGGGAGTAGGATAGTGAGAGGAGTGGTGTTCTGTTGACAGCTTCA
Organism: Ambystoma mexicanum; assembly: GCF_040938575.1. Classification (NCBI taxonomy): domain Eukaryota; kingdom Metazoa; phylum Chordata; class Amphibia; order Caudata; family Ambystomatidae; genus Ambystoma; species Ambystoma mexicanum. The sequence goes on along the minus strand of NC_090924.1, from coordinate 1,014,411,337 downwards.
ACTCGGTATAAAGCGGGGGCTGAGCTTTTGTGCGGGTATATGATCGGTGTCAGTCCGCGTGTGCTGTTGGTGCGGCTTATGTGTTGTTGCAGTGTTGTGAAGTGCGTGCGGCTTGTTGTGCGACAGATGGTTGTATGTGTTTTTGAGTGAGATAAATGCACTAAAAAAGACCACCAACTGCTCTGATGAAGCCATCGGCTGGATAATGTCTTTCCTAAAAAATAGGATATCTAGGGTGCACTGGGGGGACAAGTTCTCCTTGGAAAAGGAAATCCTCTGCGGAGTCCCCCAAGGGGCTAGCATGTCACCACTGTTATTCAACCTCTACCTGAGGTACCTATGCCTTGTCCTCGATCATATCAACACCTATTTTACAAAGTATGCTGACGACACGCAGCTGGTGTTTGAATTAAGAGGCAACTATCAGAAAGATAGTGAGCAACTTACCATGATCTACAACAACGTGGAGCAATGGATGGACTCCCATTGGATGTGCCTCAACGGGAAAAAAACAGAGCTCATGATATTCGGCTCATCTTAAGCCCAAGCAAAACTATCTTCCTCCTACACGTCCTTCCAGATTAAAGATACACCCATATCGGACCTGGGTACGGTTAAAACCCTTGGTATGATGCTAGAAGCATCACTCGGGGCAGATGCCCAAGTACAGTACATAAAAAAAAACTGTGCTTACCACTTCAGACTAATAAAAGCTATTAGACCCTTCATATCAGAGGACAACTGCGCAACTATAGCAAAAGCCACCATCATGTCGCGCCTTGACTATGGCAACGCTCTAGTTCTGGGTGCCTCTAAGCAGTGTCTGCAAAGCTACCAAGTTGTCCAGAACAATGTGGTAAGAATTGTTAAGCACCAAACTAGATCAGAGCACATCAGCAACTCCAGAAGGGAGCTTCATTGGCTGAAAATCGAAGATAGGGTGCATTTCAAGACCTTAACCATCGTTCACAGATGTATTTACGGAAAAGCTCTGGCTCACCTAAAAACCAGGATTAAACCATATGTTCCAAGTAGAACATTGAGATCGTCCCAACTTGGTAAAATCTCAGCGGCCCCACACAAACTTAAAAGCGGCCTAGGCAGATCCTTTCCGACCCGACGCAGCCAGTCTTTGGAACAATCTTCTGGACCACTTAAGAATGGAAACCAACTACATCCGTTTCCACAAACTGGTGAAAACCCACATCTTCAAATAAATGACATCCCCAGCCCATGCCTATTTCAGAGTAAATTTATATGGTTGTCCCATCCTCCCTGTCTAGTCACTGTTTGTCTGTTTTTGTGTCCTTGTATCTGCGCCCCGAGGCTTGCGAGCTACCGGTGCATTATAAATATTAAATAAAAAAAAGTATGCAGGGAGGTTGAGCTTATATTGGTTAGTGGGTTACCTGACATTTAGCATGCTAACATTCACAGTTTTGCTATTTGTAGCACTTGCTGACCTTCACAATCCTATCTAGATGCGACGTGGGCCAATGTTCAGAATTCCATCCAGGTGTGGGCATGCTAACATTCACAATCTTATCCAGATGCTACGCAGGGTAATGTTTACAGTTCTAAGTGTGGCACGTGCTAACATTCAAAGTGCTAGCATGCTAACATTCACATTCTTATCTAGATGCTACGCAGGTTAATGTTCACAATTCTATCTAAATGTGGGCATGCTGAAATTCAAGTTTCACCTAAGGTGGGCTGCTAACATTTGAAATCCCATCTAGATGCGACGCAAGCTAATGTTCAGAATTCTATCTAGGTGTGGGCATGCTAACAATCAAGGTTCATCTAAGTGTGGGCATGCTATCATTCAATCAAAATCCTATCTAGATGAGATGCAGGCTAATGTTCACAATTCTATGTAGGTGTGGGCATGCTAACATTCAAGTGTCACCTAAGTGAGGCGCTTGTTGACTTTGACAAGTATGTTAGTATGTAATGCAAGGCAACTTCTACAATCTTGTCATGAATAGGTTCAGTCTGGTGGTCACAAATCTTTCTAAGTATGCCTGGTGTGAGTCTGTGGCAGTCTATGTTATTGGAAGGTAAGATAGAGTGGCAGGGGTTTTCTGGAGTAGAGTAATTGCTCTACTCCCCACCCATGCCACACTCACAGTTTTTGTTGGTGTCTGTTTACTGCTGGCTTCATTGGCTCCCCCTGCGGACACCGGCAGACACATCTTGGAGCCGCCAATGAAGGAGCCGCCCTTGGCCTTGGGGCCCTTAGCCGCAGGGGCTGCCGGGCAGAGGGCTGCCCTGAAGTGTCCTTGATGTGCTACAGGTGGACCAATCAGGGCTGGAGAGGCGGGCTCGAAGCAAAGCAGGAAGCGGGCAGGCAAGGGCAGGGGAACCGTGCGCCGAGTGCACTCTAGGTGCTTTTAAGCACAATTTAGGCATTTCTTTGGGAAAGTATGCATGTGAGGGTCAGGAGACTCTTACCACAAGCAGCCTCACTCACCTGGGGCTCAGGATGGCAGAGAGCACCCAGGTGGCCCTACGGTGTATACACCGAGCAACGTGGATCTCAATCCACCAATCAGGTTCACGAGGCGGGTTGGAAGGCGGGGAGAGGGATAGGGAAGTGGGGAGCCAGGGAAGCTACGCTGGGCAAGGCCACAGCACAGGCACAAAGGGGCACCCAGATGGCAAAGGTAGGCCCAGGAGGGTCACCACGACCAGCCTCATTCACCTGGGGCTCAGGATGGCAAAGAGCACCCAGGTGGAGCTATGGTGTACACACCGAGCAACGTGGATCTCAATCCACCAATCAGGTTCACGGGGCGGGTTGGGAGGCGGGAGGAGGGATGGAGAGGGAAGTGGGGAGCCGGGGAAGCTACGCTGGGCAAGGCCGCAGCACAGGCACAAAGGGGCACGCAGATGGCAAAGGTAGGCCCAGGAGGGTCGCCACGAGCGGCCTCACTCACCTGGGGCTCGCGATGGCAAATAACACCCAGGTGGAGCTACGGTGTATACACCGAGCAACGTGGATCTCAATCCACCAATCAGGTTCACGGGGCGGGTTGGGAGGAGGGAGGGAGAGGGAAGTGAGGAGCCGGGGAAGCTATGCTGGGCAAGGCTGCAGCACAGGCACAAAGGTGCACCCAGATGGCAAAGGTAGGCCCACCTGGGGCTCAGGATGGCAAAAAGACTGACAGGCGCAGGCCTGAAAGCGTGGACACAATAGGAAAACATTTGGAGGATAAAGTAATACAAGGCACAAGCAGTCTGTTAGTGGTCACAGTGTTCCCCAGGGGCGCCCTAAATTCTACACAGGTGTCTTTGCGTGATGGATGAGCTGCAGGATTGTCACTCCAAATACAAATTGGGATCGATTGAGCCTCTCCTTTTTGGGGTGCTTGTGCACTGTTTGCTATTCTATTCAAGTTCTATCTACAGGTTTCATTGTACTGCTTCTTCCACATTTCCTAATAAAGGCGGGGAGGGATTGGTCAAGGTAGCCTTGTCCAGGAAGGAAGCAAAGGTGCCATATTAACTAGTTAATGATCTATGTTTCAAATCGTGATTTTGATAAGGATGGAACAGTAGTTATGTCATTTATTTATTAATTTCTTTAAATACAGGAGGAACAATACTCTTTTGATCACAAAAGAACGTACAATAGATAAGAAATCAGATTTGACGGGAAGCCACAGGCTTCTTACAATGGGGTGAGTTTGAAGGACATTCTGACCAGGTTGTGGAGGGGAGTAAATGGAACAGTCACCAGGGACCATACATAAGTGGGCATGAATAGATTAAGGACAAGAAACATTGGACATTTGTAAGTGCAGGTAGGCGGTACGGTCAGCTGTGCTTGCGATGTGACCATGATGGGTGAAGTGCTAGAGTGGAGGCAGAGGAAGTGAAGGGCAGAGGCAGGTTAGAGGTGAGGGACCAATATTAGCTAGCAGGCAGGTGAGAGGTAGGTTTAGAGGGTAACTTAGAGGTGAGGAGATAAGATTTTTGTGTGGTTTTGAACAAATCCATGTGGACTGTTTCACGGATATCTGGGGGAAGAGAATTCCATGCAAGTGGAGCAAGAAGAGAGAGAGAGATGAGGTGAGAGGAAGCACAGGCAGCGCAAGGAGCCACAAGGATAGTCGAGGAGGCAGAGCAGAGATTACGAGAAGGCTTGTAGAGTTCGATAGAGGATAGACACAGGGGTGCCTTACCGTGGATAGATTTGTGAACCAGGAGAAGAAATGTAAATCTGGCCCAGTTTTTCATCATCAGCCATTCAGCCTAGTGACAGTTAAGGAAGTAGGTGTGAAGTGAGAGAGTTCAAAGAGAGTCATGGTAGCGAGGTTAATGATCCTGTCACGAGGACAGAAAGCATTGTTGGGGAGACCAAAGAGGATGCTGGCACAGTAGTCCAGTTTATAGGAGACAAGAGTGGTTACAAGATGCTTGGCAATGTTTAAAGGAAGGAAGTGCCCGATTTTCTTAATATTTAGGTACTTGAGGCAGGCTGCTTTTCCAGTTTGGCGATGAAAGTAGAGAAGTGTCATAGATGAAGCTGAGGTCATTTGGCGGGGAAGTAGAGAACCACAGTTTTGGTAGAGTTTAACATCAGCGAGTGCAAAGCCATCCAATATTTAATGGCAGAAAGACAGTTGAACAATTTGATAGAGTGATCAGAGAGTTCAGAAAAAGAAAAGAAGATTTGGGTGTCATCCACAAAGAGTTGGTATGAGAACCTAAAGGAAGAGCATAGTGTCCCAAGAGCAGAGGTGTAAAGTGTAAAGAGGCACGGACCCAAGACAGAGCCTTGTGGAACACCAACAGTGAGTTGAGAGGTGTCGTTGCTCCACGAGACAGCGAATTGGCAAAGTGCAAGGTAGGATTCAATCCAGGCAAGGGCTCAATCGCGAATCCCAAGAATAATGCCAGTATTAAGGAGATTAGAGTGATCAACAGTGTCAAAGGCAGCAGACAGGTAAAGAAGAATTAGGATAGAGGATAGGATTGAGTGCTTAGTAGAGGCGATGAAATTGGACGCATTCATGAGAGCAGTTTCAGTGGAGTGACAGGAGCGGAAATCTGGTTGGAGGGTGTCTCGAAGGTTGTGGATGTCTAAGAAATTGGTAAGACGGTTGACCACAACCCTTTCAAGCACTTTAGAGTAGTGCGGAAGGAGAAACACAGGGACAAAGTTAACTGGTAGATTCGGGTTAGCCTCTTGCTTTTTTAGGAGAGAGATGACAATGGCTGTTTTGAAAACAGAGGGAGAGCAAGCAGTGTCGAAGGACAGGTTGAAGAGTTCAGTGAGGTGGCAGGCCACTAAAAGGGCAATAGGCTTAGTTACCCTTCATCATTAGAGATAGCACTTCATCATTAGTGTGACTAAAGTGGGAGATAGAGGCAGAGGATGAAGGTAGAGTAGGATAAGTGTAAAATGTAGGAGGAGGGAGTGTGAGGCAGGTCACGAGAGAGTCTCTAATTCTGGACATTTTTGCAGTGAAGCATTCAGCTAGGTCATTAGCTGTGAGAGTCGAGTTGATAGCCGTAGACTTAGGAGAGGTGTGTTTAAGGTGCCCTGTGGGCAGCAATGATGGTTGGAGTGAGAGTCAATGGGGGTTAGGTAGAATTCCCTTTTTGCTCTATCAATAGTGGACTTGAGAGAGTTCATGGCAGAGGGGTGGGTCCTCATTCAAGTGGATATGGCGCATTTGCGCTGCTGTTGATGCATGTATATGCAGAGAGAGTGTATGAATGGGGTGACCCATGGTTGAGGATGCTGAGACTAATGGGTGAAAATAAGTAGTGGTAAGTGAGAGGAGAATTAGTCATATTGTAGGGATTGGACGCTGGAGAAGGCAGCGTTGGTGGAAGAGGCATCAGGTGTGAAGGAGGAGAGTTAGAACTATAGGCCAGAGAAAAAGGGGGAATGGCAGAAGGTTTGCATTTCCTTTTAGTAATAAGTGAAGCAAGTGGTGAGGAAAGGTCAGAGGTTGGAAAGGAGATGGTGGTGGAAACAACTGAGAGATTAGATATGGATGGTGTGACAGTAGTATTAGTGGCTGAGAGAGAGGTGGAGATGAATAAGAGATTCAAAGAGTTACCCCCTGTGTGGGTAGGTAGGTTATGGATAGAGTGGAGAGCATGGTCACGAAGAAAAGACTGAGGATCAGATTTCTGAGAAGTGGTTGAAGAGGGAAGGTTAATGTCACTTAAGAGAATTGGGTGATGTTTAGTGGAAAGAGAATCAAGTAGTTGCCCAGGATCATCAAAGAATGGTCCAGTGGGACCAGGAGGGCGATAGATGGAGATGATGTGAACTAGGTGAGGCAGAGCAGCAGTAGAGATTGTGAATTCAAAAGAGGTAGGAGAGGACGTAGCATTGGAGATTTTTGACGCATTGAGGTGGGAAGAGAGTAGGTGGCCGACGCCTCCACGTCTGCCAGTCAGTCGAGGAGAGTGAATAAAGGATAGCTTGGAATCGTGGAGGGCCGCCAGAGTGACAGTGTCAGGTGGTGACATTCAGGCTTCAGTGATAGCAAGAAGGCCTAGGGGGGGAGAGCTGGAGTGAAAGTAGTCAGTGATAAAGGAGGTTTTGTTGCATACAAACAGAGCATTCCAGAGTGCAATGATCAGTTGATGAGGTAAGAAAGAGTCGAGAAGTTGAGTCTCAAAGTTAGGGCGGCGAGGTGAAAAAGTGTTAGAGGAGGGATGGTTAGCTCATGGTGTTTGTTTGTTGGAAGGAGGTGGAAGAGAGATGGAGTAGTGGGAGTTTCAAATTGTGATTTTTATAATAGGGATAGGAAAGGAGGAAGTTGTAGAGTTATTGGAGAAAGCGTAGGGAGAGGTAAGTAGGAGGAACAGCAGGTTTAGCAGGGGTGAATGCATTATAGGTGAGTAGCACAGTGTGGAGAGACAGTACAGTAATTAGGAAGCTTCGGGTACTCACAGGTGCAACAGCGAGAAAGGCAAAAGCAAAGGCTCACAGGCTAAGATGCAAACAGGCTGGTCAATGGCTGGTCCTCACCCTTCACTGTTACGCCTTTAACTGGGACATCCCTGGGAAATTCACTAATCACTAATACAATCTTTATGTCCAGGAACTTCTTTATCAATTCCTTATTTTAACATAATACCACATTATATGTACTTCCCTTAAACCCCATAGCATTGTGTACTTTTATGGGGCATCATTGATGGATTTGCATTATATTTGCTACTTTCCTGTCTTGTTGCAGGAGCATTCCAGGCTGCACAAAGTTGGTGTATCAGGCCAGCTCTTTTTTGAATGTATCCTGCCATTCCATCTAGGTGAGTCTTGCAATTCTTATTACGTTCCTTTGTCATGAGTTGAATCATGTTATCATTCTTGATCTTTGACAATGCAGCGCTGGCTATTGTGATGGTCCCTGCCTCTATCATTATCCTTAACTCAAGCCCATGGACTGCATCTCTCCAGCCCTATAATCTGTCCACTGGCTCCCAGTTGCTGTGAGGATCAAGTTCAAGACCCTCTGCACCATCCACAAGGATTTCTGGGTCCTGTGACCCCTCTACATCCAACTCTCTCTCCCTAAATGCCTCCCTGCTAGAGCCCTTCGATCGTCTAACTCTAACTCTGCAGATCAGACGCTTTTCCAAGCAAAGAGGGGGGGGGGGGGAATTCTCTCTCTCCTTTGCAGGTGCCTCTGGAATGGCCTCCCTGCCCGTCTCAGACTTGAGCCGGATCTGCTTAAGTTCCAGAAGCTTCTCAAAACCTTCCTTTTCTCTTCGTCTTTCCCTCTACCCCTCCCATGCGGATGTCCATGTCTGTTTCTTGACTGGCTGCATGGATCCTTCAGAGTCTACAGGGCACCAGGCCCCCCTAATCCAATCTACACTTGCACTTGGTCTCCCCTGACCCCCCACCCTCAACCTGCACTTGCCCTTCCGGGTCTCTTCTCCCGCACTAGCCTGACTGGGCCTGTACTCTCGTAGCCCTTCCAGCCACTTACTTCACACTTAGCTTGTGGACCTTCCTTCCCCTGTACTCTATGCTTTCCCCTGGCACTGTCCACCGGGACTCCCTGGCACTCGCTTCTCATGGGCCCTGCCGCCCTGACCTGCATGTCCCCCTTCCCCTCTCCCCTGCATTTCTCTTTAATGCACTTGCACTATCCGAATGTTACAAGGCCTAATAAGATCGTTTGTTTTTGTCTCCCTTTTTCTCCCAACCTCTTGTCTTGTTGCACCCGAAACACATTGTGTATAGACGCATTATAAATACCCAACAGATAAATGAATAAATAAATAAATAATCTCCTTGACTCATGGAAATTTGCTCCTGTGATGCTTTTTCTTTTTATGGACATGAGCACTGCTTTGTGAAGTTGCTAGAGAGTTGTGGTGTCTGTATTTTGTTTACTCACTTTTTCAGGAACAATCCAGGGTCACCCCACTGATTCTTCTTGTTTTGGTTTTCAGCATCTGTTGGGCCCTGGTTAATTCAGAGATGGTGAGAAAACTGTTTTCTCTTTTTCTTTTTGACAGGGCCTGTTCCCTTTCCACCAACTGCACTTTTACTTTCTGAAATTTGATTTTTGATCCACAACTATCCTTGGTGGTTCCATGTCAGCTAATATTTGCTGTGTGTGTCATTGCTGCACAGAAAATGCCATGGAGCACCTTCCCTCACTGCCCGCCTTCTGCCCTGCCGGACCCTCTACTATGAAGGACGGCTCTCTCCTTTAACCCAGTGACAGCTTGTCCATAATGGGCGAGGGGGGGCCAAACCACCTGCAACCTCGCCCATTATGGAGAAGCCGAAGAGCCAGCGCAGTGTATACACTGAGAGCTCCCTAAACTGCTTTTTGTAGCTGAGTTAGTGCTCCTGGGCTGGCTTGAACTGTCAAAGGGAAACATTAGTTTCCCTTTGACGGTTCTGTTCCTCAGCGGTGCATGCTCAAGCTGGGGCGTTTTTCTTCTCCAGCCTTGCATATCCTATTGTGAACTCTGGGTGGGGAACTGTTTTGTGTATGTGCAATGGGGTGCTTCTGCGACTTCCCACCCATACAAAGAGAGCAGGGCACTTCATCAACAATACACCTGCTCCTGCGCGCATGTGCAGGAGCCAGGAAGTGCTTGCTTCCTAGCTCCTGTTCATGCTACACGGAAGCTGGAGCGCTGGGAGGAAACTTCAGGACCAGGGAACAAGGTAAGTGAAGTTGCATATGTCTATGGATGCCGGAGTGCTTGTGTCGTGTGTTATGGGTGGACGCTCATGTGAATGAGTGAGTGAATGCAGCATGTGAATGTTGTGTGAATGTGTTCTTGTATGGGACTGGGGAGCTGATTTTGGCTAGTGGGGAGGAGGAGGGTTGCACAACAAAAGCATTTTAAAAATGCCTTTCTTGCACAACCCTCCTCCCCATTAGCCAAAATCAACTCCCCTTCTGAGGCGCTGAGGGGCCCAGGGCACCAGCATGGTATTTTTGTACTGGGCATCTATGATAGATGTCTAGTGAAAAAATACCATGCCTGCCCTCAGAACCCCACAGTTACTCACATACACACATAATCAAATTGACTGTGTGCATGTGAGAGGTTCTGGGAGGTCCAGGCAGCAGGCAGGTTCTTTTTTTACTGGGCATCTATGATAGATGCCTAGTAACAAATACCATATCTGCTGCCTGGGCTTGCCAGCGCATCTCATACCCACATAATCACATTGGTTGTGTAAATGTATGAGGAGCTATGGTGCTCCGGGGATAGGCTTGGCACTGTTCTTAATGGGCATCTCTGATAGCTGCTTAGTAGAAAATACCATGCCATGCCAGACTCCTGTGCTCTCCAGTGCTTTGCATACACACATAGTCATTGATTGTGTGTGTGCTAAGAGCTGAGGGGCACAGGGGGCAAGCATGTCATATTTTACTGGACATCTATGATGGATAACAAGCACAATGGGGGACTGGGAGTGGATGTCAAACCATGTACATTATCCTAAAAGATATTTTGACACAACTGTACAGGTAAGTCAACTGATAGTTATTTATCATATATTTTCTTTTGAATCTAAATGACCCTCTAATTGAAATGGTATCAGGGAACACTGCACGCACTGTTCATCAGCCGCGCGGTGCAGACCCGTTTTCCCATTGAATTGAAGCAATCAGGTAAGCGATAATCACAGGGCTTGGTGCACAGTGGGCAGCAGATCATTGTTAGGTTGTGCCCAGTGATTACTGACACCACAAACACATAGGTCGCCCTGCCACTGGACTGGGCGCTGCCCGTGCCACACTTGGGGTGCACAGACAGCCCATCCCCAAGCAGATATAATGATTCTCGACAGTAAATGAAGCATCAGATGTCCTGAAGAAAGTGGTCACACTAACGTGAGCCACTGAAACCGGTGGGCCAATACCATTCAGGGATTTCCCAGTAATAATGGCGTACCCCAGTTGAAAAATATGTGTACTAGATTAGTCCACATTTTTATAAGTAAATGTTTTTAAAGAGTTGCAGTTGAAGAAAGCAGGACAAATAAATCAATTGAGGTCCTTGCTAGAACTCAGTACATTGGACACATCGCAAAGTGTATGTTTGTTCTTTTTAAACAAATTTGAGCAATAGGGTCAGCCTCTCTTTTTCCCCTCACCCTAGATAGGCAGTACATCACTGGGGCACCTAGGGGCAGGGATCATCTTGAGGGTCCAGACAGTATAGTTGGAGGGTCATTTAGATTCAAATGAAAATATATGATGAATAACAGTTGACTTAACCTGTACATCTATGATAGATGCTTAGTAATAGAAAACATGCCTGCCCTCTGGCCCTCCCAGTGCCTCGCATACACACATAATCACATTGATTGTGTGCCTGTGACGTGCTGGGGGCCCAGGCAGCAGGCACATCATTTTTTTACTGGGCATCTATGATAGCTGCCTACTAAAAAATACCATGCCAGACACCTGTTCCCACCAGCGCCTCACATACACACATAATTACATTGATTGTGTGCATGTATGAGGTGCTGAGGGGCCCAGGTGGCAGGCATGTCATTATTTTACTGGGCATCTATGATAGATGCCTAGTAACAAATACCATACCTGCCCCCTAGGCCCTCAGCACCTCGCATACACACATAATTTTATTGATTGTGTGTGTGTGAAGTGTTGGGGTTAGGGGGTATGCGAGGAATTTTTTTACTGGGCCTCTATGATAGGCAGGAAGAGGGAGGATTGAAGGGGCCTTCATTGTGATCTTAGGCAACAATTGTCCGCAGAGTACAATGAAGGCCCAGATGTCAACACCATTGGTCTCTAAGTCTCTCTCATGTCTTGCACAATGTTGTGCATGTGTCGGAGCCTGGGCAATTGATATCTTCGCCTTGGCGCATGCTCAACACGTGCAGGTAGTTAGGGTCACCAGTCTTTGCATTTGCAATTAATATGAATAGGTTTATATGTTAGATTCTTTGCAAATGCAAAGGCAACCTTTCCTTTATGGAATGACTAGAAGACGTTTATGCCATAATACAAGCTGCTACTTTGCAATCAATTTCCAAGACCCAGATGAACACAGCAATCACCCAAAAAGTGCCCCTGATAGACAATCCATCACTGAAATGCAAGCCTGCTGGACGAAGGTCTCGAGCACAGAAGAAGAGCACAGATATGTTGAGAGGAAAAGCATTTCCAGCGTTCACTCGCTTCATAATGCAAATGTAGTTCCTACATTTGAAAATAATTTAAAACTATAATTAAAAAAATGCAAAGACTGGTGTGATGCTCCTAATGCCCTTCACAGTGCTGTGCAGGTGAAAAGGCCGGTGACGTGACACACTCATACCCAGATTCAAACTCAGCTTGTGGAAAGCACCAGTCTGGTGCGGAAACTGAAGAGCTCTTCACCCCTCCCAATCCCTGTATTACTCAGGCAGTAGGCGGGGTCAGGATTCTGATGCCGCCCGCCCCCAGCCTGCAATAGGCAGAGAGAGGGCAGGGTGAAGGGCGGCTCCTGCATAGCATTTTTATTGACATGTTCTCTTACAGTGGCATGGCATTTTACTTGAATTATGGATAAAACCAACTTGAGTGTTCTTCCATGGTGCTATAGTCCTAAATGGAAACAGCCAGTGTAGACATGCCTTCTTATACTATCATTACTGGCAATATGGGCACAGCAAACATGAGTATGTTCAAGTGTGGGGATACCAGCCTATATTGTTGCAAGAGGCATCGACTTGTTTAAACACAGCCAGCATGAAAATATATCATTTTAAGACATTTATTTAAATCTTTTTCAGCGTGAAAAAGCCCCACCTGAAACCTAGTTGGTTGGTAGGTACTTTCAGATTACTTTGGGAATGTAAGCACTTTCCTTGGGGAATTCACTCGCCAGGGTGTCCAGAGCAAATGACTGACAGAGCTACTAGTTCTTGCAATTATCGTTTTACTTTTTCATTCTTTGTTCCCCGTTAGCCCATGTTTGCCACCGGATGGCACTAAACATGACAGAAAGCACACAAACAACATTCAAATCAAACTCCACTAAAGCACCCCAATAAAACAACTATTTCCATACGCCTACATTCCACTTAACTGGCACTCTGCACTTGGTCACACACGAAATCAATGAATTCATTAGCAAGCTCTCCCCACACATACTATTCCTTGCAGAAACAAGGCTCAAACACCACCGCGCATCCATTATCCTTGGCATGCTTCCACCACACTATCTCATCCACCACAGAGACCACCCACGCAAACAAGGTGGTGACATTGCCATCATATATAAAGATGCACTCACACTTAGCTATCCCACACACACCCATACACATTCTTTCTGAAGTCCTGTTAAAAGTAAGCATTGGCAAAGCCAACAGTTTTGTCTTTAATTATTAGGCATTTGCCAGGCACTGCTAATATAAGGCCATGGGCCAGATTATCAAAGAATACACGTTGTGCCCTCTGAGCAAGTGCAATTTATCATGGAATCACTTTTTTGTGATTATCAAAGAATGCGTTGTTTATAAGCACAAGCCGACCGCAAAGAAGGAACAATTATCAAAAAGGCGCTAAGTTCTTCTTTGATAATTGCTTACATTTGTGCATCTGTGATAAAAATGAAGTCATTTCAGGCTTGCCTGCAGGGGTCAATTATACTAAAAAGACAAACAGTGCATACTGACATCTGCACAATGTAGCAGAAAGCATATGATTTAAAACACAGTGGGCCTCATTATAAGTTTGCCGGTCCGGAAACAAGGATGCCGGTAAGCTCTATGGGACACTATGGAATCAGGACTCACATTTTACCGGCGCCGACTTCCCAGGCTGCCGGACTTGGAATCTCCGGGAGGCACCGGGAAGTCTGGCGCTGGTAAAATATTACGAGTTTGGAGGCACACAGCCAGTAGTGCCGGCAGAGTTACCAACGGACTTGTAATGAGGCCCAGTGTCTGTTACTTTTGTGCAAATATGCAGGGTCACTTTCAATGAATTTTGCGTTGCTTGTGTAATATAACTTGTCAGCAGTGGCTCATACTCACCCGTATCTCGATTGTAGGAGGGGTCCTTGGTGTTTTTGGAGAGTGCATTCCTACTCATTTTCAGCCCACTTTATTTACAAAGTGCAGCAAATAAAGATGACTTTGCATGTGCCCAGAACTCGTGCCCCACCCCCTCTTCTGAAAGCTCAATACCCATTCACTCATCCCACACCCAGAGAATGTCTAAGAAGGATTTGTATGCATGGGCGGGATATGTGCAGTTCTTACATGGTGTCAGAGACACTGGTATGCAGGGACATGTTAAGTTGTGCAGCGCACATGTGTGTGTCCTGGGCGGTTGAGCCATACAACAGTTACTGGCAAAGTCGTGTTTGCAGAGAGATTGGGAGATCTTGTTGGTATTGGCTCCTCTTGAGTGTCACATGGTTTCTTTTACAGGTGCCATTAAACTTACAGCAGCCTCCACTGGTTTCAAAGATTGCCACTCCCTCACCTGCACCCCAACTGCCCCCTATACCCCCACACCACTACATACAACTAGCCAGAAAACACATCAATGTCACATTAGTGTTCTTGTGGTGAGAGGACAACAAATATTAATTTCACATGCCCATTTAAATGGGAACAGATGAGTGAGACTCCAGCAGTTACGTTGGAAAGAAATGTGCACATGACCCTTGGCATTAGTTATTTAGATGCTACACTCCTTTGCTCCGCTGACAAAGACAATGGGCCTCATTAGGAGTCTGGCGGTAAGAAGCAGCAATTACCGGCATGCCGGTACTAGTGTGTCCGTGTTGCTCTGTCCCCGTAAACAACGGTTGAATAAGAGTTTGCATGCACGCATGCACTGGCATGCTGGTAATGGCTGCACCGCCATACCGGTAACATCCCTAAACCCCCCCCGATAGCGGCATCAACAAAGGCGCTGATACCTTCTCCGCCATCAATGTCGCTCTTAATATCGGCACCGTTATTACCATTACTGGAAGTAATGTCACCGCCCCGGAATGGGAAATGCGCCGGCGGCCATCTTGGAAAACACAATCCATTGCAATCCTCTGCTGACAGGACCTGTGCACAAAAACTCTGTACCCTTACTGAAAGCGAATGTCGAACCAGAAAAGGCACTACTCACCTGCGAAACCCCACTTCAGTGATGACGAACTGAAACAGGGGTGAGGAGCCACGGCTTCAGGGGATAGCCAGCATCACCTGCATGGGAGCATGGAAATGTAAGTGTGAGAGTATTTTTTCCATTCCATTTGTGCACAGCCTGTACATTGTTCATGTTCCTATGCACTGATTTCCTATGGCAGCTATTGCCATCACAACTGCGCACATGTCAGGCCTGTGTAATACTCGACAAGCCATGGTGGGGGCATGTGTGACGTGTGCAAATTAGGGGACTTGACATGAGATACACCACTCACCCAGATGGTGTATGGAGGTCCATGTTGTACTCACATGTGAGGGGTGTGTGGCAGGAGATGAAACCAAATGCATGTTGGCCACTGTATGATGCATTGGGCTGATGTCCAACATGATACGGGTGGGTTTGACCATCATGCCTTCAATGATTCGATGACGCCATGCACATGTCCCTCAATGCCTTCACCCATGTGAACATGGCACAATGTGATTGGTGGTATGGTCCAACAGTGTCGGGATACGTCCCTTTACTGATGCAGGGTGTCAACTGGCATGCTGGTACCCCCCCCGGAATCAACCCCATGGCCCAGGAAGCTGACCGGTCGCATATGCATGTGATCACCCCGCCCCCCCCATATGTTCACCATGGCCCTGTGGTCAGACTTACCCAGCAGCCAGGCAAGTGATGTGAGGGATTGGCAGCTGCCTGTGGGGTATCACTGCCTGCACTGGTGGTATTTGGTGGGCCTGTCTCACCCTCCTCCTTCTCCTCCTGTGTCTCCTCTGTAGTCCCTGGTGTACTGCCTGCTCAATGAGTAGAAGTGCAGGCATGTCCTCCAGGCCCTGTATGGCAACAGCAGGTGGAATCATATTGGTCTTGGAAGGGGTGTGGTGTGTGGGTGTGCACCTTTTGTGCTGGGCAAAGACTCCATTGCCTACACCTGTGCTGATTGTGTGCACCTGTGGAACTTGTAGTATTGAAGGGACTTGCATTGCAAAATGGACAGATGGTGGCAGCCTTGGGCCCCAACTGTCTAACAGCCCAATGCTGGGTACCCTGGCCCATCACTCCCACCTCAGCCAAGAAATCATAATTCCGTCTCCCAGTGACTGCCTGCTGACATGAGACAGTCGAGAACTGAGAGACTCATCACTCTTTTTGTTGGGGGTGGGCAGTCTTTACATACAAAATCGTGGAACAAAATATTCTTCAACAGGAAATCACGCCCCATAAAGGCAACATGTTTTTTCTTATTTCTTTCTTTTTCTAAAGAGTTTCAGTACACAGCTCAAGCTGCAGGAAACTCTAAAAAAAACAAAGTAACCTCATATATAAGAAGAAAGGCAGGAGGTAATGCGCCTCCTCTGCATTGGCCGAAGGTGGGACATTCTAACAGGACTCTATCATGGGGGACATGTGTAAAGTGTCATTCAGTGTGTAAATTAAGAATGCACTCTCTGCTTGTGCCAAAAACGGCCCCAGGGATGCAACAGCAACACAAGTCAAACAATACAATTTTCCTCGCAAACAAAATGTAGCTGCTACTGTGAGCGCATTTCTGTTAATCCGAAAGTGAGTGGCGCAGTAGGCTCAAGCATACAGAGAAAATGAAACGCAAACCTTTGATAATCTGGCCCCAGATGCTTGCACCATTCTGCAGCTGCTACCATCGATGGTCATTTAATACCACTATGGTAGTGCCGGGCAAACCCCTTTCCAATGCCTACATAAAAGTCAAAACTGTTGCCATTGCCAATTATTGTTTTTCATTTCTTTCTGTGTCAGAGTCAAGTGAAAAGCAGCTTCGATACCTTCAAAAATGTCCAAGTTGCAAACATTCATCTGGTAAATGCGCATCCAGGCATATCTTGTTGACGTGGTAGTGTGAGGAATTCGACCATCCATACGGGGAGTGTGGCTCGCCTGGGCTTTTTGATTTTTTAAAAGTGAAAATGAATGATGGGAGATCAACCTCCGAAAATGTGTGGGGCTAATCCGCACACATTTTCTAATGCTCGCTGCACAACAAACAAATAGTCCAGTGTACTCTGGGGGACACAGCCTACAGACACAGTCCTCCCTGTCACATTTATTTGACAGGTGACAGCGAGGGGTGCACGAAAACATCCAGAAGAAAAGGGCAACACCTTTGAAACCAGAGGTCAAAAGCCAAATAACCCTCTGACTGGTATTTGTCAAAAAACAGACAACACAGAGTGATTGTTGTATGCCAAATGCAAAGTAACCACTTTATTGCAATAGACTGGGGAAAAGGCAAGTTAAAAGCCAAGCGCTCACTCCAACATTCTCCAACTTTTGAACAGAAAATGGGAGTTTATATAACATGAATGAGTCATTGTGATGTCACAATTATGAAAACCTATCACTCCTAATCATTGGCTCCCTTTACTATGGAACCTATATGTGCAAAACTAGGGATTGGACAATCATTATCTAAGATCCCACCCGTGGACCTTCCCCTATAACAGTGTGTTACTCATCACATTTGATTGTTGGTAGGCCCTGAACTACTTTTGCAGTGAAAGAAGACATGAGCTCATCAGTTTAACAGAGGGTCACAACTGTCCATGAACTGGCTGCATGCTGACATGTTTGCGTGGATGAGACAGAGAGAGAGAGAGAGAGAGAGAGAGAGAGAGAGAGAGACAAGCACATTGCCTTATTTTAATTAACTCAAATAGCCCATGTTTACCTTGATGAGGCAAACATGAGTTACCGAGGCTCAAGGCCTTGTTCGCAATCCGTGATCGCCATCCTGCTCTTGAACGATTTATGAATAATTATTTGTGTGAGTCATCCTGCTCTTTAAGTCCTAAGAATTCATCGCAGCATTTAGTTGTTTTTTCTTTAGCTGTTTCTTGCGTCCTCCCTTCACGCCTACACGGTTGCAGAATACATTAATCTGCCAACTCCTTCTGATTTCCTGGGATGCCCAGTTCGTCCCATAAACATGAAGGTTTGCTGTGTCTTTGCAACTTGATTTATCAGACAGCTGACCAAACACAATAATATCTTATTCCCCCATGTACACTCCTTGCAAAAGCTTGGCCTTGACATTCCTTTGGGTAGCTAACATCTAGCCGACTACAGCATTTTCCCTGATTTGTTCAAGCATGCTCAACTGGGCTTTTCTTAAAGTAGCAAGCTGAATTCTCTGCTGGTGCTATTTTAACATGGCATGTTATGTTTCTTCTGCCGGACACATTTGCTCTGCATTTATTTGCTGCCTACCAAGAACCTGGTGCATGCCTGGCACATAACATTTCTACATATAGGTATGCTGCAACCTTATCCCTAGAAATACTGCCCTACTAGTGTTGTGAGTCCCCCATCCTTGGTACATGCTTACCTGCCACCTAGTATATTCTATTTAAAAAGACACACCAATTGTGCAAGCTAATGACTCCTCTGTCCCTACTTGTGTAGCGAAACTAACTATTATTTGTTTGAGCTGCTTTTCCAGGAGGATTTTAAGTGCTCAAGATTTCAAATGATTTCAAATGGGTCCTTTCTGATTTTGTAATTCTGTTTTTTTCTGGGGAAAGCAAGGGGGAACCTGCTCTCTAACCAACAATTGCCCCACTACACCTTCCTCCTCCCATGGCCAGTCTAATTAAATATCAATGGCTCCCTGGATCCGCCCTGTTCTATTGTCTAAGTTCTGAGTGGTGGTGGCGCATACTGAAGAGAGTTAATTGAAGCAGGCCTGAAAATAGGCCTGGTCACAGAACTTAACAATGGGCAGGAAAACTAACACTTCTTTGATATGCAATGTGTCCACTTGGAGCTAGTTCCCACCCCTCTGTATGAAGGACAGTGGATAGCATGTCTGGTTCCACTATTTACCGTAGGCAACCCCTAAAGGGGGGAAAGTATGTGATTTAAGGGAGACAGAAAGTCTACTCTTGTCACAAACTTCAAGGGAGACCTGCGCTTTGATCAAGAGCCACAGAGGGCTCAGTTAACCAGAGAGACACTTTGATCTACAACAGACAGGTAGATGGGTGGGGCTTAGGAGTACATGTTGTCAACTCTTACCTTTCCTGTTGCAAAGCACTCTGGTCCTGACCTCACGCATAACAGAAGATTGTTAGTGCGGACCCCGGATTGCTTCCTTAAGGTAGGCTTAGCCTGCATCAATCACTGGGGCCCATTTGGCTTTAAAAGAGGGTTGAGACCCTCACTTACCAGATCATCCGATGACTTCGAAAGGAGTAAGAAGGTCTCATTTGGAACCTGGTTGAAGGTACAGTCTGCCTTATATCTTTTGCCAGTGAAGGAAGGCCAGGATTTCCAAGAGGGAAGCAAGATTCCTCCCCTAAACTTCTCCCAGGGACCAGAGGGAGATCCCGGACTCAGAGGACCCGTCCAGCAGCTCCAGAACCGGTACCCAGCCAGCACACAGCGTGTCCTGCTAGGTTCTGCTGCCAGCCAGCTTCCCAGATGGGAAGTGACAGAGAGTCCCTGATCAATTGACAAGGCTGTTGCCTGCAAGCACTCTCCTCAGCTTTGGCCCGTCCACCTTGAAAGGATGCCACCAACCCTGTGAAGCAGCCAGGAGTAGTGACAGACAATCATCAACCAGCATACATATTTTAAGTACATTTTTGAGGCAGTCGAACCCTCAAACTGCGGCCGGCAGCACCACTGACTGTTGTCACGCTGCAGTCACTCAAGCCGTCCGAGTCGCCTCGACCAGTGTCCCAGATCTGCCAACCAGCACAGAGACAATGATTCTTGACCCTGAGCCGCTGTGTAGCCCAGCCTGCAGCCATCCACCTAGTCTCACTTGCTGAGCTGCCTGCCGCCTGATACCCGTAACTGTCTCCCGTTTTGAACTCTGTCGCAGGAGATGCAAAGGGTCCTGGAACCGACTCGACGACACTGTCGAGCATCAAGATCATCTCAAGCACAAGGTACATTGTGCTTCTGTCCCCGTAGTCCTTCTCCGAAAGGCCCCTAGTGACATTTATGACTCCTTGCTCCCTTGGTGCTGAAACCAAAAAACTTTGAACAGTTAAGACTGATTGCTTTACTGACTACCCTCCTGTCCGTATCCATAGTGCATCCCTTTACTTTGTGAAACTGTCTGTCCTCTGTGCTCCTTTACAGTGTGGGTTGAATTTTGTATTGTGCTAGAACTTTCTGTTGTAATAATAATAAAGTAGATATTTGTATTCAAACTTGAATGGACAGTCCCTTTTATCATTGGGTAATAATTGTATTTTTGCTGTGTTGTAACTAACCAATGATCCACAACCTTGATGAGATAAGCCTGCCGTTCCATCCACGTTACCAAAAACTGGGCAAGGAGGTTTATAATTTTGTTGTGTTCCAATCTGTTCAGATCGCTTCTGGTGCACTAAAGGTGTGGGGCTGAATCATGCTTTAGAACCCGATATTCATCCCTGGACCACTGGTGCCCCGGAAGTTGATTTGTCACATTGGTGGCAAGCGGTCGTATCAATTGGAGCCCTGCGCACAGCCTATTCATCCAATGATAAAAGTACTGTTGCAGGGAACGTTTAGTCACTGCTAAGTATTAGTAATAGTCATGGAGCTTGACATGGAGACTGTAAAAGGCATGACCAAGGATGTCCTGTGCGCCTTATGTCAAGAGAGGGGACTTCCCGACAGCACTAAGGTTAATACACCTGAGTTGCTGACCAGCCTCCAAGCATGGGTAGAAGCAAGGGCGGTTGGGGAGAAGATCCCAGGGGACGGGCTAGGCCCCATGTACCCAAACGGACAAGACCTTCCAGAGCGGGAAAATGACAATTGCGACTTCATGAGCAGTGTTTCTTGCAAATCATCCCGCTGGGGGGTAAGTGTAGTTTCTCAACACTCGAGAGTGTCAGTGAGGACAGGGACTAGTGCGGCACCCCACAGGTCCCAGGCTTCAGCACAGTCTCTAAGTAGCCCAGTAACTGATCCGGCTGTTAATGAGGTAGCGGCTAGAAAGCTCCTGATCGAGGAGCGGAGAGTATCGCTAGAGGAACAGAAACAGTGGGACAAGGTCACCATAGAACTGCTCAAACTGGCGCTTGAAGAGAAGAAGGAGGCCAACAGATCCACCTCTAGCAAAAGCAACAATAGTGGTTCAAAAGAGACTTTTTGACTGATTTGAAGCGCTCTAGTTGGCTTTCCAGCTACAGGTTGGGGATGAGGTACTATGGGGGCAGCCCTGATGAGTTGCTTATCGACACCAGGGACTGATGCAATTCTTCAGTTAACTACTGAGGAAAGGCCTCTTTATGAGAGCATGAAGGCAGCCCTCCTGAGGAAGTTCTGTAAAACCCCAGAACAATATCTCAAGAGCTTCAGAGAGCTAAAAAAAAAGGAAAGTGGGCAGACATTTGAAGCGTTCACACACTTGTTGAAATATCTGAGTGGGTGGGTGGCTGGTAACAAAGTTGACAGGACGCCACAAGCCCTGCGAAGCAGCTATGAGAAGTGCCACACAAGTTTCAACCAGCGTCCATCTTTTAAGAACATTTTCGAGGCATTCGAGCCCTCGAACCTCGACCAACTGCACCAGTGACTGTTGTCAAGCTGCAGTCACTCAAGCCATGTGAGACGCCTCAACCAGCGTTCCAGATCCACCAGCCAGCACAGAGACAATGATTCTTGACCCCGAGCCGCCTGTTCTGCCTCGCTTGCTGAACTGCCTGCCACCTGATACCCGCAGCTGTCTCCCCTCTTGAACTCTGTCACAGGAACTGCAAAGCATCCTGGAACCAACTCAGGGCTGTCGAGCATCAAGATCATCTCAAGCACCAGGTACATTCTGGTTCTGTCCCTGTGGTCCTTCTGCAAAGTCGCCTATTGACATGTACGTCCCCTTGCTCCCTTGGTGCTGAAACCAAATAACTTTGAACAATTTAGACTGATTGTATTTTCGCTGTGTAGCAACTAACCAACCTTGCGGAGATAAGCCTGCCTTTCTGTCCACGTTACCAAAAATTGGATAAGGAGGTTTATAATGTACTTGTGTTTCAATGTGTTTGAATTCCTTCTGGTGTACTGGAGGTGTGGCGATGATTGTATGGTTTAGAAGCTGATGTTCATCCCTGGAGCACTGGTGCCACGGAAGTTGATTCGTCACAGGTAGCCTGCTGTCTCCTGGCAGCTTTCCCTATTACGTTCATCTGGTTAATGCACATCCGGGCATATCTTATTGATGTGGTAGCCTGACTTCTCCTGGCAGCTTTCCCTATAACGTTCACCTGGTTACTGCGCATTCGGGCGTATCTTAATGATGTGGTAGTCTGCCTTCTCCTGGCTGCATCCCTGTAAACACCTTCCATGCGCAGGCATCAATTGGAATTGGTCGAGTGAAGACGTTCTTTCAGCACGGCGCCTTGTGCTCATTAGGCGCGGGGATGTCGTCCAATAGTCTCCGAAGCAGGCCCCGGCCAGGGACTGCGCAGGTTCGACGGCATCAATAGCGTTTATGGCGGCGGGGCGCTATTGATCTGCGTAATTAGTAGCAGGTTTGTTTACTGGCGTGTGAACAAGGAAGCGAGGACAGCCTGCAAAAGCGACCTGGCGCTCTTCCCTCGCGCTGGAGGGCGTTACAGCTTCTTATATATGTTGCCTTTTCAGAAAGTCTTTAAACAACGGGGCTACACACCGCTACACTTCAGTAAAAAAGTACACTGTTTGATAAAAAATAATCGAGGTACACAAGTCAGTGAGCGCAAAAGTGCAACATCCAGACAAAAACACATTCACCAGCTGCAGCACCAAGACTGGGCATCAGGAAGTGGCAATTAGCCGTTCTCAAAAGCTCTTTTGCCCAGGGCACATCCATTGAGCACAAGAATGCACTGCCTTGGTTAGTTTATGCTCTACTTACTGGGGAATGTTAAACTCAAAGGATGGAGAAAATGCTTCAAGTCCCCTGGAAGTGCCTTCTGGCAAAACGGTTTCAGGGGGAATGGAATTAAAGGCTATTTTCATCCGTTTCAAAATATGCTGGTCTAGTTAATTTGCTGTTGTGTGTTTCCTCCAACGTCTCAGGGAGATAGCTCAGGGCAACGTGCTTGCCTTGGAAGCAAGACGACACAAAGCAACAGAGGTTCTATACCCGGGTCCGCGCTTAGAAACCTCGGGGTGTTAGGTCCGCGCTTAGAAACCTCGGGGTGTTAGGCGCGTTATAAAAAAACCTATCATATCAATATAGAGGGAGGAGGGTTATCAATTCCAACAGGCGGGATGTGTGGGGTGCGAAGTATAAATCCCTTCTTTCAGAAGTGTAAGTTTCCTGGATAATCCAAGGGCTGCCTTGTCTTTCCTCTTGGGTGACCTACACAGTGACGTCACTAAAGCACCTGATTGTTTTGTATATGGGGCAGACTTTAAGCTGTGGCTGGAGCTGCGAGCAAGGGAGTTATGTATGTATTCTCTCTCTCACTTCTTTTCCCTGCTCTCCTTGGATAGCACCCAGCCTTACGTGTGGATGGCTATGGGTATGGCCTTTCAAGTAGTTTAAGTAGTTTCAGGTAATCATTGTCTTCCAGGTGTATTTTAACCATTACCTTTTAGAAGAATTGTATTTACCGGATTTTATTTTTGTGTGTTTTCATCTGTACACTCTATTTTTTTGCACTTTCTGTCGCGAAAGCTAAATCAGGCGAAAATGTTCATTACATAATCTAATCTATGTTTCGGTTTTCTGCTGCCAATGTCCCACACTAGTCCATTGTGTTATGGACTAGTGTGGGACATTGGCAGCAGAAAAGCGAAACATAGATTAGATTATGTAATGAACATTACCGTACCAACCAAAATATCAGCTCTATGCCTTGTGGAAGTCATAATGTACCACTGAATGCCTCTTTGCCTGTAACCAAGCTCTTGCAAGTAACAGCGCCTCAATGCCCATGGGTTACTTGCGCGCTATATAAATATAAATAAATAAATAAATAAACATTTTCGCCTGATTTAGCTTTCGCGACAGAAAGTGCAAAAAAATTAACGAAAACAATTCAAAGCAGGTAAAACCAACAGTTTGGGTGTTTGGACAGTGAAAATGGATATTGCCAGATAAGGGTATTGCTATGGAACGGGTTCAGTTTACAAGCAGAGGTAGTGGTAAAGCAAGGTGTAAAACCAAGGCGTAAAGTGGCTGAAGCTTCCTTTACAGCTCTGGGAAGTTGTACTTCTATTTGAAGGCAGAGCAGAAATAACGCTTGCTGCGTGTGTTCCTGCTCCGCCTCCAAAGAACGCATGGTTTACCACCAGCGTGTGTTTCAACCTTGGCATTAAAAATATTGGATTCTTAGTGAAGCCACATTCATTTATTTGACACCTGCTAAAAGCAGGTGGATTCCATCGGGATCCAAGGCAAATGACATTTGCACAACGTACTTTGCAGGCAGCAATTTACAAATTTTACAAAATGGAGCATAAAAGCCAGGAGTAAATGTATAACCGCCTTACTCTTTATTTTTGCACTCCGCTTTGTAAAAGTTTTAAATTGCACGCGAAGGACCCAACCGCACTTAAATGTTAACATTGACGGTTCCGTGCATGCAAATTGGATTTGATATAAAATGACCCATAATGCTTTGTAGCTATCGACATCCTATCCCCCAACATCCCGAGCATTGGCCAGGAATGTCCATCCCTCGCCCTGCTACTTCCATCGTAAACCCAGGTGTGCACAGGAGTGGGAGGACAACAAGCATTGCAACACTTTTATAATTCCTGACTCGTGTTATGATTTCAAGTTGTCACACTTGTTCGCGGTCTATTGAAACTGGGGTGTGCTATGTTACGCACACTATGTATTCCGTGGGGAAACTGTTGAGACACTGCTGAGAGATCTGCACTCCAAGTTTAAGGGTGTATTATGATTACTTTTCATCTTTGCTCAACAGACACAGGTGCTCATTTTACAATCAGTCTCCTACATGCAATGCTCAACGTGTGCAACACAGTGTGCAAACACAGAGCAAAAACCAGAGAAATAGGGCCCGATTTATGGAATTTTTTGCGTGGTGCAAAGTAACTTTGTACTGATGCAAAGGGACTTTGCACTGTTCTGTTAATCTCTTTTCACTGAAAAAGTACTATTCGCACCTTGAATGAAGCCCCTTTATCGCAGGAAAGAGTACTTTTTCATTGCAAAGCGTATTTTTACAGTGCAGAGTAACTTTGTACTGCAAAAATACACTTCACACTGTTCTGTAAACCGGGGTGTTTGTTGGCAGAGCAAATCCACTTTGTACAGCGCTAAAAAATTCCACAAATCATGCCCATAGACTTCACTACGTGCTTTTATGCTTTGGTTTGTAAAAAAATGTAAATTCTGCCTGCGAATTGTGCTTTAGAGAGGGCATTTACAGCGGATTCCAATTGAATCCACCTGCTTTCCATGTTAATCATCTGTTTCACACGTGTATGAAAATGTCATCATTCAGGAGTGAATCTTCTGGCATTTGGAAATCGAGAAGGGATGTACAGCGGGAACATTGTTTCTGCTTCGCGTCCCATCTCCGCCTCCAGAGGTGTAGAAAGACCGTGGCATGTAATAGGGAGGTGTAAACGGCTTCCGCCTTGTTCTTACACCTCACATTTGCACTCTCGGTCATGGAAAATGGCTCCCACTGTTATTGTGACTGAGGTGACTCACAGAGAAAGGTTTTCCGTGTTTTTCCTCTACATACACCCCAGTCTCATGCCAGCCGTAACCTCACATAGTAACTCCACAACGGGGTTCCCATGTGGTGTTCTCGCATCTTGGCCGGTCGACTCCTGCTCCATTGCAGGATAGTTACAAGGCACAACACCAGAATGCCAACCCATAATGGAAACCCTGGACTGCCACCCCATACCAACATTAAAACATCATTTTATTATAAATAAAAAGTGTGTGATATTATGGGCGAAATATTGCATTTGGACCTATCTGAAGTTCCATGTAACCTATGTACCCTTTAGAGATGTTTTGTTTTTTCAGTCAAAAAACCTTAGTAAAATAAACGTTAAGGTTCCAGTTGAACAAAACTCCAGAAATTCAGCAATTAAGGAGAGCTGAGCAACCTTAACCCCAGTGCCCTTCTTGTGTGGTTAATCATCAACAACTGTACAGATTAATTCACTGCACCTGACCCAATGAACTTAATTTCCACTACAGAGTGCTGTAGTGGAGATTATTAAAAAATGCATCTCGCACACTATTAGGTGTGATCCTCACCACCATTTGTGATGGCATCGTTGTGCTCATGAGCTGCGCAACCCAGGTCCTATATAGCTATATCAACCATTACTTCTACTACTTCTACTTTGCTGTTTCTCCTGTTTGTCTTTCAAATGCTCACACAAGGGTCAGATAAATATGTACAAGTATTACCACTATGCCTTGATGCAATGCGCTTGCGCAATAATGAACCATTACTCGCCAACCTCAATCCTTGTCAGAATTCATAGTGCACGGATAATGGAAAAGTGTGCAGAGATCCCGCAAAGGCCGCGTGCCAAGAACGCCTCTGCACAAACCTGCTCGCAGAAGTTTTTCTGCGCGCTCTGCGTATTCATGGAATTGTTTGCGCAAAGTGACCGTACACGAGAGTCGCGGCTGTCACGCCCCCGACACGCCCTCACGCAAAGCAAAAAGAGTCAGATACAGCTATCTTTGCGTGCACCTCAGGCACGAACACAGGCACCCTTAGAACAGTGCGTGGGGTGCCCCTTAACCAGGTCCCTTGTAACGCTCACATTTTCCCATGTTTTTCCCCATTTAATGAGCAATTCTGTGATATGATATCGCCAATGCTTAAACTTGTTCCTCCAAACTTGTTATTCTTGGAGATTAAAATCTTTGGCTATCTGATTCTGCGACTGAATCCACATTGCGCGATCTAGGCTTAATCAATCATGTCTTTGACCCGACACACATTAAGGACAAGACGTTAGACTGGATTATCAGTTACAATGTCCACATTGATAATATAGATCCTGCCCTACGTCCATGGTCTGACCACAGTTTTGTTTATTTTAATATTCTTCCTGCTGCGTAGCATGCACAGGCTAAACTTGAGCGAGCTATCATTACCCCCGGGAATGTGCGTAAATTGACCTCTGAGGCCATGCCTTCCCACGTTGAAGTTGATTTGTGCAAATATAATTCTGACATGGAAATTGCAGAAGTCTTGCTAGAACAGTAAAGATGGTTGCTCCCTTTTAAAATGCACTGTGTCTTAAAAGGAAATCTAAGTCTTGGTTTTCACCAGAATTACATGAATTTAAATAAGCCAAGCACAAAGCATTTAATGCATGGCTGAAATTCAATTCTGAGGAGAACAGGGGCATTTATAATCACATCCCCAAAGCCTACAAATCTGCCATCATACAGGCTAAACAATCTACGTATGATGTCAGGATTGGGATTGCTAGTTCTTACGCCAAGTAGTTGTTTAAAATCTTGAAAGAGCTTGAGACTCCATGTCCGTCTACATCCAAATTTATCAAGGACAAGGCTTGGTGTACAAACATTCAGGAAACACTCACCGAATAGATTAAAACGATACATTAAAATATCTCCTGCAAATGGGCTACCTTGGATGGTCCTTTGCTGGAGATAGATACAGCTAAGCTGGAGACACCTGAAATCTTTTCTGAGTTTAGGAAGGTCACTGAATTGGAAGTTAATATCATTATCCACCACCTAAAGACTACTATTCTGCAGGGGAGACGTATACCTCGCGTCTGTGGTTAAAACATGTGCATTGCTGCTAACCCCCATTATTACTAAGTACATAAATAATCTTTGTTGGAGAGCACTGTGCCATACTGCATTATGGATTTCCCCGCTTTTGAAGATGACTACTTTGGATCCTAATGTACCAACTAATCACAGAATTATCACAAATGTGCCATTGTTACTGAAAATCCTGGATCGGACACATATAGTGAAGCTCTGGAGTGTCTGAACCACAATAACATCTTAGGTCTTTGACAATCTGGTTTTTGCACTGATCATGGTATGGAAACAACACTTCTTTGACTTAAAAGTGAGCATCCTGCAGACAATTGAGAATGGTGGTTCTGCACTGCTTATAATCCTGGATCTGTGTGAAGTTTCTGACCTTGTGGATCATGATCTGCTGATAAAAAAAGGTTAATGCACACTGCCTTTTTTTACCATTGGCAGCCAATGGAGTCAAGTCCTTCTTGACTGGTCGCCGTGCCAGAGTTTTCTATGGTGATGCCATTGCTGATGTATGTGAATTCATGTGTGGGGTCCCTCAGGGATCACATAGGGGAATAGATTGCCAGAAATTGGTTAAAATTTTATGGAGAAATAACAGAGACCATGGTCAGAGGTTCTGTCACAGCGCAGACTGCCTGGACCAAGGATTTCTGATCTGAATCTTTCAGACCGTGCCCCAACCCAGTAAATCAGTTAAAAGCTTGGGTATCAACATTTTACACTCATGTTTACGGGAGTTTCAAATCTCGGCGGTTTACAACTCAGGTTTTGTTTAAGTTAAAAATCCTGAAAAAAACACTTCCTTTTCTTCCGCCAGACTCTCGAGCGAAATTTGTAGCAGCTTTAGGATCGACAGACTTTTGCAATTGCATCTATGTTAGCCAACCAGCTTTTTAATTGGGAGGTTGCAGCTGTTGCAAAATGATGCAGCCAGGCTGGCCCTGAGAGCTTATGGCTCACTCCCAGGACCTTCTTCGGCAATTGCACTGGATCCCGGTTTTCAGTTGCGTGAAATGTAAGATTTTCTGCACTGCTCACTGTGCTTACCATCATGCTGGTGTGGAATTCCTTCAGGAGAAACTGATTCCATGATTCCTGCCATGCAAGGGCGGGGGACGAGCATTCTCGTCTCTGGCACCGGCTAAGTGGAACTCTCTTCCCGGGCAGCTGCGGGAGATAAAGGACCATCTAAGTATCCAGAACGTTTTAACAACGTACCTTTTTTAACAGAACGTGCCTTTTTTTCCATCTCTCTGTTCAGTGCCGCTCTGTATATCAGCTGTTTTTCTCTTAGCGCCTCGATGCCTCTGGGCCTTTGTTTGTGCTCTACAAATCTTTACATTACATTACATGCCTGTCCCTCATGCTGCATAACATTTTCACAAAGCCATTGTTTGAATTACTGGACGCCAGAGGACTCACATACACAAATTATTCTGATGATATGCAGTGCTTAATACCACTCTCTGGGAACCATGTTTGAGACACAGAGACCATTAATGTCATCTACTCTGTGATCCAGCAATGGATGGCTTACAACGTTTTGGCAATCAACGACTCCAAAACAGAGTTGACGATTGCTAGTACGGCTGCTCAGCTCAGAAGGCTGGACCCTAAATTTGAGACATTTCACATAGCAGGATGTGCCGTTGCCACATTACCAAAAGTTAAAACTTAAGGCGTTGTGCTTGACCAAGATATAAACATGAAGACACATGTTAATATCCTAGTAGCTACATCCTCTTATTACATCAAGGTGCTCAGCCAACTAAGACCTTTCTTGACGCATAATAACTGCACGACTATTGCTAGAGCCATCATCTGGGCCAAATTAGATTACTGTTCCAGTCTGCTTCAGGGGATTGGAAAAGGAGAGATAACAAAGCAATTGGTTATCTAAAATTCTGCTGAGCGTGCAGTTGTAGGCTTGCGCAGAAGAGAACATATTTCCGAGTCCAGAAAGCCCTTACACCGGCTGCTGATTCAGGCTAGGACTAAGGTCAAATAACACGCGCCTGGTATTGGTGCCAAGATCTAAACTGGCCCTTGTTAGCCAGGGGGCATTCCATCATGCAGCACCAAAGTGTTGGAATGCCTTACCCCCAGACCTCAGGCGCTGCGTCTCTCTTGATTGCTTGAAGCATGGATTGAAGCCTCTCTTATTTGAAGGATCCTCCCACCTGCCTTCTCCTTCTGTCCTGCTGATTTTGCCTGTCTGATTGCCATGTTATCTGTTATTTGTGTGTCTGTCTTGTTAGCGCTCCTATGCCTCTGGGACGAATCTTAGCACTTTAAAAATAATAAATAAATAAATGAGCTTGAACAAATCAGCTAATCAGATTATACTTGTGAATTCTTTAAACAAAGTATGACTGCTCTCAAATTAGTCAAATATATTTGCATGCGCACACCGAGCATACTTTATTTAAAATCTTTTTGTTTCGTACATATTGCTTTCTAAATTAATTTCTTTCTAAATTAATTTATGCATATTTTAAAACGTTTTTTAAAAATCCACATACAAAATCTAGAAAATTAAAATACTTTTGTAGGCCACCAAAAATTAACAAACCTTCACAAATCCTCCTTATCTTCCTGCCTGTGTTCAATCATTCACTTCAATTAAATAACATTGCTCATTGCTCATACTCAGTTTGAAGTAAAGTTTTAATAGTGCATGTGAAAATACTGCCTTGCAGGCTGGCTGCAACTGAAAACTGGAAACTGAAAACTGTGCTAAATGGGATAACGTGCAAGTTTTAAATAACCAGTTTTGCAAGTACCCATGTTTACCCAAAAGAATTCAAATTTAAATGTATACTCAATACGTGTCTTTTTCATCCTTTAGTATGTAGTTCGCAAATTTCTTATCAATCCCAGAGCATGTTTTGGATTATCATCCCTTTACCAAATAGCATGAAACACAAATTTAAAAAAACTTGCCTGTGATTTACGTTTCTGAAATCAAAAGCAACAACATGTAACAGAATCTTGTCTTAAGCCACAGTTAGGCCCCTTATGCTGTTTCCAGAGTTCAAGGAAGTCAAATGCTTTCAGAGGGAGCTTTGTCCAAGTCCACAGTCAAACCTCTGTGAAATGCTTGTAAATAAGGAAGACAGGTCCATTGTGACTAAGATGGATTGTTCTTCTAACAACGTTTCACTGATCTTCAGTATGGCTTTCACACATCAGTGATGGGGCAAACATGGCCAGGTAGGTCCAAGGGCTGTGGGCCGTTACCGGCCATGTCCACCCTCCCCCCACTGCCCGGGCCGTGAAAGCCATTCATACCCCAGTTTTCATCTGGGGTGCGAATGGCTTTCTTTTTTCCCCAGAGATTGGCTGCCGTAAGCGACGCAAATCTCAGAGGGAAAATCCAAGATGGCCACCACCATTTCTATGGTGGTGGCCGAAGTGAAGGGTGGATCATAAAGCTGCAGTCCTGCAAGTAAGTGGGGAGGGAAATGAGGGAGATAGGTGATGGGGATGGGGTTGGGATTGCTTTGGGAGGTAACAGGCTCCCTGTTGCCTCCCCACAGTAAAAAGAAAAAAGATGGCACCACCTGGGGAAGAGCCTCGGGTGTCTGGAACACTGGGCGAGGTAAGTGTATTCTCGCCCACTGTTCCAGCCACCTGATTGGCCGAGCGCCCTTCCCCAGATGGGAATAGAATATCTGCCATTCCTTTGGTGAATTGCTCTCCATACAAAATCAGTTTTTGTAGACAGTAATTTATCGGAAACTGACACAGGTTCAAATAGATTTGTCATGTTTATTGATTTATTTATTGGGCTTTTATAAAGTGCCATTTGTGAGCACTGCCCCTGCATAATGCCTCCAAGGCAAATGTTAGTGAAAAGTTGTGTGAGATTTACACGCTTTGGAAAAAACATTCAGATAAGGTAAGTGAAGGGCAAGTGCAAGGAGAGCTTAAAGAGCAAATTACAAGACGTAGATAACAGATACTAAATGATGGAGCAGAGAATGTGACTACAACTGGTAGGGAAGGAACAACATCATCCCTCTATATTTTTTTATTTACATGTTTATAAATTCATAATCAAAACAAACAGCAATCAAGCAATCTTAAACTACATAGAAAGAACATATGCCTAAAACTAAGTTCATCACAAAACGGGGTACCCCAACACATTACATAGGCCAGAACCTATAATTATATTCTGGAAACAATCAAAGGTGAGCAAATTGACATTAGTATTACAGGTCTAAAATTCTGCCCCAGATGTCTTCAAATAAATTCTTTTTCTTGTCTCTGTAAATGATTATCTTCTCCAATCTTGACACTTGTTTTAGATCATCCAACCATTCTGATACAACTGGTCTTTCCTTACTTTTCCACTTTCTCAAGATTATTTTTTTTGCGGAATTCGCCACACTGAAAAACCAACATCGCTGCAGGAAAGAGAGATCTTCCACCATGTCATCTTCTCCCAGTATTATAGTCTTATAATCATAGTCTTCATTCAACAACAGCACCTTATTTATTCTCAAAGTGACCCCCCCTCCAGAATGATCTTAATTCGTAGCAATCCCAAATCAGGTGTTCAGAAGTTCCTCTGACATGCTTGCACCTCCAACAGGCCTCTGAATCAAGTAAACCTCTTGCATGTAATTTTGCGGTGTCCAAAGTACTTTATTTAAAAATTTGATTTGGCGACTCCTTTCACCCAGATTCAAAGAGGGTAGAGCCACATTCTTGCACAAATTCCTCCATCTGTTCTCAGTCATCTCTGAACCAATTGTTCCTGACCATTTGGTCAACAAGTCTTTATTTGGCTCTCTGTACTGCTCCAGATTCTTGTACACGTTAGAGGCCAGGTGGCCTTCTGGTTTATATTCTTTTAACCAGATATGCCACTTTGCAATACTCTGGAACTTTGTTCACCAAAGCTTTCTTCAACTTCCTATTTTCCTCCAGTGTGCAATCTTTGAGATCTTTTTCCAGAGATAAATGCTTAAGGCTGATCCATTTTCCCCCTTCAACAAGGTCTTCCAACCACAGCACACCACCCAGCAGCCAGTTCAGCCAGAGTAGAGCTTTCCCGTCCAGCTTTATGTCTAGATTCAACCAAATTGATGTAATACAGCTGTCAGTAGCATCGTATTGCTTTTCCTCAAAAGATCTTTCCAGCATGACCTTATAAATGCAGGAGGTGGATACGGTTTACAGCTTGCTTCATCCACCGATGTTAGAATTGCCATTGGGGATAGAGGAGAAGATCTACTCGCCTCTGCCTGTGTCCAGAAATCTGTTGATTCTTCTCTGAAAGGAACTAAGTGTCGAGCACCAAACGCCAAATCATTGTTTTCAAAATCTGGTGCCCCCAGACCACCACCTTCTTGGGACAGTTGTAGTTTCCATAGTTTTAAACGTGGCTGCTTACCCTCTCACAGGAAGGTTTCGATCAAGCTCTCAATTTTCTTTAGGAACCCCTTCTTGATCTGCAAGGGGATCATGCTTAGTACATAATTAATTTGCGGTGTTGATGTCCTTTTAATTGCATGCACTCTCCCCCATAGGCTTAATCTCAGCTCATTCCATCTTTTTATATCTGACTCTAAATTTTGGACAATTTGTGATAGATTGACCTCCATCATTTTAGACACATCTTTAGTCAACCAGATCGCTAGGTAACGCATCTTGTCAAGGCACCAATTGAAACCATAGTTTTTCAGTGTCAAGTTCAAACAGGAGTATGATGCTGGTAAAACTTTGGATTTCGACCAATTGATCTTGTACACCGAAATCCTGTGAAAGATATCAATTTGGTCTATTAGTGCCGGAACAGAAGTCTTGATGTTTTGAAGAACCAGCAGAATATAATCGGCGTAGAGCCAAACATTTTGACAGGCTTTACCAACCCCTTCAATTGCCCTGTCTTCTCTTATTTTCACAGCAAGGAGCTCCATTGCAATGACAAATAAAATGGGCAAGAGAGGGCACCCTTGTCTTGTCCCTCTTTTAAGCACTAATTCCTCTGATATAAGGCCATTTGTGTTCAAACTAGCTGTTGGACATGAGCCTAATAGCCTTATCCAATCCATCTGCATCCAACAACAACACCACCACCTCCTTCAGATGTTCCCTGCTTTCGAACAAAGTCAACAAAAGTCTCCTTATATTCTCTGAGGCATGTCTTCCTTTTACGAAGCCTGTCTAACACTGATCTATAATATCCGGCAAAGAAAGTTCAATTTTCAAAGCTAAGGCTTTCACAAAGATTTTATTGTCCGTGTTTACCAAGCTTATTGGTGATTAGCTGCTCGTTTTGACTGGCGGTTTCCCTTCTTTCAGGAAAAAGTATATAGATGCGTGCCTTGTTGTTGCTGGAAGCCGACCGTCAATCATAGATGAGCGAAGCATAGTCAGCATAAGATTGAAAACCTCCTCCGGGAAAATGTTATACAGTTCGGCTGGCAGACCATCTGGCCCTGGGCATTTGCCTGAGTTTAAAGCATCAGCTGCTCTCTTGAGCTCCTCCACACACAAGTCCTTCTCGAGGCAATCTCTGTATTTTGACTTTAGACTTTTTAATTTGTAACCTTTAACGAAGTGCATCACTTTCTCATGACTCACATGCACCTCTGAAGAGTATAGGTTGGAATAATATTCCTTGAACCTTTTGTTTATTTCAACAGGCTCAAAAGTCATAATCCCATCTCGATTTTCAATAGCACTAATCGTCTTTTCGCTATCCATGACCCTTAAACGATGAACTAGTAGCCGATCCCATTTTTCGCCTTTTTCATAATACTTGCATCTCGTTCTGAAAAGGAGTCTTTTAGCTCTTGTAGTAAGCAACTCCTCCATTTTTTTTTCTTTTGCATAGAATGAAAAGAACTCAAGAACATTTTTTGCATGTTTTGTTTTTCAAGATCTACGATTTCCTTATTTAGCCTCTTAATATAAGTTTCTTTCTCTCTTTTCTTTTTGGTCGAGAGGCCTATCAGCATTCCTCTCATGTACGACTTGAAATCCTCCCACACAAATTCTACTTGCACTTCTCCAGTCCAGTTCTGAGCCACAAAAAACCTTGCTTCTTTAACTATTTTGTCCATGATTTCAATGTTGTCAAGAAGTGTAACATTCATTCTCCAAGTATTTGTTTTAGGTAAAGGAAAGGATCATTTCATTTCCAGAGTGATAGGAGCATGATCTGAAATTAAAATGGCTTTAATATCACTCCCATTGAAACTCTGCGTGCACAATTCCGATGTCATGAGGAGGTCAATCCGCGAGTACATTTTATGTCTGGCTGAGAAGAAGGTATCGTCTGTGTAAAGGATTCTGTAGTCTCCACACATCTGAAAGATTCCATTCAGCCATACATTTCTTCAAGGCCTCCCTTTTCATACTGTTAACATTGTCCATAGACCCCCCGGTCTTATCCATCTGTGGATCTAGAGTAACATTGAAAATCCCCCCACAATAACATTTCCTTCTTTGACATAATGCAAAAACTATGCGAGGGTAACAAAAAAAAAAACATCCCCAGCATATATTGCAAACACAGTATGTTACATTTTGTATTTTCATATTTACACATATTTGCCCTCCTCATCTGTTTCACAACTCATTCCAGAAGTCGGTAGGTTCTTCCTAATCAAGGTACATACTCCTCTAGAGCTAGAAGTGAAAGCCGAACGAAACACATTACCAACCCATTCTCGTTTCCACTTATCTGCTTCCACCTCCAACAAATGTGTCCCCTGAAGCAGTGCAATATCTGCCCCCATCGCCTCCAGTCTATTCAGTATCATTTTCCTCTTATTCACACAGTTCGCCCCACTAACATTTCCAGGAAATTACCTGTAAACTCCTCTTATAAAAGGTTGCCATGTACGCACTGTTTAGCCCCCTTGTGATGAAACCTAGAAACTCAAAAAAAACCTCACTTAAAACAAAAAAAAGAACACAAATACCTCCTTGGATTTGTCCAAACCAAACCTCTGGAACCACCCTTCCACAATCACGTAGTAAGCCCTGCTCCCTCCCATATTTTCCCATTGTGCCACCCCCGAGTTTTGGGAATGTTTAAATTATTAAGGGGCATAAGTGCTAGTCCACTCCCGCCATAGAATTTA
This sequence comes from Ambystoma mexicanum, assembly GCF_040938575.1. Classification (NCBI taxonomy): domain Eukaryota; kingdom Metazoa; phylum Chordata; class Amphibia; order Caudata; family Ambystomatidae; genus Ambystoma; species Ambystoma mexicanum. The sequence goes on along the minus strand of NC_090924.1, from coordinate 1,014,375,872 downwards.
CACTTGGTTGTGACCACACGCTATAATCCCGGCACAGAAATCAAGCCCAGGAAACTAGCCGACCATTCAGAGATGGTGTTCTATTCAGCATGGCCCATCCCACTGCGCAGCAAAGTTTGTTTAGCCTCACAACCGCTACCCATCTTGGAATAGGCAACAATCACCTTCAGAGCCCAGTAAACACCAACCATACTTCAAACAACGAGCCCATGTTAACGACTGCGAGAGAATTTGTTCTAATCAATCCAGGACGCGTTCCGAAGACCCATACATATTGCCATCTCATACCATAAAAACAATCACTGCCAAAAGAACCCCCATCCAATACCCTCCCCACTCCACCTGTACCTGTGCCGACTTAATACTATACCACGCTCCTGGTGCCCATATAGCACAAGCATGGCCCTAAGGCCGAGTAAACTAATTAGAACATATATAAACCCCTAATCATCAGTATTACCGCTAAACCATTACCCACCAGTTGCAGCAGAACAACCATGCAGTGTATCACACTCTTAACTGTAACCCACTGACATATCATATTCAATAATAATACAATCTGCAACAGAGATATTGATTGAGAGAACAGACACTTTAACCATGCGGCTGGGGGCCGGTGCCACACACTAAAAACAGGAGGAAGCCCAGGTTTCTCAGCCTTTCCCTCTCTATCCAAGTGAAGGATCAACACCCAGCAGGCAGCCTGCTCAGCTGGACCACAGCAAGGCAAGAGGGCCGCCCGGAGGCGCCTTCTCCCCCGACAAGACTAGGTATTGATGCCTCTATTTCCTAATCAAGAGCGCCGACACCCCCAGCCAGCCCCCCAACCAAGCAACGCCCCAGCCAAATGGGTCGCCTGAGTGGCCAGCGCAGCCAGCCCCACCCCACTGAAAACCCTGTTCACAGTCATGCTAACATAATGCCACTGCATCGAGGTTCAGACGGCTCTGTGATGTCACTCCCCCACATGAACACGTCGGTTGGTTTCACATTGCACTACGGAACTGCCGAGCGCAAACTATGGATGGTCCAGTAGCCTAACCGTCACCCTTCATTAGCTACCACATTATAGCAATGCATTGATGGCCCAGCCCTTTTGGAGGCTTGTCTGCCCCCTCCCTGCAGCAGCGCACAGGATGTATGGGCCTGGCCTTTCTCAATAATGCTTCGTTTGAGCCATGCTACTTCCATGGCAAGCGACCCTCATCGCAATAAGCAGCTTCACTAGTACATGGCATTCAAAAGTCTGTCGCTCTCAAAATCATCTCCCTTCTAACACAGCCGCTAAAATACCTCGGAAATACGGCTCCGCTCTTGTGTCAATGTATCTAGAAACAGCACAATGAGTCCACAGAGTCATAAGGTGATTAGAGGTTGATCAAATAGCAGCCCTCCTAGAGTCCAAGCCAAACAAACTCCTGGAAAACGAGGGGTTCATCCTCCTATGGAAGTGCCAAAAGTTCTCCTCAGCTCACATGGTTTCTGGTAGGTTATTCCAGAGGTTTTCTTTACTAGAAAGACGGACTCAATGTCTACACAAAAGCGCACAGTTCTACATTGTTAAATTGATCACTGTTTGGATAATTTAATTTGAGTTCTTTCCTTTTCGGCGACCATGGTTGACGACCCCCCCCTTTTTTATTTATGGGGGTGTCCCCCATATTCTCCCCCAGACTCTACCCCCTGCCCATTTCCACACCATTCCCCTTGCTGTCCCCTAACCCAAGCATACACGTATATATATATGTTCAAAGTGGCAACTCAGAGCAAAGAGTGGCCAATTTAACAGTGGGATACCCAAGAGTAGTAGGGAGGGGGGAAAGAGGCCTAACCTGACTTGGATCTCCTTGTCTGCTAGGAACGATGAGATGAGCTAGATCGCTGAGCCATGAATGCCAAAGGAAGACCTGAGGTGGTATTATTAACAGGATCAAAGGCCACAGAGTTCGATGAGGATGAGAATAGTTGGCAGATTGGCATTCAAAGAACGTGGGATTTCATCTATCATGAAGAACAACGCCAATGAAGTCCCTCTGGCTGGCTTGAACCCATTCGCATGAACATGAAGGAGATCAGGTGCCTCACTGTGCATAAGCAGTTGTTGGGTCACCACCTTCTCATTGCTTTTGCCTAGAAAGTGGGTATGAGCAAATAGACAATAGCTTGCTGATATGTGTTATAATGTGTAATGGCTCTTGAGTTGAATTCTACTTTGTAGAATTCCACTCTTGTTCTGATGTCATGCTTGCATTTGTTTAATGTTCCACATTCCAAGAACAACGGTTATGAGTTAAGTGGAGAGCTGTAATGTAGGCTGAGCACTGCTGGGCTCAGGCTGGTTGCTATTAAAGGATCTTCCCTTACCTACGGTGTACGCTTCCTTATTACACTGGTGACGAGAGAAACCAGCCTCCAACCCACGTAGCCACTCGCCGCCCAGCAGTTGCCTACATTCCCTTCCCTGAGGCCGGTCTGTTTCCCAAGTGCTGCCCAGGCCCGTTAAGGGAAGAGTTCTCCGGCCGACACTGCCTGCGTCGAGCGAGCCCCTCCGACGGAAGAGGAGCATCTCCCGCATGTCCACTTCAGCCTGGCCTGCGCTCTCCAGCCAGGGTCGAGCGCGGTCTCTCCGCAGCATCAGGAGTCTAGGAGAAGGAAGGCGGGAGGAGGCCTTCCCACGCACGCAGACAACCGTAACCAGCATACCTGGCCAGCACTCCCCATCCGGGATCGAGCGCGCCCCCGCTGCAGGTGCTGGAGTGCAGGTGAGGAGGAGGAGGGCTGCCCCCGCGCGCCCGGCCTGCGCTCCCCAGCCCTGGTCGAGCGCGGCCCCGCTGCAGTAACTGGAGTGCAGGTGAGGAGGAGGAGGGCTGCCTCCAGGCGCGTCTGTGGCCGAAGTCAAGCATGGGCCTCCCGTTGTGAATGGCGGTCCTAGAAAGGAGGCAAAGACCAAGGGGGGAGCACAGGGGGCAAGAAGCTGTAAGCTCACACGCATCAGCATCTGCAGCCGGAGTGTCGAGAGGGTAACGCGTGACGTAGCAGCATGCATCAAGGGGCGTTCCCGCTGGATCCTGTTGAAAAGTTAACCCCGTGTGAACAATTCACGAGTTTGTGACTGTGTTAACCTTCTGATGCCTAAGATCTGCAGTATTCTGTGATTAGTGACAATTTAAGTTAATTTATTTACCTGGCACTAACGTGAAGTTATAGACCTACATTGCCAATACCCAAACCCTGCTCAACATGCAGCATAACAGTGCATGTTCGCCTCCTGCATTTCTGGCCAGTCCGGGTGAACCAGCAATTGTGTGGGACTTATGGGTCGACACCTTCAAAGTATATGTTAAGGCAGCAGGTGGTGCCAAGTTCACGGACGATGAAAAGGAAGCAGCTTTGCTCAACTGTTTGGGAACTGAGGGTCTAAGGCTGTTCAGACATCTCCCTGGTCCCAATGTGCACGCTGCTCCTACTGCCCCCACAGAAGGGAGTGATGGGGGCGATGCCGTACCAGGAGTAGTGTTAGTTTACGAAAAAGCCTTGGGCAAATTGGAGGCACGATTCGGCAAGAGGGCCAATGTGGTGCTCGAAAGGTACCACTTCTTCTCGAGGGCTCAAGGCTCTAATGAAGGCATAGATGCTTATGTGACTGCCCTGCACACTCTGATTGCGACGTGCAAGTTCACTGGTACCATTGACGAGTACATCCTGGATCAGGTGATGATGCGGACATGTGATGTGCGCGTTAGAGAAAGGTTGTGGATAGAAAAAGATCCACCCCTGGAGAAGGTCATTGAGATAGCTTGTGCCATTGAGGAGTCCAGGAAGAGAGTCAGAGAGATGTCCGAAAAGGGAGAAACGCTGTGATTTCCCGTAAATCACTTGATGCTAGAGCAAAGAACAAGGACAGTAAGCCGATACCCTCGTCAAGGGAACTGTGTAGGAGATGCGGTTGGCGGGGACATGTGGCAGGCGCAAAAGAATGTCCGGCTGCAAATGTGGAATGTAGGAGATGCAAAACTAAGAGTCATTATGCGCGCATGTGCAGAGAGGTTGTGTCGGTTAAAGAATCGGTGAAGTTGGTGGACACTAATGATGATGAGGAAGGTGTGACAATTGTGGGGTACATGGGATGTTCCGACAAAGACAATGATAGCACACCTGAAGGATCTTTGTTAAGTGTGGGCCGTTGCAAGAAGAGAGCGTGGGCAACGCTCATGGTCAACGGAGCCCCAATGGAAATGATGGTGGACACGGGGTCACCATACACAATGATATCCCCTGAACTGTATGAATCTAAATTCCACAAGAGGGTGTCTGATTTGTTGTGTTCGGACATAAACCCATGTGCTTATGGGCGAGTACCCATCAAGGTTCTTGGCTACGAGTGGGCTGATATAGAGTTTGAAGGATGGGCGGAGAAAGGAAAGTTATATGTGGCTCACAAAGGTGACCCTGTGATAGGGTGGGACGAGCAAGCTGCCCTAGAACTAGAAATAAGACCAGGGAAAGCAGTCCCGATGATGTGTGTGAGGGGAGAGAGTGATGGAGCTGAGTTGCATGAGAGACTCACAGCAGAAGTGCTGGAAATCAGATTTCCTTCTGTTTTTACTCAAACATTGGGCAAATTGAAGGGTTTTGCGCACAAAATATTTCTCAAGAGGGGTTCTGTGCCGGTTTTCCATAAAGTCAGGAGGGTTCCTATCATGGCTCGTGATGCCTTGAAGGAAGAAATTAATAAACTCAAAGAGTCGGGAGTTATAGAGGAAGTAGAGAGTTCGGAATGGTTGGCCCCGGTGGTCCTGGCACGTAAGAGTGATGGAGGCATGAGAATGTGCGTAGACCTTAGGGATCTTAATTCATGCATATGGGTTGACATACACCCTCTGCCCAATATTAATAAAATGCTTTCCTTGGTGTGTGGTGCATCCTGCTTTTCGACGTTTGACCTGTCATCCGCATATCATCAAATAGATCTGCATGTTGACTCCTGCCCCCTTACATCTTTCGTCACTCCCTTTGGCGCATTCCAGTTTTGTAGAATGCTCTTTGGTTTGGCATCTGGTGCCGCTGTTTTTCAGAGGACAATGCAGAAACTCTTTGCAGGTATACACGGAGTGGAATGTTTTCAAGATGATATTCTGGTGTGGGGTGAGTTTCAGGTTGAGCATGATCGTAGAGTTCTTGAGGTGATGAATGTCCTGAAAAATTGTGGTGTCACGGTCAAACTTAGCAAATGCAAGGTGGGTGTCCCCAGCGTGACTTATTTGGGACACTCTCTGGATGCCAAGGGCATTCACCCTAAGATTGAGTTAGTGAGGGCATTGAGCGATGCATCGTCCCCGGCTAATAAAGAGCAGTTGAGATCGTTCATGGGGCTCGCCGAATATTACAGCAGGTTTGTACCTTCTTATGCCGATAAGACAGTAGGTATGAGGTCATTATTAAAGAAGGGCATGCATTTTGTGTGGTCTGATCAGTGTCAGGCGGAATTTCTCAAGTTGAAAGAAGCAATTGAGCAGGCTACATCCTTGAGTTCATTTTCCCCTGTCAGAAAAATGTTTCTTACTGTAGATGCGAGTGAGTATGGCATAGGTGCTGTACTGGAACAAAGGGTTGAGGGAGAACTTCGTCCCATAGCCTTTGAATCGAGAGTGCTCAGAGAAGCTGAGGGCAGGTACGCTGTCATAGAAAGAGAAGCTCTTGCAGCTGTGTGGGCTTCTAAATATTTTTGAACCTTTCTGTGGGGAATTGAGTACACCCTTCGTACTGACCACAAGCCGTTGGTTCACGTATTGACAACGAAGGGGTTGTCTCATGCGTCTACCAGGATCATGAGATGGATGGCCGATATGTCCGAATTTAATTTCAAGGTGGAGTATGTCCCTGGTGTGAGAAATGCGGTAGTTGATTGCCTGTTGCGTTTTCCGAATTCTAGCAGTGATGAAGAGTCTCCAGGTGTGGTGGGGGACGAATGTTCCTTGGTGGCTAGTGTAGTGCCCGCTGTGTCGGAACCAGAATGGAATGCTGAGTGTACAGAGGATCCCGAGTTGCTGGAATTAAGAGCAGCACTTAGAGGTAGTCTTGTCAGTGCTAAGTTGTCCAAGCTGTATGGGCATGTATGGCAAGAATTGTCCGAAGGTCCATGGGGCATGGCCAGAGGTCTGAGGTTAGTTCCCCCTTGTTCCCTTAGAGGGAAACTTGTTGAGTTAGCACACGAGGGGCATTTGGGCAGGTCTATGACCAAGAGGAGACTTAGAGAGGATTATTGGTGGCCTGGTATGGACACAGACGTGGAGGATGTGGTAAAAGATTGTGCAGCATGTTCCAACAGTGATAAAAGCAAGGTTACAGTTCCCCAACCAGTCTATCCTGTTGAAGTCCCCCATCAAGTCTGGTCCAAAGTAGCGCTGGACATAATGGGACCCGTAGATTTGTTAGGAGGAGACTTGAGATTCATTGTAGTTATAGTGGACTATACGTCGAGATGGGTCGAGGCCACTGCCTTATCTACGGTTACTGCTGAGAAGATTGTGGGGTTTCTCTCTGCAGTGTTTGACAGGGAGGGTGTGCCTGCTGGATTGGTGACCGACAATGGGTCTAAGTTTGTGTCACATTATATGCAAAAGTTTCTGGATGATCTGGGCATACGTCATCATAAGGTTGCTGTATATAATCCTCAAGCCAACGGTCTAGTGGAACCTATGAATCATTTTATCAATGGGGCCATCCAGTTGGCTCTTGCTAATGGTCTTCCGTGGGGAAAGGTAGTGTCGTAATCTCTAAAAGCTTACAGGCTGACTCCCTCTATTGTCACTGGGCATTCTCCTTTTGAGTTTATGCGGGGGAGGAAACCGGGCTCCAAATTGAGAGTGCCTGCCCTGGGCGGGGGTGTCCAGTCACAGGTGGATATGTAGGGAGTTTTGGATCGAGTTCGCTGTAAGCAAAGGCATTTTTTGAGTGAGCAACTGGCCGGTAGGAAGCCCCTTTCGGTGAAGATTGTTGATTGGGTTAAGATCAAGAATCCCAGATTTGTAGCCAAAGGTCTCAGCAGGTACTTAAACCCACGCAAAGTGGTCAAGCGTGGTCGTGGGTATGTAAAACTTGATGACGGATCTACATGGAGTCTCAGGCGTGTTGTGGTGGTGGGCCAAGAGAAAGTCGTTTCTACAGGTGGTGATTCTGGTGGGCCTAGTGGCGTTTCAGGAGATGCTGGTGTAGGGTGCAATTCCCCCTTAGAGGGCTCCACGATCCGGGAAGACAACAAGGAACTAGTTAACTTGCAGCCCATGGTTAGAGGGGCGGCTGTAGATCTCCGGGAGGTTGAGGAACATTCCATTCCTATTTATGCGCATGATTCTGATGTTGGAAATGTTCCGGTTGATGAACGTTAGGTGTCCACTTCTGGGGTGGCCGACCCTGCTCTAACTCATGCCCATTATGTCAGGGAGAAGAAGGTTCCCTCCAAATATAAAGATGTTGTTTTGGGTGCTATTATTCGTTAGCGCAGTTTGATGTTTTCTTACTTTTGAGGGCTCTGTAGCTTTAGTTGGGGCTAGTGTTTGGCTGGGTACGTGTGTCTGTGTACATGATTGCCTGTGTGTGTGTGTGGGTGTGTGAGTGTGCATATGTGTGTGTTTGTGGCTTCAACAGGGTTGTTTCTTTTGTTGAGTAAGGGGGGGAGTGTTATAATGTGTAATGGCTCTTGAGTGGAATTCTACCTCGTAGAATTCTACTCTTGTTCTGATGTCATGCTTGCATTTGTTTAATGTTCCACATTCCAAGAACAACGGTTATGAGTTAAGTGGAGAGCTGTAATGTAGGCTGAGCACTGCTGAGCTCAGGCTGGTTGCTATTAAAGGAACTTCCCTTACCTACGGTGTACGCTTCTTTATTACAATATGTTAGGATCATCATTAGGTTTCTTGATAAATGGCGTGATGCAGTTTTTCTTCAAGTATTGATGGAAGAAGCCCAATTCTAGTAGAGCAGGACAGTTAAGGATGGACAGTGCAAAACAAACTTCTGTGTAAAATGTGAGAGCAGAATAGGCCATAATGCTGACAAGTCACACATGCCATGTCACCAGTAGCCATCCCCGGTCGCTCACCTGCAGTTCGGAAGCCACTGAGCAAATTAGCTGACAATCACACATTTGTGCTCTGAAAAAATGTATAAGGCAGTGCTATTTTATAAATGTGTTTATCAACCCAAGGCAGACAGCTCTCAAAGAATGCCACTCAGGGGAACTTTGCATTCTTCCATATAAATCATTGAATCAGGTCAGTAATCGTCATTCATCTCGGAATGCAATCAGCAGTTGCCAATAAAAATTACTTTTATTTCATAAAGTCAAAAACGGATATCTTCGTCCTCTGCTCCTGACAACTCAGCCATCTTCATTCTTTCATTTCCTATTGTTCTAAAATGATAATTCTCATATTTCTCTACTTTGATGCCTGTCCTTTGTACGAGATGCCTTTTTCCTGTTGCCAATAGCAACATTGAATTGATTTGCCATCTCCACGGTTAACCCTTTGTGCCTATCCCCTGCTTTCTAAGGTCACGTCCCTCCCCCCCCCCCCCCCCCCGATTTCTAATATGTGTATTCCACGTTCGGCAGGGTAGATGCAGCGCAGCATATGTCCAACCTCAAGATTGCTGACTTCTGCTTCTAGCACCCCTTCTCCTTCCTGTCTGTTCCACGCTCGATGTACTGCTTTGTGTCTCTGTGATCGATTAATGGTCCCAGACCTACAGTGCATCACCTGATGATTTTGCTCTTGCACCATCAACGATGGTTTACACATCATCTCTGGTTTGCTCTTCTTCCACGGTAGCCCTGGAATGGCCTCTCAATAACCTCATGTGATCTTCAAGTATAATGCAATGCGCAAGATGATATTTCTGCAGGCCGGGTTGTAGTACATCTAGCTTTAGTACTAGGCCTTCTTCAGGGAACAGGATTAACATTTTAAGGAGTTTTCATGGAAGACTATCCTCTCGATTCTTCAAGACAGCCGTTTCCCGCAAATCACTGAAAATGATGTCAGACCTTTCCTTAGACGAAAGAGGGATCAGTAGGCAGGAAAGGGACCTAGGCCACAATTACCATATTGAATAAAAGGGCTTGGAAAATAAATGGTGTCCAAACACAGTCTGTCAAATCAGGCATTCATGCAAACAGCAACAACATTGAAATGACCAGAGAAAGGCGCCAAGCATTCAATCTTCCATCAAAGATGGCATTTCGGGCGGGGGGAAACTGTTGGTATGTTGTACGAATGTTCTCAAAATCAATAAAATATGTTATAAAAAAAAGATGGAATTTCATTTCCCATGCTCCTACCAATGAAGGATAATGCATGCAGTACTCTGCAAATAACAGCATTAAATGATGCACTCTTTGTTATCTTGTTGCCTGTGAGCAAAGCCACATCATTTCATTTGTATTCGTCCGGTCCATTACTGTGGCCTAAATACATAAACATGCACTTATCCATAATAAAACACATCTGCTATTTTTCTGACCAGAGTCCAGATCTCTTTGTAATGTACTTTTGTATCATCATCAGATGGAAATATGGCAGCATAAATAACTTACAACACATTACAACACATGTTGGAAACTCTGCCATATGCCCACAGCACTCAGAAAGTGAAGCCTGCTTTTCAGTCAGTGTCTTAACCCTTTTCACATTTGATTTGTCATTCCCATATTATGCAACATAAAATATAGTTATTGTCTTTCAACTAAGTTTCTCGTGGAGGGGGTGGCCACTAAAACTCCTACACTGTCATGCTGCCATAGCATCCCTTTGTCTTTCAGGTTTCCATAACTGCTCTCTGTGCAAGCCTCGTAGTTCCAGCTTTCAATCAAGAATGAAAACATGCTTCCTGAGTTTTCATAGGACAAAAGGGTATCAGGTAAAAATATCCCTATATATATGGTCGCCGTATATAATGTCGCCGGGAAAAGGTTGTGGAGATATTATATAGGTGACCATATATATAGGGACAGGGGCAGCGGGGGTTGCGGGGGTGTACCCCTGCTCCCCATGAAAAATAAAAAAGGGATTGGGGGTTGCCTGGGTCCCCCGCATGTTCCATGTAATAATGTCCCCACAAAAAACAGCAATTTTTCGGCTATTTCTTTGCATGGCGATACGTTTGAAGGGACATTATTACATGGAACCGACAAAAGCTGCAAAATGTGGATATGGCAACCTCTATTGGATGAGAAGTTCCCGAATTGGATTAAATGACTGCAACTCCTGTTGGGGCGTGAGGTCCTTCCCTTGAAAAAACAATCCCCATAAAAGTAAATGGTCTGCTTCAGTGACGTGTAGCACTTTGGAGAGAAACCTTGGGACCAGTGTTCGAAGTGCACGAAAAGAAGTAGCAGAACTATGTTCCCTGCTGGCCTGCCCCCGCTCCCCATAAATCCCATCGCCACGCCCCCTCCCAGGTGCAATCCAAACGCCAAAACAAGCACGCCTGCTGTTTAAGGGAATGTTCAGTGCACGTTTTTGTCACCTTCTTCCTACACTTTTAATTTAAAACGAAACCCTTTCAGAACAGTTTCCTTTTTAAAATAAAAAGTACAGGAACAGTAAAGCTTTTTTTAAAGGAGAGGAGCACCGATCCCAACCGCTCCCACCCACTTCCACCACTGCTTGGGACAGGGAAGAAATCACTGACATGCAGATCGGACGTGATCACTCTCCGCTGGTACCTGCAGTCTTCGCGGAACCTGCGGATGGCAACGCTCAGTCCAGCATCGTCTAAAAGCTGAACCTCTTCTAGCAGGTTGAGATCAGACACTGGGCTCTTGACATAGCTTGGCCAGCCTTGCCTCGAACCCTATTCCCTCTAGAATCCTTGCTCACCCAAACACTGTGCTGATCTGTAGCACGATAGGCTGGCAACGAACAGAGCCAGAAAGCCGCTGTATTAGGCAGAGATCCCTAACCTATACTGAATATCAAGAACCATTGGCCGGCTCTTCACAGGGTAATCCTGGACTATTGCATTAGAAATTCAACTTCAGTGTACCTGGACTGTATTAGAGCTATTTGCCCCTGCCATAAACAGCTTCCCTCTAAAGGAGTGACAAACTAGTCAGGCTGAATGCCTGGTTCACAAGATTCTTGCTATAATACCCTATACCTACAATACTACACCTACACGGAGGACATTTTCTCTCTGTTCTTCATTCCTCAGCTTTTTCAGTTACAAAGAACAATCCATGCACAGTGTGGAAAACCCTTATTTTTTTTTTTTTTTTTTTATTGTTTTATCAAAATATGATTTTACAATTCTAAACTTTTTGTAGTGAACTACAAAGGAAGACAAAAGGAAGACATGTCTTTGTTTTCTGTTTTGCAGACTTCTGTTTTGCTATTCATTGTTCGCGTTTAGTAACTTTGCATCAATATGTTCTAGCATTTTTGCAGTTGCTATTTGCCACGTTGTTTTGTCTCCCCCGATGAGTCTGCACCACCACAGTTGCTCTTCTGGCAGTGCGTTGAAGTCTGATATCATTGGCAGATAGCACTGTCTAAGTGCTGCGGTCGCTGTGCATGTCATGAGTAAGTGTCTTATTGTCTCCGTTGGAGGTTGTGCATCGTTGGAGCAGAATCTGCAGATGTTTGACTGTGTTTGTCCTCGTACGTATCTTATTTCGTTTGTTTTGAACAGGTTGAGCCTAGCGCGTAGAATTAAGATCTGTGCTTGCCTGTTTGGAAATTGCTTTATATAGTTTTGTAGTTCATTTCTTTTTGCAGTGAAACTTGGTAGGTGAGCAATGAGTTTTAACATCGAGGTGTCATCGATCGTTTTGGCCCAGTCCATGTCTTTTATCTTCTTCAGCACTTTGCATGGATTTGTGATGAGTTCATCTTCATCTGAGTTGATTGCCTCTAATACTTTTTGATTTTGTCTTTGCCAGTTGGTTATCATGTTACACGTGTTGTCATTCATTTCTTGTTTAATGATGCTGAAGATTTTGTTTTTGCTGTCCATTCTGCATTTGCGGTATAGCATGACTCCATTACAGGTTGCGGCACATTCTAGGGATTGTAAACTAAGTTCGCGTCGTATTGCTGTCCCTGGAGTCGAATTTGGTAGATTGAGAACTTTGCGCCAAAAATGAGCTTCTAGTTTGCACCAGACTTTCTGTGGAATCATTGGCATGGCTTCACTGCCGTATGTGATGGTAGGTACGACTTTCATCTTGTAGAAGTTTATTATTGGTTTCAGGGAGAATTTTCCAAATTTGCTATTGATTTTTTTTGCTTGCGCTGTTAGTTTGTTCATTTTTGTGTGTAGTTCCTGCTGCATTGTGGTCTCATGGTGGGAACTGTCCATGTGGACTCCTAGGTATTTAAAGTTTGAGACCACTTCGATTTTGGTTTTGCCCAAATGCCATTGAAAGTTTTCCTTTCTTGGATGGGATTGGAAAATCATGATTTTTGTTTTATTGATATTGATTTCCAGGTGATTGCTATTGGCGTAGGTTAGAAGGGCATCAAGTTTACGCTGCAGGCCAATTTGGGTTTGGTCAAAAATCGTTAGGTCATCAGCGTAGAGTAGGTGTCCAATTTGTGTTTTACCTAATGTTGGTGGGAAGACTCGTGTTGGACTTTTCATATTTTGAATGTCACCTATATAGGTGATAAAGAGTGCTGATGCTAATGGGCAACCTTGTTTGACTCCTCGCGTGGTGTTTATTTCGGATGATAGGTCACCTTCACGGCTGAGTCTGACTCTTATGGATGTTTCCTGGTGCAGAGCTTGAATTGGCTCTAACAGAGCATGGGGACATTTCCATGCTTCAAGTTTGTTCCACAGGAGAGATCTTTCAACTCTGTCAAACGCTTGCGAAAAGTCAATATAAGCTGCAAATAGACGGTGCTTCTTTTCTAGGGTTTTTGCTTTTAGTATACTGCACACTAGTATGTTGCATGTTGTGCCTGTGTGTTTCTTGAACCCCGTTTGCATTTCATCATTACATTCTGCAGAGGCCGCCCATCTTTGGAATCTCATCAAGAGTAATGAAGCGTATACTTTCCCTATGACATCTAGTAGGGCGATAGGTCGGAAATTTGTTGGATCCGTGAGACTACCTTTTTTGTAGATTGGTACCACAATTGCTTTGGACCAGGATTGTGATACTGATCTCGTTTCGTTGCATCGCTTGAAGATGACGCTTAGCAAGGTGGCCCATTCCTCTGGAAGGTTTTTTAGTTCTGCATTACTGATGCCATCTGGGCCTGGCGCACGAGAGTTTTTCAATTTGTTGATGATGTCGATGGTGTCTTCTTTTTTGTCTAAGTTCAACCATTGTTCACCTGTTGGTTGTTGTGCCTGTGGTTTTGCGTTTAGATCGGATTTGAAGACTTTACTGAAGTGACTTTCCCATGTGTATTGACTGATGTTATTTAGAATTTGATTGTCCTGGGATTGTTCAACGTTATGTATTAAGGACCAGAAGTTCCTGCTATTGTTGTTGATGAGCGCTTTTGTTATTTGTTCGGCGTCCTCTTGGTACAAATTGTGTCTATATGATCTTACCCAGGCTTTGTATTTTGTTTTGATATTTTGCATCTCTGATGTGCCATTTGTGGGCATTTGCTTGGAGGCTATTCGAAGAAGTCTTCTGTATTCGCGTCTTTTATCAATTAGAACTTTGTTATATGCATGCCTTGGATTTTTGTTTGTTGCATTTCTTTTTCTTTTTGTTGATTGTATATACGGCAGCAGTAAGGGTTGGTAGTCGATACTGAGGCATGTCGCTGAGGTGGTAATGGCCTTGTATTTTGCTGTGATTTTGAGAATTTCAGCAGTGCTTAATTTGATTCTGGTGCCTTTCGCGTTTGCCTCAATTTGTATGTTCATTTGACGGTTTTTGTTGGTTTTGAGGTTCCATGCAGTTTCCAGCAAGTTGTGGTCACTTGTTGGAGTGTGCCGTACTTTGAAAAATTGTAGGCGTTGCAACATGGATTTAGATGCATAGATATAGTCGATCGTGGAGGCTGAGGATGCTCTCTGCCAGGTTGCTATTCTATCTGTTTCCACGAACACTTCATCCAAGTTGTGTAGCTCACTCGAGTCGGTGAACTTTCGCCAGATTGTGCCACGATGTACGGATGCCTTTTGTGATTCCGTTGCGTTCGTATTAATTGTTTGGGTGACATTTAGATCTCCGCATATCAGGATGTTCTCTATGTCGTGCTCGGTTCTTATTGCGTCAATTGTTGTTTCACAAAGGTTTATGAATTTTTTTGTAGTGATTGCAGCTGGGTTCCAATAGAGATTTATTATAGCCAGTTTTGAAAAATCTGTCTTGTAATTTGCGCCGCCTTGCCAGGCAATTTCTACTGCCAAAATTGATTGATTTGCAATCATCGTTTGTACAATGGAGGCTCCAGAACCGTTTCGGCAGGCTATTAGGAGACCTGAAGTTGGACGTCCTTTGGATCCTCTTGCAGCAGGGGATAGAATGATTTGATAGCCTTCTAGTGTAGGAGTTTGCTGCAACCAAGTTTCCTGTAAACAGATTATATGGAATTCTCCAAGATTGGGGCCTCCCGGTGCAGTCAAATGTACATGACCTCGTGTGTTCCATGAACATAACTTGATGTCATTGGTGATTTCTGTTGGTTCGTTACATGTGACTGCTTCCGCTATCTTGAATGGCTATTGTTTACGATGTAAGTTTAATGCTCGTGGCAACCAGGCCCAGATTCCTGTTTTGTTGCTCGTGTTTGAACTTTGTTTGCGTTGAGCAATGGGTGTTGAGCCGACTCTTTGCGTACAGGTTATTTTTGTGGTACCATCCATAGTTAATTTCTGTTGTGGCGTTGCCGTATTTTCTTTCTTCGTTGTTTTGTTGTGTACTGAGTCATTCTTGGTTTTATAGTGCTCATTTTTGCTCTTATCATGATGTGATCTCAGATGTTTTTTTGATGTTTCAAGTTCCATTATTGCTTTATGGTCTTTCTGAGGGTAATCCTCTGTATCTTTTGTGACATGCTTCTCGTGTTTCGTGGTTAGGAGTTTGCTTTCTGTGGCATCGGTTTCTCTGATCTTAATTGATTCAATGCATTCTTCGTTACTGTGAGTTGTGAGGTCTTCCACGTGGAAACCAGAATTGTAGATATCTCTTTTGTTATTTAGAATTTTTTTGAATGTTGTTGAAGACGTTAAATGCAATATTGTAACTGCCCCATGTTGCGTGTGCCATGGTTCGACAATTTTCAAATTGTCTGTGTGAAGTCTCTGCAAGTCTTTAACTTGACGTAATATTTTTAAGACCGTTCTTCGATTTAAAATGATCTCTTCTTTTATGCAACTTCGTTGGGTCAGTCTGATGAAATATCTTGAAACATTTTTCGTGGAATGTAGCTCATCGTTTTCTTCAGTTTCTGTATTTCTTGTTTTTGAAGCATGAGATGCTCGTTTGTGTGACTCGTTCTGTTGTTTAAGTCTTGAGCTTGGATTGTATTTGGTGTTATTGTTAGATCTTCTTACTTCGTAATCTCGTTTCTTGGGTGTTTCTTCGTACACCTTTAGCTTTCGTTTTTTGTCCACTTGAAGTTCTTGTGTTTTGTTTTGTACTTGTGAAGTGGTTATTGGCTCTCTGTCCATTTTCTTTTTCTTTTTTGTAGAAAATTCTTCTGATTTGTTTCCGATATGAGTTGTTTTGTCGATGTTCTTGCTTTTGTTGGTTTCTGTGTGTTTATCTGCAGTATGTATTTGCTTGTGCTCTTTTTTGTTCTCACGGGATGCTGCGTACTTTGTTAGACGATTTCGTTTTTGTTCTAGAGTTTCAAAGTCACGTTCTTGCAGCATTTTCGCGTGATTTTCTTCTGTAGTTGCTGTAGTTTTTTGTTTCAGTGATTGTGTTTGTTCTACCTTTTGATTGACTGTGGTTATTGTTGTTGGTGAATCACTGATTTCATCCGAGTATGTGCTCAGATTCGTTAGGGGATCTGTTGAATCCAATTTATCCTTGAAATTCTGGTTTTTGATTTGTTTACTTTTGTTGTTTATTGCGCTTTCCGAGTTACTGTTTTCCCCTGTTGTGGTGGGCGTTGAGCTACTCGTATTCCATTTTGGTACTGCGACTGGTGCTATTATTTCAAGACTTGGGTTCGATTCTTTTTCAATGTTATGATTATTGGCGGTGGCTTTTAAGACATCCTTGTTGATGCAGGTTGAGACTGTTTTTGGACCGTTATTCGGTTTGTCTTTTCGGCCTGTTGTTTCAAAAATGCCAAATGAGGGTGTTACAAGTCTGGTCTCGCGTTTGTCATTAGCGTTTGCTTGATTTAGCACCAACATTACCGATGGCGTTTGGTGTTTCGTGGACACATTGTTTTTGATGTTTGTGGTCTCATTATTGTTTACTGTGTTTTGCTGGGTTTTTTCTTTATCAATTACTTTTCTGTCAACTGTTAAGTCGATGATGGTCTCTGTTTGTGTTCCTACTTGATATGTGTTGATAGACTTGTTTGGTTGATTAGACAGTGTTTCATTTATCGTTTCTGTGCGGTTGATGATCATGTCATTGCTGCTTGACTCTATTGTACCTTTATTGTTTGTGTAATTTCCTTTTGCTGTGATGTAACCTTCCAAGTATACTATTTTTGTCAGCAACATTGCTAGGATGACTTGTTGATCTTTTACTGCGTCATTCATGGTCTCATATAATTTGCAGAAGGGATTGAGTGAAATAGTTATGACAGACATAATTCCTTGTAGGTCCGTTTTTTTTGAGGATGCTTCTTGTACTGCGTTTGGCGTTTGTGGGCATGAGGTTCTGCCTGACTGATGTTCAAAGTCACTATGGCTTCTCCTGGGTGTTCGTGGATGATGAGAACCTCTTGCTTCCGTTTGTATTATTTTTTCTGTCGGAAAGATCCATTGAGGTCGATCTTTTATTTTATCCCCTTGCATGTCCAGTTCCGCTATCTTTAAATGTTTGTTTGGTTCTTTTGTTTCTGTCGCGTGATGACTGGTTGAGCGTGGGCTGAGACTTTGACTGGATGCAGCTCGTGATGGGGATACTTCTGACACAAGGGTCTGAGGTAGGCTTTCTTGTTCTTGTGTTTTTGCTATGACCGCAATGGCCTTTTGAGGCTCTTTAAGTTCTTTACTGCTTCGAATCGGTTGTTCATCGCTTGTCGCGCTCTCCTGGTCTGTGTTAAACGATGTTGAGTACACACCTTCTGTGGTGTCTTGATAAGGTGCATTTTTTCTGTTAGGTGTGTCTTCATCTATATTCATGGAGGGGCTGACTTTTGCCATTTGGCCTGTTGCATTCTCGTTATTTGCGTTTGTTTTTTTGCCGTCCTCAATAGTTGAGTCTGTTGATGTACTTCTTTGAACTGCGGTTTTGTCTGCTTGTGGCGATCGAACTTCAGGTGTGAGGTCCATTCTTCGTTGTTTTGCGTGTGGTATGTTTTCGCTTATGGCTGTTAACATTTCTGCATCAGAAATTTCCGTGAAGTTTCGTGATTTCTTCAGTAGCTGGAGTTCAAAAAAGTCAGTCAACATTCGCATAGTATTTGTTTTTTTTGCTTTCGCGATGCTTGCGCTTTTGCTCATCCGCTCTTTCACAGTGAGTGATGCGTTCTTAATGGATCGATTCACTTTGGATCTTGCATGCGTATTTGATTTAGTATTCTTTTGATTGGTTAGTTTGTGCAAACTTGATTGTCCGAATGTGGTTTCGCAACTGTCTCTGCTTCTTTTTTTCAAGTTTCGCTCTGATGTTAGTGCGCTTTCTACGCAATTCGTTTCTGGTGGAGCGTGTTCCGTACCGTTTGTGCTTTCCTGGAGGTTTTCTTCATTGTTTGAGGCGTGCACTAGGACTTTTACTTGTTGATGGGTCTTCGTTGATAATTGGTCATGAGTCTGTTTTTCAGGTTTTTTCTCTTTCTGTCTATACGGTTCACAGCTCTCTACTTCGATTACGGGTTGTGTGTCCTTCATGTGCACACGATCTTCATCCTCTGACGGCAGGTCAGAGGTGACTATAGACAATCCAGAGTTGGTAGAGCTTGATTGCAGCGTTTCTTCGACGTCTTCATTTTGAGGGCGTGTGTCTGTTCCCTCACTTTGCTCCAGGCTCTCTTCATGCATACACTCCAACCCCCCTCCGGGGGTTGGTGGTGTGGTTTGCTTGGGAGTGCCGAGTTGTGGGGCTGTAGACTTCTTGCCGTCCTTGCCGTCCTTGCTCTCTTCGTTTTCCAAATGTTTGCGATTTTGGACGCTGGTTATTGTTTCCTCGTTCGCGGTAGTTTCAAAGATTTTAGTGGGGGTGTGCGCAGACTTGTGGTTTCTTTCTAGATTGACTGTCCGCGGGCCGGTGTGCTCGCAACTTGTTTGTATGAGGGATATTGACGATGCATCGGTGACTTCAGAGGGAGCATCGTTCTTCTTTGTCGATCTATTTGTCTCGTCTCTTTCAATGGCTGCACCGGTTCTGGGCCCTCCTACTCCTTTCCTCGAGCTGCGAAGACGGCGCCCGTCATCTTCATCCATTTCTGGAATGAACAGATTTTGTGCACTGGGAACTTGGGTGCGTGTAATGAGTTAGTAAACTTCAATGCTAATGATTTTGAGTGGGATGGGTGTTGGAATTGGAGTTTATGGGCTGGATGCAAGGAGAGAAGGCTTAAGAGCTTGGAAGGGCTTACCGTGTGAGCTTGAGCTTCTCGGTCAGGTCGCTCCCGCTGCCCTCCGCCTGACCACGCCAGACCACTTAGACACCACTTCGCACCGCGCGCGCTCCGCGCCGCGGATGGTGTTTTGGAGTTGCTGCAGCTCCTCCTTCAAAATCGTGGCAATGGATAACAGACTCTGACCACGCCAGACAACTTAGACACCACTTCACACCCTTATTATGGCACTGTGCATGGGATGAAGTACCCCCTACATTATCTTAAAAGGATATTGAAGTCACAGAGGAGTCCCGTGACCAAACAGAGAAAACAGGCCAGAGGCCAAGCTCCTTTACAAGGCCACAGAACTCTAAGGCGACTTGCAATATAATGTTTACATACGGTAGGGGTATTTTATTCCTGCTCATACATAGCCACCACTGTTATCTCCTTTATCCGTGATCCCTTGCTTAAACTAATGTAAGAGATCTTACAGTTGTTGATACAATAATCAGTGCACAATCTGTTCGGATTCAAATTAATACTAATAGGACTGGCAATGTGCTGCAGTTTAAAACAATGCATCTAAAACCTATTTTGTGAGTTAACATAAATTATGCCATGCAGAAAGATTCTTGCTCCCCCATGTTAAACTCAGACAGTGCTCAAAACAAGCACACGTCCATATGTGTTTCCATGTCAAGGAATGGCTGCAAAGTCTCACAAAAAGATATTCCAGAAGAAGGAAATACTGAAAAGCTCATCACGGCTTTACTTAAGAGCTTCAGGGACAGCTTGAACTCTGGTTCATGCTGGCCCAAGCAGCAGGCGTTGTGACTTCTCAACTCTAATAACTGATGGCAGTTACAGTGGTGACACAGCAGCCTTACAAGTCTGCATAAGAGCCTGGAAATGATGTTCTTATTGCAGGCTAGTTGTGACATCACAACTGGCCTGCAATAAGAAAATGATATGATGGGTTATTTATAACACGCTTAATACGCAGAGGTTTCTAAGCGTGGACCCGGGGATCGAACTTGTGGTGCTCCGTGCCGTCTTCCAAGGCGAGCACTTGCCCCTGAGCCATCCCCCCGAGAAAATGACATCACAACTGCTGCATAATCAAGGATTTTGCTTGAGTTTTGACATCACAATGCCTGCTGCTTAAGCCAGTACAGATCACAACTCCAGCTGTCAATGTTGCTCTTAAGGTCATGGCAATCTTTTCAAATTTTGTGCTTGATAAATAGTTTTCTGTGGCACTTTACGGGTAGTACTCGACAACGACCCCTTTATGGAAGATTGTTTAATTTATGCACTTCTGCGGTTTAACACAGGTGAACACGAACTAGCATGGTTTGACTTATTTTAAAGCAAATTAAAACGTTTTTGTTAGATTCGTTTTATTAACCTGCTCAAACTATTTTTATGAAACACATTACAAGCTGCATGTTCGCTTTTTTAAAGCCAAACACATTCTACATTAATGACATGGAACACCTCTCACGGTAGATTAAGCAAAAGGCCAGGTAGTAAAGGAAATGACAGCGGGTGGCTATGTATTATAAGGAATAAAATACCCCCAACTGTACATAAAAAGGAGATTTACAATTCTCCTCGTAGTTCTATGACCTTACAAAGGAACTTGACCTCGTTCCTCTATTTGTTCAGGGACTGCAATGTCCTTATTACGCAGGGTAGGGGGGATACGTTCTCCCATATATCACAGGTCAGTAATGATGTGACAGACTGCAATAAGAACATAGTTCACAGGCGCTGATACAGGTGTTGAAGGTTGGCATGTATTATAACACCATTTCACCTTTGCTCTTGACACCAATATATCAAACACAACTCTTGTAAAGTCACTCCCAGGATGCAAGGACGACTCTACAAACCCTACTCACAGGGAATGCACCAGTTTGAACTATAACCCTGCTGTTTTCTGCAGCACATCACCCAGGGTCCACCTCCCTTCTATGCCTGCCAGGCCGGCGTGACTAGCAACTGCTTCATCATTTCTTACACGTTATCTCATCACACCAGAAATGAAGGCCATGGAGAAGCTCGCGTCCTATCAGCAGCAGGGCCGTGCTCAGTGTTCCTTGCAGCACCGTCGTCTCCACTTCCGGTAAAGCCAGGAGAACATCAACCCGCAAGCCTGTGTTTACAGTAAGGTTCTTCGATTCTTCTCTACCTCAATTACAGCAGGGAGTCTCCATGGAAACGGCACACTGCAGCCAAGAAGAAAATGGCCGCAGAGGCACCAGCAGCCTGTGCAAAACAGGCCCCTGACATGACCTAGCAAAGTGCAAAGTCCTGGAAACAAATTAGGAGCGAGCAGGAAAAGTGAGCCAAGCCACTACATCAGTGAACATTTTAAACCGAATGGGTCAAAATAAAATATTTTACATCGAACGTTTCTGAAGAAATTGGATAAAAGGCCTCCCGATGAATAGGCAATTTTGAGTGGAAACACGCGTTCAGATTCCACTTCTGCTACAGCAGACACCAGCTGTTCAAAGCAAAACTCTATTTATGAGTCCATCTGAACATTGTGCAAGGGACAGAAAGTCTGGATGCATGTCCAGTAACATGTATGCCCCATCACTGAAGCTGTACCTGGTAGAGCGCAGCACTACCGCATTGGGGGAAATGGCAATCATAAATCATGTGCCAGCAGAAATTCCCACTAACACCCCACCCCCGCCCACGTTAAGCCCACTGTCTGGCTGCTTTCTAACTGGGTTCCTCGAAAGGCCAATGGCTGTTTCACATCACCCTTAGACAATTGTCCTAGCAGTCTCAGCAGTGCCATGGTAGTTTTGCCCCAGTTCAGTACATTGACCATGCATGTTTCACAATGCCTCCATGCCACTAGAAAACGATCATTTAAAAGAAAGATGGCATACATGTTTTGTCAGTGTAAAAGTATTTATTTATTTATTTATTTGTTTGTTTCAGTTGTCAAACCGTCTTTCTTGGTCAGGGTTCCGTGATCAGAGATCTCAGAAACACCTGCCATGTTCACATTATTTCATTCCCTCGTTCTCTTCTTTCATCAGAGAAGCCAGGGGATTTGTAGCCGCCCTTGCTTGCCATCATATTCCTATTTTATATGTGCAAGTTTGTGGGTGTCGACAACTTCAGTCTTTGGTCTGATTTTCTTGACAAAACAGTTCACGGAGTTTCTGATGCATATATCCAGCCTGGACACTGGAGCCTTTTCACTTTCAGTCTTGCTTAGACATTGGCCAACAGGCAACCAGCATGCAGTTCAATGACTGTCACTTCTTAGACCTGGGGTGTTCTTCTAATGCATCTATCAGCCTGCACTTCAATGGACTCTTATCTTTCAGACCTACTAAGTCTAGTCCTTTTTAACCAACCGTAATTACAGAGTTAAGGTGAATAACCACATGTCGGATCCTGAGGTTACGTGGTGTTCTACAGGAAGCGTATATTTCTCGATTAATGTTTAATATCTAGCTACAGCCTTTGTATGACCTTTTATTAGACCTTGGAGTCCCTTTTCAAAATGATGCTGGCGACACGTAGCTTGTTTTCAAAAGAGAGGGTCATCATATTGACCATGTCAAGCATGTTTCATTCATCTTTCAAAAATGTGTAGTTGGACGGCCCCTAATTGGTTATGTCTGAATATGATGGTAAAAGCATTTGCTCCCCCCAAAGAGTTTAAAATGATAAAGTGAAATCTTTGGAGATTTTGTTGGATTCGTCCCTATCCATTACTTCTCAAATCAGAAATGTAGTGAGTTCCTGTAATTGGCATCTGATGACCCTCACAAAAATCTGACCTCTATTATCTGACTACCAGCATAGTACTGTTGGGTAAACATCGATTATCAGTTCAAAAATCGACTATTGCAATCCTTTGCACGTGGGTTCTACGATGTTTGCTGTCAAACGCTTGGAACCTCTTCAAAACATGGTCACAAAGATCGTTTCAAAAGGCCACAGGTGGCACCATATGATCGTGGTTCCTAAGAGGCTGCCTTGGCTCCCTGTGAACATTAAGTTCAAACTATTAATGATGGTTCACAAAGTGCTTTATGGCGCTGCTCCTCCAAGTACCAAACATCCCTTCCATTGGCATGTCTTCTCGACCACTACGCTTGAGTTTCCATTCTACATTTATCCTTTTAAAAAACATTGTGGTTATTGCTTGCCTTACACCCCAGATTCATTAGGCTGAGTGCTGCATGTTGCTATATGTGTTTATTCTGTGTTCTTTCCTCAAGGGTGGGTTTTGCCTAGTGTTTGTCTAGTTAGTTATTGTACATGATGTGTTTAATTAAAGTATATATATTTGAATAGAACCTTCATTGGACATTCCTTTATTTTGGACTGTTGTACTTTGCTGTTATTCACACCCCTATTGAGAGTATAGCCTTATCCCTGCCCACGTTACCACAAAAGGCAAAGGAGGTATATCTCTTAACTGTGCCTATTTCACCTTTATGATTGTGTTGGCTCTTGGTTTGTAGCAGCGCGAGTAGTCGCTGGCCTCTACTCATCCTTGTACTCCTGCAGGGCAGACGTCAATGTGTCACACTGATGCCAAAAGCCCCACAGGAAAACTGCAGGAAGGGAGCACCAGCTCCATCCGATGCAGAACATCAGGAAGAAGCTGGAATGCAGAAGCCACATCGGCCTACTGGAAGGCCTATGCGGAAGAACACCACATGGAGTTTAAAAGTACGCGGCCTCTCCAGGGAAAAAGGAGGAGGGCGAAAAGGCCAAACGAGACACCCAAGGCAGGGTGAGAGAAGCCAGGCCCCCACCCCCTTGAGTGTGAGAGAAACCAGACCCTGGGTGAGGGAAAGGGGAGGGAGAGAAACAGCACCCTAGGGCAGAGTGAGAGAAACCAGACCCCAAGGAGGGGAGATAGAAACCAGATGCCAAGGCAGTTGAGAAACACCTAACCCCAAGGCAGGATGGGAGACCCCAGAGCCCAGGGAAAGAAAAAAACTAGGGAACAACTTACTGGACAAAGTCCCACAGGATTCCTTGGTGGAGAGTCCAAGGAGAATTGCTGGTCTCGATAGGTCAAAATAGGTTTCTGGACAGAGACTTTGTAGGCCATTCAGACAAGCACTCTTTTAGTCTTCTTTCTTTTCTTGAGAGTAGGACTGAGACACTTAGGGACAGCTTACATTTTGGGTGTTCAAATAAGCAAATACTTAACCCAAAATGCCACCTTGTCCGTCTTATGAGTTAACACAGTAGCCGGGTACATACAGGCAACTAATTCACCTTTCCTGAGCACTTATGGGGGAACAATGTTACATGTCATTTGACTCTGGCAGTCATCCTGCTGCAGTGGGAGCTGAGTTCTGGGGGCATGAATGATGGCACATTCTGGTCATGAGAGCTCCTCACGGCTGTGGGTTCCAGGCTTGCAACAAATGCTTCAAGTGGCCCATGGCATCTCGTCCCTCTCTTTTGTTTTCCAACTATATTCACCTTTTACATAGTTTATTTGTGTCTGAACCAAACCTTCAATCTATGCTGGGCAGTTCCTGGATTACTATTCTGGAGATTTCCCCAAGGAAAAATATAAAGGCAGTCCCGGGTCACAAGCCACCACGATTTAAGTGGGTGGGTAGATCACATATCAAGCCCATCACACACCCGAACACTCTTGGGACCGTTTGTGTCATTAAATGGAGGTGTAAAAGCAAGGTGCAACGCTTGTACACCCTCATTTAAGGGAGTGCCCCATTTCCTTACTTTTCTAAGGCATAGGTTGGCAACAAAGCAGAGTTTGCATCTGCACTTTGCTTTCCTCCTGTGTCTCGGAAAAGCACTTACGCCTGCAGGAGATTTTCATGCAGTCGTAACACCAATGGATTGCAATGAACTATGCCTTGCATTGCACCTGGTAAATAGCAGACAGGTTCCAATGGAATCCATTATAAAACTCTGCCTGCAAAGCCTCATTTCCAGACAGCGTTCTTTATTTCTCAGAAAGCAGAGAGTGAAAGTGAAGCGTATAGGTGATTTCATCTTCATTTCAAATAAGATGAAGAGGACCCAACAGCATGTAAGTACTATCCATTTAGCTTTTTTTTTAATGACCCCCTATGTTTTATTAACTACCTCCTGCGCTTTTTAACTGCCTTACATAATAAATGCATGTCCGTTTTAAATCCAAAAACTGATCTATGGTCCACGTTAAAAGATCTGCATGCACTGAATCCATCACAAAACATGCATGTGTCGTCTTCATCATGTATTCTCTAAGTCTGCAGCATTTGCACGTTCTTTCTCTTCCCCTTACTTTTTCTCCAATCTTCTTCCTCCACAGACTGAGGTCAGGCTACGCCGGGTGCAAGGTACAAAATGCTAACGTACAGAAAAACGCAGGCACTCTGAGATCGCTACGGTAATGGTTTGGTGCAGTTCAAAAGCCTTGTAACATAACATAGCATAACATAACAGTGGCTGGCTTTTTTATGGAAAGCATGTTACAGCGGTATCAGGTATCAGGTAATAATATCGCCACATATATGGTCGCCGTAAATAATACAAAAACAAAAAATGTGGGGGTTGCAGGGGTGTCCCCCGCATGTTCCATGCAATAATGTTGCCACAAAAAACGACCATTTTTCGGCGATATTTTTGTATGGCGATATTATTGTGGCGACATTATTACATGGAACCGTTACAGCCTACAATTCAATATTCCCTTTACTCTTTCAATACATTTTAGACTTTGGCTGGTTTATTGGACCACACGTTGCAGCATGCATTCAGTGACATGTGAACACCTGCCGCAAAAAACAGGTCAGTGCAAAACATTGCACGAAAGAACATCGCAGTGTATAAGACACCACCAGGAAAAACACTGCCTTCAAAAACACCAACCCTTGGAAAATCATTGCAGGCAGAAAGTGGACACATTGTCAGCAGCAACAGCATGGTTTCACATCTGCAGACAAGTTAATAGTGGGCAAAGTGCGTATGGCACAGAGGAGATCGAGAGGGAACACGAAGGTAGACGGGCAGAATCAAAGGGAGCAAAGGAAGAAAGGTTTTTTTGTGCTCTACCGTATAAAGAGAGTAACATTAGGAGCCATGACAAGATGGTAAACGGGGGACTGTAGAGGTATTTTTGGTTGATATATCATTCTTTTCACTAAGCAGCAATCACTTATCTAACAAAACCTAGTTTAAATGCCCACGTAACAAGGGCACAAAAAACAGGTTATATTTTATGATTAAAACTCAAATGTATTAAAATACATCAAAGATGGTCCCCTTACATAATGCAGGAGAAGTGACCATAATACACAATGATGATTTGTTTACGCAATTAGAATCGACCTTCCTGTGACAATCGCTCTTTGAAGTAGCACACATACATTCAATCACCATAATGTCTAGTAAATATATTTATAACATTGCTAATCCCACATAATACAAGGCCATTTCTAAGCATTACTTAATTCTATAATCATAATGTTGTTTATCAGCAGTAGGTTACATCTCTCTTCAGTTACCATTTACACTAAATCAACTTCAACAAGTTAATAAAAAATCAAGAACATTCAATGTATTGTATTCATTTTCAAAACAAGTATTGGTACTAGAGATAATTTGCACACAAAAATCACATTGATATGCATATATTTACATAATTTTGCCCCCATATATGAATGCAATGTTGTGGGTTCCTAGCCTATTTGCATGCAATATAAATGCAGGCTAGAATGAGTTTGATTTAATTCAGCAGGTTTAGGTTAGAAACGCTATGCTATCACTTTAGAATGCACATGATATTGGTTCACCCACCTAACCTAGGAGAGTATTCGGGGGATTTTCTAATGTAAGAATTACGTGAGGGGTCAGAAATGTGAGGCAGACAACTTTGGGAAGATTTTTCAAAAGACGACATTTTATTAACTCAAAAGGTTGGACAAACACGTCACTATCTCTATCCTGATGAGGATTTCCCTGCCTAAAATAAATTAAAGAAAACACTCCAACAAAAGGATTCTGTCCCTCACACTTGTACATGCAATAACTCAACATGGTAATATATAGAAATTCAAACAGGTCAAACGGATTAGTAATGTTCACAACTTGATAACAGTTTCTCCTTATGATCTGGGTGAATTCCGCTTCCCCAGATTTCAGCAGGATTCTTTTCAACAGTTCCAAAAAGATAAGGAAGTCCTGTCTTGTAACAAGGTTTCACTTCAGTTCTTTTAGTTTCAATTTGTCAACAAAAGTTCCAACTTGACACAAAAAGTTCCTCCTTGAATTCAGTTCAATATGATCCAACAAGGTTTCCTTCCTTCTTCTTGTGACGAAGAATTCAAAATAACTTCTTCTCATCAATAAAAGAATGTTTTCATAGTTCCTTAGGATAAACACAAATGTCTTTGTTAGGATAATCCTGCAATCACTCCCAAAACCTCTGGTTCCACGATGTTAGATGAATTTGCAACAGTGTATTCACACTTGCTTCAGTGATATACATTTTGTCATGATGCTTCAATAACAGTTCAACAAAATATTCCAGTGGTTCTGCTACTTCTTCTTCAAGACACACCAGAGTACTTCAACGAAGTGCCGGAAGGCACGAGCCGGCAACCCCTTGTTTAAGGCACCCCTTTAAAGGCACATATCTTGTCTGTGCCTCCAGTTTGTAGACGCTGCGGAACGGGCAGGAGCCCCTTCCATTTGCTGCATGCTCAGCTAGGAACATTTAGGAACAGCTGATTGTATTCTGCGTCCTCCTTGAACGACGGAGCTTGCCTTACAAGGCCATCCAAGCAGCCCCAACGAATCAGAAGCCCCAACCCAAGAGGATCGCCCATCTGCTCTACCTTCTTCATGTTCGATTCCAGCCTGATGCAAAATGACATTTGTTTTCCTTTCGGCTACGGAGAAAACGGCATGATGCTCCTTAAGATTACTGGCGCTCCGATGTTGTCTTTGGTCGCCTAGCAACTGCGCTTGCAGGCCATTGGTGTTGGGTCTGCATATACGTGGCACGGCCCCGCCGGAAGGCGCGAGCCGGCAACCCCTTGTTTAAGACACCCCTTTAAAGGCACATATCCTGTCCGTGCCTGTCGGTGCCAGGAGGCTCCGAGGTCCGCCCGCCTCCAGAACACTAAATATCCCTGTCCACGGAGCTAACCTCACCACATTGGCACGGAGCATTCTCTCAAGGTAAGAGACCGCTAGCCTGTTATGACCAAGCCACCGCCCACTGCTACATTCTGAACGAGCACCGAAAACGTTACTTGTACTAACATTACCGGCTGTACCGACGACGCGAGGTCTGGTATAGCCCCCAGCTACGCCCATTGACTTATACCTCAAGCTACCTTCCAAGTACAGCCCCCCTACATCCAATCTGTGTAAAGCTACTTATTTTTCTTTCCTTTATGTTAACCTATAACATTTGTAACCGTTGTAAGGCCACTTCACAAACTTCCAGGGCACATCTTGCATAATGGACTAATTGTCAACGATAGCTTACCAGCTAGCTCATTGTTGTCCTTACATACTTCGGGTCACTCCCGAATAATCACGTGCTCATTACCAATGCTGTCGCTCATCTGTACGTTATCTACGTAATTCCTCATGCAACTGCCATACGAATCGTAGACACTATGCTCATAACAATAGCTCATATATGGCGTGTGAATGCTAATCAACCTGCACATCCTATTGTTAGGCTCTCGCTCACACTAGCCTTTCTCTGTTTACTATTGTCTCACTTGTATGTATGATTTCGAACTAGCCTATGTCACCAACCTAGATATGCTACATATTCTTTAATATTAACGTATGCTCACTCAATTGCTAATATACAGTATTCAGTATCTGACCTGCGCCCTCTTAGCCTCAGGTGCACTCTTAGCCTCAGGTTGCCCCTGAGCCAATGACACGCTTGTTATTGAATGTAACATATGCATAGTATTTACATTTTACCTATATGTCGCATAACACCCCTGAGGTGTGGCCCTCACTACTGCTAGTTGTGCTATTCACTGTTAACAAAATATCCATTCTGATCCTACTCAGGACACAGCGATACTAGACCACCTGCCCTGAGTGAAATTATGCTAAATTCGGAACTAGCCTATTGGTAAATACCACCACTCCTGGCAAGCATCACGTAATCACTTGCTATGAATGTACCTATCTGCCTACTTGTAACCTGCTAACCTGTGACTGCCACTTTACCAAATGTACTTTTGCCATTAGGGGTCCATCTATCATCTAGAGCCCTAAACCCTATTCTATCGAGATCCATTAGACCATTCCCATTGAGTCTATCCACCTTTTTATTTTCTTTTCTTTCCTACTCTCCATATCGCCATTGCCATAACCTAATCCAGCTTGGCATACAGCCTACAATATTATTACATTACAACTATAACATTGTAGTACAATAAGTAATATGCACACCATAAAGATTCATCTAACTTATACACTCTTCACCCTACTCTGGGCCATCATAATAATGACCTGCATTAACCCCACACCCTGCCCTCTGCAGGAGAGAAACGCCCGATTCTGAGCAAGACTGCCATGGATCTACGAACCTAAGATTAATGGAAGCAGACCCCCGATTATCAAGCACAACTCCCTTGCCACTGACCTAAACCCGTCTGCTCTAGCCTCTGAAGCAATGCAAAAACCTCAGACCCACTGCATCACCTACTCGCTTCACAACCAAAAGAGAACTAAGCATCCTAAAATAAGACCCATCCAAGAGCGGAATAAAAAGACAACTATTTCAGGAGCCGTCATCAGCGCAAGATCTCTTAATGCGCATACTACCGAAATTGCTGATATACTCACCACTGATGACCTAGACTTTATGGCTGTCACTGAGTCCTGGCTTCATGATGCAGCAGGTCCCACACTCATGATATACCAGACAATTACCATATACTCAGAGTTGACAGACCTAACACTAGAGGAGGCGGCCTCGCTATCATAGCCAAAACCAAACTGGCATTCGGGCTAACCACACCCCCTGAAATTAAATCATGTGAACTACTAGCAGCCAAACTACCCATCTCCAATAATAGCACACTAACTATTCTCCTAGTGTGCAGACCACCCGGACCAATAGGCACCTTTGAGGACCTCTCCAGTCTCCTCACTAATAATACTAAGGGCTCCAAACAGCTCTTATTACTAGGTGACGTCAATTTGGGCTTCAATGATGCTGAGGACAAACAAGCCCAATCCATTGAAACTATTTTACTTGAACATCGCTTGACCCAAAAAGTCCTCGCTCCAACGCACATAAAAAGGCGTACATTAGACTGGGTAGCCAATCTGAACTGCTCCATCACCATTACTAAAACAACCCCACACGCTTGGACTGATCACCATCTTATTGTTTTTTCGTCTACTATAGAGCCTCAAAAGCTGAAAAATCTCAAAACAGTACAACCACTCCCAACTAGAAGTAAAGAAGAAATTACTGTTGAAAAATTGCTTCCTCTCCTCTTACCAGCTCTCTCCGTTAACACTAATAATTCTAAACCGAACACTCTAGTTGAGACTTTCAACAACACCTTGTCCAAGGCCTTGGACACTATTGCTCCAGTCAAACTACGCAAAAGCAAACAAAAGTCCCACCTCAATACATGGTTCACACCCCAGCTCAAAGAACTACGGATCCAAAAAAGGAAACTCTGAGACATTTGAAGACACTCACCAATGGTTGAGAACAAAACCCTACTATTTAACTTTGCCAATATATACAAGAAAGAAATAATACAAAACAAAAGGAATACATTTAATGATAGAATCATCAAGGCCAACTCCAATTCCAAGGAGCTCTTCACCATCCTTCGGGAAATGGAAAATCCTATTGCACCTACAGATAATGTATCGAAAGACAAACAATGGTGTACTACTATCCAAAATGCCTTATCAAATAAAAAAGCATCCCTGCGCTCCACAGAGATGCACACTACCCCACCGGCTGAAACACAGAGTATCGATAAACCTTTCAGATTAACTAATATTTCCATACTGGAAACAGAAAAGGTTATATTATCTCTGGAACCGTCCAATTGCCAGGGTGATAGCTGCCCTGCACAAATAATTAAGGATGCAGCTAGAGACCTAGCACCCTTTATCTCTAAGCTAATTAATGCTTCCTTTAAGTCGAGCATTGTCCCTATTAACCTCGAACAGTCCTGGGTGCTACCACTCCTTAAGAAACAGTCTAGATCCGGCTATCCCTACCAACTATAGACTCATCACTACGGTCCCATTCCTCCTCAAAATCATCGATAGAGTAGCCTACCCCCAAATCCAAAATTACTTGGAGGCTAACCAACTACTAGGATCTCACCAATCCAGATTCAGACCACAACACCGGATTCAGACCACAGCACAGCACTGAAACGGCTCTAATTGACCTTAAGGCACAAATCGACGAGTTGAAGGATAAAGGTAAAACAGCTATGCTACTCCTCCCTGATCTATCAGCAGCCTTTGACCTGGTGCAGTGTTATGCAAACACCTAGCGTCAGCTGCCCATTTCTCGGGTGAATTTATAGCTTGGGTACAATACTTCCTAGCTAACCATACGATGAGAGTGTTCTCCCCCTCAGCCTTAGCAGACCCAATCCAAATTACCTGTGGTGTCCCACAAGGTTCATGTGTCTCACCGAAAATGTATAACATTTTTACCAAGCCACTCTTTGACAAAATGGACAGACTGGGTGTCACATATACGAATTATGCCGGCGACACCCAGATTCTCAAAACCCTTTCGGGCAACTTTGTCGAAGACACGGCTCTGGTAAATAAGATATACCTCCTCATTCAGGCATGGATGGCCTCACACGGCCTTTGCCTAAATGATGACAAAACTGAAATCCTGATTCTGGGTTCTGACTCCAACCTCAAAAAACGAAGCCCGAGCTACGCTGACTTCAACATTGATGGCAATGTTATCAAAGTAGTAACCGAGGTAAAAACACTAGGTTTTTAGCTTGACTCCACATTATCTCTCAAAAAACAAGTTAGCTCCATGGCTTCTTCTACAGCATATGCCTGTAAATTGATTAGGGCCAGCAGACCCTATTTATCCAAAACAAACTGCATTACGCTTGCCAATGCACTAATAATGTCCAAGCTTGATTATTGTAATGCCCTATATGCAGGCGCTAACACAAATATCAGAAACAAAATGCAAATACTGCAAAATAATGCCCTAAGAGCAGCTCTGCACATACCCCCTAGAGAGCATATATCTAACATTAGAAAATACCACCACTGGCTAAAAATTTGCGATACAATACTCCTTAAAACAGTATCCCTTACTTTCAAAGGACTCAACAATGCTGCGCCTTCCTATATCGCTGCCAGACTGACCAGAAGAACCTCTACTCACCACACTAGAGCCTCTAACCATCTTTGCCTAGAAATTCCAAGGTTCAGACTGTCCAAAGCTGGAGGAGCTACCTTCCCAGTCAAAGCAGCTCTCGCCTGGAATGCACTACCCACTGCCTTGAGAGAGGACCAGCTCTACTCTAGATTTAGACGCAACCTTCTGAACTGGCTTCGCACTAAGGATATCTCATATGAACCTCCACCCACTACTGAACGCCACTCTGGACTCTATCTTTATAATACTCTGTTAATATATTTACCTTGTATTGAAGACTATCTACCCTCCAACCTCAACTCTATGTACCATGAATATATGTAATGTATGTATTGTAATGTATGTATGTATGTATTGTATGTATGTATTGTAATAACCATATGCTGTAACTAAGATTCAAATATTCTTGTAACTGTTGCGCCCTGCTACCTGAGGGTTTGGTGCACATTATCAAATAAATAAACAAACAAACGACTTCTGCCTGGTCTACTCATCTGCCAGGCCTATACTATAGGGTCCTTTGTCCTGGTGTACTTCCTTACCAGGACTGGAAAAACGACTACTATTTCTACACTTACTCTCGTGGTAAGGTTTATCTTCATGCAACTTACATTTTAAAGCCCCTCGCTTACTTAGAACTGGGAATCTTTCACATTTGATTGTATTTTAAAGTGCTTAACTAACGTGATGTGATGATGTTTTAGAAACTGTGTCCTACGATCTTAAACGTTTTTCGGGACACCGCTGAGGTGGACAGCCCTCTTTCTACTTCCTCGAATGGGTGGCTTGGCATTTATGTGCCAGTGCACATGCCCGCGCAGTGGACGGGCGCAGCGGGAGCACCGTCAGCACACCAAAGGCGCGCTTAAGGCAATCCTGTCTATGCCCGTCCATCTCCCGGATGTGCAGGATGAAAGGCTACATTTTACTGGAAGGTCTCTCCTGGACCTTGTTCCTATGAATACTATCCTCCCCAGTGGCTGGAAAGGGGATATGGAACTAGTAAAGATATGTAAAAGACAACTCCCCACCGTGCAGGCTCCTAGCCGTAAAGATGCAGTGCTGATGCTGCTTAATACTCGTTCCTTACCTGCAGACACAGCTGAGGTCCATGACCTCCTGTTAGATCATCTTCCGGAGTTTTTCACTGGCACAGGCAATTCCGATGATTATAAAATAATTAACCTCTCATCACACGTTGGTGGTGGGGTGGCAGTTATTTTTAAATCTGTATATATTGTCTCCAGACATAGCCTCAATCACGATCTAAATATGGAAGACTTGTTGGTTAAATGCATAAATACTCTGCGTCTGACCTATCATCTCCTTCTTGTCTATCATCCTCCTGGCTCATATGTAGGGTTTCTTGACGCATTTGTTGACCTGGTGGCTGAACGTCTGTTGAAATATACTAATTTGATTGCTCTAGGTGATTTCAACCTAAAATCCAACACCCCAAGACATCCTGTGCTTGATCATTTTTTCACTAGTCTAAATGATCTTAACATCCAGCAGCTGGTCGCAGAACCCACTCATAAATTGGGTAATACTCTAGACCTAGTGCTTGCTAATGTCAGCCTGGTGGCCGTCTCCTCTGTAGAACAGATACTTTGGTCCGACCATTTCTTGGTTACATGTACACTTAAAAACAACCATGCCCTGCCTAAAACTCGCCCATCGCAAGTTTGCCAACGTGGCTGGTGTTCTGCAGATCTGCAGGGTTTCTCTAAACTGGTCAAAAGTAAATACCAGGAATGCTCTCATCCCTCATTCTCCACGTTATCCTGCTCCCTGAGCGAAGCTGCGGACATATTCGCCCCTAGTCGGCTCATCCAACCACACAGACTTCCCACTCAGCCCTGGTTTACCCCCACACTTATCGCTGCACGCCATAATCTTAAGCAGACAGAACGCAGGTGGCGCATTGTTTATGACCTCAATCCTAAAGCTCAATACAAAGCTTGTTCTCCTGCTTATTTCTCTGGTATTCGTAAAGCGAAAAAACTGTACTTCACTCAGACTGTGGAGTCGGCCCTCTGCCAACCCAAGGCTCTTTTTTCGGCAGTCAGCTCTTTATCCTCCTCTGAGAAAATCACACCTGTTACCCTCAACACAGGACTGCTGCAATTCCTTAGCCCAATTTTTCATATCTAAGATTGAGGCTATTCGGTCTACCATCCAAACGTCCCTGGTGACTTCCACTCTCAATGACGGGCCCACCGTAATGGGCAGGCCACCTGAAGTAAAATAGTGGTCTTATTTTCAACTCTTCTCTGAGGGAACAGTCATGGGGGCAATACAGCACATTAAATCTGGCTCCCCCTCTGACGTGGTGCCACTAGTAGTCATGAAAAAAATCACTGGTGACATCTCAATGGAATTTACCGCATCGGTCAATGCTTCTTGTCAGATGGGGGTCATCCTGGCTGAACTTTAAAACGCCACTGTGATTCCCCTTCTGAAGAAGCCTTTGCTTGACCTCTCCCTTCTTCCCAATTTCCGTCCTATTTCCCTCCTTCTGTTTCCTATGAAACTGTTGGAATCCTTGGTCTCCCCCCTTCTCTCCACCTTTCTAGAGTCATCCCCATTGCTTGATCCTGCCCAATCCGGCTTTAGGCCTGACCGGGGCACGGAAAGCATAT
This sequence comes from Ambystoma mexicanum, assembly GCF_040938575.1. Taxonomy (NCBI): domain Eukaryota; kingdom Metazoa; phylum Chordata; class Amphibia; order Caudata; family Ambystomatidae; genus Ambystoma; species Ambystoma mexicanum. The sequence continues at coordinate 1,014,341,160 of NC_090924.1, read as the reverse complement.
TGGTGTCGGTTCAGGATGACATGGCCAGGCTGGTTGATGCTGGTGGGGTGGGGGCTCTGATTTTGTTAGATCTTTCAGCAGCCTTTGCTACTGTTGACCACCCCACCCTGATGACCCGCTTGTCCCAGATTGGGATTGCAGGTCAGGTCCTAGCATGGTTCTTGTCATTCCTGGCCGACCACGCTCAGGTTCTCTCTCTTCCACCCTATCTCTCCTGTTCCTTCCACCTCACTTGTGGCATTCCACAAGGCTCTGCCATATCGCCCATTCTCTTCAACATATACATCTGGCCCCTCATTTGTCTCATCCTCTCCCTTGGCGTCAGGTGCTATTCTTATGCCGACGACACCCAGTTTCTGATTCTTCTTGATCTAGCTCCTACTGAGGTGTCGTGCCATCAGTGCCTGTCGGCTGTAGGTGAGTGGATGGGCTGAAACTGGCTGAAGCTGAATGGGGACAAGACAGAGGTGATGGTGGTGGGTGCCCCCCCCGACCCCTCACTCTGGGTGTCCACTTTCTGGCCCTCCTTTCTGGGCCCTTTACCTGTCCCCGTGACAAAGGTTAAGAATCTCGATATAACCCTCTCTGCTTCGCTATCCATGCATGACCAAGTCTCAGCTGTGTGCAAAGTAGGTCATTATCATCTTAAGATATTGAAGAGGGTTCTTCCGCTTCTACCAGTGTCTCTCCATCCTCCGTTTGTTGCAGCCATGGTGCTCAGCCGACTGGACTACTGTAACTCATCATATCTTGCACACCCCAAAGGCTTAATCCAGTAGCTTCAGCACCTTCAAACTCTGGCTGCACGTGTTGCTACCGGTGCACATATCACTCTGGTACTTCGTGCCTTACACTGGCTCCCTGTTGGTCAGCAAATTGAGTTTAAGTCACTCTGCATAGTCCACCGAGCGCTTCATGGACTGGGGGCAGAATATCTTCAGTCTAATGTGTCCGTTACTATCCCTCCCAGCCGTTGCGCTCTTCAACAGCCAATCTGCTAGTAGTTCCCTCATACCATCGTGAACGGATAGGAGGTCGGACTTTTTCGGTGGCTGCGGCTCAAATGTGGAACAACCTACCACCTATGATTAGGGCTATACCTAACCATTTAGCTTTCAGAAAATCTTTGAAAACCCTGCTATTCTAATCTTGTATCGGCATATAATTGGTATTCCTCCCTCTCTCTTTCCTAGCACCAAGATACCTCTGGTGGCTTTGTGCTTTAAATGTATACATAACATAACATAACTTAGAAGACTTTATAATGTGATCAACAACAAATTCCACTAGTTCTTTGGGGAAAACACTTAACATATTGGGGCAGTTTGCTTCACACTTCTGTTTACATATTGGGGCAGTTTGCTTCGCACTTCTGTTTACCACATGCAGTGCAGGATTGCTTCTGTACGCCTTTTGTAAGACGGGCAGCCTTCCTCTCACTTTGGTTTTCCCCCTCTTGCATCAACCAAGTTCTTATATTGGCTCCTTCTCACTTCTGCTCTTTGTTTGTTTAGGCAATGCTTGTTTAGGTCATATCCCTCTATTTCCTCTTTCCTCTTCTGACAATGGGGTTTCCAGACAAGTGGAGTGTTTAGTGTTCCCTTCTGGCTTCGACAACTATGGTTTATGATCTTTTCTAGCAAGGTCACCCCTTTGTGCTGTTTGTAATTATTCAGATCTTTTAATTCACAGTTACAATTGGCTGATTTGTTTGCCAAACTCGGATTCTGCCCCTTTAGCCACTTCACATTCCCTTGGTATGCAAAAGAATTATCTGCATGTTTTACATCAGTTCAATATGCTTCAGATTGGAGTTTCTTCCACTCTACTGCTTTTACATTAGTTTGGTATTCAGAAGACCCGCTGTGAGCCAGTGGGCGGTTACAGAGCACTCTGGGGCCACAATGATTAAGTGAACTCACCGGCTTTGCTTGACAGGTCCACTCGCCTCACTGCTCTTGGGTTCCTGGCTTCCTCTGCTCCCGACGTCAGGGAAAACCATCTCGCTTAGTTTCCCACATTCCGTGCTGAGCAGAATATGAGCATTCCATGCACGTAAGGATCTCCGGTGCTCGCCTTGCTGGGGGAAGGCTTCTTGGTTTCATGCTTCCCGCCACGCTACCCCTGCAACCACGATCTTCAGGGTGGAAGTTTGAAACAATAACACGTCCTGCTGCGTGTGTTCTGCAATGACGATCTCTTCAGGAGGAAAGCTTGTACTGGTAACGCTTTGCGCTTCACAATCTGTTCACCACAGGTCTCCAAAGGAAAATACTCTCTCAGAACCGACATCTGTATTCCAAGCCAAGCTGGTTCCGGCATCTCTGTGTTCTTTCAGCTGCAACCCCTGCACTGTGGAGTTTCTGCCTTCACTCCACCTGCGACTGCTCCTCCTCTCTATGGCCTGCGCCTCAGGGGGCCTTTAATGCCTCTCAGTCTCCCTCAGGTGTGGGTCATTACAACTAATAGGCTGCAACTTGCAGTCTCTGGCCTCTACAGTCCTCTTCTTCGTCCCAGTACTTTGGGAATTATGGGACTTGGAGGCCATAATGTGAACATTATCCTTTCTAATGGAAATATCAACACCATGTTAATTTCTGTCCTTTTTTATATTTCTTAAGGGAATATTATAAAGATTCCAGGGAAGATTTGGCTTTACAGAAGGATTTTCAAGAATATTTAAAAACTCATCTTTATTATTCCCCTATAGGTCATAGGAGTCTCGTTTTTAAGAATGTCAATGGCTTCAAAAGCGTTTTTCTTACTCCCAACACATAACTGGTGATGGTGGTTTTCACCGACACTCAGGTAGTTAGCTTGGGAAAACAAAGCTAACTGTGTGAGGCAAAAAACCTGGGTGTCATCTTCAACTTCTCTGTCTCCTTCTCACCTCATATCGCTGATCGTGTCAAGAAATTTCATTTTCAGCTTCACCTCCTTAGAGGCATCTCCCTTTCCTCACCTTCCCCCAGAAACTCAATGTCTCCTGAGCTCTGGTTCTCTCCAGGTTGGACTACTGCAACAGCCTCTTCTTAATCTGCCTCATTCTTCCATTCGCCATCTTCAACTAATCCAGAATAGGACTGGAAGACATATCCTTGGTCTCAAGCCCAGGAACCACATCTCTCCAGCCCTGCGGGTGCAAGGATCAAATTCCAGAACCTCTGCATCATCCACAAGGCTTTCAGTGGCCTGGGACCTCACTACATCCTTCTCTCTCTCTCTCTCTCTCTCTCTCTCTCTCTCTCTCTCTCTCTCTCTCTCTCTCTCTCTCTCTCTTTCTCTCTCTCTAAATCCCATCTTCGGTCTTCTAGCTCTAACTCTCTGCAGGTCAGATGTTTCACCAAGCAGAGGGTGGGGGTAGATCTCTATCTTGGGCAGGAGCCTCCGTCTGCAACAGCTCCCCGCTCCTCTCTGTCTTGAGACTGACCTCCTTAATTTCTGGAAGCTTCTCAAGACCTTACCTTTCTCCTCCTCCTTCCCTCTCCACCTGTCCTGTTAGTTTCCACCTGCCTCTATGTCTGGTTGCATGTATCCCTCCTGAGCCTTACTGCAGCCAGGCCCTCCTTCGACCAGTCTTCCCCCTCACCTCTTTTACTTGCCCTCGGGCACCCTTCCCTGACTATCCTACTGAGGCTGGTTCACCCCCCTCTTTCGCACGAATTGACCCCCCCTTCTTCCTCGAGCACTTGCTCTCCTGGGCCCCCTTACCATTTTCTCAGCCCTGTACCCCCTCTCCCTTGCACTTCTCCTTCTTCCCCTCTCCCTGCACTTCCTGTTACTGCACTTGAACGATTCGAATATCACAAGCCCTAGTTGGACCATTATTGTTATTTTCTCCTCTGTCCCCCTGCCCCCCCCCCCCCCGCTTTTGGTGCCTGGAAACAGTATTTGATGTATAGGCACCATACACATGTTCAATAAATAAATAAATAAAAGCTCTCTCTGACAACACGCCATTACATATTCTGGTATCAATTATCTTTCCTTCCTTGAGGAAGACAAATACTGCATCTCATCCTACAAATTCCTCCTATTCCCCTGAGGACCTTCTCCTCCAATGTGATCCTCCCGGCTAATACCGCCCCCAGGGTCAGGATCAAGAAAAGTCTGCCTTTCCCTGGCCACCTGGGAGGGGACTTTAGGCAGGGTTTCTGTGAGGACTCTGCAGAAGGCACAGCAATGGGTTCCCCTCTATTTTCACTCCACAAAGCATTTCCATTGGCACAGGATTCTTTTTTGCTCTACTATATAAGGCCAAGAGACGCCCTCTCATTCTCAAATTCCTTTGAAGTATATATGGCTTTTACAGATCACATAATTATCAACCATTTATTTATTAGACTATGGTGCGTGCACATTCGAAACACAGCCCAAAATCTACTATATTTGTGAAAAGGCTTTCAGATGCAATTGAATAGGATTGAAATTTACAAACAACTGCACTTAGGCTGCACAGAAGTGCTTTCAGTATTACACTATGCAATACAATTCAAATGTGTATTTTTGATTTAGAGTGAAAAGATATCTCACTTGGTTTTAAATGATGTGAGAATGCAGAGGGAATTTGCCACAACAATACCAATATGTTCTAACTAGAATGAGCACCCCTAGTGGAAATCCCCTTCCAAATTGCCTCTCAACCCAGGGACTTAGCAATGCAATGATTCTAGGTGGTTTATCTATTTGCATGTGGGAAATTTCCATGCTCTGTTTGAAATATTCTTTAGGGCACTGAGTCAGAATGTGCACTCATGAGTTTTCAAAATAACTCCCAGTCAGCCTCTCCTCCCTCTTGGAAAGCAAGTCTGCTCCAAATAATAATCTCCTCATGGATAGGGCCCAGTTTTCCAGTTAATGTCCAGGTTCTGCATTCAGATATCTAACAGCTGGGAACCCTTCTGTGCAGCGCTAGGTTGCAGAGTGAGATTCCATTCCCTTTGTGATCCTGCTTTTTATAATCAGTCAGCTTTCCATGCTTTGTCATGATTATGTTTGGTTGATGAAATCTTTTTATTGGCTTCCTCAATAGCCAGACACTCCACTAGAATACATATACCCATGTCTTTTCATAGGCTAATCACAATTTTCTATATATGTGAACAGACAATAAAGTGGGGGCTAATTTGCTCTTAATTCTTTTGAATTCAAAATCATTTGTATGCCATATTTTCTTGTGGCAAATCTAATTAGTAATGAATAAGAAGAGATTAGTAATATCCGGACTACTGAGGACCAAACAGCCAACTACTCAAAGAACACCAATGGTTAATAACATTGAATCTCTAGGAAAACAAATCGCTTTTTTAGAAGATCATGACACACTAGAAGAAGTAAGAAAAAGAAACCCACCTTGCAAACCACAACAGGTGAAGAAAATTAAATGTAAATATTTCTGACCATCAAGTAACTCGATTTCAGACACAGACTCTACAAAAGGGACTTTCCTTTTTCCCATCACATAATGCAATGTTCTTTCAAGAATATATAGGGCCTGATTTACAAAAATGTTTTCAATGGGATTTTCCCATGTCAAAACATTTTTGTAAATGAGGCATATAGACATTTTCGAATTAATGAGGAAACTGCAATTACAACTATTCTTTGCTAATCTAGATCATTTCTACAAAAAATTTTCTACACAAGGATAGTACAGAGAATTTAAACCAAGGAGTACCTTTACTCTTCATACTCAACATAGATCCCTTAATTTACTTGAACAAGCCCTTACAAAGCTCCCAACATTTAAATTATTAAAGAAAATACATAGGGAATCTCTCTAGGAATTAAACTATCGAATTAAAATGATTAACAACAACCCAAAATTGTTCATCAAACAGGCAGTCAAAGGTGGAGCTACTACAAAAATGAACCGCAAGTACTATGAACATGAATGTTTATGACATGCAAATGGCACAGATACTTATTTGCCAAAACATAATGATCGAACACACTCAGTAAGTATATTAAGAATTTCAAGAATTTATACCAACTGGGTTTTGATTCATCAATATCCCATCATGCCCGACATGATGTCTACATCTTACCTAAAATCCATAAATCATTGACCCAGCCACCAGGACGTCCCAATTTTAGAATCAATGAATAGCCTGTTAGAACCATAAGCTCAATAACTTGATGACATCCTTCAAACGTTTGTTCAAACCACAGAAGCATACATAAAAGATACCACTGACTTTTCACAATTATTGAACAGAGATACATTTTCGGATAATGATCTGTTAGTAACGAATGACGTGGCAAGTTTATATACATCAATACCTTATGACGAAGGCTTGGAGGCCATGGATTGGCTCCTTTTAAATCATGACATCATAAGAGCAAAACCCACATTCTCACTTTCCCTTCTGAAATAGATACTCAAGAGCAACATTTTTAGTTTTAGAGACCAACATTATCTCCACATTTTGGCACATCAATGGGTGCAAGCATGGCCCTGGCATATGCCAATATTTTCATGTATTTTGTCAAACATCATTTTATCATTAACAACACCAAATGGCAAGGCTACACAAAGTTTAACTGGAGAGATATAGATGAGAAGTTCTTAGTGTGGCAGGGACCTGAACATCACAACAATTATTTGATGTTTTGAATTCAATACACACACACATATTAAATTTACCATGCAATACAACATATCTATTAATTATTTTCTAGATGTGAATGTTGTATCAAATAATCAATTAAACACAATGGCCCTCATTACAAGTCAGGCGTTAAGGGCTTAACGCCTGATTCACATTTTAACGCCTGCTTTTTGCAGGCGTTAAAATGCAAGGCGCTAAGCCACCTTAGTGCTAATTACGGCACCGTAATTTACAGTGCCGTAATTAGCCCCTTTCCTCATTCCCAGTATGCCCTATGGGGCAAAAATGGGAATGGGGAAGGGGCCATTGGTGAATGGGGAATTACCACCCCACTCACCTTGTAATGGGGCGGTAATTCCGCCATCCACCATGGAATTAACGTAAATTACGCCTTGGCGATAAAGTTGAAAACTTACCGCCAAGGTTGCAATGAGGGCCAATGGCATTCACAAAAATAACTTACTACATGCAACCAGTTTTCAGCTGCCGAAAAAGCTTCAAAATTTGCCATTTAGTCAATATTTGAGAATTAAAAGAATAACCTCTACTTGAGAAAAAATGGCTTCATAAAGTGTAGAAATGACACCCTAACTGTTTGGCAAGAGGTTATAAAGAATCTTAATGGCTAGAAATTTGAAAAACAAGTTTCCAAAAGTAGATTGCTCGATGTTGTTAAAATCAAAACCACCAAGGAACACTTTTAAACTGGTGCATGTCACAACCTACTCACATCAAAGTAGTGTAATTAAGAATATTGTTACTTCTAGTTGACGTGTTTCACAGTAAGACAATCTGGCTGCTCAGTTATTTCCAAATCTCCCAATGTTTGCTTCCCTGAATGGCACTTCCCCAAGAAAATGGCTTATAAAGCCGAGAGGCATACTGGAGAGAATTAATACTAAAAGGAAAGGTAGTTATCCTTGCTTAAATGGCTAGCATTGCAACAATGTAAGCAGGCTGTCAGAAGCGGCTGACTGGTTCAGTGCAGCTTGACGGCATCCTGCACGCTTGAAAGACCTTTTCTTGAGGGCCTCCCTGATCATCACAGGCTGAGGGTTCGTGCTTGTTACTAATGGCTGCTGTGCGGGGCAATGGTATAGCTGCAGCAGAGGGGCGAACCATTGCTGCCATGTGGGACAAGGGTGGAGCGGCACCAAGGGGTCTCTATACCGTTGAGCAGTTGACCAGTGGCAGAGTAACTGTTTGCTGCTACTATGTACAGTAAACCTATGGAGCGCTGGAAACCCTTCTGTGCAGCGCTAGGTTGCAGAGTGAGATTCCATTCCCTTTGTGATCCTGCTTTTTATAATCAGTCAGCTTTCCATGCTTTGTCATGATTATGTTTGGTTGATGAAATCTTTTTATTGGCTTCCTCAATAGCCAGACACTCCATTAGAATACATATACCCATGTCTTTTCATAGGCTAATCACAATTTTCTATATATGTGAACAGACAATAAAGTGGGGGCTAATTTGCTCTTAATTCTTTTGAATTCAAAATCATTTGTATGCCATATTTTCTTGTGGCAAATCTAATTAGTAATGAATAAGAAGAGATTAGTAATATCCGGACTACTGAGGACCAAACAGCCAACTATTCAAAGAACACCAATGGTTAATAACATTGAATCTCTAGGAAAACAAATCGCTTTTTTAGAAGATCATGACACACTAGAAGAAGTAAGAAAAAGAAACCCACCTTGCAAACCACAACAGGTGAAGAAAATTAAATGTAAATATTTCTGACCATCAAGTAACTCGATTTCAGACACAGACTCTACAAAAGGGACTTTCCTTTTTCCCATCACATAATGCAATGTTCTTTCAAGAATATATAGGGCCTGATTTACAAAAATGTTTTCAATGGGATTTTCCCATGTCAAAACATTTTTGTAAATGAGGCACATAGACATTTTCAAATTAATGAGGAAACTGCAATTAAAACTATTCTTTGCTAATCTAGATCATTTCTACAAAATGTTTCTACACAAGGATAGTACAAAGAATTTAAACCAAGGAGTACCTTTACTCTTCATACTCAACATAGATCCCTTAATTTACTTGAACAAGCCCTTACAAAGCTCCCAACATTTAAATTATTAAAGAAAATACATAGGGAATTTCTCTAGGAATTAAACTATCAAATTAAAATGATAAACAACAACCCAAAATTGTTCATCAAACAGGCAGTCAAAGATGGAGCTACTACAAAAATGAACCGCAAGTACTATGAACATGAATGTTTATGACATGCAAATGGCACAGATACTTATTTGCCAAAACATAATGATCGAACACACTCAGTAAGTATATTAAGAATTTCAAGAATTTATACCAACTGGGTTTTGATTCATCAATATCCCATCATGCCCGACATGATATCTACATCTTACCTAAAATCCATAAATCATTGACCCAGCCACCAGGACGTCCCCATTTTAGAATCAATGAATAGCCTGTTAGAACCATAAGCTCAATAACTTGATGACATCCTTCAAACGTTTGTTCAAACCACAGAAGCATACATAAAAGATACCACTGACTTTTCACAATTATTGAACAGAGATACATTTTCGGATAATGATCTGTTAGTAACGAATGACTTGGCAAGTTTATATACATCAATACCTTATGACGAAGGCTTGGAGGCCATGGATTGGCTCCTTTTAAATCATGACATCATAAGAGCAAATCCCACATTCTCACTTTCCCTTCTGAAATAGATACTCAAGAGCAACATTTTTAGTTTTAGAGACCAACATTATCTCCACATTTTGGCACATCAATGGGTGCAAGCATGGCCCTGGCATATGCCAATATTTTCATGTATTTTTTCAAACATCATTTTATCATTAACAACACCAAATGGCAAGGCTACACAAAGTTTAACTGGAGAGATATAGATGAGAAGTTCTTAGTGTGGCAGGGACCTGAACATCACAACAATTATTTGATGTTTTGAATTCAATACACACACATATTAAATTTACCATGCAATACAACATATCTATTAATTATTTTCTAGATGTGAATGTTGTATCAAATAATCAATTAAACACAATGGCCCTCATTACAAGTCAGGCGTTAAGGGCTTAACGCCTGATTCCCATTTTAACGCCTGCTTTTTGCAGGCGTTAAAATGCAAGGCGCTAAGCCACCTTAGTGCTAATTACGGCACCGTAATTTACGGTGCCGTAATTAGCGCCTTTCCCCATTCCCATTATGCCCTATGGGACAAAAATGGGAATGGGGAAGGGGCCATTGGTGAATGGGGAATTACCACCCCACTCACCTTGTAATGGGGCGGTAATTCCGCCATCCTCCATGGCGTTAACGTAAATTACGCCTTGGCGGTAAAGTTGAAAACTTACCGCCAAGGTTGTAATGAGGGCCAATGGCATTCACAAAAATAACTTACTACATGCAACCAGTTTTAAGCTGCCAAAAAAGCTTAAAAATTTGCCATTTAGTCAATATTTGAGAATTAAAAGAATAACCTCTACTTGAGAAAAAATGGCTTCATAAAGTGTACAAATGACACCCTAACTGTTTGGCAAGAGGTTATAAAGAATCTTAATGGCTAGAAATTTGAAAAACAAGTTTCCAAAAGTAGATTGCTCGATGTTGTTAAAATCAAAACCACCAAGGAACACTTCTAAGCTGGTGCATGTCACAACCTACTCACATCAAAGTAGTGTAATTAAGAATATTGTTACTTCTAGTTGACATGTTTCACAGTAAGACAATCTGGCTGCTCAGTTATTTCCAAATCTCCCAATGTTTGCTTCTCTGAATGGCACTTCCCCAAGAAAATGGCTTATAAAGCCGAGAGGCATACTGGAGAGAATTAATACTAAAAGGAAAGGTAGTTATCCTTGCTTAAATGGCTAGCATTGCAACAATGTAAGCAGGCTGTCAGAAGCGGCTGACTGGTTCAGTGCAGCTTGACGGCATCCTGCACGCTTGAAAGACCTTTTCTTGAGAGCCTCCCTGATCATCACAGGCTGAGGGTTCGTGCTTGTTACTAATGGCTGCTGTGCGGGGCAATGGTATAGCTGCAGCAGAGGGGCAAACCATTGCTGCCATGTGGGACAAGGGTAGAGCGGCACCAAGGGGTCTCTATACCGTTGAGCAGTTGACCAGTGGCAGAGTAACTGTTTGCTGCTACTATGTACAGTAAACCTATGGAGCGCTGGGAAGTTGTTCCGGTAGGTCCTGCATGCTCGTGGACTGTTTTGCCAATTAATTCTATGTGCAGAACACTTGTCTGGACTTTTGTTTGGTTTCTGTACCGGTTGGGGCTTCTTTTGTTCCACCGGGCTAAACCTGTCCCTATTTGATGTCGGACGGATCTTAAACAGTTTCCGGACTAGTGGTCTGCAGGGCTGCTGTGCCAAGTCTCTCTTCAGGCTACCCCCTCTGTTCCTCGCCAATGCCGTTATAGTGGTGCTGTGCTTATTGGGCAGTTGTGGTTTTTGGGGCTGTTGCTTCACTTATGTGGCCGTTTTGGTATTGTGGCAGGGGCTTGGATACAAAAGGTCACTGAACTGGTGGAACTGGTGAAACACTGGTGGGAGTTGCCAGCTGCAGGGAGTTGAATGCCCCGTGGGATTGACTGAAGAAGGGAGTAATTCTCTGTCAGCACTGCCAGTTAACAACACTGAAGTCGCTGTGGTTGCTGCTGAACTCTTTGTGGTTCTAAGTGGAACTCGGTTTTTGCAGTTTGCCTATGCCATATATGCCAAAAGGGGCTTTTGTTGACTTTACCTGACTTTCCTGATTCCCCATTCAAGCCTCGCAATGTCATCCCCTGTTCTGCCTGCCATATCTACAGTATTAGAACCGGCCATGGTACCTTGTCTAAACGGAAATTGATGACTGTGAAAAGAAAAATTCCAGTAACAGTTCCAGTAACGGTTTCATAATTTTCATCATGCAATGTTGAAACTAGTCTTCTTAAGCCCCCAAGGCCCCATGGGGACGCCCATTCTCTAATAAGCGAAATATTTTCGTTTTTGGTCTCATTTAATGTCCCTGTCAGCTTGGACCCCTGGGGCGGGGAATACTTCATGTAACCCTGAGTCTTTAAATAAAACCGACAAACCCATATGTCACTCCAACTGTCAGCCGACAGACCCTGGGCCAACTAGCGGGATCGATCTGCTATCCTTTACTACGGCTGGAACTACTGCCCAGATTATCCAGACTACTGCGACTTCCACTAATAGCCCTGATACTGTGTCTATACCCACTTCTGCTGCTCCACCTCGCAGCCAGTGCTGGCTGAGCATTTTCACTCACCAGCTAATGTTGAAAATGTTGTGGCAAATGGAGGGAGGGCCTGATGACCCTTAAAATAGACACTTCTGAAGAGTCCCCCGGTCCTAATGAGCACAAACTGCGCCCGCAGGGACCACATAATGGGCCATTGCCGGATGGAGAAATGTGCACAACTGAAAACAGAGGAATTGTGGCTGGGTGGACACAGGGAATGTTGGTGGGAGTAACCAGCCATGATAGCTTGGAGAGTGGAATGTCCAGTATACTTCCACCCTGTGAACAAGTGGCAAAACGCTCACCCAAGCATTCTATTGAGTGCCAGTGTAGTTCTGTTCTTGTTGAGCTCCTAATTCTAAAGAAACTGGATCTACCACTGGTGGATGATTTTGAGAAAGGGCTGAACAATGAGGAGCTACTGCATGATCAAGAGGTCGAGAACAGGGCTTTAAATAATCTGGTGGAAGCAGAGCCCGACCTAGCGTCATTGGAGTCACCAAAGTCCCCAATACTACCAAGGGTGGGACGGGGTTGTCCAATGGCAATAACTCAAGTTCGAGCTTTGCAACTGCTCCTGTAGGCAACTAGCCTCTGCCTAAAATGGAAATAACTAGTTGTAATCATCGCCGGAGCGATCAAGAATTAGCCTTCCCTATACAGTTGCAGAATGCTATCTTGCATGATGACAGGGTGCCCAGGTCTAAACCCGCTGGTGACAATACCAAAAGTAGTATGGACTATGCCTGAATTACCCCCAATGTAAAACCTAGAAGGCAAATATCATCTCGAGTAGGGGGGTCACTATATTTGTAAAGGGTCCCCAAATTGGCACAAAATGCTTATGAACCCAGGGAAGCACTGGTTAACAAATGTACACATTGTATCTGGGTAGTGAGGGGATGTCTTTTTGCAACCTGAGATCAAGTCGTGAGCTGCACTAGGGGAGTAATACCCTTCACTCTATTAGAATTTACTTTACGGACCCAAGCATTGCCAGGGGCATAGTGAATTTTATGGGGGGGATATCAGCCCCCGGGGAAGAGTGTAATAGAACCCAGTGGCTATGGCCTGGCAAATGCCCTGAGGAGGCCAGTGCTCTCAAGATCGAACACTATTGCACTTGGTAAAAGGCCCATAGCTGATATTCCTCGGCCAAGCCCCCATATAACATGATAAATGGATGCTACCATAATCTTACTCCTGGCCATCTTAGTTACGAATTAAACTTTAACTTCATAGTTTAAAATCTTGGGCCCTGGGTTTGATGTATGTAATTCTACTTATTTAATTTGGTTGGAATGTTTTAGTTTAAATTATTGTGTTGTTTCATATTCTTTGTGCAACATTTTTATGGCTTAACACCAAAATAGAGTTATTGGGCCTCATTATGGGTCTGGCGGTAACCGTGCTGGTATTACGGGTGGGTTGCCGCTGGACCCGTAAATATTTACCAGCCCCTGACTTGCAGGTAACACCGTGGTATTACAACCCCTTGTGGTACGGAAAGTCAGGCGCCGGTAAATAGTAATTTCCCATTCCCATAGAGTGCCATAGGACTCTATGGGAATGGGGAACACGGAATCACTGGCACTGTTGTTAACGTTGCCGGTGTTTCCGTGGCGATCTACTTCCCATGGCCGCTGTGTCCGCAGGGTCAGACCAGTCGGTCACGGTGGCTCCAGCAGGCAGAGCTGTAGTACGCGGTCCAGAAACAACGGTGCCGGTAAGCTTACCGGCACCGTTGTTTCCGGACCAGAATGCTTGTAATGAGGCCCGTTGACTGCAATCAAAGGACCCTCTGTTGGACACCGTTATTTGGTTAAACTGATTGCCCTACGTAATTATGCTACATGTGATTCATCAAATGTAATCTATGAGATTCAGTCCACCTGCAGCATTGTGCATGTTGGTATGACGTAAGCCAAAATTACGACGGACCAAACATAAATCCAACATTAGAATAAAGAATTTGAAATCCCCAGCTGCCACACATGGAGAAGGTGTTTCTCCACAAATCTCAAGAACTTGGCCCCCCTTTGTACAAAGGTACCAGGGCATTCTATCAGAATATGTCAAAATATCTCTACATACCCAAGATCCCGCCATTTGCATTTGTTATAACTATTCAAACACTTATGTCCAGAATAGGGGATTTCCCTCGTTGGTAATAGACTAAGGGCCTCATTACGACCCTGGCGGAAATCGTGGTGCAAAATGCACCATGGAGCACGGCGGAAAGCTGCCGATAGCGCCATGGGGGTTGGCGGATTTTCCGCCCCATTCCGACCTTGGCGGGGCGGTAAATCCCCATCCCCCATTTTACCCTTCCCCATTCCCATTTTTGCCCCATAGGGTATAATGGGAGTGGGGAAGGCGTTAATTACGCCACCGTAAAATACGGTGGCGTAATTAACAACAAGGTCCCGTAGCGCCATGGATTTCTCCGCCCGGAAAAACCAGGCGGAAAACGCTCCATGGCGCTACGGGAACTCGTAGTAGGGCGGACGGGTCCGCCGCGAATACCGCTGGCGTAAACCCACTCCGCCAGGGTCGTAATGAGGCCCTAAGCCTAAATCTTAAAAAATAATTTCGAACTCTTGCACTTGGAAAATAAGTGAAATAGCTAGGTAGAAATCCCTGTGGTGTATCGTATGCTAGGTTGGAGTTAGACAATTTTTTTGATCTCATATCATCAATAGTTTTTATCCAGTCCTGTCATTTTAGGCGCTTTTGTACGAATATAGGATTGTTAATGAGGTTGCTAACTTCACTTTCACAAGAATTCAAAATTTCGAATGCGTAATTTGCCAAACCGGATAAGAAAAGGGTATCTTTTTTTCTAATTCTTTTTTCAAATCTTCAAACAAGGTATTAACCTGTGGTTCACTAGATTAATCGGAAAACCAATAGTATTTCCCACTCAATATATGAGCGGAGAGATAACAGACCTAATTCATATCTCAAAGTGGAGATGGGAAGGGACTGAGGTAGGGATAAGAAATGTTTTCCACAGCAAGCCCTCTAACCTTTCCCAGTTTATTGTACTGATAGTAGGATTAACATCTACTCCATATGTCAGGATAGGAATCACTTTACTGATGTAATATTTAATCATTGGTGTTAACGAGAACTTACAATACTTAGAATTCAGCTTTTTCATTTGGCTCCCTGGTTAAGTAAGTTTGCCCTCTATGATATCCTCGACACATCCCTGAGAAGGAAAGGATAAAATGTTAAATCCCAGGTGTACTACCTACTTGCCGATTTCTACTACTTGGCCTTACATTCTCCAGGTGAAATTGGACTCCTTTGACGAAGGGCATTTAAACATGACTAATTTGGATTTGGTGGGATCTATTCTTAATTTGTTTTTTGCAGCAAACTCTCTTAGGGCATCCAGAAGACTCTGAAGCCCAATGGGGGTGAAATCCAAAAGCACAATGTCGTCTGCGTAAGCCACCCAGTTCAGTCTTTCCGATCCCACAACGGGACTAACTAGTCCCTGCCCCTGCATGTTTCTGGCTAAATCGTCCAAATAGAGATTAAAGAGGCAAGGGGCTACCATACAGCCCTGTCTCACTCCCTTAAAGGTTGGAAGCCAAGCCGATAGGTTGCTTCTAGCATCTAATCTTATTCTCAGATAAGATTTCCTATAATTATTGCTAGCAGGGGTTCAGGGAGGCCCCACTGTCGCAACTTCTGCCATATCTGACTTCGATTGACTGTGTTGAAGTGTCGATCTAGAAAAATAGACACCCCTCGATCAGAAGGCTATGTATTATGTTGGCCAAAGACCAACCGCCTCATGCATTTAGTATTAGAAATATATAGCCATAAACTTGACTAAGGTGCGGCCATTTTAAAAGCGACTGCAATCACAATTTTGTTTTCTCTAACGTTGCCTTTTTGCCTCATGTAAAACTGCTTTGCTGAAATATAATTCTGCTTCACTGGTGCACAATGCAAGGCCGCGAGTGGCATGTTGAAACATAATGCAGTAACCCAGACAGAAATGCCCGGTCCTCTCCCTCGCATATCCTTGGAGAGGGAGCAGCAAGGCATTCTAATCAGTACAGCAGGTGCCAGCTAGTCTCGGTAAGCACAGTAGAATGCTAGAGCGAAAATTAAAAGACTTGAATTATGCTCTTCTTTGTGGCCCCCCTTCCCTGAGCCCGGTAGAGTCCTGGAGAGCCAGCTGACCCCCCGGCACACAAATAGAAACTAGGAGATAGCAAGGCCTGGAATGTGCCTCTCCCTACACACAGCTTGCTTGTAGAAACAGAAGCATTGTGTTCTTTAAAACAAAGACTTATGTCTGTGAGCTTACAAAATTGCAAACTGTTACTAAATGAATGTTTGAAGGTGTCATACTCGTCACCATTGTCAATCATCGTGCCTAGTTCAAAGGAAATGCAATAGGGGCAGTATAAGTTGTGACACTACTGATTACTAGATGCTTGTTTTGTATATATGTAACTGTTGTACGAATTTCTCTCTCTTGCGTCCCCCGAGGTCTGGTAGACCCGTCGTGGGGCGTGGGACCAGTTGGCCAACTGAGACTATTTGCTTTGCAATAAACCCTAGATTTTGGGAAAACAACCTCGTGTCTGGCGTATCAGTTCGTGTGTGGTGATTGTGCCTTGTTTCCATACGCGAGGGTCCCTCAGGGGCCCCTTCAGAAGGCCTGGGAAAGATCAACCAATGCCCCAAAGAGTCTTGGGCCTCCCTTCTGAAACTATTTGGACGACATTGCACTTATAATCAGGCTGTTCAGAGTAGTAGATAGGCCTCTGCACTACTGTATTTAGTTCTTTGCAAGGCTTCCCTGTTCCTTTATCCAGCTTTCCATGTCTCTCAAAACCAGACCTGCAAATATTTTACTATCCGCATTGAGGAGGGAGATTGGGCGATAATATAGCAGTCTGCCCGATTGCCTTTCTTGTAGATAGGTATTACAACTGCTTCCCTCCAATAGTCTTGTAGTGTATCTGCACTAGTTATCTCGCCAAGAAGGTTGTTTAGAAGGGTTGACCATAGAGGATGTCTGAAATAAAGATTTGGTTTGTAAGCCCAATGAGGCCCAGAGGCTCTAGATCCCGACGACCTCTTCATGGCGTCCTTTACTAGGTCTAAGGTGAGATTTAGGCCCCACTTACTTTTTTCCAATACTAAATCCAGTCCTCCAATGGTCCATATAAGGCCATAAAGAACTTCACCCAGACATGCTCCTCTGTGACATTACTCAGTTTGTTAGCCTGCCTTTCCTCTGCCCATTCACTATAGCCTAGAAAATTCTAGTGTTATGTTTCGCCAGCGCTCTCAACATCTGTTCGCCATTGTTCTGTTGTCGAATATGCCTCTGAGATTTCAACTAGTGCCTATATTTGAGGCAAAGCCTTCTTCGTTCAATATTTGCGTCTTCCACGCTTAGATGTTTTTTCTTTAGCCACCCGAGATCTTTCCTTAGTTCTCTTTTTTTTTGTTAAAGTTTCTTCGTTGAAACTATGCTGATGATCCTAACGGCCCACTCCCCCACTTTTCTGGGAGTGTCTACATCCCATAAAAATGACACAAACGTTGTGGGATTAAAGAGGAAGCGGTATTCGGAGTCCTTTAGGCTCTGAACCCTTTGTGTAAGTTCCTTATTTAAACGTGAGCCTCCCCATTCAAATTTTATTAGATGGTTTTTCCCACTATTCACTTTTAAAGCCAGTGCATATTTTATAACCGTGGTTGTAGTAGTTACTACCAAGGAGCAGATTAACATGAGATGGTCACTCCAGGACGTTATCCTAATCTTAAACTCTTTGCACAGACTGAAATGATCTTTTGATAAAAATAAGTAGTCAATAGTAGACTGCGTGCCCCTCTTCCATGAGGCTGCTGGTGGAACATCCCCCTCAATGTTACCATTCGCCATGCAAAGATTCCAATCATTTAAAAATGACGACCACTGTAGGCCCATCAGTGTCGGATCCCTCCATAGGTCTTTCTCTATCTGTGATTTAATGCACTCGGCATTCAAATCTCCAGATAATATAATGCTGCCCGGCCCATTCCACAAACCTTTTTTTCCATACATACTCCACAGAAGGGAACAACAAACAAATATTCCCTTCATTCCAGTCCCCAGCAGTCCTCGGGTACCCAACATTCAGTGCAAAGGCATGCGTTGGTTGGGTGACTCATCTCCTGGTCAGGGTTGGTAAACCAGATGGGTCCAATGGAGTGGTCTTTAGGTGCCTCACTTCACTCTGCCCTGTTCCTGCTTTTACCTCAGATTCGGTGGGATCAGCTTGCTTACTCCACCCCCTTACTGTGACAGGTACTGTAACCGGGCAGGGTGAAGGAGCCTCATTCCCTGCACTGGATACAGTATGGAGAAGCTATAGTGAGGTCCAAAAGGAGAGACAGGGATAGGAGCAAGACGGGCAGATTTTGAGAGAGAGAGAGAGAGAGAGAGAGAGAGAGGATGGAGAGAGAGAGAGAGGATGGAGAGAGAGGATGGAGAGAGAGAGGGCGAGAGGGAGAAAGAGAGACAGATTGAGAGAGAGAGAACATTTGAAAGAGGAGGAGATTGGGAGTTAAGCATCTTAGAATCAATTCAACACCGGCTGCCAGTGGGATTGCATTAACTCAAATGTCTCAACATCATTTCAACTGTGATAAAGCAGCCCCATGCGATGCTGCTGACCACCCCAAGAACACAATAAAGGTGCTGTGAAGAGGCCCCGTCATAGACCATCATAGACCATAGACCGTCATAGACCATAGTGACTATTAAGCCCCCCCCCCTTCCAGGCCCGGTCTGGCCTATAGGGCAACAGGCCCATGGCCGAACCAAAAACACAAAATGCTCCTGTGGGCCTCTTGGTCTGGTCAAAGTGGGCCACATTTTGGGCCAATTTGGGCCAGTTTGATGAGTTAATTCACTCTGCAGGTAGTAGTTTTGACCAGTGTTGCTGAGTAAATATTCTTTCAAATGCACAATTTGCAGCACACTTTATCAAAAAACTCCCCCCTGGCCAGTATTCAAACCTTGTTACAAAAGGAACGAATAGTCATTTGCTACTGTGGAACACTTTTTCATTGGTGCCTGAGACAATTTTATGGCCTAGTCCTACCCTACCCACACGGACGTGGCAGACTTGGCTTGCTTCCTCATCCAGGGAAGCCCATCGGCGGTATCCGGCTGCCAGGGACGCTGCCTTCCAGTTTGTAGTTCTTCAACAGAAAAATGCAACGGACAAAGATGCCTCTGGCTCGGTGACCAGGGGCAGACTGACCTTTAGGGAACTCTGGAGATTTCCCGGTAGGCCGCTGCACCTTGGGCTTCATTTGTGTGGTAACCTATTTTATTTCCAAATGTTCTCATAGGAAAAGGGTTGGGCTTGCTGACAATGTGTAACATGGGGCCACTTTGAACATTATTTCCGGGGCCTCTTTTGTTCTCAGTCCACCCAGGCCCCATTCTCTGTATTTTGATTAAATAACTTACATATGAACTTTGACATTGTTGTCCAATCTGATTGGTTGAACAGCCCTGCTCATCTCCCCATTCACAAATCTAAATTCACTGTGCTTTTTCTACAGGGATGGGTGTTCCTAGTGTTTGATAATTGGATTGATTACATTTTATTGTTTGATTACGAGTCGATGTTTTAATAGAACCTTGATATAGAACCATTGTACTTAAGTTGCTTGGATCGCCACCGTTGTTAGCTCACACTTCTCCTGGGGCTACAGTCTGCCGTTTGCTTTGCGTGGTAGTGCAGGCTAAGGAGGAATACCTTTTGGGCTGTGCATGCCTCACCTTTATGACTGGGATCACTGCTGGTTTAATAGTAGTGTGGGGCTGAGCAGGTGATTTCACCCCCACTGATCACTGTATCCATGCATAGCAGTAGTCATTTTGTCATACCATGCATAGCGCCAGGGAATTACTTCCCAAACATGTAAGTGGTAGCTGAAGTGACATCACACACACAATAACATCTGAGGACGTGACATCACATGACCTTTGGACCTCAACCCTCCATGACATCAGAGAAACTGATATTACTGACATAAAAATAGACTAAGTTTAAGATTAACAGAATAAAAAAGTAAGAAGCCAAAAGACTAGTTACTAACCGTCTATCAACAAGGGTGGTAGATTAAAATGCCAAGAGTACATCCATGGTATGCAAGGTGCACGCCCAACAGAGCAAGGCACTCTTTTCATATTATAATTCTTTTATACTCTTAATACCAGAGACCAGTTTCTAAGTGTGAGACCGGATTTGAACCTGTGTTGCTATGTGTTGTCTTGCTTCCAAGACAAACGCGTTGCCCCTGAGCTATCCTCCCGGCCCATGCCAATGCAGCCTCATAGGTCCAGTTAGCGCCATCAGTGGCCATCAGTGGCCAGTGATTAGTGGCATAAAAACGAGAGGGTGAGGGACTTAAAACGCCAGGAAACAATATTTGCTTGAGGTACAATCTGAGAAGATTCTACCCCATTATACTAAGGAATCTTTATGAGTGGTGTGTACTTTGATCTAAAGGGTGTGCTAGAGTTTTCTATGAATTGCAAAATAAGCCAGGTATAAAAGGGACGATAAACTATAAAAGAAAACAAGTCCTCAATGTAATAGTCAATAAAATCTGCTAAGAAAAATATTCAGATACAAAAAACAAAATCAAATCAAAATAGATCAGTGCAGGTTGCACTTCATATAAAATAGCCCAGATTGTTAAAGTGCCTGCTGCATAGATCCTGTTGTTCCCCGTAAGACTAAGGGCCTCATCACGACCCACGCGTAATGGGTTTAACAGCGCTGGTAAAGGTGCCTGGTGCCGTTAAACCCTGGTGCCGGGACCCGCTCTGGACGTCTGGTCAGACGGGAATGGGAATGGGTACATTGAATGAGGAATTACCCGGTCCTCTAAGGTTGGAATGGTCTGGTAATTCCTCATTCAAGGAACCCGGACCCGAGTTTGGAGGCAGTCATGCCCTACCTCCAAACTCGTAATGAGGCCCTAACTCCTCATACCACTACGGGCGCTCAGGTGGTTTTGTGCCACCTGCAGAAATCTGCATCTAACATGCAGGGCACACCTCCCTACAGCAGAACAAATAAAGAACAGTGGCCTTATTCACTATTCTAGAAAGGTGGGGAAGCACAGGTGTCCCTTCTAGTAGTACTCTGCATTAATCTTTGTGATGTTACTGTAGCTCATTGACTCTTTTTCTGTTTCACTGTGCCCAGTCACTGAAGTGCACGGCCTGCCTCAGCTGCGCGTCCGAAGAGGGGGGGGAATTTGCCTCCGGGCTCAGCTCGGCCGAGTCTCCAGGCTGAATTTAAATCCCTGATCAGGCCCGGTTCAGCGGCGCTCCAGCCGACTCAACGGCTTGCCCTGTGCCCGTAAGAGATCACATGACAGGTATAGTCATCAAGGGAAAAGTGCAGCTCCACAGGCCCAGGTGCTCCCATTATAAGCTAAGTGCAGCCTTGAATGCTAAATACTGTCATCTTTTACCATATGCAGCCTTCTCTGCCAATTATAGCAATCATATGCAAAGCAATGCCTGAACGCCCCAGCTCCTGAAATCAGATACCAAATGCAGTCTAATGTGTCCAAATGCGTCCATCATATTCTCAAGCGCTGTCCCCATGAAAATAGCCTGGGCACCCCATGGTTATTATTCAGCAAATAAGGAGCTGCGTTACTGTGTTACTGGACACCGCACCTGGGTCTGTGGCACACGACGATGACACCCTTCTATGCCCATGTCCAGTACAGACTCATATCTCCAGCCCGTCCTCCCCTCACCCCTTCCTTTGGCCTCTTCTGCCCTTTGCAGAGAGGGAGCAAAACCGGGGCGACCAGGTACAGCACTGGCAGCAACTATGCCCATGTGACCCTCACACGCTGCAGAGGTACAGCAGTGCAAACGTCAGTGCCACCGGGCAGGGAACAGTAGGATGTGGGTCTAAAAGTCAAAACTGGTAGCTTTTTTTTCATAATGGGGCATCTTGAGATCCTCCCAAATGGGTTGTACTGCGCTCACGACTTATACACGGCCCAGAAGAGCTGTGTGATAGTATCAGATGCTTGTAGTTAAACAGGCGTGCAGCTTGTGGTATGCATAACTGTTGCAGTTCTAATTTAAAAAAAAAAAATGATTTAGCAAATGTTTTGCACACCAAAAAAAGCAAATATGCAAAATCACTGTCAGCAACAAGTCTGAGCGCAGCTGAGCTATGGCCAGAAGGACCAGCTGGGCTCTAGGACAACAAATATGGGCCCTTACCCCTAATGCCACACCATGTCCACTCACTTTTCATGGATGAGGTAGAATAAGGCAGTGGCCTTTCAATGAAACATGCAAACAGGTCAGGCAGCACGGTATAGACAGGGGCAGTACAATCTTCCCTCATATAGAGCAGAAGCCCAGACAGCTTCCTTGGCATGCACATGAGGCTCGCCAGCACAGGCAGAAGAACTGCAAGCTCCCCTTACCTACATAACAGGCACGGTATGGGAAGATTATTACAACTCTCCATTAAATAAGGGAAAAGAATGATCTGGAAGAGCATACATTTCCCTCACAGACGAGGTAGTGCACAATTCCACCCAGGATTGGTTTGGCTCCTCGGACTTTCGGCCCGTGGTCGGGCCGAAATCGTCCCTGGGGAGTTGGGGTCGGTTTTTGGCCATGCCTGGGCCAGTTTGGAAGAAAAAAAATTAGAAATTTTCATTTTTTAGTTTTTCTCATTTTTTAAAATTTTTTTCAAAAAGCCTTTCATCCTTCTTAAGTCGGTAAATGAGTGCCAACACAGGTTGGGTGATATTGTAAGTGCTATACCTTAACATATTATCATTTGGCCTTGGACGTCTGCTTGGATTCACAGTAATTTAGTGTACTTAGGAACATTGCTATTTGATGCCGCTTCCTGTTTTGTCAAAGGGGTGAAAGGTCGTGCTTCATCACTTCCCAGGATGTCACTTTAGGGTGGGGTCAAATGACATCACTTCCGGTGATGTCATCAGAGGTCAAGGGTCGTGAGACGAGGGGTGGCCACTTTTTTTGAGGCGAGGGGTGGGCCACTTTTTTTTGGTTGAACGGACCTATTTCTTGTCCCAGTCCGACCCTGATTCCACCACACATATGAAATATGACCCGGGCATTGCCTTCTTCTGTCAAATACAGTCAGGGATGGCACGGGCATCGCAAGCTTCTACCGCATACGGATTGGAGACAGAAATGGCAACAACACAGAGCGCTAACTTCACGCATAGGCACTACTTTGCTGAAGTTTCTCGTTTCAAGCCACATATGTTCTGTTAATTATTTGATTCCCTAGTAGCACCGCTTCAAAAGTAATAGGCATGAGAGTTATGAATATTGCATTAGTCTCTCTCTTCTGACACCTGCCTGATCTGCAGCAGTTACCATCCTTCATTGTGGCATGCGACGACAATGAAAGCACACCCTTGGTTTCACACTTGCACGTCTCCAAGCAATGACCATATTAACTGCACCGCCGGTGACACCGCAGAGCTCTGAGCACTGGGAGTCTCTTGCCTCGCTTCTAGATAGGGATTCTCGATCAGGTAGGACCAGGATATATTGCTCGCCCTGAGGTTATTGTACAGTGGCAGACCAGGGCATGGTGCAGGTCATGAATGGCACAGAGCAAATAGTGCACAGGTCTCTATGAGAAGGCATAGACATTTGCTACTCTAACTTGATGGTCCTCCACTTGTGATGCAAAGGCTCTTTTTGTATTTCCCCCCTTCCTACTCCCAATCTGAGGAACAAGTCATGGTAACCATCAATACAATACCCATATATCCATGACTAGGAGAGAGGGATGAAAGGTATGACAAGGGGGATAAGGGAGTACCACTTGCATATGTGGGGACCCACAATAAGGTTCCCTCTGGCCAGTATGATCTGAAATGCAGCTCGAAGGCGGCTAGAGCAATCGATCTGGCTCGAAAACAGCTCAAGGCGGCAGAACAAGATACCAGCTGATTCTGGGCTACTGAGTTTCTAGGAGGCCCAATCCAGGGATTCCAGAACAAGGTAAATCCTTGTGTTCTGCAACCCCACTATAGGGAGCTTGGTTGGCACCTGCAACAGACCCCATACCTCCAGTGAGGAGCTTGGTTCCAGTGCAGCCAGCAAGGAGACAGGCCTTGGTTCACAGCAGTTCATAACCACTGTTCACTGAGGACAGTCAGGGGACAGAGCTCATATTTGCCTTATATGCCTTCTGTCTTCACTTCCCTGGCAGAGAACGTTGGGATAGCTGGTATCTCCAAAAGAGGTCCAGCGAATCCTTTTTGCTTTCTTGATAGTCCAGAGAGAAATCAAAAAAGGAGAGGATTTCCTTATAAAGACAAGATGTCACAGGGGATTGGTCAAAAGCAAACCTGCTGGAAGAGATCCAATCCAGACTGTTGTTAGAAGTATCCCTTGCCTTAACGAATCACACTAAGAATGCTTTGTCTGCAAGAATTGGGGGGATGGGAAGAGATACAGCACCCAAAATTGGGGGGATGGGAAGAGATACAGCACCCTAACAGAAATCAGGATTATGGAAACCTTCCTTTATACCACCTTTCCCTCCTGGCTACTCTAGCCCCAGCCCATTCCCATGCATGCTAACATCAAAGGGAGTCTAGTGGTCAGCACCCTGTGATGAGAGTGCCTTCTGTTATGTCAGTTCATGCATGTTTCCCTGGAGACCTCCTGGGGAAGTTAATGAGGCCAGAGAGGAGGGTGTTTCCCTTCCTGCGTGAGAATTAAAGATGCAGCATCCCGGCTATTGCTCCAGATAGCTGTATTGCACACAGTCAGACTAGACACCAATTCACATCAGTCCCATAATAGCTGGCGCTGCTCAAAAAGTGGATGCTAGTGTGTAAATTGTGTGCTCTCCTCAGTAACATTGCCACGACTAGGCATGGCTTATATTTAAAGATGTGCCTGCCACCGACTAAGGCATAACATTATTGGAATTTTGATCAGAGGTGCAGACGAGTAAAAAGCCAACTCTGCCAGCAGTTGTCAGGGGTGCACATGTGACCTTTGACCCTGCCCTGTGCCACTACATAGCTGGGGATAAGGGTACCTGTAGACTATTCCAGCAAATACACACGTTTTGGTAGGGGGCATGGATGAAAGGTGAGGCTGCTCAGCACAGCTCTAGTCCAGCTACAGATTACCCACATCATTTAATTAATAAAAAATAAAATAGACAGGGCTTTCACAACCTCAAAGATGGACATCTATCACAGTTAGTCTTCGTATTTGCAATGCATCTGCGTGCAGGTCCATTGCAAATGCAAAGATACCGTACTGCAGAAACCCTCATTCTATGAGGTAACTTAATTTACAGTGTGCTGGGATCTGGGAGAGGCCTGAAACTATCTTGGGGGAGGAGCCTTCTGCCCCTCATTGACAAGAAAGCTGTGTGCATTGCACACGTTTACTCTTATGTACTCATAAATCAGTGGCAGAAAAGATTACCTTTCCAGGCTTTTCTACGAGGTAATCAAGCCCATCAACAAAAAGTGGTTCACTTACAAATAATACAGAAAAGATGTTTTTATGGCCAAATAAGCTTTTGTATGTATATATGTTATTTCCAGAGATGCATTGTTAAAGTGAACACAACATGTTCTTGCATCCAGCAAACAAGTGAGAGAATTGTGCTACTTACCTAAGATTGGATCGTGACGTGTGATGATCTGGTTTTGATGTAGTTGCTCCTCCGTTTCTTTTTAACTGTTGACTGTGTCCGGGTTGTGAGTTGTTTGTGAAAATATTTCTTTCTTTAGTTTGCTTATCTCTAAATGAAGAAAAGAATGTCAGGCTCATTCTCATTACAAAAATAAAATCCAATACTAAGTTTTGCATAGTTACTTGTTAGGACCCTCTGGACATTACTGGTTACATTACATTGACATTGATTGATGTGACATCCCACCTCTTTCCCCAGATTTCATCCTCTTCAAACATGAGACGGTTTCCTGAAATCAGTGAAACATCAGTGTGGTCATGGTACCAAAGAAAGCTAATTTTAAGCGCTTCAACGACAAGAACAAACCTCAAAGGCCTTGAAAATCAGGTTTCAAGGCACTAGGACACACCGTTTCTGAGATATTTGCACCGCAACACACTGCAACACACCACAACGTACTGCACCGCCAGGGTGAGGCGACAGGTGGGGAGAGTGCACAGAAGGTCCTAGTATGCTGCAGCACGCCAACTCTCGCCTCCCCTCCACATCTGCTCCAGGGTATGTCAGCCAGCCACACGCACCCATTCTCAGTGCAATTTACTGCAGAGTGCAAAGAACATCAAGCGATAAGCGCCTTGGAACAGCGACCTACAGGATCATTGATTTTCAAAAATTGATGAGTGTTATCATGCCCATCTACAGAACCCGTGCAGAGTGCTGGTAGTTTTTGCTACTGATATCCTTAAGGACCACAAGAGTGAGTGGAACGAACCCTTTCCTTTTCAGGGTGTTTTACAAGTTGAACAAATTGAGACCAGGGTGGTGGTTGGGAATGTTTCCAGTGGGAACATGGACTGAAAAACAGAACTAAATCATACACTGTGTACATTACAAACAGGTATTAATATATTATATCCAGTTATTTGCATTTTGTTGCAATGCAGGGGGAAGTGGGTACTTGATGAGAGGTGATTCCTCTGCGGGACTTCAGTGCCTCGTCCCAGGAATGCTTTATGGAAATCTCGAAGACCAGAAGAGGGGCTATGTTGCTGACTCCCATGGGTAAGGAGATATAGTAATTTGACACCGGGGGAGGGAGAAGCAGAAGCGGAAAACAGCATTGTTGGGGTTACAGGAAACAGTCATAAAAAGAGCGTGAGCTGAAACATTAAGGAATAAAGTATCTCTAAAAGACACTATCAGTTTCATTTTGTAAAAATGTTACTTGGATGCATAGGAAAACCAGTTTTAGCACTTACGTGTGATCCCCACCATGACATTTTAAACCTTCATGAGGTGGGTGAGAAAAGGAAAGAGTAAAAGCGAGGTCACTTTTATTTTCCCTGCCGACTCATGAAAAAAGAACCAATGCATTCCTATGATATCCATCTGCCCTTAACCACCCGCCTCCGAAATAAGGTAAGTAGCGGGGGTGGGAGGGGTGCAAAAATGTATAAAAATGGGGAGGAGGGCGGGGGGAGATGGCGGTGCGGGGAGCTGGCCGTCAGGCGGCTTGGAACGCGGGCTTGTACCGGCAGTTCAAGCCGGCGTTCCTAGCCAACTGATTTGCTGGCTCCCCACACCCAGGTGCTAATGTGATATAAATATACAATATGAGACATGATTGAATGATCACACACAGGGCATTTCAAATAGCAAGAACTGCAATAGGTTTTAAGGTTTATTACATCATGTTCCTTTTAGCAGATACATGGTAGATGCTGATATTCTGTGATGAATGACAATGGGCCTCATGACAAGTTTGCTGGTATATTGGCTGTAAATCCACCAAGATACCACGAAACAGATTTACTGTTACCACCACTTGGTGCGATGGAATTTCCGCTGGATTACGAGTGGTGGCAGGCGATGTTAGTCTCCATGTATTGGAGTCCATAGGACTCTATGGGGATCTCGGCGGAATTACCACCTGCACTAATTCCGCCAGCAGGTAATTCTGCCGTAGACCCAGATATAGGCACCAACTAGCCTATGGACATGATCCTAAATCTGAATTCTCTGTTCTTTTCGTTAAGCACGCATTAGTCACGCAGTGACACAGGGATTCCATGACACCTAACTTGCAGGTGTACAATTGGAAGTTGAATTAGCCTTCCAATTTACTCATGTTTTGTGTTAAATTTTGTATTTGGTTTTCATGTTTATTTATGACCACATTGAAATGTATTACAATTTAATTTGTCCATTGTTCTGTTTTTTCCTCTCGAGACATTTCTTTCAAATATTGTATTGTTAAGTCAACCCATTTTTTTATCTTTTTTCCACTATATGTGAATTAAAACACTCAATTAATTTAATATTGTTTATTTGTTTCAGAATTTGTATAGTCTCCAATCATGACAACAGGCTAAATACTGATTAGAGCAGATGTTCCCTCTCCAATAACTTCAACTGTCCATAGACACTCTTAAATAACTGGTCTGGATATTTTGAAGATACATAAGTTAGACCCGTGAAGCAACAGTTGGGTCTTCGCCACAATTAACCCCCTTTCTATACCTTTTCTTATTCTGGTGGGATACACCATTTTTTATATACAATTCTGCCGATTTGGCCATTTTTTGGGCTGTAAAGAGGAGGAATTACCTCCAGCATTCTTCTGGAGGTTTTTCCTATGCCTTACCTGCAAACCGTAGTTTGGTGGTGTGGTAATGTAGAGGTAATTCACTACATTACCACCATTTCTGGCCACACTGCCGACTTTGTAATAAGGCCCAATGTGTCCAAAATACATTGGATTCACGCCTGCATCTGTACCGGCGTCTCTAAAGGTTTTTGATTTATTGAAGATTGTGGTTCAAGTGTCCTTTTTTAAGAAATGTAGGAACTACTCATTCTCATTGAGGAGAATGAATTTAACCCTATTGATTACCTAGGAGAATTGTGGATAAGTGTGGCTATCACAGGGCCTCACCCAGCTTCTGACAAGGCTTTTCCAGATTGGCATTTCTTTTACGATTATGGCACACTTTTTTATTGGTACCCAGGCCCAGTACATAGCCTACCCAGACCCCCGAAACAAAGTTCACAGATGGCATGGAGTAGGTATGAAGAGATCACTGTGTTGCAGCTGAGGATCGGATAGTAGTTATCATCGCCAGAAGGGCTGTCTTCTGTTAGGCAATATATTTTCCAGGTAGGACTTACATGTTTTCTTTGACCCAGATTGACATCAATCTATGAATATCTTGGCCAATCTCAAGATGGGTGCACCTTTCTTTGATAATGCTTAGTTCCCAATTACAAGATGGTAGACGGCCACACAGGTCATGTGATCATATCATTTGATCAAAGAGAGGGGGATACGAAGTGCTATCACTTTCATCTGGGATGCAGGTGGACAGTGAGCACACATCTTTCGGTGGAGGTAGTGTAGTATATATTCTATTCTATCACAGAGGAGTGTGCACAGTTTTTTACGAGTTACCAAAGGTTTGGGGAGGGGAGTATTGCATTGCTTTATTTTTCCTTAGTTGTTTTAAAGTGCACTGCACACTGTAATGTGCATGTGCTCAAAGAACCATTGATATTGGTGTTTTCGAACTGTATCTACTACACAGTCCTGCACGCTCTGTCCCTTTATTATTCAGTCACCTTGAAGCCCTAGTGGATTTCTAGCTCACAAGTGGTCTTATGTTGTCATGTCCAATCAATTTTTAAACTTAAGAGTTTCTTTTAAAAACCTTGTCATGTTCAGTACGCTGTTGGCCCAGGAGCAGTCTACTGATGTGCATTCTGTTTGTAGTTCTAATCCTTCAAGTGGGTGAGAGAATAGCGGAAAAGCCCTACAATACGCCGGAATATGGTTCTGGATCAATAAGTTGCAAATACAGTTTGGAACTTTTCCTCACAGGTCATTTACATGGATTTGAACATATCAGTTGATTGTGCATTAAGCAAGCCGCACACATCTTTAAAAAGACATCTGTTCCTAAAACGAAACAGTTTGATAATCTTGTTTGTGCGCTTCACTGACAGACGTTCTTTGAAGAGTTAGGCGGCATCAGTCTGTCCATCACCGAGTACACCACCAGCCCTTGAAAGAGTTCACTTTTCCAAGAAGCACAAGAGCGTGTTTTCCAAGCTTTGAAATGTTGCATTCAACAACTACTAGCCTATATGTGGTTGTGCTGTGTGTTTTAATTTGTAATCCTTCCCAGAAATGATGACAGCTGGTGGATAACAAAATGGCAGAAAGCAATCATGCCATTTTTACTGGAGCCATATTTTGTCACAAAAAATGCAGACAGGTGACGTGGTTAAAACCATATTCTGGATGTGACCACGCTGAGAAAAATATATGAAGCCCCTACTGAAATATTGTTACGCTCTGCGACAGAAGATAGGAGGAAACATACAATAAAACTTCATAAAGAACAGACTGAATAATGAACCGATATTGCGCCTCAGTATGGATTAACTAGACTGCATACAATAGATGACGTGTGGACACTAATAACTTCAAGCTGATCTCTCAATTCGATTGTTTGCAATGCTTTGACAAAGCACCTTAGTGTGACACATGAACCACGTATCTCCATTAGGGGTGTAACGGTATAATGGTATACCGTTATAGATACTGTGAACAGCTTAATTGAACTATAATAACCATCACGTTGTTTATACCGGTTATTCCGTTTTAGGGCCTGCAGCTATTAAGTGAGATTTTCAATCTGATTTGGAAAGGCTGCAGTAAGCAAGTGCTGTGCATTCCGGATCTTGCACTGTGGGATGTGGCGTTTGGCAGACAAGAGCATAAGGAAAGTGATGCCACATTAGTAAATGCAGCTTTGATGCTGTGAACGCTCTTTCTCTGAGATCAGTAGAGTCGGGTTAAAGATCAGCTGATTTGTAGTTTTCCCATCAATGTGAAAGATGGGGAACTACACATCCCAGAATTCAAAGGGGGGAATGAAATGGATGCCCTTCTGATGCATGTCCACAAAAAAACGTTAGCTATGTAGACTATATGAACAATGGGCCTATCAGTGCTTTGTGCTAGTATATAAACTGCCCCAACCCCACCACACTGTCCTCTGTGTAGATTTACACATTGGCACTTGAGTTGTTGCTTCCCTTGATCCTTCACCTGCCTTCTGCATATGGCACTGGACCTAAGCAGGCAGGACAGATTCTACATTCAATTTGAAGTATCCAGAGCAATGGGAGTGAGATATTTCTCAGGTCTATCCTCGATTTGTGACACCACCCATGAAAGCATTCCTCTCTTTCAACTCACACGACAAGGGTCCTAATGCGCTCAGACCTGGGGAAAATGGTAATGATAGGGCTGTGGTGATGTGGTGGTCTAGGCCATATTTGTGCCGAAATGTATTTTAACTTTGTCATTTTCAAAACGTTTGTGTGCCACTATCTTCAAGAAGGTAAATGAACATGTATTGCAAGAATCAAGAAAGAAATCAAAAGTGCCCACTGAACGCTGTCCTGTTAAGATTACATGGTCAGTGGTGACTCCAACATCAGACCTTTATAATACACCAGGCAGATGGTAAACAAGCTATAGTGATTTGATCAATATGCAACCTTTCCGTGAGTGTGTGTTGGCTATGACATTTTGACAAAAGAAACACAATGACATGGGCTTTCAGACCTTACATGAGTGACTTTTCTCCCTTTAATGGGATAAAGCGTTATCAACACAAACTTTTATGACTGATCGCAGCGAGGGGTCATGATGCCCATGCCATGTGGTTCCAAAATAATGCAGGTCGAGTCCGATTTTCAAAGCGATGACCTGTGACTGAGCAGCAAGCTCATTGCTCAAAATGTGCATTTTAACACTTTCACTAGTCACTCTTTCATTCAAGGCGATCAACGAGTGAGCGCCATGAAAGACCAAATCTGCAGCCGCCTTAGATTCTTGGAGGTTCAGTTAAAAATGTGCAGAGATGGGGGCGTGGCCAACTGCACGATGCAGTAGACGTGTGCCTTCGGAGCTCCCGCTGCCGCGGCCTAACATCCTGCTACAGATGACCACTTGAAAATATCTGGTGACCCCCAAAGCAAGATCCCCGGTGCCTGATACCCGGGGGCACATTTGGGGCGAATCCCAGCCCGAAACGCGCAGGGGCTTCAGGAGCAGGAGCGAGGGAAAGAGACGCTGGTGCGGTTCGCGGGCAAACCAAGATGGCCGCCGGAGCACTGGGCGCGCTCTGAGTGGGGAGCGGAGCATCCACACATCCAGCGGTGACGGAGCTCCGGTGTACTGGTGGGAGCCGTGAGCGCAGGCTCCGGGGGAATCTGAGAGGGGGAACCGCCCGCCCCGCTCCGCCCGGACGAGGAGGGATGGGCGCGAACAACAGAGTGCTGCTACGGAGACCCGTGCGCTGCGGATGCGGCCCCGCCGGTGAGTGCCTGCTGCTGAGCACCAAACCCGGAGCTGGGAACCACCTTGGCCCCCCCCCATGAGTGATCACTTTGGGGGCTGCTGGACCACTGAAAGTGCAACGGGTGTTGGAACTAGCGGTGAAGCTTATACCTCCGGGGCTTCCCACCCCCTCTCCACTACAGATACTCCGCCATACCGGTGACAACATTAAGGGGGGAAGCGCCCCTAGTGCGTGCCACTGTACAACGCCTGGAGAAGCACTGGCGCAACCCCCCCCTTTTTTCGAGGGGGCAGAGGGCTGGCTTGAGTCTGCCGCTGCAACTAGAGTGGCTGGGGAGGCCCGCCGCTGTCTGGAACGCCTGAATGGAGCGAGGCCACCCGGGTCTCCCCTGCCCTTGGTGGTGCGGGCACTGGGGCTCCAAAAGAAGACTTGGTGGCACGCCGGCGCGCCGACTCCGAAGGTGCGCGAGCACCCCCGGCGCATTACAGCAAAAAATCCCCAACGTCTGTGGCTGGGCCTACACACCCACTAACACGGGCTCACCATCCGGCTCTGTGCCCTCCTTTTCCCCACCGGCTGGGGGGAGTGCCTAAATCCACAGGGCATGGGCAACGTTTACCGACCTGTGCGATACCCTGGTGAGGCTGGGCCAGTGTGTAACAGGACCGTACCCAAGACACAGGAAGGCGCTCGAGCGGCCATGGGGAAGGACAAAACTAGAAGGCCCACCATGCAAAACAGAATCGACCAGTACACGATTCCTCCATCGCAATCTCCTGATTCTCAACCGTTGCCGTCGGTAGAAGTGGACTCTGCATCTGGGCTCTCCCTAAGAGACGTCATGGCAGCTATAGCGGATTCCCGCTCGTCGATGGAGCAGAAGATGGACGGAATTAGCCTGGATGTGTCCTTCCTCCGACACGACCTGCAGAAGTTGTCGGCACGAACAGGTGAGGCGGAACAGCGTATTTCCAATACGGAGGACGGGCTGCACGTAGTGCAACAACAACTTCAAGGAGTCTCCGCCAAACTTAAAACTCTGGAAGCCAGAGTCGAGGAAGGGGAGGGCAGGTCCAGGCGCAATAACATTCGAATTCTCGGTATCCCTGAGAAGGCTGAAGGCCCCTGTATGGAGCTTTTCTTGGAACAGTGGCTGATGGACCTCTTCGACCAGCGATCCTTTTCCAAATTCTTCTCTATAGAGAGGGCACACCGAATGCCCACTGGCAGACCAGTGCCTGGTGCTCCGCCGCGAACGGTGATAGCAAGGCTATTAAACTATCGGGACCGAGACACGCAGCTGCACCTTGCACGAACCAAGGGTACGACCACCTTTAATGGGTCCAAGATAGCCTTCTTCCCGGACTATAAGCGGGAGGTCCAGAAGGCAAGGCAATCCTTTGAAAAGCTTAAAAGACAGCTGCAAGCGATGGGAGTCAAGTACGGCCTGCTCTTCCCGGCCCAGCTGAAAATATATCATAAGGGCACAACAGTCCACTTCAACGACCCAAAGGAGGCCTGGCGATGGGCAGAGCAACACATTGAGGAGAACTGGTCGGCACCTCGAACCAACAGGGACAGAAATCCTAGACCACCACCAGACCATCCTCCGGAGCCGGACCAGCCACCCTCACCGAACCAACCGGCGGAGGCTGGAGATTGAACATGGCTGTTTCTTGTGGATGGGTCTGGTCCCACGAGCGGGGGCACGACCAAACTGATGCTACAGAAGTTACGGGGGGTGCCACAAAGCTATTGTAAGTCGTCTATGTCATTAATAATGTGGCTTGCGGGGGCATATCTCCATCGCACCTGGTAAAGGCAACGGGGGCTCCCCCCTCTAATTTTTAATCTCTTTAGTTTTAATGTGAACAAGGGTTTGTAAAGCTGACACCTTACAGTTGTTGAGGGTCAACGATGTTGGGGCTACAGGTACTTCGTGTTGGGGTGGAGTATGGGGAGAGGGAGGGAAGGGAAAGTTTTAATGAGTTCTTTGTTACCCTAGGAGCAACGCGTCACCGCGGGCTCCGAAGTATGTTGAGGTTCATAGTAGGACAAGGCTACAGATGGTCCAGGCAGCACAGTACTCAGCATTCCAGACACACACCGCAATACATCACTATTGACGGAGACACCCTCCTCGTAAAACACCTGCCCAACCATTTACTCCAATCTCTGGATGGCACCCTCACAACCCCAGTCGATCCCGACTGAACGCCCCAAGTCTCTCAAGGTGCTCACCTGGAATGTAAACGGGATGGGCTCTGCGATCAAGAGGCACTTGATTAAGCAAATACTCAGTAGACACTCCCCCGACGTGGCCCTGCTATCCGAAACACACCTAGTGGCCTCGAATTGTTCTTATTTCCTACGCACAAACTACAGGGCGGCCTTCCATGCGGGATACACGATGGGATCCAGGGGTACTCTCATTCTCATACACAAACGTGTCCCTTTCACCCTCCAATGCTCGGAACAAGACCCGCGGGACCGTTACGTGCTGATCCTTGGTACGCTGTGGAAGGAGAAGGTTGCCTTCGTCTCGGTGTACTCCCCGCCCGGACTGGGGCAGGAGCTACTGGACGAATTGACTGCCCTCATAGGTAAACACCAACCTGACAAACTGTTTCTAGAGGGAGACTTTAATGATGTCATGTGCAATTCCACTGACCGTACACATCTCAGACAACGCAACCCAGACACCCCCACGAAACTGTCTAACTTTGCGTCCGCCTTGGGTTTTGGTGATGTATGGCGAGAGTTACACCCGGACGCTAGGGGGTACTCCTTCCACTCTGGTGCCCACGGCTCCCTTTCCAGGATCGACTATCTTTTTGTCCCACACACAGATCTTTATAGGGCACTGGCTGCGGATTTCCTACCCCGGGGCATCTCAGACCATTCGCCCCTACTTGTGGAGATTCGCGCACAAGGCGCTTCCCCCCCTAGGACATGGAGACTAAACACTTTCTATCTGGGTTTCCCCGAGCTTGTTGACCACCTCACTGAAGTCTCTACCGATAACGTAATTAATTAACGATAACGGAGAACAAGATCCGGTGGTGATCTGGGAGGCCTACAAGACCGTTTTGCGGGGCGCCTAAATCTCCTGGGTGGAAAATAGAAGGCGGGAGAGACTCCAAGATATAACGAAGGCGGAGGACGAACTGGCCCAATGTGAGAACGAGCACATCCTTGGCCCATCCCCACAGACCCAGCTCTCCCTTAAACGAGCCACTGAGCGGCTCCGAAACATCTTATTAGACAATGCCAAACAAGCCCATTGGGACTCCAAAGCCAGAATTTATGAACATGGGGACAAAGCTGGTCGAATGCTAGCTTGGTTGGAGAGGAGGGATGAGGGACAACGATGTATTTGCGAGATTGTCACCCCACGGGGTGAGAGGTTCCAATCGTACGCAGAGATAGCTGAGGCCTTTGCCCAATTTTATGAAGCACTTTACCGGGCTCCGACCTCGCGGCTGGACCCAACCCTCCTAAATGACATAATATTCCCAACTCTCTCAGTGCAGCAAAAAGCGAGTTTGGACTCTGATCTCTCGGAGACCGAGGTGGCTGAAGCACTAGCCCAACTACAGACCAGGAAAACGCCAGGCCCGAATGGGTTCCCAGTTGAAACATGGCAGAAGTTGGGGGGGGGACAACATAGCATCTTCCCTCCATAAAATGTTATTGACGGCCCGGGAACAAGGCGCTCTCCCGCAAGACCTGTGTAAGGTAACCATCGTAGTCATCCCTAAACCTGACAAGCACCAGGAGCAGTGTGCCTCCTATAGGCCAATCTCGTTAATTAATGGCGAGGCTAAGGTCCTCGCCAAGGTCCTGGCCAACAGGTTACAACCGGTGGCTGATACCCTAATACACCCGGACCAATGTGGCTTTATGCCACACAAATCGACCCGGATTAATTTGCGCCAACTTCACTTAGCGTTAGAGAGGGCTCCTACCGTTGACAATCCGCTTGTCCTTCTAGCAATCGACTTCGAGAAGGCTTTCGACTCGGTCCGATGGGATGGCCTCTGGGAGATCATGGCACGTATGGGCTTCGGGGAGGGGTTCCTGGGATGGGTGAAGCTGCTGTACACAAACATCTGGGCGGAAGTCAAGGTAAATGGGTGGACCTCTCGCTCCTTCCGATTGGGCAGGGGTACACGGCAGGGATGCCCCCTCTCCCCCCTTCTCTTCGCTCTGGCGATAGAGCCATTGGCCATATGGCTTCGCCAGAGCACATCCTGGATGGGATTCAAATGGCCAGAGGGTCACGAAGATCGGATATCCCTATTCGCGGACGACCTCCTGATATACCTGGGAGAGCCTACCCAAACCTGCCCCATAGTGACCCAGATTCTTGTCCAGTACGGGGAATTTAGTGGTCTAAGGTTCAACTGGAAGAAATCTGTTTTCTTCCCGGTGAAGGGAGGAGGACAGCCCGACCCACGGGAATGCCCATACCAAATAGAACAACTTGGCTTCCGATATCTTGGGATCTGGATAACAACGGACTTAACTAGTTATAGTAGGCACAATCTCAAACCAATCCTGGACCGATTCTCTAACGACGTACAACATTGGAAGCTTCTCCCCCTGACCCTCATGGGTAGAGCCGCTCTTTTTAAAATGTTGGCTCTCCCGCGATTCCTCTACGTCCTTCAAAACGCCCCTTTGCAGATCTTGTGGGCTGAATTTGGCCGGGTGGAAACCCTCCTTAGGGAGCTCTTGTGGGGCGGAGGACAGGCGCGCATAGCCCTGGCCACACTTCAGAGGTCGGTCTGGGAGGGTGGGATCGGAGTGCCCCGCCTTCAGACCTTCTATTGGGCCTCACAACTGGTGGTGATCAATGACCTACTACACGGGGACCGGGAACTACCCCATATCAAAGCCGATGTGGCAGCCATGCATGACACCGATCCAATACAGTTATTGTACCAAGCCCCCCCTACACCATCCCCACTAACAACAAGGGCACAGATTACCACCACTTGGAGGAACGTACACAGGTTTGTGGGATGGGGAACAAGATATCAGCGGCGCAGCCCCTATGGCGAAACGCCAACCTGAGAGAAATTGCGAGGTTCGAACCTTGGCCATGCTGGGTAAGAGCTGGGATTCAGAAAGTGGGGGATGTCCTGAAAGATGGGAATCTTGCCCAGTTTGCGGACCTACAACACAGGTTTCGGCTCCCGGACACCGAGAGATACCATCATATGCAAATGTCCCACGCCCTAAGAGTCCACATAGCGACAGAAGACAACATCCCGGAGTACTCACCTATAGAACGTAACATTTTCCCTGAATACATCCCCTCCAAATGCACATCCATTCTTTATAATGCCATCACATCCTTCGCGACTCCTGAATTGACCAGTTTAAAAGCCAAGTGGGAAACAGATGCAGGGGATATCGACCCTGAGGACTGAATACGGGTACTAATGCATCCACGGGAAACTGCCATCTCCTCGAGACTCAGACTGGTGCAACTTAAAATACTGCACAGAGTGTACTACCCTAGAACTGCACTGTTTGGGTGGAAGAAAGCAACGAACCCGAACTGTCTCAGGTGTGGGGACGAGGAGGGGACCTTCTTTCACATTCTGTGGTCCTGCCCCCGCATCCAAATTTTCTGGGAGACCTGCTGTCGGGAACTGGCCCGGATACTCTCCAAAACAATAGAACTTGACCCGAAGGTCCTACTCCTGGGAGTACCAGGGGAGTACGAACTGAATAAATGGTAAGAACTGTTACTGCATACGGCGGTCGCCCTAATGAAGCGAAATATTGCACAGAAATGGGGAGTCCCGGAGTCTCCGACAATGGAGCAATGGGCGCTGGACATGGACACATGTGCTATGATCGAAAGACGGATCTATAACGCAAGAGGCGGTCCCAACAAAGCCTCTAAAATATGGGCGGCATGGGAGGAGGGAGGGCCCTGAAGGATATGGACTCGGGGGACGCTACTTTGAACATTTATACTGTGAATTGTAGTCGTGTTCCATGAGAATGGTGATGTAAGACTTACTATTACTACTGCTGAACGGGCTGTGTCGGCCTCATTTGATGTAGCTGCCTCTTCTTTCTTTTGTTCCTCTCTTTTGGTTTTGGTTGTTTTGTCTATGTTATGACTAATTGATAAATAAATAAATGTTTTATCAAAATAAAAATGTGCAGAGACAAGTTTCAAAATTCTGACAATTTATGACCTTTAAGAAAATATTTGTTAAGATTAGTTAACGCCACCTGCTATACCGCGATAGCCATGATATACCGTCATTTGGCAAGAAGGTTATCATACCGCCATAAAATCAATACTGTGACACCCCTAAATTCTTTTGCGACAAAGTATGGCACATTTTGTGACAAGACACATTTGCAATTAAAATATGACAATTGGTTGTACAATGTATAGAGGCATGAATTAATCTAAAGCTATGATGGCTTTTTGCATTGATTTTGACTCACATCGATGTTTTAAGAATCTTTGTAATAAATATATGTCCATGGCATAAATTTTGTGGTAGAATAACGGATCTCTTGTTGAATCATTAACTAAAACTACCACTATTTGCATTTAAAAGAAGTACCTCGTTAAGGGATAAAGCCACATCAGCAAAATAATCTACACACACTAGGGGAACATTGAAGCTGTGAAGTGTGCAAATATACCACAATAACTGAATGTATAGATTTAGGATGCCAAGGACCTTGGAAACAAATGGGTTTCAAAAATTGTAACACCACAATGGTTGTTTATGACATTTATTGTCCGTGCAATTTGATATACATTGGGAAGACAAAAAGAAAAGTGAAAAACAGAATCTGTGAGCACCGTAACTGTATATGTTACCATATCCTAACAGCTCCCCTTGTCAGAAACTATATTGAGGTTAACTACAAAGAGGACGACCTAAAGTGGATAGTTCTCCGAAACTTTGTCCAAATGATCGAAGTGTGGCAGAACGCACCCTAACTAATGAAAATCAGAAAATGATTTTCTTGACAAAATGCCACATTTTAGGGCTAAATGACAAACTAGAACAACTTTGCCAACATTACACACTTGAATTTTAGCGAATTAAGAATTGTTCTTACACATATATGATATCATGAAACCTTGTTTTCACTTTGAGAACACATTTCAAGAGAGAAGAGAGATGCTGATTTTTCTAAAAACTCTAGAATGTATTCCCATATACGGGTCTCTGCAATACATACGCCTACGTCATCACTATGTGGACGAGAGACACAGGAGAGCAAAAAAGATGCTTGGGACAAATGCATCATTAGACGTATACACTATAATGTCATACAACAGATGACGTCAGATGCAGTTAAATTTACGCATGCTCTGCCATACCTCTATAGCTTCTGGTCAGGTAGCGGTGAACCACGGCTAGCCTCTTTGCCGGTTTGATTCTATTCAATAGTGTGGTAAGTCCAACCAATACATTATAGATCCAGCCCCACTGAATAAGTTAATGCTACCCTCACAGACCTTAATAGCATAATATGGTTCCATACTATTATTACAACAGATTTGGGCGCACCGCTCTCAAGACTGCATTTGAATGCCAAGGATGCCATTTCTGGCTTTAGGAGCCTTTAAACTGCACACCTGACCAGAATACCCAGCAAGGTCAGCATTTGTATTCACTCAATAAAAATAATGCTGCTGTGTATAATTCTCACAGTAGTAGTATGATATATGAAAGCCCTGTTCTTACAGGGAACTGACTTGCTATTCAAGTCACCTCTATGGACACATATTAAAATAGGATTGAATCATTTAATCCATTCAGGGTTACAATGCAGGACCCCCCCCCCCCCGGAAGGACACATGCATTCCTTCCTACCGATCTAACACAATAAGCATCACAAGTCAATCTTTTCAATAGTTTATTCTGAATTCAGATTTTTATTTTAAGTTTAGTGACTTGGCTACCTTTTAATGATAATGAATGATATTAAGGAATGAAACAAGTTAGGCCACATGATACGCTTTTATCTGAACAATCCCTTCAAACATCCTAGAGGCGTAGGCCTGATTTATACAGATGTTTGAACATGGGAAAGTCCCATTGACATTATTTTTGTAAATCAGGCCCTAAGTGGACATTGAAGGCAATTTACACGAATGGACTGTTTCGTCAAACTTCTTAAAAGCCGGGAGAAGTATCCCCAAAATTGCACTAGAAATTGCATACAGAGGTGATGGGAATTGTCTTTGTTGATTATAATGTACCAAACGTGTGTGTGTGCATCTTCATAAATATTTTGTGTGATTTGGGTGATGAGATACACACACTATTAGTGGATTATGTCTGGTTTATAATATATGTACTGTTATCTCAAAGTTTAGACTTCTTCAAAATCATAGTATATATAAAAGCAATTTATCACAAGTATAAGTGTTTTTTGTTACAATAAATACTTGGGCCTGATTTACAAAAAAATGTGAACATGGGAAAGTCGCATTGAAAACATTTCTGTAAAATAAGGGCCTTAGTATGTGTGTAAATATAAGGAATGTCTCTATCATTTATAAGAGGTTGTATTTGCTATAATATGTGTAATCACCACGGTAGCCCACCTTCATTCATTCACTGCTATTAGATAGTAACTGGGAAATCCCCCCCCCTTCAGTAGCCCATCCTTAATGTTCTCACATTCACTTCAAAAGTATGCGTCACACATAGACAAACGTGTTTAAAGTTGTGTCATGTATCATTTACTTGGAGTGGCCTGGCTAGTTTTCCAATTAGTTACACCCAAGTGTACAGCCCATACTTGAGTAAGCAATCATTTCTAATTTCTCTTTCGGTTTATGTTTTGTTTGGTGTAGTGTGGATAATATACATGCAACTTACCAGTATATGTGTACACCACACACCTTGGGGCTCCTTTCTTTGTAGTGTGTAATGTTTTCATACTAGATAGTAATGTGTGTTCTATTATGGTATGTACAGGATGTTTTTAACTTTCACATATACTCTGCAAGTACATCTGTTGTATTCTACCAGTGTACTCCCTTGCATAATGTCTTTAAAATGGCTTAGCTGGTGTCATCTCTAGCGTCTGTAACCAGTTGGTACACAGTACCCGCAGCACTGAAATCCACTCGGGC
This sequence comes from Ambystoma mexicanum, assembly GCF_040938575.1. Taxonomy (NCBI): domain Eukaryota; kingdom Metazoa; phylum Chordata; class Amphibia; order Caudata; family Ambystomatidae; genus Ambystoma; species Ambystoma mexicanum. Next base: position 1,014,300,019 of record NC_090924.1, on the reverse strand, counting down.
TCTACTTCAAAATATATATAGAGCTGGAACAGGTGGCATAGAGTTTGGAGCTACAGGCTGGAACCTACAGGTTCCCCTCAACTAGGAGGCCCCTAGGCATGCGCCTAGTGTGCCTATTGGATAATCTAGCCCCAGTCACATCCTGTTCATAAGGTCACTTACAGTGGGTGCTCTGAAATGGCTTTAAGACTTGAATGAACATGCTACAAATGATCAATAAATAAAAATACAAAAAGAACTCCAACTCTGCTTAGTTTTTTTCCTTTTTGTCAAAGTTTTTACAATGTTTAACTTCAAAATCCCATTCCTGTTCTCTCCTTACTTGAATGTACTGTGCAGCCTGACTACAACCCCTGGTTCTCTCTGCGCCATACTTTGAGCAAGCGGAATAGACAAGTGGAATAGATATCATAAGGGGGACATGATAGAGGGGTCACCACATGCACCAGTTGCTACCCAGTGATTCCCTTGCATGCCGGTGAAATGCTCGGTTCAGGGATTGCAGGGACAGTGATGAAATGAAAGCAGACAGGACACTAGTGAGAGCCATGTTCACATTCGCTAGTTCTTACCAGGTGTCCCTCCTCTGGCCCCTCAGCAGCTTCCTAATGGCTGCCGAAATGCTAGAGGAGGGATAAAGGGTGGAACTCCTGTCCCCCATGCACACCTCTTCAGCGACGTCTCAGAGCAGCGTGAGCAGGTTGGGGAGCTGCTGCATGGGATTCTGAGGCAGGCAGCCTGTGTCCATCAGCCTGGAAGTGGCACAGTGCGGGGGATGGAAGTAACAGCAATGACATAGATAATAACTTCTCCTACTATACATGATCTGTTTCGCAATAAATCACCAGAGGCGAGGTAAGGTGGGAAACATAGGCTGTACACTTTATTGTACCCAAAAAACATAATAATCATAACATTAAATCACAAAAAAATGAAGATGTGCTTTTGGGCATCATGGGATCAGGTGCACAGGGGACCTGATGCTGCTAGTACCATCCAAGGCCAACTCGAGGCTGATCCATGCCGCCATTTCTTCTGCCTAGCACTGCTGCCCAGCGTTGAGCTGTGCAATACCTTGTCTTCCTTATTTTTATCCAATGTGACCCCGAGTGATCCCTTTCCAGTATTTTGATTCCCGGCCTGGCAAACTGGTCGGGATAGGGTGTGTTTTTCGCACTTCTCTTGTTCTTTCATGAGATGCCTCTCCATGCTGAGGGGCAAACGAATTGTGCCGGAGATGCAATTACCCTTTCCTCCCTATAGTGCAAAAGCTACCAGAGGGCGTGACAGGCCCCTTAGGTGCTAATTGGGGAACCAGAGGCCCAAACCCGTTCAGTTGGTGGCCCTCCTTTGGTCTCCTTTCCTGTTCTCTGGGGGTTGTGAGCCCCTGGCAGGCTCCCATGGTGCTAACTTGTCAGGCCTCCTACTCCCGGGCCAGGCTCCCGGCAGTCTGCTGGCTCCTTTGTTTCTGGCCGGCCAGCTACCAGTTGGTGTTGGTGTCACTGGAAATGGGCCATCTGTTTGGCACTTTCGTGTGTTATGGGCACTTCCCTTCCTGCATGCCAGCACCTTACTTATGGTCCTGTGACCTCTTCCTCCAGGGGCTGCCCCTTGCGCGTCCCAGTGAAAAAGAAGAAGAGGATGGCATTTTGTGTCAATGAAGTAGAACAAGGCGGTTCTTGGGTGTCAGAAGAACAGGGCAGAAGAAGGAGGAGCTGTGCACGAGGAGTGGGGTAGGTTTACGTCCAGGAGTGCTGGGGCACTGCAAAGGGTCACGTGAAGCTGCACATTACATTTGGTAACTATAAAATGCACATGAGGCATCAATTGACATTGGATTGCATTACTGGAGCATTTCAGGTGGCAATTTGCATACGATGGTAAAACCTGGGGCTGCATATTACATATTGTGACAATACCACACATATGACACATTCATCAGCATCAGATGTCAACTCAGAAACATTTGAGGGTGGATTTGCAATTTGATGGCTGTGCAGGCACTTCTCAGAAAGGACTTTGCATATGGTGACTATAAAGGATGTGAGCCATCAAAGAGCAGCAGATAGCCATTCTGAATACCTGTACCTGTCAGGCTGCAACTTTCATATTAATGCTGTAAGTGGCGTGTAAGGCTATAACCGCAGTACCCTCATTAGGAGACTTCACTTGCCATACATACCTGGATTGTGGTGTACAATTTAGCATATGATGACAATACCTGGTATGTGAGGCTATCGCTGGCATGAAATAACACCAATAATTGCCAATATGTGGCTGTACTTCCCCTTGTCTGTGTTCCGCTGGGTGTAGCCCTGCCCTTTCATCATCCCACACTACTTAACACATGCTGGATAACCAAAGTAGTCATGTGTATATGCTTGGTTCATGAATGGAGTTTCCACATCTGAAGTTTGCAATGCCCGCACTTCCTACATTTAGAAATGTACATAGGTTGCTTCTAACAAATATTGTAATATATCATTATAAAAAATGATAACCCTTTGCATTTTTGTCTATCCAAGAGGGGCCTACCATGAATAGCTAAAAAGCAACACTAGAGTACTACGTGCGCTAGGTTTTCTTTGTATTTTGTATTGATTGTTTACTTGTAAGGCGCTTATACAGAAAATACATTCTGTTTCAGAGCGCCCAGAGGGCAACAGGGAGGGAACATGGGATTGCAGTACAATTAAAATATACAAGAAAACAGTGGGGGAAGGGACGGACGAACCTGCTGTGCCTTGTGAGTATTCAGAACGTGCAAGTGCAGCAAGGATGAGCACGGTGGGGTAGGTGCCGGGGTGTCCGTGCTTGAGGGTGAGCCACAGATGAAGTGCAAGGAATGATATGTGCTATGCGGCCAGGAGCCGCGTTGGGTGGAAAAGTGCGAGTCCCCAGTGCGGAGGGTGTGCCAAGGCAAGTGCTGAGGGTAGACAGAAGCTGGGGAGATGGGGTGTGAGTGGGCAGAGGCCCGAGGATGCATAAGGGTTCAAGACACCAATGACAGCAACTGTGAGATTAGCAGAGGAGGGAAGAAGGGAAGGAGGAAAAGAGGAAGGTGTTGAGGTGCTTTCGGAACTCAAGAAGTCCCTGCTCAAGATGCAGAGGGAAGGGGGAGTATTTTCCATAGGAGGGATCCAGCTGTGGAAAGCGAACAACCTCCTGCCCTCTGTTTAGCAAAACGCTTTACACACAGGCAGATGGTGCCAGAGGAACGTAGAGGTCTAGAAGGAGAGTATTTTGTAAGAGAGAGTTGCAGATAGTGTGGTTCTCTTTTTGTATTATGTAACTTAATGATGTAAAGTTGTATTATATTTTATGAGGTTGTATACATGTTTGATGGATGTGTAAAAAGTCAAAATAGGTCTGGCTAATGCACAATAAAAACAATTTTTTAAAAAAGATACTGTGGTCCCCGGCTCCAGACAGCCTTATGGATGATGCAGAAGGATTTCAATTTGATCCATGCAGCAAGAGAGATGCAGTCCCTGGCTTAAAGTCAAGGATAAGACTTGCTGCTCTATTCTGGATTAGCAGAAGGGGTTGCATAGTGGAAGAAGATAGGTTGAGGAGGAGGCTGTTGCATAGTCAAGCCTAGAGAGAACCAGGTCTCGAGAGACATTGAGCTTCTGGGGGAAAGTGAGAAAAGGGAGAATTCCTTTGAGAGGGAAGTTGAAAGTGGGAATTCTTAGCAATGTCCCGAGTGTGAGGGAGAAAGGAGAGAAAGGAGTCAAAGATGAAGAAGGGAAGAAGGATGGAGCAGGAGTCCCAATCAGAAGGATCTCAGTGTACTGGCATTGAGGCAGAGATCGTTGGAAGTGCACCAGGCCAGGATGGCAGATAGGCAGTTAGGGACGAAGGAAGGGGCGTGTGAGTCAGCAGGAAGCCTGAAAAACAGTTCAGTGTCATCTGCATAATACTGGAAGTTGTGGGAGAAGGAGAAGATGAGGAATGCCAGCTGAGCAAGGGATATGTTAAAGAGCCAGGGGGAGAGGATGTATCCCTGGGGGGCGCCACAGGTGGAGAAGGAAGTAGGAGAGGAGAAAGTGCCCAAGAGTGATGGAGGGAGAGGCAGCAGAGGGAAGGAAGTATAAGTAAGGTTGGATTGGCCCCTCGTAGCCGGGCCGAAATCATCCCTGCGGAGTGGGGGCCGGTTTCTGGCCATGCCTGGGCCGGTTTGGACAAAAAGAAAACATTTTGAAAACATTTTATTTTTGAAAAAAAATTATATATTTTTGAAAAAGAAAATACCTGCAACGGCATAATTCATCAAAGCAAGGTAACACATGATTTATTTGCATGCATGATGTGTGCATCATAAATTATGATGCATGCATCATTCACATGCTGCTGCAGCATGCAAAGTTGAGGGGCTGGGGCTGCCGCTGGGCCGGCGGCTGTCACTCTGCCGCCTCTTCATGGGGAACGGTGCCCCCTGGAGTTGCAGTGCTGTTGTATTAGTGATAAATATGTATTAGTGATATTTGTCATAAACAACCAAATTTCAAGTAGAATAAGCATCCATTTCAGACTATGTATTTTGCCTTTTGCAAGTTGCAGTAATACATGTTTTTTTCCTCTGCCGTTGTCTCTGTTATGATCATCACAAGACATTCCATCTCGGTGTGCTCGGTCACTTGACAAAATCATTGTGCCTAAAAGCTTCTGTACAGTGTATAAATATTTGACCATAGCACATCAAGTGGCCAATGACTTAATTGTGCCACAATGAATGCTTTGTTGTAATGTGTCTATCTTTCCCATCTCACTGGTATGCTGTTCAGGATGTTTTTCTGCATGTATGAGGTAACGATGCTCAGAGTATGGGATGTCCTGTGAGTGTGCTGCTTTCCCTATTTGGCCAACCTCCGAAGCCTGAAAATAGATGCATGCAGGCTTGACATGCAACGAACTTTGCACCAGACCTGCAGAGTAACTTAACTGGTGTGCTGTTAAATATCAGCTACCAGTTCAATGGTATCCACTACAGAATAATTGCTCATTTTTCTATAGCCGATATGATAGCTCAGTGGGTTGAGCGCTTGCTGCTGCAATGTGTGTGTGATCTGCAGGTTTGAATCCCAGCAAGGCCATCTCAGCTCTTCATCCTTCTTAGGTCGATAAATGAGTATCAATACAGTCTGGGTGATATTGTATGCATATTTGGTCTATAAAAAAGAGCTTAAGCGTAAGTGCTATACAATAACATTATGATATGGCCTTGGATGTCTGCTTGCATTCACAGTACTTTGACAATATGGATCTATACACACAGATATTAATGATACATATGGTGATCCATTCTTGTATGAAATGTATATCACATTAGTGAAATCATAGCCACATTTTTCATAGTGCACTTAGGAACAATGCTATTTGATGCCACTTCCTATTTTGTCAAGGGGTGAAAGGTTGTGTTTCATTGCTTCCCGGGATGTCACTTTGGAGTGGGGTCAAATAACATCACTTCCGGTGATGTTATCAGAGGTCAAGGGTCGTGAGGCAAGCGGTGGGCCACTTTTTTGAGGCAAGGGGTGGGGCACTTTTTTTTGGGTGTCCGGGCCTATTTCTTGTCCCATTCTGACCCTGAGTATAAGAAGGTAGGGAGGATACAGTCAAAGAGAAGGAGGTTGGGTTGGGAACCCTGAATCAGGATAGTGCCAGTGTGGTAGACATTAACGATGCAACGTGAGGATGAGAAGCCAGCCAGGAGGACTTCCCACTTGGTGCCACTGTTAATGGGAGAGGAAGAGAAAGGGGAGAGAGTAGAGATGAGAACAGGAGTCCATAGATATGGAGAGGGGACAGAAAAAAGGATATCTGTGTAGAGCTCTCTGGAGGTTGCACTGACATAGGTGCCTGTGATGGGAAGGCCAGAGTTTTCACACAGGAGGTCTTTTTTGTGCTTTTTGATTCCAGACTTAGTGAGAGATTGGGGGTAGGAGATAGAGTAGCAATTAGAGAAGATAGGAGAGATGGTGAGTGCCATTAGGGTGGTGGAGGGAAGTAGAAAGGAGAAGGGTGACTGCACTGCACAGTTCTGGTCTAATCTAACAGGTGGCCTAGTAGTAACAAGGGAGAACAAAAAGCAATGCAAATTTGAGCACATGACTGCAAAGCTAAAATCGGTTTCCGAGGAGGATGCACAAATGCAGTGAAATGAGGGTGCAGGATGTAAAATACATACAGCTAAAATCGGTTTCCAAGGAGGAAGCACAAATGCAGTGAAATGAGGGTGCAGGATGTAAAATATGCACAGCTAAAATTGGTTTCCAAGGAAAAGGCACACATGCAGGGAAATTAGGGTGCAGGATGTAAAATACACACAGCTAAAATCGGTTTCCAAGGAAAAGGCACAAATGCACTGAATTTAGGGTGCAGGATGTAAAATACACACAGCTAAAATCTGTTTCCAAGGAAAGGGCCCAAATGCAGTGAAATTAGGGTGCAGGATGGAAAATACACACAGCTAAAATTGGCTTTGTGCAATGAACACAAAGCAGAGAGAGGGTGCAGAGAAGGAGCTGTGGAAAAGGAAAGTGAGATAGTCACAAATATAGGTCAGGGTGCTGGTGGAGGAGGCAAATTAAATGTTCAGCCATCATTCACTGGTGGTTCAACAGTTGGAAGGGGTGCTGAGGCCCAAGGTCATGGGAGAGCAGGATGTACAGGATGTACACAGCAGGCTGCAGCATAGTTTGTGGTGGGGGTGAAAGGGAATTGACCCTCCCAGCCCTCCTAGGCCCGGACAGGCTCAGACAGGGCCTAGACGAGGGCCTTTACTGGATGAGCCGGCTTCCACCCGCCGGTGCCTTGGATAGGCTGTTAGGAAAGAGGCTGCGCAATCAGAAATGTGCTGCTGGCTGGCAATGGATGGCTCATCTACAGGAGGAGGGGTCAGCCATCTTGGAGGATGCACACTTAAAGCATAGTAGTATAGCCAAATGGCTATAAGGAAGGTTGTGCACCTACAAGATTGCAGCCCCACATGTGCGCAATGCAAAGAAAGGGATTTGCACTTCTTTAGACGAATTATGATGGTGTAAGGTGCTTGCCTCTGAAAAAATGCAAATTTTGAACTTTTTCTCTTTTTTTTCAATCCCACAGTTCAAAAAGTTAGCCCACTAGGGCTTACCTACTTGGATGGTGCAGAAAAACGCTGCTCCAGCTGCTCCACTCGAGCTCAAGGTGGTGGAGGGCTGCTCGAGGCTTCTGTCCTTCCTTCTGCTGATGTAACTGAGTGCAGGCACAGACAAAAGTCCTAGAGGGGGTCTTTGTTGGAGGGGCAGAAGCCTCAGATTAGCTGTTAGGAAGGAGGCTGCACAATCAGATCATTTTTCACCCTCATATAGCAACATTAAAAAAAAAAATCACATTTCATTGCAATGTGCAGTACCGTCCAAGTCTGCTGACCATTCTTGCCAATTGTTAACCTATGGATCTTTCTTTGAGCACCTGCACATTCTCCCTCATTCGTCTTGTGGTGCAAGAACTTGAGTTGTGATGGCCATTGGCTGCTGTCTGAGCTAGCACAGAGCAGAATTGCAGCTCCTACTGGAGCACTTAATTAAGGCTGTGATTGGCTTTCTTTTGAAATACCTTTCTGTGACACTTTACCGCCACCATGTTTTTTCTCTCACACTGTTAAGCCCTCCCAATATATCCTAGAATCAGTATAAGCATATAAAGAAACTCCAGTCTCAGAAGAGGTGGCAAGAGCAGAACAGAGGAAGAATAACGCCTCTTTCTCTTGAGCAATGCTAAATAGGTGCAACGTTTGCACATGCAAAGATGTTTACAGTAGAATGCGTATTTACTGCATTGTTGGAGTGTAATGCAGGAGAGCAAGATGATATCAGCCTGCTATTGCTTATCTTATTTTAAACCACAAAATAGCTTTTAAATGCATTGTATAAAACTGCTTAAACAGTTCTTTGCAGCACATTACAAGCTGCGTGTTGTTTTGTTTTTATCCAAACATATTCTTCGTTGATAATTTCCATCAACAACTGGAAGATCACTTACATTTAAGAAATTAAGGGACCAAATATTATAGGGGATGATGACAGGACCCTGTATAATGAGTAGCAAAATACCCACTGCTGTAGGTAAGAAGGATATTGCAAGCCACCTTGGATTCCTAAGACCTTACAAAGGAACTTGGTCTTCAGTCGCATTCCTCTATTTGATCAAAGAACTCCTCGACGACTTGCAATATCCTTTGTCATCCCAAATGCCTCCTGGTCTTTACTGTGGCATGTGTCACTTGTCGACTGGAACCAGGTAAAATATTCCAGTGTTAATTATGGAACTGGTCAGCACTAGTCTAATCCCACTTGTTGGTGGAGTCCATCAAACTCTGCTTGGCATGCTGGAGAACGTGTGCATTGAGGTGCTGCGCTGCTGCTGCATTGTCAATGGAAACAGCCACCGGCTTCATGACAAGTATCTGTTCCAAGTAGATCTCCTGTTGGTGGGCCTCCATAACTTGCTGACGTAGCAAGATGTCGCCCTGGGATGCAGCACTGCTCTGTTCACGGTTGGGCATATTAGCATATTCTTTCTTCTCATTAGCACAACTGCCCACCTGGTCTTTCCTCTGGGTCTTTTTCTGGAGGTGTGGCTTACCATCACGCCTAATACCATTCACCAGCTTTGACCAATTCCTGAGGGCGGTAGTGTCCTATTCCTCAAGGTCTGCCCGGTTGCAAAAGCATAGCGCAGGCCCCTCATTTGTAGTGGCTGTAGAACACCTTCTAACCCTAGGTTTGGGTTTAGCAGACCAATGGGAGCGCATATTCGGGATGCAGTGAGGGGCCTACCAATCATGTAATACTGTGCATTGCTGTCACCTATGAACTGCCTCGATAGCCATGTCTTAGGTTGGCAATGGTGGTGGGTGTGGGCGCAGTGCTGGTGATGTTGGCAGTGCCAACTGTGGTTGTGTGTGGCAGGAGTGCAATTTGGTTTTGGTCCCCCATCTGCTGAACTTTCCTCCACATCCTCCGCCTCAGCACCCAGTTCAGCACCCGAATCGGACACAGGAACATTGTTGTCAATTGGTATTTTTGCATGCGAAGGGTGAGCATTTATCAGCGTAATACTACACTTTACTGACCAAACTGTTCATACACATGACTTACAATCACCACTTCAACGGTAGGTACTCTAGCGCCACTGTCCTCAGTTCCAAAGTTATCCAGGCCATCTCTATGTCTATGAAGTGTAGGCATTGCCCTCCCAGCACTGCCCAGTGCCACTTCCCATTGTCACTGACTCTTTACTCTGCCGCTATGGCAGTCCAATGTATTGAGGTAATTCCACTATTTTGTACTTCTTGCATAAACCGGCTGCTACTGCTCTGGCCACTGGAGTAGTGGGCTCTCGGGGACCAGGAGCAGTTGCTCAGCATTCGACCGTTAAGGATGTGTATTTACTGTTACAGGTATTCTTTAAATTAGGATGACTTCCATCATCCTCTGATACCATTTTGTGTAACGCGATAATTGCTTTTCAAAAACACCCCTCTACTTGTCACCGACCTGAATATGGTTGGCTTAAAAACTATAGTGTGCAAAAGGGAAAGGGTTCAAGGAAAAACGTTCGAGAAGGGGCCACTGCTCAAGAAAAGAAAAACCACCAAATTGGGTCATTCTAAAGTATAAAGTCGTTTTCAGAAACGCTATTATCACTTGCAGGTCCCTGGCCCAGAACGTAGTGCAGTGTTAAGCTCCACAGATGCAGCAACAGGGCCATTTTAAGCCCTTTCGGGGCCCTGGGCATGGACATCTTTGGGGCCCGCGTCCACCAAACCATCCCAGTCACGCTCACAACCTATAGGTTGATACGTTGTCTTGCAGCATAATAAGCACGTTTTCTCCCTTTAAGTCCCCTTGCCCTCATCATTCTTCTCTAATCAGAATGATAAACAAGTAGCATTTGAAGAATAACATTACCAGTCTAAAAGGGGTTATTGTTCTACTAAATACAGAATACTTTTTATCAATAACATCCAGGAAGGTAGATGTAGTATTAATGCAGGACAGTATGTAAAAGGTACATGTAACCCATAATAGACAGAGAACTCACATTAGCTGCCTCAGAGAATGCAAAAGAGCCCATGCATGGATAGAGACCAATTGGAAGGAAGGGGAACGCTACACATACCGTAGCATGGATAGTGGAGGCAGATTAGAAGCTACCAGGAAGGTGTCTTTATCCAGACAGACTGAGATTAGAAGTGGGATATAGTTTTCAAATAGCGTTGCCATTAGATATCAAAGGAACAAATGCCTGTGGTGTGCAATATGAATATGCTCACTATTAACATAGTGAAACCTTGAATAAGGCTTTTATGATGATCATACAATGAGAAGTAAATCACTCGTAAGGGCTGACAATTTTAGGGACTGGCAATATTGAGAGGTTCGGCAATACAAGATTAAATGAGATGCCCAGGATCACATATTGGTTAAGGGGTGGAGGGGTGAAGCTGGGATTTGAGCCAACTCTGGAATTTCTTCATTTGAACACTTTCTTTTCCAGTTCTTACCATGAACTGAAACAATCTAATTTTTTCATTAAAAAAGGGATTTTGAAAGTACACAAATCACATTACCAAACATGACCATTTTTAAACAAAATATCATAGAAGGGTGTTACGCAAAATGGGAATGATTCTAGCTTAATTCTCTCCATCATGAAGGGAAGTATATAAGAACCAGCATACCAATCAATGTGATTTAACAAATTTAATTTGGGTTTGTCTTTTGTATTTTAAAGCTTTAAATACTTCCAAAACAATGGCTTGTGACATTTACATTTATAAACGTACATTAAAACCTTTGACTTTTACCAAAACGCAAATAGTTTTTTGTGTCAAACAAGCAGACCTTAAAATATGCTTGCCATAGGTCTGGAACATATGGTCCGCTCTCTTCTGTCTACCAACCCTTCCACGCAAATGGCCTACATAAGAAGAAAGATCAAGTAATGGGCTAAACAATACCAGCAGCATGCAAGAAGGCAAACCTCACAGAATACAGCACAGTAATGTAAGAGATATTAGATGATTTGTCCAAGATCACTGTTTCGTCTGCTGGCAAATCCAGGATACAAACATGAACGCTGTCGTTCCATAGTCTTGAATTTGGATACTTATTCACCTCTTGGACTTACAACACCCTATCTGAACAAACCAATTTCTAGACCTTCACCATACAGATGATATGTTCGTTTTTATAGCAACCACTATCTGGTACAGGTACACTGCTGATAGTAGCAGATGTTGTTCTGCAAACCCAAGTACAAATGCAGACAGGTTTATAGACTTCAGACATAGGAAAGGCTCAGCCAGCCTTGTTGGAATGTGATATTCTAATTTTGCATATGACAACACATCTCTGCAATGGGTGCTTCACATACTGAGCTAACTTGAGAACCATTGCGGCACTCAATTTATCAATATGGATTCCACCATTGCCTATCGCACATGATCAACATAATTCCCACAGGAAGGAAATAATGCTACCGAGCTGTACCATAAGGAACACACAAACTATGTATACCACAGTGAACACAGAAAGCAATACATGATGAATTGATCAAGGCAAAATGCACTTGCCAAAACAGAAAGGCAATGGGTTTAGAGCCTCAGCAGCACCCCATACAATATCCTGACATGTGCTATTTAAGACTGGTGAACAATGGAATCTTACTTCTTCAGATCAGTTAGCCTTGTGGGGCCCCTCCAAAGTGGGGGGCCCTGGGCAAGTGCACCTTTTGCCCTCCCATAAAAACGTCTCTGTGCAGCAAACACTCAGACAGCAGGTTCCCTGGCCCAGAACGTAGCACAGTGTTAAGCTCCACAGATGCAGCAAACACTCAGACAGCAGGTTCCCTGGCCCAGAACGTAGCACAGTGTTAAGCTCCACAGATGCAGCAAAAACTCAGACAGCAGGTTCCCTGGCCCAGAACGTAGTACAGTGTTAAGCTCCACAGATGCAGCAAACACTCAGACAGCAGGTTCCCTGGCCCAGAACGTAGTACAGTGTTAAGCTCTACAGATGCAGCAAACACTCAGACAGCAGGTCTAATGGGGATATAGGCAGTCTGTATGAAAAGTACATTAAAGAATGTCTGCAGCGTGATATTACCAGATGAGATTGAAAAGCTTTCAAAGTGTAAAAGGCATGTTCATTAGCGAGACGCCGCGTCTGTGGAGACTTGTGTGGCGTGCTAGCAGGAAGCTACTGACCAGCTAAAATAGCTTTGCGGTGAGAAGCTCCTACTTTGGTTCCACTTTGCATGAGGGTCCTTGGATTCCAGGGAAATGTGTGGTGTTCGCGTGCGTTTACACCTTCCAAGGTGGTGCCCCCAAATGTGTGTTAAAAATGAGCAGCATTAGCAAAGCTGAGACATGGCCACATGCAGACTGCGCTAAATATACTGCCCCATACAAAAATGGCGGCACCAAGAACATCGCAAGATATCATGAACCTCGAGTCTTGCACGCGCTATATATAATCAGAAAGAATATCGGATCCGAAAACAATGATCGACATTGAAACAGATCAGCTAATCTGTGTTTGCTTTGCACCTGGAGCAGACCCTTTTTTTTATCAAAGAAGGGTGCAATATTTGCACGTCTCAGGCCCTTCAGCGTTTCTTTAGGACTGTTTAAAAAAAATCCGTGCTGAGCTTTGTGAGGGGGCCATTCTTAAAAGTGGTGGGGTCAGAGCTAATTGTAAGGGTTGGTGAGCAGTATTGACAAGAACCAAGGATATCTCTGGCTGTTGTGCAGAGGCATTACTTAACTCCCACAGGGGATTTATTTATTTTCTATATTTATTTCACTGTCATCCTATGTACTGCACCCTCCCCTTTCCCCTGCACTTTTCCCCTCCCCCCTCCCCTGCACTTGCGCGATCTCAATTTTACCTGGCTTAGTAGGATCGTTGTCTTTGTCTTCCCTCTGTTTCCCCTCCCTTGCCTCGTCGCGCCTTGAAACACTTGCGTATCGGTGCGTTATAAATTCCATATAATATCATATCATATCATATCATTTCGATCTTGGGATAGTAGGGGTAGCCGGGGGAAACTAGCATTTAAATCTGCGGTGAGTGTTGTGTGGGTGAAGGGCTCCATGATCTTAGTAGCTGCAATAGAGTGCATGCCCACGTTTGATGCCCTAGTTGGAATATTTGACTTTTCCAGAAAAGAAGATAATTTCTTGTCTTGGGTCTCAGTTAGGGTGCCTTGAAGAATATGACATGATCTAAAGGTTGTAACATGCGCTTAAGTTATGTTATGTTATGTTAATAAAACTTGTAAAGCGCAGCTGCCGCCCGAAAGCATATTGGCGCCGGGGGAACCATAGGTGACCGACAGAAGCAGAACCACAATTTTAGAACAGGAGAGTCTTCAGGGCACCACGGAAAGACAGATGGCTATCCGTAGCCCAGAGGGCAAATGGAAGGGAATCCCAAGCTTTCGCTTCAGTAACGGAGAACGCACGTCCCGGGTGGCCCAGGATGTATACGTAAAAGTGTCTACACCCTCATATGATGGCGAGGGCATCTTTTTCTATGTGCGCTTAATTTCTCTCTGTGGGAGCGAGGACTCGGCTGGCGAATGCAATGGGGACAATGGTCCGGACTCGGTCAGTCTGGGTAAGGACTGCTCCAAGGCCAAGGAGACTGGCATCCACTAGTAGTTCTGTCTTTCTGGACATGTCAAAGAATGCCATGGTGGCGGCGCTGGACATTGAGTCCTTGATCTTTTGAAATGCTGTCTCTTGGGTCGCTCCCTACTCCCATGCTGTTTTTGCTTTTGTGAGCTCCCGCAGTGGGGTGGCAATGGTGGCTAGGTCGGGGATGAACCGTCCTCAGTATGTTGCCATACCTAGGAAGCTGCAGACTCCGGTGGCTCTGATGGGGGCTCAGGCATTTTTGATGTCTTCTACTTTTCCAGGGTGCGGGGACACACCTTTCTCATTGAAGACAAACCCAAACAAACTTAGTATATACTTCCCAAATTTTTCTTCATGGTGGTACCATAACCTTAAGTCCAGCTTGCTGAAGACGGTGGCGCCTGTCAGGTCCACAATGAGTTCATCTACTGTTGGCGTTATGTGTCTTTCCCGCCCAATTGCCACATTTGGCCGACCAATGGCAATGCATATCCGCACCACTTGGGGCTGCTTGGTTTTCGCAGTCATGACCATTGGGTTGAAACAAAGGGTGTGGGGCCTGTGGTCTTCTTGATTATTCGAAGGTCCTTCAGTTTGTTTAGTTCTGCCTCCACTGCCGCCTTCATATGGAAGGGGACCCTTCGGTGCCGGATTGCCCTCAGTTCAACTGTGGGGTTAATGTGGAGCTTTACTGTCCTCCCTTTTAGGCATCCAATGCCCTGGAATGGCTTCCTGTGCTTGGCTAACAGGTGGTTAATTTCTCTGGAGTGGATGGCGAAGGCAAACAGGATTAATTATAACTTCTCTGCCGTTGGGCAGCTAAGTAGCGTTTCGATTCCTGCGTCGACTACGCAGATGTGGGTTCTGCAGCTCTTCTCATTGTGTGTGAGAGTGGTCTTGAAGTATCCCATGACTGGGAGGGGCTATTTGCATCCGTATGCAAATAGTTGCACAGTTTTTCGCCGTAGGGGTGGCCTGGGGTCAAGCTTGTCGAACTGTGTGGTCTGCATGATATTCACTGTTGCTCCCGTGTCAATCCTCATCATCACTGGGATGTACCCTACGGTGATGGTGCAGCTGTGGTGTGATCTGCTGTCATTATTAGGTCTGCCGTGGGTTGGCTTGAGGCTGGAGATCATGTAGGCTTTCTCATGCCATGGTCTGCGGTACCAGTTTGTGTGGCTTGAGGACTGTTCTCTGCTCGGCTGATTGTAACCGTTGCTGCTGCTTCCTGTGTCTTCTCCCTCGATAGCTTGGGCCTGTCCTCTCCAGGTGTCACAGGTCCAGTTGGGTTGTCTCTGCTGGCAGCGGTCGGGTTGTCTTGGGCAGAACGTTTATGCGTTGCTGGGCCTTGTGTCACTCCTCCAGTCTTGAGCTCTCCTCTGGGGTGAATGGTCTTTGGTTCTTTGGGAGTTTAGGCATACTGACGCGTAATGGTTGACCTTCCCACACTTGTAGCACGTGGTGCTGTATGCTGGGCAGGGTTCTCCTTTGTGTTGCTGTCCTCCACACCACAGGCATTCACTGGGCTGGTTTGCTTGCTGCCTGTCCTTGTGGGGATTCGTTCTGCCGCAGGGCACTGATGGTGGTCATGCTGTTGCGCGGCGTCTCCGTATCTAGTGGCAGGTGACTGATCATTTGCTCCATTTCTTCCACGTGTTCGTTGGTTCTTTCTCAATGTCGCCCCATGGTCAGGATGGTGTCTAGCGGGACATTCGTCTCTGACAGTATGGACCTCCAGAGTTCTTTGGAGGAGAGTCCATGTATGACATGTTGTCTCACTGCAAACTCGTCACCTGGAAAGTCACAGCCGATGGCCATCTCCCACAGCCAGCCATGGAAGTCATCAATGATTTCCTGGGGGTGTTGTCTGGCTTGGCTCATTTTGAACCGCTCAAAGTCTGGGCTGACCTTGGTCTTGAATTTCTTTGTGAGGACTGCCTTCGCCGTCTCATAGTCGTCGTCTCTGCCTCGGTTTGGGAGTGTGTTGAATAACCTAAGGGCCATGGTGCCAAGGCTAAGCATTAGGAATGTCCCTTTCTTCTCATCCACTTTAATGTCCCGTTAAAGGACAAATTGCTGGATCCAGAGCCAAAAGGTTGAAATGGCTGCATTAATGTTCCTTGTGTGCTGTCTAGCCATGTGTTTGTGTCGGGATTCTGGCCTTGCTGCCTCGGTGGAGTTGCTGTGGGGTCATCTGCCATGGTGCGTGGTTCACCGGTAGGCATGTGCGCTTAGTGATCGTCCCTCTCCCCTCAAATGTGCCTTTGCTGTCGCTGCCCAGCAGCCTTGCTGGGTGGGTGTCCTGTCAATGGCTGTGTCACTTGCCAGTGATGGGTGCAGCACCAGCTGCCATGTTTAGTGGTGATTCACTGCTGGTGGGGCCACTGGATGAGGCTCGGGGCTAGTGCTGTGCAGTGACTGGTGGCTGTGAAAGCTTGGGGCCAGAAGCGTTATCCTGTGCATTGGGTGGGTTATGTTGTGGAGGTTTGGGCTTCTTGGCCTTTTGTGTGCCTCTTGCTGATGGGGGCGTAGCAACTGTGTTGGTTGGGGTCTTGGGCTAAGGGCTGGGGGTTTCCAGAATTGTAGGCAGTGAGGAATGAGGGAGTCTGCCTTTTGTCAGCGCACGCGCATGCAGCGCACTTTCTATCTTTTATTTTCTTCCGCCTTTCCACCGATGCCCAGGCACTGTGTGGGGAGGGTGCAACATGAGTCAGCAGGCCCTGGATGCCTGGGGCGCGTTTCCGGGTCAGAGTGATTTGCTGTTGCGAGTGGAGCTGCAGCAGGTATTGGCCCAAACCCCACCCTCGTCGCCAGCGTGATGCTCGCTGCGGCAGGGCCGACGGGCTTGAGGGGTAGCGGGAATAGCATGCGGGCTTCCAAGCTGGGCGCGCTGTGCAAGGCAATAAGGGGACACAACATGCGCACTCTGCTCTAGTGTCGGAACCGGAGACTGCCTTGGCGGGCTTTCTCGCTCCCTTTTATGTACTTTACCTCACGTGATTTGTCCTGACCCTGTCAGTCACAATTCACGTAGACATCACATCTGCCTATGCGGGAATATTTTATCCGGGGTACTTGAATCGTCAGAGACGATAAAGAGCGAAGTGTAAACATCACACGTTTCCTACAGGGAGCCAGTGTAGCTGATGCAGAAAAGGGATCCTGTGAGAGCCAAAAGGAGGATGAAGCACAGCTGTTGCAGCCAAATTCTGCAAGAGCTGAAGTCAATGAATTAAATGGGCAGGTTGAGCCAAATAGAGCACCTTACAGAAATCAATGCCGCTCATTACCAGGGCAGAAACAATATAAGGTAGGGCCTTACGAAGGGTCCTTAGCTTAAAGTGGCCAACTTGACAGAGAAATGCCACCTGTTCAGACATCGACAATGAGGCTGGGATTTTAACACCCAAATCGTTCACTAGAGTAACCGGGAGTAGAAGCAGTCCAAGACTAGAGGGCCAGAAGTCAGGAGTTCAGAAGGACAGAAGAAAAGCCAAACCCACAACGAGCACCTCTGTCTTTTCACTGTTCAGTTTTAGCCACTTCCAGGTAATCCATCCACCCATGGCCTCCAAGCAGTGCCTAAGCCTAGCAGCCATAACGTGAGGGACAATAAGCAAACTGGAGAGATGGACAGATGGACAGATGTCCGAGGGATAGAGGCAGCAGGCAGAGCGTCACGGGCTGCCTCGGGGGGAGGGAGGGATATAAACATTCTGGGAAAAGGAAACCTACTGCGAAATCTATCCCTTTATTAAAATAAGCAAGTTAGGTTCAGTTAAAGTGCTTATTTCTATATTTATTTCTATATTAATGTTACAAAGTAATAATCATGTGAGGTGTGAATGCTGACCTGTACTTTTTTCCTCCTATACAATACTAAGTAAGCTGTGGTTGAGAAAAAATGAAGAAATTATCATTTTTTTTATAAACGTATAACATTTGTACAACGCACATATTTCGTTTTTAATTGAGACAATGCAGATGAATGCACGCATAATAAAAGGAACTGAGCTGTAATTGTGCACCTAGAGCCAGAGGGATTTTTGTGGTCATTGCTCATTCCCAGAAGTAGCCTTGCAGATTTCTGTATGTCAACATGAAGCATGACAATAGGATTTCTGTATGACATGAAGCATGACAATAGGTCCTATGTTATATTGATGTATTTTATTTATTATTATATTTGTAAGGCGCACCTAACCCTCAGGCATCTGGGCACAAAGACTATCTGGGCGGTATAGTCTTTGCCAATGGGATTCACCACTGTTTAGTTTTTCCTGGCACTGAAACATCAGAATGCCATTTTTTAGGCCCAATTGGAAAGAGAAGTAAGCCTAAATTTAGGGATATCAAGGGTATGGGGGTCCTTTACGAAGGGTAGTCCTAGAACTACGCTTGATACAAAGTTTCTAGGCTAAATACGCTGGTTGGGGCCAGAGTCAGTGTTAAAAAGTGATGCAAGCAAACGTAAATGAAGTATGATTGTAGTGGAAGCCAAAATGAGAGCGGAAGTGTGTTCAAACAGTTTTGCCCCAGAATTCAAGCGGGCCGTGCTGTAAAGGATATACTCTAAGAGGGCCAGATGGTGAGGCTGCTGCTCAGCTCACTTGTTTTAACAAGTGTTGTTTGCAGTTAAAATTACACAGGGGCCACGCAAAAGGCAAGCCCATCTCTGCTCGTCTGTGCTGAGGACGGCGCATGGGCTGCTGACGCTTGCCAACATTCTGATAACATGTTCGCTCAACCTGTACTTGCTGCTAGTTGTGCGAGGCTGTTACTCCTGCAGTGACATAGTGGCTCGAGCCCCGCCTGACACAGGTTTCTGCCCAGGCTAAGTTTGAAATCCCAGGTCATTGCTATGGACGCCTGTTGCAATGTGCACGCGCGCGGCATCTGTGGAATGTTGATGCATGTTCAGCTATGAACATTCCACAGTGGCCGTTGAGCTAAGGACGCTGAAGGCAGGAGCCTGCACTTGTGGGGTCCAGCAAATAAAGTGCGTAATATACTTACCTGTGTCCGGTGAGATCTTGTCATTGTCGACGAGAATTTCGCTGGACCCCGGTCCCACGTGTGCGCCGGCCGGGTTGTCCTGGTGCCGCCGGCCTATCTCCGGCATTGCTGTTGCCGGGACGTGGATTGCTTCGGTGCCGTTGCTGTGCACCCCGCTCATCGTTGGGGGCAGCGGTGGTTGCAGGTGGGCTCCGCTTGTGGGCCAGCGGTTCTTCCACGGTGCACGGCTGCCCAGGAGCCCAGTCGGGGCGTTGAAGGAGGGGACGACGATCCATTGGCGGATGCTGCGGACGCGCCAGGTGTTGGAGGATTGGTGCTGCGTGCCGCCTATCCCGTGACCCTGTGTTTTCCTAGAGCAGTCACCCATAGCTCAGCTGACTTGGAGCCCAGTCGGGGCATTGGAGGAGGAGCAGCCGTCATGGGACACGGAGGCGTGCATGCCTGCCGTATGTCCTTGATAGGCCACTGAGTAGCCCCGCCCCCGGCAGCGTCTGCGCACCCAGCTGCTCACCTCTTGTCCTCCGAGGGAAGGAGGAGGGGCTGCGGTGGCGCTGCGTGGTGCGGATCACGGGTCAGCTGACTGCGGCTCGTTTATCAGGAGGAGGCAGGAGGAAAGCAATTGAGGATAGCTGCTGGACGACCAGTGTCCTCACGGACAACTCGGAGATTTGACTTTCCACTAAGCACACTACATCTCTTCTGCACCACCCGAAGGGGCCACCGTGGTAAGGTTGGGGCATACGACTGCTGCCAGGTGGGGATTGGTGCATGTTGGCTGCACGTTTCAAGGCTCGCTTTTAGATTAGTTTGGATTATTTTTGACTCACCCGGTGATAAACATACTGTTGTACTGCATTTAACGTGTGGGTGCACGTGACCAAGGTGACAGTGAGGGGACACCCACCCACTTCAAACGAGCAAGGATTCGTGGGGCTCACACAGTGGTGGGCGAGCTCCTGTTGGGGGCCTAGTGAACAAGGCATGCTATCCAGCCATGTTGCATACGGCTGCCAGGCCTCCGCCTGCCTTTTTGACAAACCCTGGGGAGCCTGTTGCTCCTTGGGAGCAGTGGGTGGATGCCTTCAAGGTGTACTTCAGGGCTGCTGGTGGGGCAAAGTTCAACGACGATGAAAAGGAGGCTGCATTACTAAATTGTATTGGTACTGAGGGGTTGAGGGTTTTTCGTCATCTGCCTGGAGAGAATGTAATGGTTCAAGGGGGTGGTAGGGAGAAATGGTGATAAGTGCTTATGAGACTGCTTTAAGGAAACTGCAAATGCGTTTTGATAAAAGAGTTCATGTGGTTTTAGAGCGGTATAAGTTTTTCTCTAGGGCGCAAGGTTCCACGGAGAGCATAGATACTTATGTTACGGCATTACGTGCACTCATGGCTACATGCGGATTTCCTGGCAATGGGGATGAGCACATTAGGGATCAAATTTTGATGAAGACTTCCAATCAGAAAATCAGAGAAAGGCTGTGGATTGAGAGTGATCCATCACTTGATAAGGTGTTGGAGATTGCTAGAGCAATTGAAGCTTCTAGGACGAGTAGGTGCATGCTGTAGGGTCAAGGAACAAGAAAAGAAGAAAGGTTTGGATAAAGCTGTGGTGCAAGGGAGTAGGGGGATCTAAGAGCAAGGAGGGATGCAAAAATTGTGGTTGGTCTAGTCATACTGCTGATTCTAAGTCCTGTCCTGCTTGCAATGTGGAATGCAGAAAATGTAAGCATTTGGGCCACTTTGCACGCATGTGTAAGGGGCAGATGGTTGCTAGTGTGGCTCCAGATGACTCTGCCATGTTGCTAGAAGGTGCATCAGGAGGCGGATCTAATCAAAGTGTCATATTGCATGTGGAGGGAGGTGGGCGGAAGGGTCCATTGGTGGATCAGCACCCCGTGGACATGCTTGTGGATTCGGGGTCACCTTATACATTGGTGTCTCCGAAAAGTGTATCAAGAAGTTTTGGGTAAAAAGGTTTCTGCTTTGCTGGCTCCGGACATCAAACCATGTGCATATGGGCAAAGTCCCATTGACCTACTGGGATACAATTGGTCAAACTTTTCTTTCAAAGGCAGGCAAACATTGGGGAAGCTGTATGTGGCTTCAAAGGGCACGAGTGTGTTGGGTTGGGATGAGCAGGCTGCACTAAAGATACAGATTCATCCGGGTGAGAAGGAGAGGGTTCTCAGTGTCATGGAGGGTGCAGGGAAGAATGACATCATGGTAACTCCTACAGTGCTCATGAGTGAGTTTCCGGAGGTATTTTCTGACACCCTTGGCAAGCTCAGAGGTTTTACCCATCGCATTGTCCTGAAGAAGGGTGCAGTTCCCAAAGTGCATAAAGTCAGGGGAGTGCCAGTTGCGGCAAGGGAAGAATTGAAAGCGGAATTGGCTAAGTTACAGTCAGCAGGGATAATTGAACCTATCGAGTCCTCGGAGTGGTTGTTTCCTGTGGTTTTAGTTAAGAAGGGTGACGGGAACATTAGAATGTGTGTAGACCTCCGGGAGCTGAATTCTAGCATATGGGTGGATCGGCATCCTTTGCCGAATATCAATGAGTTGTTGTTGACATTGGGAGATGCTAGAAATTTTCCACCTTTGATCTGTCAACGGCATATCATCAGATTGACCTGCACGTGGATTCTAGACCCCTCACTTCATATGTGACTCAGTTTGGGGCATACAGATTTTGTCGCATGCCCTTTGGCCTTGCGTCGGCTTCTGCTGTGTTCCAGCGGTTGATGCAGCAGATGTTTGGAGGGGTGTTGGGAGTCAGTTATTTTCAAGATGATATTTTGATTTGGGGCAGTAGCAGGGAGGAACATGATGGCAGGGTTAGGAGGGTCATGCAGATTCCTAAGGAGAGAGGTTTGACCGTAAAGTTAACCAAGTGTCAGGTGGGTGTGGAGGAGGTCACATAGTTAGGACATACATTGAGTTCGCAAGGTGTGAGCCCCAAAGGGGAGTTGGTACAGGTGTTGAGGGACACACCGGCTCCAGTCAATAAGGATCAGTTAAGGGCTTTTCTAGGCCTTGCGGAATACTATGTTAAATTTGTGTCTAATTATGCTGAAAAAACGGTGGCCATGAGAGCCCTCATGAGGAAGTGTGTAAGGTTTGTGTAGTCTGAGCAGTGTGCGGCAGAATTTGAGTTGGTCAAGAAGGATGTGGAGAAGGCTCCTTGCCTAAAGTCATTTGACCCAAAAAAAAAAACTGCTCTTACTGTGGATGCAAGTGAGGTGGGGTTGGGGGCAGTGCTGGAACAATGGATAAATGGTGAATGGATGCCAGTGGCTTTTGCCTCGAGGACGTTGAGAGATGTGGAAACCAGGTACTCAGTAATTGAAAGAGAAACTTTGGCTGTGTTATGGGCTTCAAAACATTTCAGGACATTTTTGTGGGGCATACCGTATATTTTCAGGACGGACCATAAACCGTTAGTGCAAGTGTTTTCTACTAAAGGCGTCATGGCAGTATCCCCGAGGATTGCGAAATGGTCAGTGCAGCTACAGGATTACATTTTCTCTTTGCAGTATTTTCCTGGGAAGTTTAATATTGTGGCAGACTGCTTGTCCCGTATGCCTGTTGTGGAGGTGGACAGTCAGGCAGGGCTTGTGAAAGAGGAGGACTTGCAGGGGTGTCAGGTTGCTTTTGTGGCTTCTGCTGTGGACAAGTCGCTGTGGGATGTGGAGTCTGAGGCCAATCTTGAGTTAAAGTGGATTAGGGAAGGTTTAGACAAAGGTTGGCATACTGTCAAGGATAGGCCTGAAGAGAAAGGTTATGGCCAGGTTCTGCATGAATTAGCCGAGGGTCCCCGGGGTGTGTCTAAGGGAGGTAGGTTGATTCCCCCTGTAAGTCTGAGAAGTAGAATGGTGGAATTGGCACATGTTGGTCATTTGGGTCGATCCTTGACCAAGAGGAGACTTAGGGAGGAATACTGGTGGCCGTCCATGGACAAGGATGTTGAACAGGTGGTGAAAGACTGTCAGGCATGTGCTGTCAGCGATAAGAGCAAGGTTCTGCATCCTCAACCTGTACACCCTGTAGAGGTTCCTGAGAAAGTATGGTCAAAATTGGCTTTGGACATCATGGGTCCGTTTGATTGTTTACAGCCTGAGTTTAGATACTTGTTGGTGTTGGTGGACTATACATCCAGATGGATAGAAGTAGCAGCATGTTCCAGTGTTACTACCGATTCTGTTATTGACTTCTTGAGGAAAGTATTTGATTGTGAGGGATTGCCTGCCTGTTTAGTTACTGATAATGGTGTGCAGTTCACATCCAGAGCTATGAGATAGTTTTTGGAACAGCATGCCATTTCCCATTATAGGACAGCTCTGTATAATCCCTCTGCAAATGGATTAGTTGAGAGGGCCAATGGTACAATTAAGTCAGCTATACAGTTGGCTTTGGCCAATGGTTTGGATTGGCAGGAAGTGGTGTCACAATATCTTGCTGCATATCGGAAAACCCCTGCTGTGGTTACGGGGAGATCTCCATTTGAGCTCATGAGGGGCAGGAAAGCAGGTACAATGTTGAGAGCCCTGGCCATAGGTGGTGGCGGGCCATGTAATATGGATCTGCAGGCTATTCATCACTATATTCTTGCACGCCAGGAGGCCACAGTGTTTTCACAAAAGTTCATGAAGGAATTGAGTATTAAGCCTGGGGATGATGTGTACATAAAAAAATCTCAGGATGGTTCACAAAGGATACAGCACGTTTTTGCCTTCAAGGAGAGTTGTCAAGGTTGGGAAAGGTTATGTACAATTGGAGGATGGCTCTGTCTGGAGTAAGAGACGGGTGGTGGTGGATGGCTGCAAACGTGCTGATGGGTCCAATGTCGAGTATGATCCGGAGTCTCAGGAAACAGTGTTGGATTATGAGCCTGTGGGTTCACAAATGATCAGGTTAGAACAGGAAGAGGTTGTTCCACTTCCAGGCCCGTCGGGCGCGGAAGTGAATGTGAAATGTCAAAATGCTTCTGATCTGCAACCTGATATGGGACAAGAAAGGGGTCGTCTGGCCAGGAGGCGTGGTCCTCCCATAAGGTTTACAGACTATGTTTGTTAAATATGCGATGTTACATAACATTTTATGGTGGGTTGCTTACATGCGGGCAAGGTCATCACATGTTTGAAATTAATTTATATATATGATATTTCATGTAAGATTGTGTTTATGTTTCCATTGTTCAATTAATATTTTCACTTAATATTGTTACAGGGTGTTAACATTTTGTTATGTAAGGGAAGAGGATATGTTGTAATGTGCACGCGCGTGGCATCTGTGGAATGTTGATGCATGTTCAGCTATCAACATTCTACAGTGGCCGTTGAGCTAAGGACGCTGAAAGCAGGAGCCTGCGCTTGTGGGGTCCAGCAAATAAAGTGCGTAATATACTTACCTGTGACCGGTGAGATCTTGTCAACGTCGTTTAGGGCCATGTTAATTAATCTGTTCAGGGCAATGAGCCTTTCACGACACCTTTAACATTTCGTTTAAAACTTGCAGGTTTTCTGGTTAATGCCAGATCAGCAGTTGCACATTTTCTCCTTTCTGCGGTTCATGGAAAATTGGTTTACTCCCGCCTCTGACCCTGGCAATAAGCATGCGCTGCCTCCAATGTATCAACTATTACATCTTGATAGACCCCCGCCGTTTTTAGGAGCCTGGATTCACTGGGCATCTATCAATTGCACCCCAATACCTCTGGCACACAATGTACTGTGTGAACTTTGCTTATTCGGACTCCAGTCTTTGCCGAACACCTTCACACATATTCTATTAGTGTACAGTCCTCCGTCCCAATCTCTGGCTAGCTTTGTTAGGGCTCTCGCCCAAATAGTTGCAGAATTGGCTTTCACCTCTGCAAAGCTCATTCGTATGGGGGATTGTAATCACCATCTGAATGAGCCTGCAGATCTGCAAGCAAAGGACATAGTTGCCACTCTGCCGGATATTTCTATCATCCTTCGTAATCACAGTCCTACTCATCATCTGGGAAATGTTCTCAGTTTAATATTCTCTGAAAATTCACTTACAGCCACCTTTAATCCAATACCGGTGAAGTGGTCGGACCATTTTCTTCTTCCATTTATTATCCGACTCTCTGTACCCTGACTCTGTACCCTTGTGATCGACTTCCAGACTCTCTCACAATCTGTGCCACTGTGGTAGGGTTTCTCTTCCCTCTTTGGATGGGTCACTGGCCCGCCAAATAGCTTTACTGATACAAATGGGCAAGAGCTGTGTACTGTTCTGCTTAACTCTCTGAGAGATGTAGCTGACACTTTTGCTCTTAAAAACTCAATTAAATAGATCTAAACCCTCAGCCCGATGGTTCTTTCTGGATCTCTGTGCACGTAAGGAGGCTTACCGGTGGTCAGAACGCAAATGGCGTATAAGCTATGATCCAGACTGTAAGCGGAAATATAAGCAGGAGCTTTTACAGTATCAGAATGCAATGCAAGCAGCTAAAGCTCTGTTTTATGCAAATCATATTATATTTGCTTCATGTTTCTCTCATGAACTTTTTAGAGTAGCGAGGGAACTTTCCTCCCTGCCCCTTCAAGAAATGAATTTTTATTGGCCTCAAGCTCAGTGTGATGCTAGTTCACATTTTGTTGAGATGATTGGGAAAATCCAACAAACGATCTCCAATGAAGGTCTGATGACTGTGAATGTTTCAAATTCAGAACAAACTATCTCAGAGGTGAATCCTTTGGATTTTTTCATTTTCCACCTGTTACGGATGAAATAGCATTTTCTGCATTGTGTCAGCTTAAGTCAGCTTCCCCAGCGGACCTTGTCCCGCTTCATGTCATCCAGTCTCTTCCCCAAAAAATAATTCTGCTGTTCACAGCAGCTCTTAATCGCACCTTTATTTCAGGAATGATGCAGGTTTCTCTGAAACACATGGTGGTTACTCCACCTTTGAAGAAGACCCATCTGGACCCTACGTCAGTTGCCAGTTATCACCCTATATCCCTTCTGTCAGTCCTTATGATGCTCATGGAAGCTATCGTGACTCCTCAACTCTCCCAGTTGTTCAAATCTAAACATCTTTTACATTGCTTTCAAACTGGATTCTGGTTGCTTTTAGGCTCTAAGTCTGTTGTGGTCTCTCTTCTAGATGATCATGCAATGCTTATGGACTGCAGTGGGGTCGGATTGTTGGTCCTCCTTGACCTCTCTGCAGCTTTCGATACCATTGAACCATAGCATTCTCTTGGGTCGACTGAAACAGGTGGGGATATCTGGCTCCACTCTCACATGGTTTTCCTAATTTCATAAAGATTGCTTGCAGATTTAGGGCCTCATTACGAGTTTGGAGGTAGCCATGGTGCTATTAGCGTGTCCGGCAACTAGCGGGCCCATTATTAGTCCCTTGGTCCCTTAGCGGGTTCCGTAAAGAACGCATGCCCAGACCACTCGTCCTTTACGGTTCCCGCTAAGGGACCTCGGAATTGGGCGGTAAGGGATTACCAGCACCGGTCTCCTTACTGGCCCTGTATCTCTCTACCCATTTCAATCTACTCATTCCAGTCTCACTTGTGGGGATCCCCAGGGATCCTCCTTGTCTCCTCTTCTTTTTAACTTATAACTTCATCCACTGGCTGATCTCATTTCTGAGCATGGGGGAAAATTACCTTTTCGACTAGATTTCTCAAAAGTGGAGCCACCATCCAAATTGCGAAAATTGCTTAGCAGCAAGAGGAGACTGGATGGCTAGGAACTGGTTGAAACTGAACGGTCCTCGTGATTGGTTCTCCTAATTACAATGTGGCCTGGAGCTCTGAGTATTGACCGGACTCCCCAGTCCCCAGTAATGGGGTAAAAAGTCTGGGTGTGAAACCTTTATCATCAGGCTCTCGCGAAGCCCAAGTCTCCTCTGTAATGCCTGCTTTGCAAAACTGAAAGATTTAAGGAAGATTTTACCTTTTCTTCCATCAGAATGCATACAATGGTGATCACTTCCTCCCTCATGGGGTCACCGGACTACTGTAATGGTATCTTTCTTGGGCAACCAGCCTTCTTAATCCGGAGTCTGCAGAGACTTCAAAACTCTGCAGCGTGACTAGCTGTAAATGCTCCTCTATTGTCTTATTCCTTGCCTTTGTCACAGCAGCTCCATTGCTAGCCATGAATGATCAAATTAAATTTAAGACCCTCTCTATCACACACTGCGCATTCTATAAAACAGGTGCAGTATATCTGTAATCCAAAGTGGTTCACTACTACCAGGCTAGATGCTTGCATTCAGCCTCCAAAAACATATTTAAAAATCCCCTTAAATCGCTGGGAGCATGCAGGTGGCAACTAGTTCTCTGCTCTGGTCCGGCTCTGTGGATCTACCTCTCCACCTGGCTGCAGGACATCACTGACCATTTCAGCTTTCGGAAGGCTCTGAAAACCCATTTGTTCTAAATTTATATGTTTCTCCTGTTTAGTTGACAACCCATGTTTTCCTCGTCATAGTTCTTAGATGCCTGCTGGGCCGTAGCTTTGCACTTTACAAATCTTTTTACATTACATTACATACAAGGTTGAAGCATAAGGGCTGATAACACAACATTTCCATGGTCCAGATTAAAAATAAACAGAGCAGAAGCATGTGCTTTGATCTTCTGACGTAAGGGCTTCTTTAACTGCTGTTTTGCACACATGGGACCCAATATTCTAAAAGCAGTTTAGGGGTCAACAAAGAAATCAATCAATCAATAGAGTTGGAGGCAACCCAAGTGGAGGCAATCCAAGGTGGAGGCAACCAAAGATTAAACAGCAAGTACGGAACGTGAGTGTGTGAATAAAAGGAACTTCATTTTAGAGAGATGAGTGTAGGTGCGTGAACGGACATCCAATCTTCTATGACAGTAAAACAGCCACACAAGTGACACTATTTGATATTAAATCTAATGTAATAGAAAGTGTTCTTGCCTAGTGCAGATTCTGCTATTTTGGTGGCTTCTTGGTGCTAGGATCTTCAAGGGCAGGGAAGAGGATATTAGTGGGATGAGAGAGGGAGGTAAGGGGCAAAACCTAACATGTAGCTAAGTGCAGATTAGCAACACCTTTTTTCCATGTGAGTTGTGTTGAAGAAGGAAACCCCAGGTGTACGTGTCCTGCTTAGTTTGCTATTAATTATGTCTCACTGAGAGCAAGGATGGATTGTGGGTCACAAGCTTATTCACGCTGGAGGATGGTGTTAGTGTGTGCAGGGGAGGGTACTGGCTGGATTTCTCCAGCAGTGAGTGTCTAGTCAATGTGTGCTCTATAATGTACAAGGTAGAATGATGAGAAAGACATTAAGAGGAGTAAGGAGTCCAAAAGCCATATGTACAGAGGCAAAACATGGCAGAGCAAGACATACAAAGGCTTGACAAGGCTAAAAGGACTACCACAACATTAAGATCAAGGCATACAAGGGCATAACAAGGCACCACATAGCTTCATACCCACACACATACCACAAACCTCTACAGGCAGCTCATATTTTTACCTTCCCACTCAATCATGAAATGGCAGATGAGGGGGAGGGTATAAGTAAAGAGGGGATGGTAGTGTCGTGGGGAAGCATGAACCTTTAGTCTCATAGAAGGAATTGCCAAAAGGGAGAGCCCAGCCCCACACCATTCAGCGTCTCTATGTAGATAAGCCCAGCTGGTAACAAGATCAGCCCCTGGAGCGCTCCACACGGGAGAGTGTTGAGTTTAAACCTTGAAGCTCCCATCTGAACATTTTTGAGATATTCCAGCCAGGAAGGGACAAACCAATCTAGAATGGTACCAGCCAACCACATGGGCTCTGCCTAGATAGAAATGAGTACCTCATAAGTGATTGTGTAAAAAGCTGCAGAAAGGTCTAAGAGCTCTAGAAGACAGGAGCCCCCAATCTAGTGTGACAGTGAAATCATCGATCCCCTTCATTATGCATTCTGCACACCATGTTCCCCAGCATTAGCCATGCATTATCATTTAGCAGGTATACTGCATCCCACTGTTGTAATGTGTAAGGTGTCTTTGTGACCTAGTCCATATAGTCATACAGTAAGGGTCATTGTTCCCTCAGAATAACAGCAGACTTTAAATGATCTGTTCCGTTTTAATTTCTTTATTTTGGCATGGTCTGGGAAATGGCAAAATCAGGAATCTGCCCTCCATCCCACACTGGTAATTATGTGGCAGGCTCTCTTCTAGCTCATCGTTCCCATCCCTCCAGACATGAGTAAACCATGTGTGAAACCATGGCTACAAGCAGGTGACCTAATAATGCATTTTCTTGCAATGTTATGTTATGTTATGTTATGTTATGGTATGTTATGTTATGTTATGTGGCATTTATTTAACACCTTATGTATCATTGGTATGACCTCAAAGCGCTGGTAGGTTGAACGCCCTCAGGAACCGCAGTTCAAGTCAGTAGAGAGAGATTGTCATAAAGCGCATGGGTGCACCGGATATGTGTGCAGCTGGTGTGGTTGTTGCATGGTAGCTGCTTCTTAGCGGTAGGTGTGGTGCTGGTGAAATCAGTTTGATGTGTTCAGCCTGGAGGGTGGACACCCAGACTGAGTTCTGGCTGCGTGAGACCTGAGGAGACACCTGAGCTAGCGATATGTACTCAGCTAGCTGCGTTTTATTAGGATGATGAGGAGTCTGTGGGGTCATGTTAGTGTGAGAACAGCTATACCGAATGTTTCATAGTATAGTTGTGTTCTACTTGAATGATGGTGTATAGGAGAGAGTAAGCGTAGTAGTGTGATATGGTGGTTATCAGTAGAGCGCCTCCGACCAAGCACGAGAGCAGGAAAGGGGGCGTACATAGCGGCATACATATATAACGGGATAGGATGGATAGGGTAAACATGTGATATGGATAACATGGGGATAAAGGTGCATAGCATATACATAGCATAAATATGAGATACAGAGATATATCGAGGTATATCCACTCCATCGACTCTGTCCTTTCCATCCACTCTGTTCACTCTATCCTTTCCTTCCACTCCATTCACTTTTTCCATCCGTTCCATCCACTCCCTCCACTCCATCTGTTCTATCCATTCCGTCCACTTCATCCATTCCATACGTTCCATGCATTTCATTCACTCCATCCGCTCCATCTACTCCATCCTTTCCATCCACCCCATCCTTTCCATCGACTCCATCCTTGTCATCGACTCCATCCTTGTCATCGACTCCATCCTTTTCATCCACTCCATCCTTTCCATCCACCCCATCCTTTCCATCCACTCCATCCTTGCCATCGTCTCCATCCTTTTCATCCACTCCATCCTTTCCATCAACTCCATCCTTTCCATCCACTTCATCCTTTCATTCTACTCCATCCTTTCCTTCCACTCCATCTTTCCATCCACTCAATCTTTCCATCCACTCAATCTTTCCATCTACTCCATCTTTTCCATCCACACCACCCTTTCTATCCACTCTATCCTTCGTATCCACTCCATCATTCCATTCATCACATCCATTCCATCCACTTAATCCATTCCATCCATTCCATCCACTCCATCCTTTCCGTCCACTCCATCCTTTCCGTCCACTCCATCCTTTCCATCAATTCCATTCCATCCTTTCCATCGACTCCATCCTTTACATCCACTCCCTCCGTTCTATCAATTCCATCCTTTACATCATTTCCCTTCTTCCACCTAGACCATCCAATCCATCCACTCTATCATTCATCCACTCTATCTTTTCCATCCAGTCCGTACACTCCAATCTGTTCCATTCATCCATTCCAATTGCTTCATCCATTCCATCTGCTTCATCCGTTCCATCCGCTGTGTGTCTTTAAACCCCATCAGGATGGGGTGAATAAAACTACAACCATACCCTTTTTGCCCACCATGACTGTATAATGACTTATATGTTGTCAGGCTGGTTTACTATGTGATATGTTAAGTGTTCAGGCTATCTCAATAAAACAAAACAGTATTATCAACTGTAGCAGGGAAGATATGTGGTCAAATGTCTAAATTGCACACTGGGCTAAAAGACCTACTTCACAAATTACATAAGTGTGAACTTGGGCAAAAAATGAAATCATACTTGGCTTTGCTGCCAAAGTTGTGAGTCAGTCCTTATAAGTGATTCAGATTGCAGTGCATGCTGTTAAAAAAAATCCTCACTCATCGTTTACAAGACTATAGCATAGCATTAACAAAGTGAAAAAATATAGCCTGCAGAGAGTGAGTATATTTTTACGTTACAACGTATTCACCATGCAAAGAAATATTTTATATTGTCAAATGTGTGGATCACATCAAGGATCTTGGTTAAAGTTGCTCTTGTAGAATGTTGAATGGAGTTTCAGTGAATTAAAACTGATAACAAGATATTTATTGTCTTCAGTTTTTGTTTATACTGCAATGACTTCACAATGTTGCAGTGCATGGTTTGCAGTATGGGGGCACTTTCTTGTGTTTCTCCCTGGCTGCAATTTTGCCTAGACACTTCTGGGCGCATGGTTATGAGTTTTTGTTAGTCCCCTTTGTTAGGACCCATTGCACAATGTAGGCATTACCTCCAGAGGCAATACCGTGGTAGGTTATTGTATTGTATTGTACTTGTCATTTATATAGCGCCTTTTACCATTATTATAGTCTCAATGCGCTGGTAGTGGGAATGCCCTCTGAGACTGAAGTCCAGAGTGGTGGAGGTCACAGAGTAAGATTATAAGGCATGTGTGCATTTGGCCAAATAAGGCTTAGCAATGCTGGACAGGCTCTGGTAAAGAACAACCAATGAGGTCAGGCATGTGGATGGGTGCTGAGAGGAGTCAGGAGATGGCATGAGTGCTAGAGACTTGCTATGTGTTCAGCGTACCCATACTGTCATAGGAATTCACTGCATACTGATGTTAGAGCTGTTCAGGCGTAGTCTGGTGTAAGTAGGCGGAAATCTATGTGACCAGCAAGACCAAATTTGTTCATAGTCCTTGCTGTATTCTGGTGTGTGTGGGTAGCCATGCCTGCGTTCATTGTCCACCGGAGTGGTACATTATAAGTACCTAGCAGATTCGATGGTGATGTGCACCCGATCAGGTAGTGGCTACTCTGTTAATTCTTGCGGTTGCAATACAATGGTTAGTGACAGCAACGGTCTGAAAAGAGCTAGGACAGGGTACGGGGTGGGCGGGGACGGTTGGAGAGGACCGGGAGGGAGAGCATGGGCTGCCTAGGGACAAGATGGGGAGAGCAATGTGTTGGTGGTGGCCCACAATGACCACGGCCTGCAAGATTTGTGGGCCACTTTCAGGGGCACAGGAGTGTGTGAGAGAGTAGGAGGATTGATCGACAGGGTTGTGTCGCCAGAGCGACTCGTGCTGTGCTGAGGGTGGGGAAGTATGATGAAGTGAAACTTTTGCGTTTTCTACTCTGTCCAAATGTAGTAATGAGTGGCTAAGCATATATGTTTTATATTTCTTAAATATGAGGAGGTGTTTTGTATTAATTGATGAAGATGCATTTAGCTATCCTCCTTTTATAGTGTATAATAATCACTTGAATTTGTATCTGTACTTAATTTTCTGTAAATTTGAAAAGTTGATTAAATTCAGCTATAACAAATAAAAACATTTAAAAAAGAGCTAGGTGTCCAAGTGGGGGGGCGTGTGTCAGAAGCCGAGGGATGATGAAACACCACCGTGGAGTGGGCGATGGTGGGCGAGGCGGGGGCTGGTAGCCAACAGTGAGATATACGCTAGGGTGCAAAGATGGGGTGAGGGAGGGTCACATGTCAGCGAGCTGCCCCATTCCCACGGAGGTGTGGGGAGTAGACTTGAGGGGTCGGGGTGAAGCCAGATGGATGGGGTGAGCCGTGTGAGGTGCGGCTGGTGAGTACTGAGGGGTTCTGGAGAGTGGAGTGCCAGTGAGCTGCCCGAGTCGCCTTCCCAATACTGAAATGTTGGCTGCAAGCGGGGGCCACGGAGAGAGGGGAGAGAACAGGGGGGAAGGGGAGGAGTGGATTAGGGTGGGTCACGTCTGGGGCTGGCATGGCAGGGCGAGGAGCAAAAGCCAGACTCAACCAGAATCACCTATGGCACAGCAATGGAAAACACTCAGATTCAACTTTGGCACAGCAATGGAGAATCACCTAGAATCAACGTTTGCTCGAGCAATAGGACACACCCAGGTCCAACCTTAGCACAGTATTGGAGAAACCACATAGAATCAACTTTAACACAGCAGTGGAAACCACCTAGATTTAACTTTGGTGCAGCAATGGAGAATCACCTAGAATCAGCTTTTGCTCGAGCAATAGGACCAACCTTAGCACAGTAATGGAGAAACCACAGAATCAACTTTAACACAGCAGTGCAAACCACCTAGATTTAACTTTGGTGCAGCAATGTAAAAACATCTAGATCCAACTTTGGCACAGCAGTCAAAAGACACTCAGATTCCACTTGGGCGTAGCAGTTGAAGAACACTTAGATTTTAACTTTGGTAGAACAAAGTGAGAACACCTAGATTTAACTTTGGTGCAGCAAAGGAAACCATTCTGATTTAAGGTTGGCACAATTATGGAAAACACTCATTGAATGTTGGCACCGCAATCGAAAACACCTTGATGTAACCTTGGTACAGAGATGAAAAACTGCTTAGAAGCAACTTTGGCACAGCAACGGCATTGGAGCACACCTAGACTTTGACTTTGGCACAGTGGTAGTGAGGCACTCAGGTTAAACTGGGGCGCAGCAGTTGAAAACCACCTAGATTTAACCTTGGCAGAGGAATGGGAAAATGCCCCGATTCAACTTTGACAGAGCAAAGGAAAACACTCAGATCCAACACTGGCACAGCAGTGGAAAACTCTGATATTCAACCTCGGCACAGCCATGGAAAACAGCTAGATTCAGATTTGGCACAGGAGTGTAAACACTTTGATTTAACTTTGCGCAGCAGTTGAGAACCACCTAGATATAACTCTGGTTGAGCAGTGGGAAAAAGTCTATGTCCAACCTTGGTACAGCAATGTAAAACACTCAGATCGAAACTTGGCACCACAATGGAAACCACCCAGAATCAGCCATGGCACAGGAATGCAGTCCACCTAAATTTAAGTTCTGCACAGCAATGGAAAAGCACCTGGATTTAACTTTGGCACAGAGATGGAAAGCACCTAGCTGTAACTTTGGCACAGAGATGGAAAAACAACCTAGAATCAACTATGACACAGTAATAGACACGGAGCACACCTAGATTGAACTTTGGCACAGCAATGGAAAAACACTCTGATTTAACTTGTACGCAGCAATGTAAAAACACTCAGATTTGATTGTGTTGCAGCAATGGAAAAACACTCAGATTTGACTTTGACGCAGTAATGGAAAAACACTTCCAACAGTTGAAACCACCTAAATGTAACTTTGGTAGAGAAGTGGAGCACACCTAGGTTTAAGATGTGCACATTAATGGTAAAAACACCAAAGAAAACACATTCAATTTTGGAAGTACAATGAATACCAATTACGTTATTAGGCTAGGTGCATACAGGTATATGGTATTAGGTAATAAGAGTGGCTGGGTTTTTACTGGAATACAGTAATGGCTGTACTCCCCGACCAGACCATACGTACCTTATCAGTCATTGTAGGTTGTCTGTGTCAGGTGTCCCAGGTG
The DNA here is from genome assembly GCF_040938575.1 of Ambystoma mexicanum. Classification (NCBI taxonomy): domain Eukaryota; kingdom Metazoa; phylum Chordata; class Amphibia; order Caudata; family Ambystomatidae; genus Ambystoma; species Ambystoma mexicanum. Next base: position 1,014,265,661 of record NC_090924.1, on the reverse strand, counting down.
AACACGGGCAAACACAGAGGGGAGCTGCTCAGTAGGGAACTGCCCTTTGCCTCAGGCCCTTAGCTGGCTGCCCAGGCAGAGACTGCCCTAGGGTGCGCCATTAGAAATCCTTCTGGACAAGTGCAATCGACTTCTAGTAACAGGGAAGGGGCAGAGGGATGAAAGAAGGGACTGGGAACGGGTCACAGAGGCAAATAGAGGGGTTTCAAGGTTCGCCAAGGGCAGAAAAACAAGATAAAAGGCATGCTTGCCAACGAGACTGCAGCGTCTTTACAGGCAGCATTCTAGATTCCCAACTAACTCAAATATTTGGAAGGTAGTATCATTATTTATATGCAGGAGGTATTTACCAACCTGTGGTTTTACTAATTCATAATCAGGAGGACTGAAAAAACATCAAGTAATACGATTACTATATCCTGTTGCAGTTACCTCCAACCTTGTAAGGAGTCCATTTGTCTGCCTTTCATGCTTCTGTAAGAGTTTCAGTAAGGACACTTTACCAAGGTATTTCGTTGTGAGGCAGGTTTCGGAGGGACTGAGATGAGAGTGTATCCTTATGGCACAATAAGGACCAGAAGTAATTGGGTTTTAGTAACATTCTGGCTTTGTTTATTTGCAGCTGTGTCCTCTTTGGTGGATGGCAGCATTGGAAAATATCAAGGGTTCTCTCCAACACCTTTTTGTAAGATTAGGGACATCAGCCATACATTTGAAAGCTTATCAGCAGTTCTATAAATGGAAAATAATGTAGTTTGGAAATCAGAATTGGTAAGGGGTGCTGACCACATGGAGCGGGGGTTGGTGGGTTACGGTGAAGGGCAGCTAGTAAGCTAAGTGGGTGAAATGTTCTTCAAGTCTCCATCATGTGGTCATCGCATTGGTACTTGCCCTTCCCAGCAGTGTCACTTCACTCTTAATCGACAGTGCCAGCTCTTCTAAGTGGGGATGCTTTACTTTTAATTGACAATTCCATTGGGGCTCCATGTGTTTGAATCTGATAGCACCATTATTTCTCAGTAGAACTGCTCTATTTTTGGTGGTACACTGTTGGCCTTTCACAGCACTTCAGCATTGTATTTACAGGAAAGGTTATTTTTCTCTCATAGCGCTGCAGCAGTTCACCTAGTAGTACAATGAGAATGCTAGTCCCCCTCTGCAGAAACACAGACTTTAATAATAATAACTATCATTATACTCAGTCCTGGTGCACTTGCAACAATCTCTGCATCAATGCCTGTAAAACTGAGATCCTTCTCATCGGGACCACTGCTCCCTCCTCCTTCCCTTCACTCTGGCCTTCCTCATTGGGCTCTCCCCCTCCTCCTTCACCTCCTCCTTCTTGTTAAGCCAGAAAACTTGGAGTCATCTTAGACTTCTATCTCTCCTTCCTCCCTCACATTCAGTACATTGCCAAAAAGTCCCACTTTCAGCTCTTCCTTCTCAAAGGAATACTCCCTTTTCTCACTTTCCCCAGAGGCTCAATGTTACTGGTTCTCTCAAGGCTTGACTATTGCAATAGCCTCCTAGTGGATTTTCCTTCCTCCACTCTGCAACCCCTCCAGCTAATCCAGGAAAGGGCAGCAAGACCTATCCTTTGCCTTAAACCCGGAGACTGCATCTCTCCTGCCCTAAACTGTCTTCACTGGCTCCCGGTTGCTGCACGGATTAAATTCAAATCCCTCTGCATTATCTACAAGGCTGTCTGGGCCGGGGGATCAAACTATCTTCAACTTTATCGTACTAAATACTCTCCCTCTAGACCACTGCGTTCCTCTGGCACCAACTCTTTGTGTGTAAAGTGTTTTGCTAAACAGAGGGTAGGTGGTTGATCGCTTTCCACAGCTGGCTCCCTCCTGTGGAACAGCCTCCCCCTGCCTCTGCGCCTTGAGCAGGACTTTTTTAAACTCTGGAAGCTTCTAAGGACTTTCCTTTTTACCTCCTCCTTCCCTTCTTCTCTCCTATGCTAATCCCACAGTTGCTGTGATTGGTGTCTGGGGCCCTTATGCATCCTCTGGCCCCTGTCCACCCACACCCAATCGGCCCAGCGCCTGTCTACCTTCAGCACTTGCCTTGGCACACCCTCCGCCCTGGAGGGTCGCACTTACACCTAACGTGGCTCCTGGCCATGTAGCACTCAACAACCCAAGCACTTCATTTGTGGCTCACCCATAAGCTCGGACTCCCCAGCACTTAAACCCTCTGCCCACTTCCTTGCTGCACTTGCACATTCTGAATACTCACAAGGCATATTAGAATCGACCGTTCTTCCTTTTTCCATCCACTGCTCTTATTAAATATTGTGTTTTAATGTATTCCACTCCCTTGTTCCCTCCCCTCGCCCTGTGGGCACCTTGAAATAGTATTTACTTGCTGTATAAGCGCCTAACAAGCAAACAATAAATACATTTAAAAAATACTCTATTTTAATTACTTGGAATCATCAACCATTACGGACCTGATTCACAGAGCATTTTTCAATGGGGTTGTGCCATTATAAAACGTTTGTGAATCAGGCACTACATATCTTTATACATTACGTACCATCTTTATACATTACGTACCACAAATCAATAACTGTAAGCAAATAATGTAGACTTGTCGTAATTACTAAAATAAAGGCACATTTAGTATTGAATGCAGCAGGCAGCAGAGCAAATTAAAGAAAAGCTCCTTACCTACCTCGTTACCCTATTTCACCCTACCCATTTACTCCATCCTCCCAGCTTTTCCTCTGTATGCGGGCCGCCCTGATAGCACATACACCTTTTACCTCAATGATAAATTCGGGAAAAACAACAAAAACGAGTATAAGGTGCCCATTAACCTCCATTGCTGTGGTTGTCAGCAGCTCCTACAGCCCAAACAAATGTGCATTGTCTTCCTCATCACAGCACTTACTTATTAAATAGAAACCTCCATGACAGTAACCCATTCATTTTTTTTACTTTCATAGATCTCGTCTTTTTTCACTGAAAATATAATCACCCCAGTATCCCTTCATTCACCATTTATTTTGAACTTATCAGATCATGGCCCCATTAGTCTCTTGTGAGGGAGGGAGAGTGGGTATCATACGTACTCTGACAAGGGAGAGTAGGACTAGGATTAATAAAGATTACCGGTAAGTAATCAGAGCATTACCACCACGTCCGTCTTTCTCCTCCCATTATGTATTTATAAGAAATACCAAAGAGAGTGATGCATGGGCCTGTGAAAAACTACTCAGACAAATATGAATGCTGATCACACACCCCATCGCTGATTTATTTATAATTTCTCAAGCCACACACATCTCATTGTACTGGAGGGTGGAGTAAGCACACTTGTGGCAACACTAAAAGTGTGTATGTGAAAAGTGTATACATGAGGAGACATCCGCATCAGTGTAAAGCGATATCGGGTCTAAGGGCAAGTAGTTTGCCCTGTACAATACTGTACTCAAGGTTTAGCCATAGAGAAACCCTTCTGCAATCGTGTCACCAGTTTCTCACTGTCTGAACGCAGACTCCATGGCTCCCTGAATGCTTGTATGGCCGCCCGCCCACTGAGACCCCAGAGTGGAAACGACACAGGGTGGCTAAGGACATAATCCAAAATTCATAAACATGCCTGGTAAAATGAATACATAATACACTGAAATGTTTTGTATATATATATTGCAAAAGAAGTATATGGCCCACTCTGAATTCTTTTGCAAAGTTTGGTGAGGATTCGTCCAGGGGGGGAAAAGTTATAAGGGGGGTCCCAAAATGTTTTTTCCCCATAGACTGAATGGGAAAAAACTTTGCGCACGGCTACAGCCCGAACCGCTGGACGGATTTACACCAAATTTGCGGCAGGAGCGGCGGCCTGGTCCCGAAAGCGTGCTTTTGCAAATTTGGTGTAAATCCGTCCAGTAGTTTTTTAAAAAATGACCAAAATGTAAGGCAAAAAAATTAGTGATATCTGTGTTCGCTTCGCGGACGGACTTCCCTGTTCGCTCCGCGGACAGCAACCCGATTGGCCCATGGCCTTGCGTCATGTCTGCGGACATGCGACGTGTTCGCTGATTGGACGGCGAGGGGCGTGGAGCGCATCAGATTTTCTGTGGCGCCCGCCATCTTGTATTCGCCGTCAACCGCGTACAGCGCAGTGAAACGTGGATAAAAAATCGTATTTAGTGCTGTGTGTTGGTGTGTAAGAGTGTTTGGGGAGGGTGGGGGAGTATGAGATAGGTACAATGTTTTGTTTTTTTATGTGCTAGATGTTTTTGTTGCGTTCGATTTGTCCGCGGAGAACATGGCTGTTCTGACATTTTGTAAATAAACTAAATGGTGGGGTGTTTAGAGGACGGAGTATGTGTCATTTTTGTTCGCAAGGAAGGTAAAAATGAGCTATGAACACTCGCGGTGTACTTAATTGTTCATAAATACACAAACTGGGGGTGTCCTCAGGACGCTGTCCGTATTGTAATCTGTCTAGTTGAATGTGTTCTAAGAACACTCGCGGTGTCCCGAAAAGGTTGCAATTACACAAAATGGGGGTGTTCTGAGAACGTTGTTTGTATTGTTCGTTGTCAGGGTGAAAGTGTTTTAAGACCACTCCTTTTGTCCGCTAATAGTACAATTTCCTATGGGCATCAACCGACTTTTTGTCCACTAAAGAAACGATAAATCCGGCTGGTGTGCGCTGACATTATGTGATAATCCTATGACTGGCGCTAATGACCTATCTGACTTGCTTTTGCGACACTAAATCATATCTCCCGCCCCTAAGCCTGATATTATCAAAGCATTCATATTCCCCGCCTCTCTCCGTGACGTTACAGGGTGCGTCATCAAACGCGCTCAATCCTCTGCAGTCCTAAGTGACTTTAAACAGAACCCAGAAGACAACACATATTATGTCACAACACAGCGCGCCACAATTCAGAATATGAAACAGTGATTTCAAAGCAAACAGCAAGATTGTAAATTTTGTAAAGTACATTTATTTGACATCAAATGTTTTGAGAATATTCAGCAATTTGCATTTGTCTTTGTTGTCGATCCGTAAAAGTTCATGTTGAGGCACGCGATGTTTCTTTGCGGTACAGAGGGTGTTAGATCAGCTTACAACTCAGTGCGCCACAATTCGGAATATGAAACTGTGGTTTAAAAGTAAACAGCAGGATTGTACATTTGGTAAAGTACATTTATTTCACATGAAATGTTTAGTGAATATTCATCGATTTGCTATTGTCTCTGCTGTCGATCAGCAAAAATTTATTATGAGCCACGCGTTATTCCTTTGCTTTAGATAGGCTGTTGGTTTATGATAAAAGCAGTAAATGGTTGCTCTGATAATCGGAAGGTTGCTCCAACAACGAGCCATTAGACCGCCCTATTGGTTGGTATGTTGTTTGTAGCCGCTAGTACTGCGTAAGGGCATATTGGTCCTTGGCGATTGTCCCATAAAATGGTGAGGGTCATGAAGTTGCATATTTGGACCTGCACCTGGCAGTTGAAGACCCCATCCGCTGGAGTCTGTAAATCGTGACATAGGCAAAATGGGGCCACATACCTGTTTTAAAAAACATAAATTAGTCTCACCAGCCGATCTTCATTAAAAATCATCATTTTATTTATTAGGGCGTGAAACCATTTGCTATCGAAGATAGTGCAACGGAGTATGTTAATAATAAAATAATAATATTTTCCCATTCATATAGCGCTAAGAACCGTGAGGTATCTAAGCGGTGCGTATTATTAACCACGGTGTGTGGTGCTCATTTATCGACCACGGAAGGATGAAAGGCTGAGTTTGGCTTTGCCAGGATTCGAACTTGCGTTAGCAAGGTGTGCACGGATGTCAAAGCGAGCGTTGTACTCGCTGTGCCACTTGACAGGCTACAGTGAAGTGGCACAGCGAGTAGAGCGCTTGACCGCCTATAGACCGGTTAAATTATTTCTATTAACCCACCCTGTGTCGTCTGCCTTTTTCAGAGGCCTCTAAACGACAGGGGATCAATTCGGCGGTGATAGTGCACGGTAGAAAACATTAGGCCACTTTCAACGAACAAGTTCAACTTGAGCGGTCTTTAATGCTACGCTATTGTAATTATTTTTCATATAAAATAATCTAAAGGGTTACTTACAGTACAATTGTAATTTCCATTGTCTACGAGTAGTGCAGTCCCAAAATACGACTCCGCGTGTGCGAACGATCTTTCGCATAGTGATATAATATATAAAAGTGGTTTCGTTTCAGAAATGTCATCCTTATCTTCTCTTACGTTTTAGCAACACTCCTTCAAGAGAAGTCTTTCATCACAATCTCTGTCTGTCAGGGTCAAAACACAATACAACCTTATAGTCCGCTTCGTGAGCCTCTCCAGGGCCCGAGAACAAAAATGGAAGCAGCTGACCTTCACTGTGTTGGTGCATAAATTCTTACTTTGCAACATTCTGTGTAAAGCCATCTGTGAGAAGTTGGTTTTTGCACGCCATGTTTGTATATTGTTTGCGTGATATTAAAAAAGTTTGTTTAAGGGACGTTATGGTTCTAAGTACAGCCGAAAGACCCCTGAAAATCACAAGTTATGGTAAGCTATGAAAAATAACTCGTGCCACCACCGTGCACTGCTAAGACTAACACCCAGGACATCAAAGATGACATCGCAAATGTCATTGATGAAATCACATGTGTATGTACTTTTCATGGAATTTGTGTACTAGGGATTTTTATTATAATGTTGCGAAAAAAGTGTCAAGGATATTGCAATAAATATCATACCGTTATTAGTGCTTTGAACGATGCGTTGATATAAATAGCATTGTATTATGGGATTCTATCTAGTATACTGAGCTACTAATGGAGAAACATAGCATTGTGTGCAGAGTACAAGATGAAAGTATAATATTTGTAATGTTAATATGTTGAATAATGAAATGATAATTGTCCTGAAATGTTCGAAAATTCACAAAATGGGGGTGTTCTGAGGACGTTATTCGTGTTGTGTGATTGCTTAGCTGTATGCAATGAGGGAATGGCACAGAGAGTAAAGTGGACGCCGTCCGCGGACACCGCGGCTGTTCGTGGACAGGGCGTGCTACATCCAGGTTTTTCCAGGAAATCCAACATGGAAAGAAGACTGTACGGATCAGCCAATCAGATGTTGAGGTTGTGGATTTGTGTTGAAAGAGAATGTGTGTGGTGAAGATGGCAGAAGTAGAGAAAGTCAGGGTGTTGGTGCTTGGAGATATGTTTGTGTATGGTTTACAACAGTACGCTCAATGCAGGCATGTTGCAAAGAACTTTGATGTGAAAGGAGTGGAGGTGGTGTGGAGCACTGTGCCTGATTGCAATGTACAGGGAATTGTACAAGTTTGTGAGGATATGGCCACGATGAACAGTCCGCATGTGGTAGTTTTGCACTATGGTGCTTTCCATTTGGGCAACGTCAGTGCCCCTACTTTGTTGGCTGATTTGGAACGCTTGGTTCAAGCCGTAATGAAGATCCTTCCAAATGCGAAAGTAATTTTTTCTGGATTACTACCTAGGGCAATTAGGGACAATAGTTCAGTTTTTTGTCCTCAGCAAAACATTGCTAGGTGTGTCATCAACCGAGGCATGTGTGCCTTCATGCTTAGAGCTGGCATGTTCTTCTGTAATAATGAGAATATTGATGCCAGTAATGCTGTTAATTTTAAAGAAGATGGCATTTCATTATCTTTTACGGGAAATGCCTTTCTATTTTGGAATGTAAGGGTTGCTTTGGAGAAGGTTATGTGAAGATTCTAGGAGTAAAGTAAGAAAAAAAAACAAGAAAAAAAATACTAAATAACAGGTGTCTGTCAAGCATCTGTAAAAAAAAAACGACTCTTTTCAGAGCCAACTTCAAAGGGGAAATGGGGCACACTATTTAAATTTACATTCACCACGCTCAGATTTTCGATATGTCCGCGGACATGGCGGTAGTCCGCGGACATAAAAATCACTACGAGGAGGTTAGTATGTTCTATGTTACATGTATATGAAGTCAGGGATATTATGGTTAAGTTGTGCTACTAAAAACCTATGAAATTCAGTGAAAAAACTTTGTTAAAGGGACGTTATGGTTAAGTTGCGCTATTAAAAACCTATGAAATTCAGTAAAAAAACTTTGTTAAAGAAACGTTATGGTTAAGTTGCGCTACTAAAAACCTATGAAATTCAGTGAAAAAGCTTTGTTAAAGGGACGTTATGGTTCAAAGTAAAACCAAAAATCCCCTGAAATTCGGCAGTTATGGTAACATAAGCAACCATAACTCGCGCCACCGTACACTGCTAAAACTAACTCCCAGGACATCAAAGATGACATCACAAATGTCATTGATGACCTCACTGTTGACATCACATGGCTGGCTCTCCCTTTTTATCCTTTACTGACATATCGGAGCCACATAGTTTTCTTCAGTAACAGTCAGGAAGTAAAAATTGAAAAGGTACTATATTTGTAGACTTAGGGTCAAGTCACATCATATGAAACATATACATAGCGGAAGACACAGGCTTGCAAGAGAGCAATCCTTTCTGTGCATGAAGATAATCATTAGGGTCATCAGCACTTTCTCATAGTTTTATTTTTATTACTCTACCTTCCCTGTATATATTCATATTTGTATACATTATACACACTCTCCTTTCCTTTGGGTGCAATCACATCATGTGATACACATACCTATGGTAAGTAGCAGCTTTGAAACAGAGCAATAGTTTCTCTGCATAAAGACAATCAGTTAGGTTATGAACTCTTTCTGCTACTACTTCTGCTTTTTTGTTTACTTCACTGTCCCTGTATATACTCATATTTGTATGTGTTGTTGTCTCTTTGTGTTTTGTCTGTAATAATTATGTATTAAGTGGGTTTTATTATCTACTTATCACATGTTTCACAGTACGCAAAACTCTAATAAGAAAGCAGTTATCATTTCAGTATTCAACATGGAACGATTATGAATATGGCACCTTCATCATGTATGTTGCACACACTGCCTATGTTTCTGCATGAGTAGCTTAGTATACTGGATAGAACTTCATAATAGAATGCTATTTATATCAATGCATTGCTTAATGCACTAATTAGCTCATGATATTTATCCCAATGATCCTTGACGGTTTTTGGTCAGCATTATAAGAATCCCTTGTACAGAGTTTTTATGAAAAGTAAATGCACATGTGATGTCATCAGTGATGTCATCAATGACATTTGTGATGTCATCTTTGATGTCCTGGGTGTTAGTGTTAGCAGTGCACGGTGGCGCGAGTTATGGTAGCTTATGTTACCTTAACTGCCGAATTTCAGGGGATTTTCGGTTTTACTTTGAACCATAACGTCCCTTTAACAAAGTTTTTTCACTGAATTTCATAGGTTTTTAGTGGCGCAACTTAACCATAACGTCCCTTTAACAAAGTTTTTTTTACTGAATTTCATAGGTTTTTAGTAGCGCAACTTAACCATAACGTCCCTTTAACAAGGTTTTTTCAAGGAACAATCTTTAGTTGCAAGGACGTTAAGGTGAGAACTTAACTCAACAAACCCCATGAAATTCAGCTAAAGCCACCTTTACTTCACGCCACTTGTTGCACTGCCTATGACCACAATGATGACATCACAGATCACATTACTGATGACATCACTAATGACATTAAACAGTAACTGGCATTAAGCATGGCCTTCAGCCATGGTCAGTGTGCATGGCCAAATATATTTTAACACATGAATAGGTGCTAGTCATGGCCTTCAGTTATGGACAGTGGTCACAACCTTCACCTATGTGCACTGGATATTTTAAAACACTAACAGACCACAAACCTTAGATTTTTGCCTTTACCAGTGGATACAGCTTTCAACCGTGTCCACTTTATATTATATAAACAATGATCGGGCACTAGCCATGGACTTTAGCACAATACTGGCCAGTGGCCACAATCTCTGACTGTGCCCACTATATATTCTAACATATAAATGGGCCACTAGCCATGGCGTTTGACCTTGAGCAGTTTGTACATCTTTTGGCCATGTCCAATGTATATTTTAAACTAATAAAATGCAATAAGCAATGGCCTTCGGCCGTGCCTACTGTGTATTACACAACACTAACCAGCCACTAGCTATGGCCTTTGGCCATGCCCACTGTATATCATATACACTAACCAGTCACTAGCCATGGCCTTTAACACAATAACCAGCCAGTGGCTACAACCTTTGGCTTAAAACAACTATATATTCGAACACGTAGCAGCCATGGCCATTGACTACAGCTTTCAACCTTGCCCACTGTATATTTTAAAACAGTGATGGCTACTATACATGGCTTTTAACCATGAACATTGGTATTTTTGAACACCAACCAACCACTAGCTATGGCCTTTGGTACTGGCCAGTGACCCCAGCCTTTGTCATGGCCAGGTCAACGGCCTAAATTGTTATTAAGGTAATCAAAGTTTTCATGAGCTAACTTATAAATGATGTTATGTCTAATTCCATTATTGATGTAATCAGTTATATACAATGTAATAAGTGTTGTCACCAGTGATGGCATCAGTGATGTGATTTGTAATGGCATCAGTGTTCCCATAGAACATGTAATTAGTGATGTCATCAGTGATGTGATCTGTGATAGCCTTTGGCCACATAGGGAGGTATTTACAGAGGGATAGTTGAAGGTATTTCAGGCCCAGGCCTCAGAATGCCTTGTGGACAATGCAAAGGGGTTTAAATGTAATCCTTGCATCCACGGGGAGCCAATGAAATGATTTCAGAGCTGGAGAGATACGATCCCAGGACTTGAGGCCGAGGACAAGTCTTGCAGTCCTGTTCTGGATTAGTTGTAAAGGGCGAAGAGTGGAGGCAGGTAGATTTAGAAAGAGGCTGTTAAAATAGTCCAACCTGGAAAGAACCAGCGCTTGGAAGACAGTGAGCTTCTGGGGGAAGGAGAGGAAAGGCAGAGTACCTCTAAGGAAGTGCAGTAAAAAGTTTGACTTTTTAGCGATGTCAGAGATGTGTGTGGAGAAGGAAAGTGTGGAGTCAAAGATGACCCCGAGGTTCTTAGTCTCGCGGGTAGGGTAGGAGGAGGGCCATGGGAGGCCAGCCAGAGAGTGAGGTGAAAGGATGGTGAAGGTGTCCCATTGAAGAGGATCTCAGTTTTGTTGGCATTTAGACAAAGATCGTTGGCAGCACACCAATTTTGAATGGCAGTTAGGCAATCAGAGAAGAGGGAAGGCAATGAGGTGGCAGATGAAAGCCTGAAAATGAGTTGGGTGTCATCAGCATAGCACTGGATGTTTGAGCAGAAAATAGAAATGCAGTAGACGAGAGTTGCCAGGTATTGGTTGAAAAGCCAGGGTGAGAGGTTAGTCCCCTGGGGAACACCACAGGTAGACAGGGAGATAGAAGATAGGAAGGACCCAAGTCTTACCTGGGAGGGTCGATCAGAAGGGAAAGAGGTCAGCCAGGCCAGAGACTGATCGGTGATACCCAAGTTGTCATAGAGACGATTGAGCAGGATGGTATGGTTGACTGTGTCGAAAGCAGAGGAGAGATCAAGAAGGATGAGGACGGAGGGAATGTTACAGTCAAGGTTAGAGAGCAGGTCTTCACAGATGTTCAGGAGAGCAGTTTCCGCGCTTCTGGCAGCTCTGAATCCAGATTGGTGGTCATGGAGAGAGCCAATAGAGTCAGAAAGAAGGTTAAGCTGGGAGATGGCCAGCTTTTCCAGGAGCTTCTCCAAAAAGGGAGCAATGGAAATTGGGTGGTAGTTAGTCGGACAAGAGGGATCAGCTACGGGTTTCTTGAAGAGAGTATGCACAAGGGAGTGCTTCAGTGGGGAAGGGAAAGATCATGAGGCAAAAGAATGGTTGCAGAAATCCTTAAAGTACTAGATGAAGTGCAGTGATCTACCCATTCTACCGCCCTGCAATTACTTTATAATCATGTACTCTGATTTGGTTATTGGGGCATGCAACATGGCCGCACCCTAGGTTTCAATGGGAAGACATATTTTGCTTGTGGCTACAGGATGAAGTGCTGTACTGAATGACAAGAAACCTGTGCGAAGACCTGAAAGCATGGTTTTGCTAATGTGATTTGTGTTTTATTTTCCAAAGTATGCAAATGTAAGCACAAAAAATAGTGATATAGGTTTGGTGCATGGACAATGGGCATTGCCTTCGGTAAGGACGAATGCCTACTCTGAGTTACTTATTGGGGCATGCGGCATGCCCGAAGTTGTAGCATTAAATGGGAGAAAAAAATCAGCTTGCTACTGCAGCCCGCAGTGCTGGACAGGATTGCAGCAAAGTTGTAGACATGCAGCATTGCCAAAGCTGTAAGTTTCAATGGGCAGACATATATGCTTGTGGCTGCAGCCCGGTGTGCTGAACGGAATTTGCAGCAAAGTTGTGCGAGGAGCATCAGCAGAGACCTCAAAGGATGCTTTTGGAAATCTATCCTGTGTTTTACTTTTTTGAAATTGTCGAAACGTAAATACATAAAATAGTGATATAATTTTGGCAGAGAGACTGGCCTTCGGCAAGGACAAATGTCTACTCTGATTTGCCTATTGGGGTATGCGCTGCTGATAACGACTTACTAAAGTATGCGTTGCAAAAATATGTTGGTTAAAGAAGGTTTATAGTTGTTTCATATATGTTTAATGATAATAACTTATATACAGTGATGTAACATTATGAAACATTTTCACTTATAAAAACATATTCAATTGATTTTGTTAAAGGGACGTGACGGTTAAGATGTACCCCACCCGTGGGATTCCTCTGCCCCAGCAGGTAGCTGGTGGCCTCCCAGCTTGGGATCCTTTGCCACTTCCCTCCTGAGCTCCTATAAACACTTGTCCATTTGTACTGCCCCTTTTATTTATGCACTTCTGTCACTGCACAGTGCATATGTGCATTTATATGAGCACTATATAAAATGTTATGGCATAAGCATGGAAAACGTAGATGAAAAACATTTGTAGAACATTGTTAAGTGGCAGTTGGTGGGTGGAACTTGAATATGTTGATAGGCTATATGTAGAGTTTTTTAAAGTGATTGGTGGATGGTGGAGCCGGCCTTCCCAGGTTGAACTTGGGACCTTTCTCTCCGCTATCACTCTCTCTACTTATGCTGTCCCCCAGGCATATAATCTATCCCCCTGGTTTTTCAACATCTACATGACCCCTTTAGCCCACACGATCTCTGCCTTCACCTCCAACTTTCAGTGTTATACGGACGACACACAGCTCTCTTTCAGGCTAACCTCGGCCTCCTCGCTCATTCCAGACTGTCTGTCCGCAATTCAGTCTTGGTGTGCTGCTAATGACCTCTGCCTTAATGTAAGCAAGACAGAGATCATCCTCATTGGGATACCCGCTCCCACTTTCCCACTCTCACTCTGGCAGGCCTCCCTTGGTCCTGCACCCCCCCTACTGGTGAGGCAAAATATCTGGGAGTCATCTTCGACTCTACTCTCTCCTTCTCTTCTAACATCTCGGACATGTACAAAAAATCTCACTACCAGCTGCACCTCCTCAGAGGTATTCTACCTTTTGTCACCTTCCCCCAGGTGCTCACTGTCTCCAGAGCCCTGGCCCTCTCCAGACTGGACTACTGCAACAGTCTCTTTCTCAATATTCCTACTTCCTCTCTCCGACCTCTTCAACTTATCCAGAACAGAACCGCAAGACTTATCCTTGGCCTCAAGCTAAGGGACTGGATCTCTCTGGTGCTGATATCACTCCAATGGCTCCCCATGGCTGCAAGGATGAAATTCAAGTCCCTCTGCATAGTCCACAAGGCTTTCTCGAGCCAGGCCCCTACTATCTACAATGCTCTCTTCCCATATACTCTCCTTCTAGAGCCCTATAATCGGCTTCCTCCAACTCTCTGCGGGTGAGCTGTTTTTCCAAATGGAGATTTGGGGGTAGATCCTTATCCTCTGCAGGTGCCTCCCTCTGGAACAGCCTCCCTGTCTCTCTCCATCTTGAACAGGACCTCCTTAAATTCTGTGAACTCCTCAAGGCCTTCTTTTTCTCTTCATATTTCTCTCTCCCTCTCCCCTGTTAACGTCCTCTCTCTTCACTTCTTTCCCACCTTCCTTTCTCTTCCCAATCTGCTCAGATTGCTGACTGGTTGCCTGGTGCACCTCCAGAGCCCTACATGTCCCAGGCTCCCCCCAGTCTTGCAATTGCCTACAGTCCTACGCACTTTGCTTGCCACTTCTGCACTATGCTCCTTGAGAGGAGCAACCATTCTGCACTTAATCCGGGCCCCTGTTGGACTGGGCACACTTGTCCATCTCCCACACACTTCCTGTCCCTGGCACTTGCATATTCAATTGCATGCATGTACTAGGCCTAGCAAGTCTGTCTGCCTGGTCCTCCCTCTGTCTCTCCTCCCCAACCAGGACTAGTACTGCAGTTTATGTACTGCCCATTCCTTTCCCTCCTCCCCTTCTCTCTTCTCTCTCTCTGTCACACACTTACACTAGTATATACGCCTCTGGTCTACTATGCTAGTTATTGTTATTGTTGTTTGATCATTCTGAATCTTCAATGTCTAAGAATGACGACTTTAATCCCTTGTTCCCTTCCCACCTTGAGCCACTTTGAAGCACTTCACTTTTGTATAAGTGCTTTACAAATACACAATTACAATATATGTGTGAATGGTTTAAAGCAGGCAACGAGGGAGTGTTACCAATATAACAGTAAAAAAGTAGAATGGCTGTTTTGTGTGATGGTGTGCATGTGCAATTCGGGTTTTCTAATAAGGCATGGGCTAGACAGGGGAATGCAGAGACTGTGCATAGTTATAAGCGGCAATGGATTATGGTGATTAATGTATACTAAAGAGAAGAATTTGTTTCTGTGTTGTTTGTTTCCTTTCTCTAGTATACTATTGTCCATTATTTCCATTAGCATAGTAGAAAATCCTAATGGGAATGTTGGAGAATCTTATTGAATCTAACTACTTTAGAAAACAAATCTATATTTTTGCTCTGAAAGGTGGTATCTAAAGGAAACTTTTTTTATATTTATTTTTTTTTTTTTATTTTTGCAGGAGAGCATCGAAAGTAAGGTGGGGAGGGAAATGAGGGAAGGTGCACCAACCACACATATGGAGGGGCGGGTGGATAGGGGAAGATGCTGCGTGTGTGTTAAATCTAAGGTAGAGGACAGTGCTTCTCATGCTCCTCGATTACAGCTTCAAAAGCACTTTGATATTGCTCCCCCTGCAGAGTGATGTGTTGCAGTATATACAGAGTACTGTTGTTTTCAAAAGATATGGATCAACAACTTCTTTTATTGCTTGCAAGGTATCTGGAGGGATTGTGTGTCCCACAGAAGTAGGCTGTGTGGTTACAGGATTGGTTGAGGAAGATGAGGTAGAGGAAAACAGCCTACTACTTCCTAAGAAAGGAACAGCCTTTCTGAGAGCATTGCAGTGGTTGGATTTGGTGTGGCGACGTATGGAGATGGTCCCATAGGAGTACTGCCCAGGTTGTTCGTGACTGAGAACGATGTTGCACCCAGTGCATTTTACTTGGGAATCTACCAAAGGCTAATGCTACCAAACAGTGGTAAACAACTGCCACACCTATGATTCTCTCTGGGTGCTAGAGGTAGGCACTTCCTCTACCTCATCTTCCTGGTCTTCTTGATTGTCTTTTGAAGTATTGTGCTTCTTTCTTTGTGTAGGTCCTTCAGCTGGTGGTGGTGGCTCTTGGGGAGAATGGATGGCAATAGCTGATGCCATTTTTAAGATAAATAGCAATTTTCCTAATAGTCTTCAAAGAATGTGCTGTGTGCTAGATTGTCAATGGATAATGAGTAAGAATAGGTGTAGGAGATGTGCAAGGGTAAATTGGGATCTTCAAAGTTCTTAATAGAGATGAAAAATACGGCTCCAAGCTCTTTGTGAAGCAAAGACCCGTTCGCAGACGTATTTGCGGACATGTCATAATGCAGCGCGCGAGTGCGTGGTCACGTGACACTGTCTAAAAAGTCAACAATGGCGTCAGATGTTCGTGAACATCGACGAACACAAAAACAGTGGAAAGAATTGCAAAAATTGTATAGAAGTGTTAGGAATTATGCTGGAAGGTAAGGCAGAGTTTTAAGAGGAAACTTTCTAAATTGGAGAAATATTTTGCAATATTGCAGTAAGTATGATATTAGTAAGTTGTAGCAAATTAGGGTGCACTGGTAAAAACTCATGGCATTCACTGAATGTTTCTTTGTAAAAGGGACGTCATGGTTAAGTTGAACTAATAAAAAGCTGTGAAATTCAATAAAAAAAATTTGATAAAGGGACTTTATGGTTACAATTAAAACCAAAATTCCCCAGAAACACACCAGTTATGGTAAGCTAAGCAACCAAAATGTGACCACCGTGTACTGGTAAGACAAGCACACAGTACAGTGTCAAGAGGTGGATCGGTCTCACACAGGATCATGCACTCGTATCGATGTGCTTCTCCAAAGAAATGGACAGACACTCTGCGGTTCGATCAACACGTCTTTATTCAACAACAGCTACTCAGGAACTGCCTGAGTGAACGTACTTCCCGCCCCTCCCCTTCCCGTTGCCCCGTGTCCTTTCCCACGTGACAAGCGAGCAAATGACAACATCACACCCCCCCCCCGATACTAAACATAAAGTTCGGTATTATAACATTTCTTCGATGAGGCGATGTGGTTTTCTGCGAGTCCTTTGGGGTCTCCAGTCATTTCTCTCACTCGATTCTTGGGATAGCCAACATGGCTCCTCTGCGCCGGAATCCTCCCTGTCTCCTTCGTAGGGTGCATCCTTTTCCCATGTACTTCGTGGTGTACGAGGTTCAACTATCGGTACGATCCCAGGCATCTTTTTGAAGTGAGAGCTGTTTCTTGTCAAGACATGTGTACTGCCTTCAGCCGTGATGAGAGACCCTTTCCTATGAGTTATGGTGAGGGGTTCTTCTCCGAAAGCTGCCATGTTCTTGCGGTTTTACGGCTGCCTTCCAATGACGATGTCTCCTGGTGTTAGATGATTCTCTTCAGCCCTTCTTTTCTTGTCAGCTGTTTCTTTCATGTCCATTTTCCGTGATGCATCCTGCTGTCTCATTTCAGCATCACCTTTGTATCGTTTCTCTTCCAGACCTATGTGGAGTAGTCTGGTTCTTACATTTCTTCCAAACATGACTTCGGACGGTGATTTACCTGTGGTACTGTGTGGGGTGTTGCGATAGTCCCTCATTAATTGACACAGTAATTTTCCCACCGATTCTCCTGTCAGGCGAGCTATCTGCGTTTACATTTTTCATGTTTCGTTCAACCTTATCATTTGCCTGGGGCCACAACGGTGTTACTCTCCTGTGATGGAAACCCATGTATTCTGCGAAGTTTCTAAAATCTTGTCCAGTAAATGGGGGCCCGTTATCTGATTTCAGTATTTTTGGAATGCCATAAGTGGCAAACATCCGATCCAACGCGGGAATGGTATGATATGCCGCTGTAGATGGTATGATTTGTACGTCTGGAAATCTTGAATATTCATCAATGGCTACAAGGATATATTCACCTCCTTCTAATGGGCCATAGTGGTCTACTGCAATTTCTTCCCAGGTCCCTTCAAGCAATTCAGTCATTCTGAGTGGTCCTGGTCTGGTTTGTGGATTAAGGACCACACAAGTGGGGTAGTTCTTAAGCAGTTCTTCTACTTGGGTATCCAATTGAGGGAACCATACCCTTTGTCGCAATATCCTTTTGGTGGACATTATTCCTCGGTGTCCTTCATGCACCAGCTCAAGGACTTTTTTTCTCAGAGTCTGTGAAATTACCAACTTGGTTCCCTTAAGTAACAGTCCTTCCTCTGTTTTGGCGAGCTCCTCCTTTACGGCTAGTAGACATGTAATATCTTGTTTAATCTCATCTCCTACATTCTCTTTGAGTTGTTTTGCATGTTTCCAGCGACCCTTCTCGAGGCATCTCATGATGATTTGTATTGCTTGGTCTGTGTTGGTTTCTCTGGCTATTTGTTCCATGTCCAAACCTTGTGGGGCATTTTCTTGAACCACATACATGATGTATTGATCCGCTATGGATGGGTCTGGGCTGCAATCTTGACTGGGGCGACGCGAGAGAAAGTCCGCTGGATTCTGTTCCTTCCCCGGCCGGTGGATGATGTCAAAATGGTAGTCTTGCAGCCTTAAGGCCCATCGAGCTATCCTAGGAGGCATTTTGGCCTGAGCGTTGCCGTAGATGAACAGTAATGCCTGATGGTCGGTGACTATTGTGAAAGGTTTTCCATAGAGAAATAAGTGGAAGTGCTCACATGCCCAGACTACAGCCAAACCTTCCTTTTCAGCCTGTGAATAGGCTTGCTCGGTTTTTGAGAGGCTGCGACTTGCATAGGATACTACATGTATGGCTTGACCATCTTTGCGATCAAGTTGAGTCAAAAAGGCCCCTCGGCCAACTGGGCTTACATCCACAATTAGTTCTGTGTGTCTCTGGGGCTCGAAATAGGCCATGTTTTTGGCATCCGCAATGCGATTTTTGATGATTTGGAAGGCTTGTTGGCACTCGTCTGACCATCTGAATTCTGCATTGAGTTTGGTGAGGGCTCTTAGGGGTGCGCTGACCGATGCAAAATCTTTTATGTATCTTGTGCAATAGCTTGCCAAACCCAGAAATGATCGCAAATCGGTGACAGAGGTTGGTGGTGTGGTGTTTGTGAGGGCACTGACCTTCTCAGGATCTGGTGCCATTCCACTTTCAGAGAAGATGTGTCCGAAAAATCGTAGTGTTGTTTTCCTGAACTCACACTTATCCTTGTTCAGAGTGAGATGTGCTTCCTCCAGCGCCATGCACACCCGCATGAGTGTATCATTGTGCTGTTCTTGAGTCTGTCCGAAAACTAAGATGTCGTCGCTATAATTCAGGCAATTTGGCACATGTTTAATTATGTTATGAATTTCTGACTGAAACATTTCTGCTGCTGAAGAGACTCCAAAACTGAGTCTCTTGTATCTATAGAGACCCAGGTGAGTAGCAAAAGTGATGATGTACCTGGATCTTTTGTGGAGTTCTAGTTGATGGTACCCTTTGTTGAGGTCCAGTTTTCAAAAGACGGTGGCGCCTTTGAGCAGATGTACCATATCTGTGATCCTGGGAGATTGATGACGTTCTCTTAAAATTGCTTCATTTGGTCTTTGCATGTCCACACAAATGCGAATGTCTGGGGAGTATTTTTTTGATATGGGTACTATGGGGGACACCCAAGGGGTCGGACCTTCTGCCGGTTCAATTATGTCCACTTCTAGGAGTTTGATCAGTTCGTTTTCTACCTGTTTTTGTATGTTAATAGGAATTCCTCTATAGTGTTGGGCTACAGGCGTGATGTTGTCTATGTGTAGTTCAATTTGTCTGTCCTTCAATTTTCCTAGTCCTTTAAATAGTGCAGGGAAGACTTGATCAATGCTTGCAGTGGGATCCAGATGCTTGTGCATCATGAGTCTGTATAGAATATGTATTAGCCCCATGTCGACGGCCGATTTATAGCTGAGAATGCATCCACTGTGTGTGGCGGCTTCTAGAACATGCATGGGTATTTCTTTTACGTGATCTTTGTATTTACATGAGGCCGTGAAGAAACCTTTACACGCTAGGGGTGTCTTGGAGCCATATGGAAATATGAGCGCTCGGGCTGGCTGCAGGCGTGGTGCGTTTGGCATGTTGTTATATATCTCTTCACTGACCACGTGGACCGTGGCTCCTGTGTCCACCAGAAATTCAGCAGTCACCTTGTTGACTTGTATTATGAGAGTGGGGCTGTTTTCTTTTGCAGTGGGGTTCCCGAGTGCATATAAGTAGCCTTTCACCCTTGGTTCCCCTTTTTGTGGTTTCAGTTCATTCCTGGGATTCTCCTCTGAAGAGGCGCTGGAGACACTGTCGGATTGTGATTGTTCCACCAAACACCTGACATATCTCCTAGGGCGCCTTCTTTGCCCTGAGGATGCCGATTTGTTGTCTCTCCATTCCTGTGATGACCTTGCTTGTCTTCGGTCTGTTGGTTCTTCATGACACCTACGGCGTGTCGATTCGTTTTTGTTGTGTGAGTCGCGACTGGGACTTGGACGTCCCGGCTCTCTTTCTGGTGTGGATCTTCTATTTCTTCCACTTCCTCGCATTTTACTGCGATATATGAAACATACAGCCTTATAATGATTTTCTCCCCCACATGCAGAGCAGATTTGACCCATGGTGGGGCATTCATGCCCGCAACAATAGCAAAATGGATCGGTGTTCCCTTTTGGGGTGTTCTCCAGTTTATGTAGACTCTCATGTTATCCGTGCGTGATGGTGATGCCATCAAGACCTTCCACCTGTGCTGTTAGGGCTGCCTCTGATCGGGTTAGGCGTAGAATCTCTTCAAGGTTTTGTGGTTTTTGCAATAGTCTTTTCCTGAAGTCACCACTTTCACATCCTACTATGATTTGCGAGTGAAGTGCTTCGTCATTTGAGTACTTGTTGAAGTCACAGTGTTTCATTTTGACTCTTAGTCTCATCACGAACGCGTCCATTGTCTCGCCTTTCACGTGTTTCGTGGTATGAAAGATGTGCCGTTCATAGTCCACATTGGTGTGTGGTGTGAAGTAGTCGGTGCGAGCCGTTTTTAAGCTGGTGTAGGTTTCTATGTTATCTTCAGGAATTTCATCTAGAATGTCTCTTACGTTATACCCTATGGCGTGAGTGAGCAAACTGTGTTTCCTTTCATCCTCCAGAGGGACCACTGTTTTGAGGCATACTTCAAAGTACCTCAACCATTTCTTCCACCTGGGCCCCAATGTGCTGGTGTCAATGAGGTCAAAATTGGGGGGTCGTTGTGAGATTAGGCTGTCGGCCATACCTGTGCGAGTTACCCTGACAGGTGT
The DNA here is from genome assembly GCF_040938575.1 of Ambystoma mexicanum. Taxonomy (NCBI): domain Eukaryota; kingdom Metazoa; phylum Chordata; class Amphibia; order Caudata; family Ambystomatidae; genus Ambystoma; species Ambystoma mexicanum. The sequence goes on along the minus strand of NC_090924.1, from coordinate 1,014,244,737 downwards.
TGGTTGTACAGTAAGTGAATCCTCTTAAAGTTTTATACTCGTTCACTTACTGTTTGTCGCAGTAGGTGGCAGCAATCAGGTCCCTCCTCAGTATCTGGTTCTTGTGTGTGGTGTTTGCCAAAAATACACAAAATCTTTCTTGGTTCACTATGAATATGCAGATTCACTGCTTGTGCAGTTGGTTTGTATTTGTTAAAGGAGATGTGAGGAGCCGCTGTGCTCCACCCACGTGAATTTTTGATTTAATGCGAGACGAAAAGGAGGAGAGAAGAGAGAAAGAAGAAGAGAGAAAAAAAAAAACATTATTTTTTATTTTTTCAATCCCGTGGGGAGCCGATGTTCTCCACCCACGTGCGTTGCCGCCAGTAGCGGGATTCCGTTTGCATGTGGGGAGCCGATGCGCTCCACCCACTTAAACCACAGCTTTCTTGGTGGGAAACGCTGTGAGGAGCCGATGCGCTCCACTCACGTGTGTCCGACTCTGAGGAGAGTATGGGGAATGACAGCCTACCTTCACGTGGGGAGCCGATGTGCTCCACCCACCACTGTCTTACTTCCCAGACGTGGGTCTGCCTTCTTCTATCCCCGGGCCCAAGCACCGTTGATGGGATGACCCGCCCCCACTGCAGGGAGCCTACGCGCTCCACCTGCCGGGTGTTTCGTTGCCGTTGGCGGGTACATGCGGTACCCCGCCCGGAATCCTAACGAGGATTGTGGCTGGCGGGGAGTCTTCTCACTCCCACCCGCCTTACCTTCACCGTTGCGACTTGGCAGGGCCGCAGCCTGCTGCTCTTCCGACACTCGATGTCTCACGAGCGCGAAGACGCCGGGATGTGTGGCTGTGTTGGCTGCGGTTCTTCCGCTTCATCGCCAATGTCAAGAGGTGGATCGGTCTCACACAGGATCATGCACTCGTATCGATGTGCTTCTCCAAAGAAATGGACAGACACTCTGCGGTTCGATCAACACGTCTTTATTCAACAACAGCTACTCAGGAAATGCCTGAGTGAACGTACTTCCCGTCCCTCCCCTTCCCGTTGCCCCGTGTCCTTTCCCACGTGACAAGGGAGCAAATGACAACATCACATACAGTACAGTGAATTTCACAGCTTTTTAATAGTGCAACTTAAGCATAACGTCCCTTTAACAATGTTTATTCAGGGAATATATATATTTAAACATAGAAATGTGCACAAAGGTACAGGGGCTGCACTCCACAACACAACATTGCAATAAATCCCAACACACGGAAAAAAGTTAAAATGCTGTGTTCTTTTATTAAAGGCATAAGAATCACCTGCAGGCTACAGGGAGCTAAAGAAAACATCAGAGCAACGCGTATCGCGCCTCACAAAGCACTTCATCACACAATGAGTGTGTCTACAATGCAGCAAAACCATTTAAGAAGCTCGAATTCCAAACTACCCCAATCACATTGGACTTTAAGCATTGATACCTTTGACAGCTCAGTCACTGTTTCGGCCATTTTAGCCTGCTTTCCTGGTACAAAACGGCATTTGTGCTTAGTGCAAGTCTGTAAAACTGTAAAAATGTGGTGCGAAGTCTGCTTATTATTACAACGAGTCTACAATAACAATTACAGTTATCTAGAATAGTGTGCTGCATGAAACGTCTATACCACTTGTAAATTCAGGCTAAAAAATGACGGCTGAGTGAATGGTAAGTAGTCCACACAGCAGCCAAAGATCGTTCTGAGTGACTGAATAATAACTCAGTGTTTGATATATTACAACACTAACTGGCCATGGCCAGTGGCCACGGCATTTGGCTGTGTCCACTGTACATTTTAAAAGACTAACAGGCCACTAGCCATGGCGTTCGCCCATGGCAAGTGGCCATGGCCTTCGTCTGTGCCCACTGTATATTTCACAACACTAACCGGACACTAGTATCTGTATGCCGGTTGCATTAGGTACCATAGCAACCAGTCACAGCAAATCACACTACGAGTTGCATTAGGTACCATAGCAACCAGTCACAGCAAATCACACTACGAGTTGCATTAGGTACCATAGCAACCAGTCACAACAAATCACACTACGAGTTGCATTAGGTACCATAGCAACCAGTCACAACAAATCACACTACGAGTTGCATTAGGTACCATAGCAACCAGTCACAACAACTCACACTACGAGTTGCATTAGGTACCATAGCAACCAGTCACAGCAAATCACACTACGAGCAACGTATTTAAAAGAAAGATAATGGCGGCCACGCGTTTTATTTATGTGCGCGGTCACGGGGAGAACTGAACTCCGGGAAATAGGTAAGGCTCTGACCATGTTAAATGTGTTCTGAAAAGGCGATGTAACACTCTTTGAACATAAACGTGTAAAAGCTGGGCTTGAGTAAATGCGGCAAGGAAGTAAGTTAAATGGTATGTGTTGATTAATAGTGAGCACGCAAGTAATGAACGCATTGAAAGTAACCCCATGCAAGCAAACTCATGGAAACGCGGTAATAAAGTGAGATGCCCTAATCCATTAAAGTCAGAGCACTGACTTGCTGACCTAGAGGCAGCGTGTGGATAACAGACACACTGTAATCGATTATGCAGGCAAGGGGCCAGTAAACGTGAACATGAAGCAAGATGGTTCACTGTAATTACGTCACAACGTCCACTTCATAATTTGGAGTGAACGTGTTGATACTGTGTACATTGAATGACACTTTGCTGATAACGTGGGGTTTTTTTTAGATTCAAAACGAGCAGGAGGCTAATGGTAGCTTTGAAACGCATGAATGAAATGTACCATTGTGAAAACACATGTTGAAAGGAATGATGTTTAGCACATTGCACTAAGGAATATAAACGGGATGGTGGAATTAAGAGGAAGCTTGACATCTCGATTTGGCCTTAAATAAGAAAGAGAGAGCTTCATTTTGCACGAATGGAATGTGATTTCATAGTATGAATGGGATGTTTTTTCGGCAATGTTTGCACGCACAGGGATGATACACGATTACTGAAGTCTGAATTCTCATTAGTGACTTATTGGGTAAGTTAGATGTCTATTTTAAAATGATGGGATGCATTAAAGATCTCCTCGCAAGTGGTGATGGCATGAACACTAATTGATGATTTGTGAAAGTGAGCTGTGGGGCTCACAAGGGAATGTGAAAGTACTTGACTTAACAAAGCTAGGGTACAACGGGCTTTGGTATTGACACCATGGGACTAGTATAGACTAACAACTTTTGTTCGTGATTGTTAAAAGATATAAGGATGCTATTAAGAAATTAGTTGTTTGAAAACTTGATTTAAGTAAGGAACAGTAATTAGACATTTAGCTAAACTGTGATTTGGCAATGATATTACCGTCTACAGACATAACTAAAAATTGTGTTTTTTTGTCTTTTGTCTTTTATTTTGTTTATACTACTGTTTTTTTGTTTGTTTTCAAACCCAATTTATCCTACCCTGGTCCAAGCCCCTAAATCTCTTTCTCTATCCGGTTGAAAACAATGTGTAATGTTGTTTGTTTTCCCTTTTTCTTTGGACGCACATGAATGTGCTGTATTACCACATGGTGTACTATATGGTTTGTAATGTTTATCTGACATTCTTATTTAAGTAGTTGTCCGGCTTTGAAGAAGGCCTAGGGCCGAAACACGTGTCGCCTTATGGACAATGCTAATGTTTAAACAAAATTCACATAGGAAGTTACAACTAGCAATTAAATAAAAGTTCAACTGGCGCAACTGGTGTGTTCGCACTTGATGCTACTAACCGGACACTGGCCATGGCCTTCAGCCAGGCCCACTCTGTGAGGCCCACTAGCCATGGCTGAAGGCTGTGCCAACTGCATATGTTAAACCATTTGCAGCCCACTGGACATGGCATTTAGCCATGGCCATAGCCTTCAGCTGTGCCCACTGTGAATCACACCCACTCGTTCATCCCCACTCTTGACTTTAAAATACTACCGTGCCGTGAATTTACACGCCCAATCTCACTAAATCTCTTAAAACTACTTAAATCTTTTTTTCATTAGAGCACTGGGATCATACCAGAAATGTAAACCATATAGGGGCATAATATATATATATTCGGTGAAAAAACGTTGTTGAAGGGGCATTATGGTTAAGTTGCACTAATAAAAACCTATCAAATTCAGTGAAAAAACTTAGTTCAAGGGACATTATGGTTACAAGTAAAATAAAAAAAAATAAAAAGAAATTCGGCAGTTATGGTAAACTAAGCAACCATAACTTGCACCACCTCCGTGCACCGCTAAGACTAACACCCAGGACATCCAAGATGACATCACAAATGTCATTGTCCCCTGAAATCCATACACTCTGCCTCCTGAAAGACATAGCCTTAGCCATCTGCAGTCCTCTCAACAAACGAACTTTGTCTTTTGTTGTCAATGCTCTGCACAGCTCCTTTACCTCCCAAGTATATGTTGACTCTGCCCCCTGAAAATGCCATATTCTCTGAACCTGTACTCGCAATCCTACAAGCATTCGGAAGCTGGCCAGGACATTAAGGGTGGTTTTATAGAAACGTATCACCCATGGGAGTTAAATAAGAGCCAGTGCAAACATCTCTGTAGTGCAAGAAACACCCTTTCAATGAATGTTTGTATCAGGGGAAAGACTGATGAAAAAGGCAAACATTGCCCTGGTGCAAAAATCCATCGAAAGAGGGTGTTTTTGCACTGACAATTTTGCACGTCCTTGCCATTTGCGCGTTGATTGGTGGAACGTTTCTGTAATAGCACCCCACTTGTATGTGTGGCACATAGACTTTATTCACCATCCCAACTGCCAGCGTGCATTTCTGGGCTGTTGCAGTCTGAACTGATCATCGTATGCCTAGGGCCTGCACCCCAAGGAGAGCCCCTGGTCGGGTGGTCGACCCGATCTCAAAATGGGGCATTATTTCACGCTTGTACGATTTACAAAAACGAAAATGGGAGCTTTGTACATTTTTTCCAGGTCCGTAGTCGTGCCATTAATTACAACACCAAGGTAGGTATTTAAGAAAGTTTGCACTAGTGGAAGAACAATTATGCAAAAAGCATATGTTTCCAATGTATATTTGTACCAGGGCAATGTCTTCCCTCCTCCGAGTCCTTTGCCCTTGTGCAAAAATGCACTGAAAGAGTATGGATGATTTACAAAGCGTCTTTCAATGGGGAGGGCCACCATTTAATCAGGCCCATGTGTTCTGCACTAGTACTTTTCTTGCCCAAGTGATAATAATAATTTCGCATATAGCGCTACGAACCCTCAGGTATCTGAGCGCTGCTTATAATTACCCACGGTGGTGTGTGGTGCTCATTTATCGACCTCGGAAGGATGAAAGGCTGAGCTTGGCCCCGCCCACGGATGTCAAGGCGAGCGCTCTACTCGCTGTGCCACTTGACCGGATGATTGCCCTTGCGCCAGTGCAAAGTGTCTGTAACCGGCCTCGAAGCCAATGGCTCCCAATAAGCGCGCGCTGCTATTTCGAAGTCAAATGCAAAGTTTCAAACTCCTCGGAATAAAAAAGCGGCGTGCCAGAGTTTGCCGGTGTCCTAAAGCATGGGTAGCCTTTCCCAGCCTGCTCGGAAAACATTCAGTAGCAGTACATGGGTGGTGTATGCGAAGTCACCGTGGGGTTGCACTCATACACCCGGGCCCACCCGGATGGGAGGCCCGGGGACGTAAGCTGGGAGGTGGGGGATTTGTGTGAAGTCCCGTGGGGCAGCGCCTGTTTGGCGCTGCCCCACTTAGCATGCACATGGTGGGGTCGGGCTGCTGGGTCCCGTAACAATGGGAACCCAGACAGCGCGTCTCCACGACAGGAGGGTGAGGTGAGAGGGGCAGGTGACAACCGGTAGTCACTGCCCCTTGTCACCTTGCCCTCCATACTTCAAAGGCCCCCCTTCCCAGCCTGCGGATGCTGGGCGGGGGCCTTTTGAAGTTCAAAGAAGGGGCCGCCTTGCCCCAGGCCGAATTTTGCCTTTATCTGGCTGGGGCAAGGTGGCCCTTCTCATTCTTCCTCCCCGTCAGCCACGAACAGCAGCAGGACGGCTGCAGGTCTGCACAGCAGTGAGCAGCTACAGACGGAGCTCGAGCACATCACAAGAAGTGAGCAGAACCCCAGCAGCAGAGCCTCCGTAGCACCGCAAGCAGAGCGTCAGCCTCGGGCATACAAGGACTTCGGTTCAAGCCCCAGGGAGAGCGCAAGAAATTATTTTTGGCCAAACAATTTTAAATTTCTCTCCGGCTCTGGGAGGACACTGGAATCAAGTAAGGCAGGCTCCGAAGTGCTCGAGGAGGTCTGCACGCGGTGAACAGCCGCACATGGAGCGAGTAGAGCCCAAAGAAGGCGGGTCTTCGAGCACAACACAAGGAGTGAGCAGGCCTGCAGCAGCAGAGTCTCCATAGCACGGCAAGGAGAGCATCAGTCTCAGGCACAAGGACATTGGTTCAAGCCCCGGAGAGGGTGCTAGAATTTATATTTTGCCAAACAATTTTTAAATTTCTCTCCGGCTCTGGGAGGACACTGGAATCAAGTAAGGCAGGCTCCGAAGTGCTCGAGGAGGTCTGCACGGCAGTGAACGGCCGCACACGGAGCGAGCAGAGCCCAAAGAAGGCGGGTCCTCGAGCACAACACAAGGAGTGAGCAGGCCTGCAGCAGCAGAGTCTCCATAGCACTGCAAAGGGAGCGTCAGTTTCAAGCTTACAAGGACATTGGTTCGAGCCCCAGAGAGGGCACAGAAATTATACTTGGGCTAAACAATTTTTAATTTCTCGCTGCAGAGGACAGAGGTCAGCTGGAATTCCCAGACGCACATATCGACAGACCTGCACTAGAAGGAGACTGAGTGAGAGCCACAGCATTTTACCTCGCCTGGGAACTACAATAAGGGGGAAGAGGACCCTGACCCACACAGCAAGTTGGGAAACACTAGGACAACCCATTACGAACCAGCACGCAGAGACCCAAACAGGCAAGAGATGGCCAACGCCTTATCCCTGAAAGACACATTACTCCTGGAATGGGCCAAAGCAGCGGAAGCCGTTCATGGCATGGATGTGGTGCAGGAAAGAATGGCAGAGCTCGCATCCACCAGTCTCAATGAAGATGACGCAGACGCCTTGGAAGAGGAGGTCGACGGCGAGGAGGAGCCGGCAGAAAGGGAGCAGCCAGCTAGGAAGAAGCAGCGCCTTGATGTCCGCAGCATGCCCGCCTCTTCAGACACCCACCCAGGCACCAAAAGAAAAGCAAAATCAGGTACTGTGAAAAGCAATGATTTGGGGCCTATGCTTGAACAATTTTTAAAATGGCATAAGGGTGTGGGTGCTGGGAAAAAGAGGAGGCACAGGGATGACTCGAGCAGCTCCAGCAGCGAGAGTGACAGCACAGACACAGAGTCGGAATCGGGGGGCGAGGAGGACCAGGGCCACCTTAAAGCATGGGTTGGGCCTAGCCAAGATGTACCGTCTCCAACCCCTCATATGACTAAATATGGGAGGCGCACTGCCGGCAAAAGTGTAAATAGAAGCCTAAAGAAGACCATTGCATGGCACATTGAGCGGAAAATTAAGAGAAAGATATGGAAAAAGCAATTTATTGACATTTTCTGCCTATTGGAATATGAAGATTTAGGTTTTGGCATTTCAAAAAGGGATAAGAAAGAGGAAGAAAAAGAGAGAGCAAAGAGGCCCACACTGGAGAAGAATATTCAGAACTGGGAGGCCTCTTTCCAAATACTTTCCACAATAATTCTAGAAAAATTCCCTGAAGAGGGCACAGCACTGATTGCCTACCACCACAGAATTTTGGAGATTCACAATACCTTTGGGGGGGAGTCTTGGCTGCACTATGATAGAGAGTTTAGGAAGGAGATGCAGAGATTCCCTGACCTGGGCTGGGAGGAGGAAGACCCTAAATTGTATCTTTTTCATGTCCTAAAAGAAAACTCAGCTAAGAGCGCCCAAAGCAGCAAGGATTATGAGCATCAGTATAATAGAAGGGGTAGAAACAGGCAACATAACCAGCGCAGGGCTCAACAGGACAGTATAAATACTAACAAAAACAAACCTCCCTTTCGAAGAACGCCCCCAGGGGGGCAAAAAACAGGGCATAATTAGGGGCAATCTGGCAATCGCAGCAACGGGGGGGCCAAAGGAAGCACTCCGGGGTCCTGCTGGTACTTCAACAGAGGGTCATGTAACAAGGGCACAGAGTGCAGATACAAGCACCAATGCAGCACATGCAGTGGTGGCCACAGCAGCAACAATTGCACAAAAGCCTCTCCTTCCAGGCCCAGCCCAAAAGTCACTGATGGCAAAAACATGCACTAGCTAAAGATTAGGCGCCTCACCAATAAAAATCGACCAATTGCAAAAAATGTTAGATAACTACCCTGACCAAGCAGCTAGAGCATCCCTGGCTCAGGGTTTCAGAGATGGCTTCCGGATCCCATTCAAGGGCCGGGGATCTCCCACCATACCCAAGAACCTAAAATCGGCCTCATCCCTAGCTACCATAATAAGCCAAAAAATTGATAAAGAGTTACAACTAGGGAGGATTGAGGGCCCCTTCCAACATCCCCCCTTCACTGAGTTTTTATGCTCCCCCCTGGGCATCGTGCCCAAAAAAGAGCCGGGGGAGTTCAGGATGATCCATCATTTATCACACCCACCCGGTAGCTCTTTCAATGACGGCATCCCTGCCACGGAGGCCGCTGTCTCTTACAGCTGCGTGCAAGATGCGGTCGACCTAGTAAAACTGTCAGGTAGACACGCACTCATGGCTAAAGCAGACATTAAGTCAGCCTTCAGGCTGCTGCCTGTGCACGAGAGCACCTACCAGTGGCTGTGTTTCCATTTTGACAATAAATTCTATTTTGACAAATGCCTTCCCATGGGCTGCGCCATTGCGTGTGCCTATTTTGAACAGTTCAGTTCTTTCCTACAGTGGGCGTTCCAACAGGCCATGCCCAGAGCCAGAACAGTACACTATTTGGATGATTTCTTTTTCACCGGCCCAGCTGGGTCCCTCCTATGCAGCTCATCCCTAAAAACATTCAGCGAAACCATGCAGGAGTTAGGGGTTCCGCTGGCACCCGAAAAAACTGTAGGACCCACCACCACCCTGTCATTTCTAGGAATAGAGATTGACTCTTCCATGGGCGAGTGCCGCCTGCCCAGGGACAAAATAGAGGACCTTCTTCAGACAATAAGGCAGATAGCAGGCAGGGACAAGGCTACGCTGCGTGAAATACAGTCCCTTGCTGGGAAGCTGAACTTTGCCACCAGAATCATGCCCCAAGGCCGGGTTTTTCACAGGAGCCTGGAACTAAAAATGAGGGGGGTTACAAAGCCACACCACCACATCAGACTGGGCAAGGAAATAACACAAGACCTGGTCATGTGGGAAGCATTTCTTAACAACTTCAATGGCCAAGTGATATGGCGCAAACCCATGAATGGGGCAGACAAAAGGTCCCTGTTCACGGATGCGGCTGGCAGCAGAGGCTTTGGGGTATGCTTTGGTAACAAGTGGTGCGCCGGCCACTGGCCGCCCTGCTGGCAGCAGAGGGGCTGGACCAGGAACATCACATTGCTAGAGATATTCCCCATATGGCTGGCACTCTACCTATGGGGGGACCTGTTGGCCAACACAGAGCTGGTCACATGGTCAGACAACATGGCGGTTGTACACATTTTAAACAAGGGTGCTGCCTCCTGCCCTCTGGTGCTAAAAGTGTTGAGAGAAATGACGAAAGTCACCCTGAAAAATAACATCGTTATAATTGGACGGCACATTGCAGGCAAAGATAATAAGGCCGCTGACGCTCTGTCCCGTTTTCAGTTCTCCACTTTCAAGGCACTAAACCCACAGGCAGAAGCCAAGAGGACAGCGGTTCCGGAAGAGGTTTGGGCCATCATGGACACACCCAAGGCACCACCCGCCAGCCAGCCGGTAACAGCTCTTCCCTGAGATGCCCGCCCCCAGCTCTACCCTCACCCCCGGGCCTGGACAAAAGGGGTTGCCTTTCCCGGCACCACACCCCTACAGGTGAGCCTAAAGGCGTTTTAGGGGAACTGGCCAAAAAGGCGCTGGCACAGAAAACTGCCAAAATGTACAATAAGTGCTTGACTGATTTTGGAAGGATCACAAAAGTCACCAACATCAGGGATATACAGGAGTGCCATGTCAATGACTTCATGGAATGGGCTTTCAAACAAAGCAAAAAGAAGGCATGGGCTTCATCCCATCTGGCAGCAGTTTCATATTACACTAGATTAGCGGGGGCACCCGACCCCACACACGGCGCACTAACCAGATATGCTCTCAAGGGTTGGTCCAAAATGGAAGGGGTCAAGACAGACACCAGGCGCCCCCTCAATTTTGCTAAACTAAAAATTCTGCTAGACACCCTCCCTGCAGTATGCAACAATGCCTATGAGACCTCACTATTTAGAGCCGCCTTCACACTAAACTACTTTGGGGCGTTCAGGATCAGCGAGATAGCCTCCAAAAACACAGGATCAGAGGAAGGGCTGGATATAGGCGACATCCACATGGGGAAGGATTCCATGGCTGTGAAACTGTGCAGGTCCAAAACTGACCAGTTAGGAAAAGGGAGGATCATCAACCTGTACTGCATTGAGGAAACAGAATATTGCCCCATTTGCACCACCAAGGCATTCATGAGCAAGCGCACCAGTCGGGGGGGGGCAATTATTCACACACAAAAATGGGTCTGCCCTCAGTAGATTCCAGTTGAGGTCTGTCCTCAAGAAGACTATAATAGCTATAGGATGGAATCCTACCGAGTTTGGATCCCACTCCTTCAGGATAGGAGCAGCCACCTCAGCCTGGATGGGGGGGATGCAAGAGAAAGCCATAAAAGGGATTGGGGGTTGGAGATCGGGGGCTTACAAAAGATACATCAGGAAAGACTTGATCTAATAGTGTCCTCCATCTCCCCCCCCCCCTCTCTATTTTCCCCATAACACAGGCTACCCCCCATCCCAGACGGCCTGGATTGTGGGTCACTCTTTCATTACCAGGGCCAGCAGATGGCTGGAGGAAACCCAGGACGGCATGCATTTCCAAGACACCATCACCTACTGGTGGGGTAAGCCGGGCATGCGCTGGGGAGACCTACACGACAAACTCGCCGGCCTACTGGGGGCCTGCTCACCTCCTCCCGATTTTCTCATCATCCACCTCGGGGGCAATGACTTGCCTCAGCTGGGCAGGAAGCTTCTCCTGGCCGAAATCTGCACCTCCCTCAGATCCCTGGCACACATGCTAAGACTTCGAACAGAAGTGATGATGTCAGAAATCATCCCTCGCCAACATTGGCATGGGGCGGAGTGCAACAAAGCCATGGAGATTTCTAGGCGCAAACTGAACAAAGCTGTGGCCAATTTCTGCCTTTTCTCAGGCCTCAAATTTATTAAGCATGGGATCTCGGTACACAACCAGGCCATGTTCTGCAGTGACGGGGTTCACCTGTCCATTGAAGGCATGGACATCTTCACCAGGAATATTTTCTGGACCCTTGCAGCCAGAGGCTGTACTTAATCTATAATCCCTTATTTTGGGGGGACCTGGGAGACGCCGGTCAGCATCCCCTCAGGGTGGCGGCGGGGAACAGCCTCGAGCGGCCCCTAATTGGGATTAGGGCCCCCTGCTCACCTGTTCCCTCTGTCCCCAAAATATTTTTATTGTTATTCCTTATGTGATGTTATGGCTGGTTTTTCTTTCGCACCATGGCTGGTACAAAAATAAAGCTTGTGGCCAAAGTTTTTTCCACCTCACATCCTGGTCGTCAGTCTCCTCACTCTTGCAACTGTCATTTCTGTATTGCCTGTCTTGTCACACTTGTCATCCATCCATGTCACTCGCATGCCACTCCCCAACACAAAAACACTTCCAGGCTTATACACCCGGGCCCACCCGGATGGGAGGCCCGGGGACGTAAGCTGGGAGGTGGGGGATTTGTGTGAAGTCCCGTGGGGCAGCGCCTTTTTGGCGCTGCCCCACTTAGCATGCACATGGTGGGGTCGGGCTGCTGGGTCCCGTAACAATGGGAACCCAGACAGCGCGTCTCCACGACAGGAGGGTGAGGTGAGAGGGGCAGGTGACAACCGGTAGTCACTGCCCCTTGTCACCTTGCCCTCCATACTTCAAAGGCCCCCCTTCCCAGCCTGCGGATGCTGGGCGGGGGCCTTTTGAAGTTCAAAGAAGGGGCCGCCTTGCCCCAGGCCGAATTTTGCCTTTATCTGGCTGGGGCAAGGTGGCCCTTCTCATTCTTCCTCCCCGTCAGCCACGAACAGCAGCAGGACGGCTGCAGGTCTAAAAAACCATCCCTCCCACCCTGCAAAAACTGTAGGGAAAGGAATATCGAGGGCCAGATAGAAGATGGAACACAATCATATTATTAGGGTAGGCTAAAACGCCTCACTTTATAAATTAAACATAAACATTCAACTCCAAGAAGGGCCTCCTTCTAAAATACCGGGGGGTCTTGTATCTATTAGTTAATATTCTAGGAAAAGACAGTTATAGAAGACCCAGGCGCTCAGAATCCACCAGAGAACATCAATACAGGTGGGAGCGCTAAGGGTTTTACAAAACTGAAAAGGAGAGAGGAACTTGAGCATAAGCTTGTACTAGTATGCCTCAAGTATCCACCCCCACGCTTGCAGAAGGGGGGGTCTCACCACAAGTGGATCAGGAGCAGGGTAAGTACCTAGTAAGGCTCCGGAACCCACCCCCCCTCACATTTTTCTATGCAGGATAAGCACACTGGGGTACGCAAGTGGATCGTGGGCAGGGGAAATTCCCAGCTATGCCCTTAGAACCCACCCCAGTGGCGGAATAGTATAACACAAGCACGGAAGGGGTTTTCACACAAGTGGTTTGAGAGCAGAAAAAAATTCTAGTAAGGCTCTCTTTTTGAACCCCCCCCCTTTTTTCCAGCTCGCCGAGGGGGTCTCATAACGCAAGTGGATCGGGAGCAGGGGAAGAAACCTAGTAAGGCTCTTTGAACCCACCCCGGCTGTAAAAACAAGCAGCTTTAAGCGCTGAAGGGGTTTCACAAGGCAAGTGGATCGGGAGCGGGGTAAAAACCCAGTAAGGCTCTTGGAACCCACCCCGGCTGTAAAAACAAGCAGCTTAATGCGCGGAAGGGGTCCCGTGGCACAAGGGGATCAGGAGCAGGGAAGACCCTAGTAAGGCTCCAAGAACCCACCCCTGATGAAACAACTAGCCCGCAAACGGAGCGTGGGGGCTTCAAAAACTCAAGTGGATCATGTGTGTAATAAATGCCAAATTCATCTCCGAAGAGTGGACCAAGAGGCTAAAACGCCTCCATCCATGGAAAAGTACAGAACACACAACCCAAAAATAAAAATGGCTCTAAGAACACATCCCGCGGATGATCAAGTGAAAGGCTTCACAACGCGGGGTTCCTGTTCTATCTAGAAATACGGATCAAGAGCCATAACTTCAGCGGAATTCACCCTGTGAGCGAGAGAGGGTGCAAGTGCTAAACCCGGTCGGGTTGGACATCAATAAAGGCACACAAGCGCACACCTCCCCACCTCACAGGGAAAGGACAAGAGAAAGCAGGAGGAACCTGCTCCAAAGACAAACAATTACGAACATGTCACAGCTCACACGCTGTGGCCAAACAATTGTCACAAGCATTCATATGAATGGCGGCGGGGAACAGCCTCGAGCGGCCCCTAATTGGGATTAGGGCCCCCTGCTCACCTGTTCCCTCTGTCCCCAAAATATTTTTATTGTTATTCCTTATGTGATGTTATGGCTGGTTTTTCTTTCGCACCATGGCTGGTACAAAAATAAAGCTTGTGGCCAAAGTTTTTTCCACCTCACATCCTGGTCGTCAGTCTCCTCACTCTTGCAACTGTCATTTCTGTATTGCCTGTCTTGTCACACTTGTCATCCATCCATGTCACTCGCATGCCACTCCCCAACACAAAAACACTTCCAGGCTTATGCCGGCTGCCTGTATTTAGTAGGGGCCCTGACTGTAACAGTAGAAAAATTGTCATTGTAAGTTCTTCTTTTACTTTAAGTTAAAGCACTAAACCATCACCTCCGTGTAGCCCTCTGCCGTACCTTGTGATCGTGGACAAATGTAACTTTAAATGGTTTGATTCTAAATTATAACTAAAGGGGTTACAAACAATTGTCCTAGGCAGCCGATGCCCTTTCCGAATTCGGTATTTCAGGTGTATCTTTAGCATTGCCGTTGCGGACTGCTCTCAGCCAATACCAGTGTGAACCAGACATACACGACGCCATCTGCAGGGCAATGCTACCAACGGAGAATTGTGCCACAGTGCCCGCTCGGACTGTGCAGACGCACCGTCTGTGGGCCGCTGGGGCACGCAGCCCTCGGCTGCACTGTAGCCAAACTGCCCGTGTGCCAACTGGTAAGGGCGCCGCGATGCGCCGTGCAGCAGGCACAGGGGGGTCCCTCGCATACAGCTCGTGTGGAGAGTGTGCAGCAGGAACAGGGGGGGTCCCTCGCGCCTACAGCTCGCGTGGAGAGTCTGCAGCAGGCACAGGGGGGGGTCCCTCGCTCCTAAAGCTCGCGTGGAGAGTCTGCAGCAGGCACAGGGGGGTCCCTCGCGCCTACAGCTCGCGTGGAGAGTCTGCAGAAGGCACAGGGGGGATCCCTCGCGCCTACAGCTCACGTGTAGACTCTGCAGCAGGTACAGAGCCCCTGTGACAGCGACTGCTTTTAAAGGAAGCGCGCTGCCTCCTGCTGTGGCTGTCGCTGTAACAGGGAAGACACCCCTGTGCCAGCCATTGCGGAGCCCGATGACAGCTAGCAATAATAAGGGAGGCATAGTGTCCGCTCCAGCAACTTCAGAGCCGGTGTGACAGATACGCTACCCCCTGCTGCCCCCGCAGAAGGGAAGCGCCTGGCGCTCTAGTAGTTATTCTGACCTGGTTGTGACAGGTAGCTGTAGCACCCGGAACAAGAGACACGCAGCCCCCTCGGGCTGATACTGAGACCCCCCAGGAGCTGATAAGGGGGAGCCCCGGGTGTTTCGATAGATAGCAGTGGTAGGCAAGGGAGTCGCAGCTCTCACTTTCCTGGGAATAAAGACTACGGCTGTGGCAACTACAGCTGGTAAGGGTGGACGACGGGCGTGCCCATCCTAGTAGATCCAGAGACTCAGGTGCAGGTGGCATTGGTCAAAGGGGGAAAGGCTCCCCCCTGCAGCAGGCACAGACACCCTCTGCGGCCGGTACAGGGTGGGCATCCGCTTACCTGGACGTGGGCAGCTCGCCCGACGTGATCCAGAAGGAGAGGAGCAGCAGGCAGGTGGACAGGAAGACGAGGAGGGTGAACATCTTCATCCCGCGCGCGCCCATGCCTGGGACAGCGGGGGCAGGCGTGCGCCTCGGGAGCCCCTCGCCAGAGGCGGGGCAGGAAGCGGCGCCGAGCTGCGGCGGGTGCAGGGGCCCGGGGAGGAGCGGCTGAGAGATGTGCGGCGGCCGGGGCGGCGCACGCTGTGTCCACCACCGACCTCCATCTACCGCCGCCGCCGCCGCCGCCCCCCTCATCGCTGGCTGGCTCCCCTCCCCCCGCCGCCGCCCCCTGTCTGGCTCTACCCAAGAAGTCACGGCCGCTTAGAGCCCCCGGCGATACAGCCCGAGCCGCCTCCTGACTGAGCCAGAAGACAACAGGCCCCCGCCCCCTTCCCCCGAACCCCCACCCGAGGCGCTCATCCCTTTGTCCCTCACCTCTAACGTTGTATTGTGTGGTGTACTGCGCCGCTGCTCCGCTGTCTGGGGGTGAGGACACCCTACCCCCAGTAGCGCGATACATATCACCTCACCCGAACTCAGTGAGGTGGCCACTCTCCCTCAAACCCCCCTCCCCCGCCCCTCATGGTGCTCTCTATAATAAACGACCCCAATATTACACGTTGGCTTGCTACTCACCCACCTTAAATCTTGAACCCAAGCAACATTTCAGAATGTCCGCTGCCCTTGCTGGGTCGTAGAGACGGGGGCAGGGCTATATTTATTGACTACAAACCACCACCATTGAATGGCAATCATAAGAAACACAATGACACTTCAAGTTGTTAATTCCCATTTTGTGCAATCTACACAAAAAGATTTTGGACAATTCTTTCTTTCCTGCGGTATTTTTTTTTTTAAAATCTACTCTGGACTTCCTACTAGCCTCACAGATAGACTGGCCCATTCGAGTACAGAGGTAGGGGTTTCCCCCCATAAAATCACATACACATGTACGCGTGCACAACTGAAGGCAATTGGTTCCTCTATTTGTTCGGCCCCTAAAGACGCACCCGCAAGTCTGAACACGTTTCTCAACCTTGAAATCAAGGTAAAAATCACACAACTTAAATTAGTGAAATTGTGAAAATGATGAAATTCCAAGAAGACAACCAGCGCTTTACGCGGACAGTTTTATTTCCCCCCAGGGGATTTTCCCCTCCCTTTGGTATGGCTTCTCTTTCCACTGAAGGAAGTCCTCGACTCAACAAAGACTGAAATATGTTGGGGCAGCTCTGCTTGAAAGAATATGGAGAAGATGTTTAAGTTGCAGTATTTTTTTTTATCTTTTAGTTTTTTATATACAACACTGCAGTCTGTATAACTGATCGCACACACACACACACGCACGTTTGTATAGATTTACATAGAGCCAGTGGGTTTTTCACTCGAGGTAATGTTTCTTTGATGATGAGAATATCAATATGCATTGACCTGTATCATGGTTATTCATTATTTGGCCCTCCAGATGTTTATGGCCACAGTTCCCATGATCCTTCACCACTTACTAAGCTGGCTAGCGCTGATGGGAGTTGGAGTCCAACACATCTGGAGTGCCACACATGAGCAACGCGTGTTACTGTATGGGATGTAGAAGCATGCCCTAGGAGTTTTTTTTTAATCTCACATATTCTTCCCCTGAGCGTCCCTAACTTTTCTGAACCATTTCCCTGCCATACACAGATTTTGTCTTGCTTAAGACAGTACACAAGTGTCACTTCCCCAGGGAATATCGTTTCAGATTGTGACACCATTCCCACCCAGGGAGAAAGCAAGGAGGATGTGGCTGACTGCAGAGATTCTCACCTGCTCAATTTTTATGCAGAGATTTAAAGACATAGAAGTCCATTGTGCCCACCCTTTCCTGAGTTATTTTAAAAATTGTCTTATCATTTTAGTGTAGCACACAATAGTATTTTCATTTCAAAGCTTTAAGAGCATACTTGAACTTTAGTGATGTGCTGTGTGTTTGGGATAGCAGAAGAGAATAGCTAATATAGGGGGGCGGGCAGGGATTTGGGGGGCACTCCTGTTACTTCTGTTTCCTATGTCCCAGCTCTAATGACTAGACTGAATACACAAGAACTTCCAAATATTGGATGCACATTATTTCTGTACTTTCTCAAAGGGATCAGTTATGGACGGAGGGGTGGTAGTACCTGGTGTTGTCCTATTGAGTCCATGTAATCTTTGTATTCCGGACTGGGTGGTGGCAAGCATGTGTTTTATCGGAGCACGGGCCAACCTATCGAGCAATAGAGCAATGCCCAATTGCCAGTCCAACATGCTAACGTGGGATGGTTTGGTGTACCAGTGAGGGCCAGTTTCATCATTTAATGCACTGTGGTGCTACTGGCTTTGACTCATGCCAGAAGCCCATAGTCAGTTTGTTGTGAAATGTCACAAACCGCAATTCTGAACATGGGCAACTGTCTTGAGGACCGGAGCATGTTCCCAGTCTGTCCCTGGTTCACTCTCTTGGATTATGGGTGTATTACAGCGTGGCACACTGTCAGTCTGCCTGCACTCTTTTTCAATATATACTAGGAGCAACCCAGAACAGCACTGAATAAAGACTGTTCTCTTCATCTGCTTCACCAAGGGCACGCTGGCTGAGGCCTGCACGAGTGGCAGGATTTTGGGGCTGAGGCTTGCACGAGTGGCAGGATACTGGGAATGAGTCCTCCATGAGTGATAGGATTCTGAGGGTGAGGCCTGCATTTCAGGTGCAAGTGGATCTAGGTCACCTGGCCTAAGCCCCGCCCACCTGTCAATCACTTTAAACTGTTGGTGCCTTCCTGGGTTGCCGCTTTTTTTCACTACTTACAGCCCTCCAGACTACTTTCCTTTGCAGTGGTGAGCCAGTGCAAGTGGATGTAGGTCACCTGGCTTACGCCCCGCCCACCTGTCAATCACTTTAAACTGTTGGTGCCTTTCTGGGTTGCTGCTTTTTTCACTACTTAAGTAACCCTCCACACTCTTTTGCTTTGCAATTGTTGAGCCAGTGCAAGTGGATCTAGGTCACCTGGCCTAAGCTCAGCCCACCTGTCAATCACTTTAAACTGATGGTGCCTTCCTGGTTTGCTGCTCTTTTTCACTACTCAAGCAACCCTCCAGACTCTTTTCCTTTACATTTGGTGAGCAGGTGCAAGTGGATCTAGGTCACCTCGCCTAAGCCCCACCCACCTTCTTAGCCCTGCCTCTTCCTTCTGCTCTTAACTCTTAGATCAAGATTGTCTCTTGCCCGGGTGTCCGAAGCAAAGAGCAATTCCTTTTTGGACCTGTTTGGACCAGGAGGACCAAAGGCTCGAACCCCTGCTCAGACAACAGGTAAGCATACACCGACATGTGTTTTCTCCCTCTGCCCAACAGGCCATCCCCACCATCATCAGGCAATGCCAGCATCAATTTCTCCGATGCTGGGGTGAGGAGAGGTGCTCCGTGGCAAAGCAAGTTGTGCATTTGTAAAAGTTGTATTCTCGCACTGCAGCGTGTGTGTACCCACTTCCCCCCTCCCTTGTCCCGATTGCTTCCTTGTTGTTGGCACTCCCTCCCACCGGGCTCCCATTAGTTGGTGGGCCCTTTAAATCTGTCACCCAAGGCACCCGCTGCCGTGGCAGCCCCTTTGGCCAAGGACCAGAGGCTAAGGGCAGCTCCAGTGGTGTCTGCTGGTGTCTGCCATGGTATCACGTAGCCTGCAGCCATCGAACTGCTGCGACGGATCAGATAAGTTGAATCTGGGTGTGTTGTATTGTGCTGTGCTAAAAAACATAGCCTTTTCCCCCCTTCTATGAAAGTCGAATCTGGGTGTTTTCGCATTCCAGTAATTGTGGCATTGTTGCTGGTTCTCTCTAGGCTACCACCTAGATCCCCCCGCAAGGTGTGCCGTTCATAGTTTTGAGTTACTTGTACCCCTCCTGTGACTTCCTTTGTTGTGACCCCGGCTCCCAACTCCTCCCCCCTGCGCATTCTAAGTTGTGTGCCACAGGGCTGTGCATCTCTCTCTCTTCTCTCACCCCCTTCTCCTCCACCTACCTCCTTCGCACCCCCTATGGTGCTTTCTCTCTCTCCCATCTTCTTCAACTGCTACTCTACCTCTTAACCTATACCTCTCACTAAGTCTGGAAGGAAGACGTTTAAGAGGGACTTCCTGGTCTTCAACCCAGGCCTCCCTATCGCTGATACCTACACCTGTGCTTCCTCCAGACAGACTCTCACTGACATCCTCTTTGTCATCCCCTCTCCAGACCCACATGGTCTCTGTTCTCTATCCTTTCTCCTCCTCTCCCATTAACGGTGGCACTAGGTGGGAGGTCCTCCTGGCCCCCTTCCACTTCTCCAAGACCATCATTAATGTCTATCTGAACAGCACCTTCTTGGTTCAGGGCCCTCAGCTCAATCTCCTCCTTTTTGATAGGCGTTTCCCATGTCTTATCAAATTCCTCCCTTCTCCTGCTACTCCTTCCAACACCTCTCTGGCACCATCATCTTACTCTTCTGCTCACCCTCTGGCCCCTCTACCAACTCTGCAGGGTGTACCGCAAGCTCTCGTTCTGCTGTCAAGCACTCCTCTGACATCTGTCACCTCCTCGAAGAACTCAACCTAGATGTCCTTGCTCTCACCGAGACATGATTGACGGCCAGTTCTGTCATGAGTTTTGACACTCTCCTCCCCCTTATGGCTGAAAGATCCTCTCCGAACCCAGAAACAACCAACCTGGAGGTGGAGTAGTCCTGATCTATCGAGAGTGGATCCCAGCCTCTGTCATCCCTATGCAGGCCTAATCCTCCTTTGAATGCCTGGTCTGCAGGCTCTCTATCTTTCCTGGCCTCTCTCTAACTGTGGCCACGATCTACAGGCCACCTGGTCAGGTCACCCTCTGCCTCTCTGAATGGGCCAACCTCTCCTCTTATCTCCTTGTCTCTACTTCTCAACAACTTCTCCTCTGAGATCTCAACATCCACCTGGATGCTTCTTATCCCGCCTCTGGGTTTTTCCACAACCTATGCGACTCTCTCTTTCCATTCTGCCTTCTGGCCCAACACGCTCTGCCGGACATACTTTGGATGTTCTCTCTTCTCTCTTCTCTTGGACTGACAACTTTCTACTCCTCTCGTCCGAAACTCTCTATCCCTCAGTCACACCTCCCCTCCCCCAGCACTGCCACCTACCTTCTCAGTCATTTGGCCCATAAAGCATGTGTCTGTGGATGCCTTTGCCGCTACTTCTCTGCTCCTCCTACTCCTGTGGCTGACTCACACCCTGACACAGCGCTTTCTAATCTGCATCTTTCTATTTACAACACCCTGGACATCTTTGTCCATGTCATGATGAGAATCCAACTAAAGCCTACCTCCAAGTGCAACTCTTGGTATGATTCCGATCTCGCCGTCCTAAAAGGCAAGTACAGGGAGTTTGAGAGGAAGTGGAGGGTTGTGGTCGCATCCTCACATCCTGTGACAAACTGGCCTGCCGCCTGCTCCAAAGGTAGTACAGACTCTCTGTCTGGTCCAAGTAGGGAGCCCACATTCAAGCCCACATCTCTGCGGTCTCTAACAACACGGCCAAACTCTTCCAAATCTGCTAGAAACTGGTCAATCCTGTTGCAGTCTCTACCTCTCCTGTTCCCTCCCAGTCCCTCTCTACGGCTATGGCCTCTCACTTTTCCGCTAAATCTCAGGACATCCTGTCCTCTATCTCCTCTTCCTCTCCCTCTTCTTCTCTCGGACCCCCTTTGGCCATCTCTCCCTCTCCTCCTCCTTTCTCCTCTTTCTGTACGAAAACACCTGACAAGGTTTCTAGACAAGTCTGATCTATGAAAGTGTCATCCAAACAGGTGCTACCATGCTCCTCCAGAACCATCAAGGACCATATTTGTTAAGACGGATTTCTGAACTCTGTCCTCAATTTTGAATATTGACACCCTCGGATTTTTGTAATCACTCTTTCGGCACTGGAACTTTGCCATATCCCCTTAAGCACTCCCTTGTGCACAGCCACCTCTCAAATCCATCTGCTGATCCTACCTGCCTGGCAAACTATCGCCCAATCTCCATCAGACCATTCCTGGGCAAACTCTTGTAAGAGCTCGCCATCTCCCGGCTTACTCGCCACACTGAATCTGTTGGTTGTCTCCATGACCATCAGTCTGGCTTCAGAGTTGCCAGAGGCATGGAAACTGCTCTCCTGAACACCCGTGAAGATCTGCTCTCTAACCTTGATTCCAGCATTACTTCTGTCTTCATCCTCCTTGATCTTTCCTCTGCTTGTGACACGGTCAACCACACCATCCTGCTCAATCAATTCTGTGAGAAACTTGGAATCACGGATCAGGCCCTGGAGTGGCTGACCTCCTTCCTCTTGGACCGCCCCTCCCAGGTCCAACTTGGTTCCTTCCTCTCCGCCACCTCTCTCTCTCTCTACCTGTGGCGTTCCCCCGTGCTCCATACTCTCACCCTGGTTTTCCAACCTCTACCTGGCCCCTTTGGCACACTAGATCTCTACCTTCTCCTGCGGATGACACTCAGCCTTCCTTTTGGCTCCCTCTCAGCCTACTCTCCTCCCTTCATCATTTCTGACTGTCTATCCGCGATTCAAGATTGGTGCACCTCCAACGATCTCTGCCTTAATACCAGTAAGTCAGAGATCCTTCGCATTGGGACCCCTGCCCTGCTTTCCCTTTTTCATTTGTTCGCCTTTCTGCAAGGCAAAAACCTTGATGTCATCTTTGATTCCACTCTCTTTTTTTCTCCTCACTTCTCGGACATCGCCAAGAAGCCCTGCTACCAGCTGCACCTCTTCAAAGGGACTCTTCTCTTTCTCACTTTCCCCCAGAAGTTCACGATCTACAGAGCCCTGGTTCTCTCTAGTCTGAACTACTGCAACAGCCTCTTTCTCAATTTGCCTTCCTGTACTCTCTGCCCACTGCAACTAATCCAGAACAGGACTGCAAGATGTATCCTTGGCCTCAAGCCCAGGGACTGTATCCCTCCAGCCCTGAAATCTCTCCACTGGCTCCCGGTGGCTGCAAGGATCAAGTTCAAGACCCTTTGCATTGTCCACAAGACTTTCTGGGGCCGAGGCACGCACTACATCCAACGCTCTCTTCCAAAATACCTTCCTCCTCGAGCCCTTCACTCAGCTACCTCCAACTCTCTAAGGGTTAGACGTTTCTTCAGGCAGAAAGTGGGGGGTAGACTCTCCCCTCTGCAGGTGACTCCCTCTGGAATGGCCTCCCTGCCCTATCAAACTTGAGCCGGACCACCTGAAGTTCTGGAAGCAGCTCAAAACTTTCCTCTTTTCCTCTTCTTTCTCTCTCCCTCCCCTGCTGACCTACCTGACCTACCTGTCTGCTGTACCAACTGGTTGCTTGGCTACTCTCAGAGTCTCACTGGGTACCAGGCTCTTTCGTGATCAGTCATCCTTGCACTGGCTCTGGGCCTACCATGCACTTAGGGGCTGTAACTGTAACCCTGCAGTCCCTTGTTCTCCTTACACTACCCAGAGCCGTGTTGCCCTGGCAGCACTTACTCAGAGCATTGCTGACCTATTTTCCCCTCCCCTCTCCCTTCCACGTCCCCCCTCCCGCTTACACTTCTCATTCACAATTCACACACTTGCACGATCTGAATGACACAAGGCCTAGTAAGATCCATTGTCTTGTCCTCCCTCTGTCTTCCTTCCCTTGTCTTGCCTAGAAACACTTCTGTAAAGGCACTTTATAAATGACATCATATCATATCACGAGTGACAGGATTCAGGGGATGAGGGATGCAGGAGGGACCAGGTTTAGGGGGCTGAGGCCTGCACGAGTGACAGAATCCAAGGCGGCATGAATACCACTCAATACACATATCAAAAACCTCTGGTGCAAAAAAAGACGAGGTCTAGCGACACACAGACCCATTTCCTAAAACGCAACAATTGAAATGTCTGAATTGTGTGACTGCATTCAACTTCCCTGAAATAACATAGGAAACGACACAGTAGGTGTCAGTGTTGCATTTTACGCGCCTGGGTACATACA
The DNA here is from genome assembly GCF_040938575.1 of Ambystoma mexicanum. NCBI lineage: Eukaryota > Metazoa > Chordata > Amphibia > Caudata > Ambystomatidae > Ambystoma > Ambystoma mexicanum. The sequence continues at coordinate 1,014,221,376 of NC_090924.1, read as the reverse complement.
CACATCGCTCGAATGGACTCTATACTGAAGGTGGGGGTGATCATGTGGCACACCCGCCATCCACCCCCTCTGATGGAAGGAAGGGTGTACTCCCCACCCCACCCCCCAGCAGGCGTGGAGCGGCGCATCGGCCTCATCCAGGAGCCGCCTCGCCTGTTAAATTACAGCCCTCTCCCTCTGCAATCGGAAGGCCAGCATCGACCAGCTGCCACGGGCACTGTGATCAGCATGACCGATGGCACTCATATTTACATTCAACGCCAGCAATACGCTCCCCGGGAGCTTTCGAGCAACAGTGGCAAATTAACTGCTTCCGATCCAGCTTCATCTCCAAGCCCCAGGGGGCTCGAAATGCCCCGGTAACATTCCGCAGCCTTGCAGCGCTGCCCGGGAACCAGGTTTGCCTGCTCTAATTGAGGAAGGCCGCAGAATGTTTGCAGCGCTCAATGGGTGTGGAGGGCGGCTGGCCCCCATTTTTCGCCGTTTTCTCGGAAATTGTGTACATTTATCCTGTCAGGCACAAATGAATGCGTGCCCCACATTTCAATGAGCGGCGACGAGCCACTTCGCAGCTTTGAAGCTAGATTCCATTGCCTGTGGACACTGCTTGGATTAGCAGCGTTGCCGGTGATTTGTGAAACAAGCACTGGCAAAGCCAACAGTTTGGGATTTTACATCTGATCGCATTTTATGCGTGATTTCTTGTCAGCCCCACAAAGAAAGGGCCAAGGGAAAGGGCGCACCGTAAAAAGCACGTAGGCTGACTGTGAGCTGTTCTGGTCGCCACAGCTAGCTGATTAAATACTTCTCCCATTTCACACAGGCAGGAGAGTCAGGAAGAGTGCTGCTTACACAGCTTGCTACACAGGTCCCCAAATGTCTTTGATCACTGTAGCACCTGGCATTGCATTAGGAATAATGTTAAAACACACCTTTAAGCTCCAATTAGCCAGCAAAGTAGATCATGTCCAACGGAACTGTGTAAACCCCAACCTCCAACGGAACTGTGTAAACCCCAAGCATCTGTTTACTGCTGGGCTAAAAATGAGGATTGGACCCCTCCAAAATAGAATACCGACCTACATTGTATAGGACACTATGTGTAGGGGGCATGTACCACCTGATAACTATTGTTTGCAGCAAGATGAGAATATTGTGCTGTGCTAAAACCCGCGACTAGTTTGCAAGCCCCCATGCATTGGGCATCGATATAAATATACTTGAAATGACGCATGCAAGGGAGATCCAATAGCAAGAAGGGATTTCTGGCTGAGAAACATTGAAGCTGCATTCCTGCCTTACCGTTTACCCCCATGACAACAGAAGCAACTGTTCTACTCTAATGTAGTTGGGCCCACTGCAGTGACAATAGCATCTGTAAATGCCCAATCAGCGCTGCTCTGACAATCTGCCCCCAGAAGCAGTTTAGTCTGCCCAGCTCCTCTGTCATAGCTGATATGCATACGACAATTAACGCAAATCAAAAGAAGCCCGCACGCTACAAGCCTAATATTAGAGCTGAAGTTCCATGCATAACTGAAACTCTCCAACCATCTGACGCCTTAGCTGCGAAATGTAGAAATACTATACACACATCCATATGGGTTTTTTCAGCATGACAAAGCAACATTTACATTTTACACTTTCAGCCTAAAGACCCCTTACAAAATCTCCTGGCAGCTTGTAATTCCTTCTACACTTTCTCGTCCTGTCTTTTTTCCACCCCTACTCGCGCCACACTCCCCAGAGAAAGGAAGGGAAAGTGAGGAGAACAGAGAACAAGCAAGAGAGAAAGAGGGTGGATGAAGCAATGCAAGCTGCGGAGAGAGGGAGGCTACAACTGTGCCTGAGAGACAAAGGACTAGGATGAAGCAGAAGGAGTAGGATGGAGAACTGCTATGAATTAGAAATGAGAAGAACTGGGATGAAAGAGAGGACTGGGATGATGGAGGAGAAAGGGAATAAGATAAAGGACTAGAACTGATTACTAAGATGACAGACTGCAATTAATGGCTTGGTTGAAGGATTAGGAATAAGGAGAAGGACTGTATTGAATGGTAAACTGTGTCCAATGCTACACATCACATACCTCTCGCAGCACCTCCCCGGTTGGGTGTAGATAAATGTCAATGTCAAGGAGGAAAAGGTGGGGAGGAAACAAGGCCCAAGGATACACAAGAAAAACCCATTCCCCTTCAATGAATGTGGCGCACAATAAAATGCTTTTTTTTTTTTTAGCATCCTGCAGTTTCTTTTTGAGCAGGCCTCCAGCCCGTCTCGCACCCAACCTCCACAAACACCCCATGTCGCATTGGACTAGGAACCAGGCCGTTGTGCATCAATAATATATTTATTATTTAATGTCAAAGGAAAATCAACCAATTACAACAGACACTAATGTTGTGGCAACACAAAATTCAATGATCTCTACAAAACAGCAAGGTTAAGATGCACTGTTGTAGAGGAGGTGCCAAGCTCGATTCACACTCCAACCGCCCATTTTGAAGTACCAGGAACGTTCAAGCCGAAATATGTGACGTATGATGAGCAAATAAACCAGCAGAGAGCTGCAATTGGGCTCTGTCCAGTACCTATCAGAAAAACAGCACCTGTTGAAGTACCGACACCTACGAAAACCAGGATAGTAAGGTACCCATTGAGAAAACCATATCGACACGTGAGACAGAATGACAATTGTCAGAATACAATACCTGAAGAAGCTAAAAAGATACTAAAGGAAGATGAATGATGATGACATAAGAACCCAGACTGACTCACATAAAGAAGATATGACAACCTGTAAATGATGAAAAGAGACGAAACACCATAGATAAGTGACACCCTGAGCCTAAAGTGGATTAATTGATGTCAAAATGTCGGAAATTATGCCATATGCACGATGAAGATATTCAGTTAGTTTAAACGTGTACATATACAAAGTACCCACAAGGAGCACAGAAATTGTGAGGGTTGCTTATGCTTAGTAGTAAGATAGATTGCAGCAAGCGCCACCTATACATATCTACCTCAAAGAAGCACTTTATATAAGTATACTTCCACTATGCACAAGAGCAGAATCAACCAAAGGTTACTAAAGGTCTCAAGACCTTCGCAGCAAACAAATTGAGAATTAAAAACAGAGAGAAACTGAGACGAAGGTAATCATGCAAAGAATCCAATGTTGTATCGGCTGAACTAGACCAACAGTGGATACAATTAATGAGAAGAAGAACAGAGTATCCTGTTCTGAAAGGTCAAGATAAGCCACAGATGGCAGACGACTGGCAGAATTAAATCAAATACACGAAAGTGCATGAAGGAAAGGCCGATTTCACGGTGTCGAAATCACGTGACCAGACGAGCAGGAAGGGATGAAACTTTCACACCTATGCATGGATCTTTGCCATGCACAGACGCCTTAACTTTCTCAGACCAAGAAGCAGACTCGAAGCCAACCACAAAGAAATAATTGACACATCACCACTGAAGTGATGATTGATTGTAGCAATAATTGGAGGGAAGCTGGAGGTGCAGATAAACCCCCTGCACCTGACCGGCTATTCTGCATGCTGCTAAGCAAGTGGAAAAGTATGAGTGGGGTTGATGCCAACCCAATCATAGTGGACCATGTCATCTAGGGTCCCATAGTTAGTAGAACCAATGAGACGTCGTACTTTTAGTGATGTTTACAGTACCCATTTTGAAGGAAGGGCTTAGTTGCCCCACCTGACATTGTTTATCCATTTCCCTCTCCCCGTTAGCATATACATATATAGTGCCTATATTAAAGTTACCTTCCTAGAACCAATCAAGTCACATGCTAAATTGTGTGCGTTACAGGTCAGTGATGACAAGTTTTTGGTATAAATACTATGCTTTTCTGAAATTAGTTGGAGTTGAAGCGAGAAGGAAGATTGAGCGATTGCTGATATTCATGAACTCCCCACTTTTTGTACTTGTCATTAAACGGACTCCCTTGGCCAAACTATTGAGTTGTCATTATTGATTTGGTGCAAGAGTATGAATCTGCATCCCCATCCATCTCAAGGGTGCTGCTGCTCATCTTAAAGTGCTGTTTGGAAACCCCCAGTCCTATGGGCCGGCTGGGGTACATCGAGCACACTTGGTAGCAGAAATTGATGGTTCGATTAGAATCGATTAGATAAGATACCCGTTAGCCGTTGACCTAAGTAACTCTAGGTCCTCGGCAATATCACAAGTCCTTTGCCATCCGGCTGAGTAGAACGAGAGGCTCCCTGTAGATAGTGGTTAGTCTAAGTAAAAACCCTGCAGGTTAAGGTCTGATAGGACCCTTGCTTTCTCCCATAACCCCTTCCGACTTTTACGAGAAGCTAATCGGACGAATGGCAAGTAGAGGCAGTAATGAAAGCAGTGATCCCGAGCATCCAGAGAGGAAAAAAATGTGAACGGTGAGTGGAAAAGACTAAATGCTTTGGCAATAAGTTGCATGCCTTAGAAGAAGTAAGGGAAGGTAACGGAGGGAGGTGGGACAAAAATAGCAAGAATATAATATATATATAAAGGGAAAATATTGACTCGAGGGTGGCCGAGCAATAGAGAGAGATACCGGGAGGATACCCGGGAATAGAGAGAGATACCGGGAGGATACCCAAGAGATAGAGAGAAGAGTATATGCCCAGATACCTAGGTTTTAATATAGCGCTAGAAGAAGCCTGCATTTAAAGTCCTGCATTAATAGGACGATGTAGACGACCAGAATCGATTAAAAAGGCTATCTGAAAGAAATGGGCTTACATTCCATGTCAGAATAATAATGGGGCAGAAATGCATCTGAGGAAGCAGATAGCATGAGATTCATGTAGCCGAATGAAGTCTGTCTCGTTTGTCGTGTCTGTCTTGTGTTTTTCTTTTTTCTCTGACATCACGAGGTAAGAACATTTTGGGGGGAAATAGCATAAAAATTGTGCGATTGAATAGGAAAAATGTTGTATGACATGAATTGATGATTGTTGTTTGAAAAAGTAAAAGTAACATTTCTTGTGAAAAAACGGGATTGGAGCTTGCGACGATTGGTGCTCGCTCATATTGTTGATTTGTTTGTGAAACGTAAAGCATAACAAAGTGTTATATAAGGAGAGGATATAAAAGGTTAAGCATGGAAGACGTTACATCGTCAGTACACTTGTGCAAACAGTTGCCAAAACATGCACCTAAACTGAAGAAGTACAGTGCAGAATGGGTTAAAGGAACTGCAAATAAAATGTTTATGCCATGGCCCTAAGGCGGATCGTTATCTAAAGCGGTCCTGCAGCACATGACGAAATATTTGCACGCCACGTACACTGGCAAAAAGCTAGATAAACGCCTAGCTAGTTTAGAGCTTTGGAAGATGTATCAACAGGAAAAGGAGGTGGAGCCACCGTTAGATTGGATATTTAACATATGCACAGAGGGGGATGAAACGCCTTCTGCGCCACCCGCCCCGTCTGAAACAAAAAGCGAAGCTAGTAAAGACAAAGGATTATACCCGTTGAGGGAGCTTAAGGCAGCCACAGGATATACCCATCATATGAGTCAACTACGCAAAGTAGTGACGAAAACCCAGAGAAGGATAGAAACAGAGATATTGCCTCCAAAGTCCTGAGGGACAAGGAGAGACGCGAAAAAGAAAAAGCAAGTACATCTCTAGATACAGGTAGAGAGGGAAAGAGATGGAAAGGAGATGAGGACAGAACTGATGAGATGGCATTCACACAGAACGAATGGATGGGAGGTATGATTTTGTTGAAACTTGATGGTAAAGGCATTGAGGACGTGGGACAAAAGGAAGAGCTAGACAATTCAAAAAGGAAAGAGAAGGAAAAGGAAAAAGGATTGAGAGATGAAAGAATCAGAAAAAAGATAGACAGAGATGAGAGCAATTGTATCACGAAGAGCAAGAAAGGAAACGCGATCATAAGCCAAGAACAGCTAATGATCAGGACAGGCAGGAACAAAAGAGAATAGAAGAAGAACAAAAATACTGGAAAAGAGAATAAAGAGATGAAGGGATGAGGAAATGCAAAGGGCAAATGAACGTAGAGATGTGAGGAAACAGGAAGAAGATGGGGTCAGAGAGGAAGCACAGAGAATTCGATGATGACATAGAACGTAAGCGAAGACAGAGAGCACAGGATCTTGAATATCTGGAAAGAGAGGTTAAAAAACCTGATCCAGTAGTAGACTGGGAAGACATAGAAGAATTCTTTCCTGAGTACGATTCAGTACCAGGCAGGTCTACGGCAAATATGGAAAATAACTTCGACACCAGAAGCATCAGAGAGACGATCGATAGAATATATGATGAAATGGGGCTAGAACAGGTACCCGAAGGGAGGGGAGAGGACGAGCGTCTGGAGAGCACTCAGTTGTACGACACTGAGGACGCCTCCCAAATTAGCAGAACTAGAGAGCTGTCCCTAGATAGGTTGACGCTAAACAGGAATGAGGAGGATGAGAGAAGTTGCATGAGTTGGGCACAGACAATATCAGACGCAGAGAGAGAGGAATTTGAGGAAAGAGAAGATGAGAGAAATGCAAAAAACACTTCTCTGGAGGAAAGGGAATAAGATGGTCAGATTCTAGTGGATCTGCACCTAAGGCATCAGTGTCAGCCACACAATCAGACCGACACGAAGGAGTATCTTACGGCCAGAGGTGGTGTCTCCACCACCCGATATGAGCAGACTAAGGACATTGCCAGGTAGACGGCGATGCAGGAATATTACCCCTGCAGTGAACAGGAAAATGATGAGGGAGGAAAAAGACTGCCATGTGTTATAGTTCCCGCTACTCGAAAAGGGAGGAAGGAGACCACAGTACATACCCTGGCCACACATGGATCGAGAAAATCGGAAGAATAAGCTTCTGGAGCCAGAAAATGGATATATGAGTTAGAAAAAATGACGGGAGGGAACACGTTAGCCATCAGGGATATTACAGGTCTTTTAATCGCCATATTTGGTGGTAGAGCTGACGATGTGTGGACACGTGCAGGTTACCCCGGCGTGACTACAGTTAATACTGCGCATGATGGAGCGCTGTTTAACAATTGCAGAGCCGCGGTATGGAAAGCCTTATGATTGCTATACCTGGACACCTCAGACATGGGAGCTATAATGACATGTAAAATGAAGGAGTCAGAGGATCCTTTGATTTACATTCAGAATTTCCAAGACACCTGGGTGCTGGAAACTCGCTAATCTTAGGGGAAATCCATACCCCTGTTTTACCATATATTATGCCAAGGGCTGCAGATCAAGTACAGAAGCAGCTCAAGAAATTGGTAGGAATAGAGGCCAAACCGTGGTCTGAAATACAGTTGACCATAGCACACTATTGCAGGCTGCTGCAAGAGAAAAACCGCAAAAAAGAGGCTGCACGAAAAGCCGAAGAGGCAAAATGAGTACAGAAGAAATTGTCAAAATATGCCATCGAAGGGGCAACGATAACTAACACAGACGGATCAAGCATGCAGCAGGCCAATAATCAATAATCAAGGGCAGGGTGATCAAGGCAATAACGGGTTTTACCCAAGGGGGAGAGGCTTTCGAGGAAGACGATGGCAGAGTAATCAGAGAGGTTTTCAAGGTAATCAAGGAGGTTTCCAAAACATGCAAAACGGCAATCAGGACATGTCAAATGGGTAAATAATCAGACCACCGCCAATATGTTGGACGTGGGGATGACAGGGCACGTAGCACGCACATGCAGAAGTCAAGGCATGGTGCAAAATGAACAAGGAACAGGAGTAGGGATGGCAAATCCACCTTTGTTTTTACAGCAGGGTGGAAATAGAGTTGCACAAAATCACACGGTGCAGCAACAAGCTCCGGGAGCACAGCAAAGCTTGCAACCTCTGAATATGACACATTTTCCTCAAGGACAGTCTCAACAGTCGCTGATGCAACTGTCACAAACAACAAGTACAGGACAGGTACTGAATTCTGGAATAAGAAATAACACTGGTGATGGAGGGAGTCCATTCACTCAACATGGGACACAGTTATAAATGGATTAGGACAGCTCAATGGGTAACCTGATGTGTTCTATCCTATAAGTGACACCAAACCCCCACGAGGAACCAAGGGTAGATGTCTGTTTAGGGGATAAAGAATATTCCTTCTTAGTGGACACAGGTGCAACACGCTCATGTATACGTGAAGATACGTTTTCTTGGTCCGGCGATGCTATAAATACTCAGGGCTTCACAGTAGCAACAAGTCGTGTTCCTTTTACAAATGAACTTCCAGTTTCTATAGGAGAATGTGACATGAATGTGCCACTGCTGCATTCACGGCAAATCCCAGTAAATATATTGGGACAAGACCTAATGACGAAGTTAAACATGACAATCTCGTTCACGGAGAAGGGGATAGTATGTTCAACTCCAGGAAAGCATTATTTGAACGTATGCTAAATGATTAGAGCATATGCAGGACAAACGGCTATGAGAGCTGCTCAATTGGAACCAGAAATATTCACGTGGGGGGCGTGTTTATTAATGTCATGGCTACCAGGCCTAGCAGACAAATCAATGAGGACCCCAGATGAGTTTCTATTTAGGCCAAGAATACCTAATTTCAGCCCAGCAATAGATCGACATTTAGCCGAAACCGGCACTGTCTTGCTTGCTCCCATTGTGTCCTTAGTATCAAAGACACAACGTATGTACTCTGAACCTAATGTATGCCTTGTCAAAGACCACCTTGTAACCTGGTCCCTTATACTTCCCTCTATACTGACATATGTACTTTGAATCTAATGTATGCTCTGTCAAGGACCACGTGTAACCTGGTCCCTCATACTTTCCTCTGTACTGTTTTATCTGCTTTTACACAATTTATGTGCAACCTTCTCTAACTACTGCCGTTCTAATGATAAAGCGCCCAGTTACCCGAGGGTCCGGCTGCGCTATACAAATAAACAAACTAAACTAAACCTATGCATGAGGAAAAGGGATGAGTGTTTCTCTTGGCAATACACACAGCCATAATGCGAGGAAAAATGGCATTGATCGATGGTTGTGATGACGATGACAGACAATGGTGCACAGTAATTGCCCTTGAGGAAGGATATAGATTTACTGACATCACTGATGACGATCTGTTTGAAGAGCAAACAGGTGTGGATGAAATGACAGTTGAGATTAATCTCACTTATTAGGTGAAAATAATCAAAAGATAAGTGCCCCAGAGAATGATGCTGGCACAAAAACGTCCTGAATATTTTGATGACGACATGGCAAAGGTGCCTGTCTCAGTGTGGACTACAGGCCCTTATGACGTGGGCTTGTTGAAAGGGGTCGGAGATGTAAAAATTAAATTGAAGCCAGGAGCAATTTTACCAAACGCACAACAGTATCCGATGTCCAGGAAAGCAGATGAAGGGATTTTCAAGACAATTTCCGCTATGATGGAGCAGGGTATTTTGGTGACGTCAGAGTCATCATGCAATACCGCAGTTTACCCTATAAAAAATTCAAAGGGAGGGTCTTGGCGTTTAATCCAAGATCTAAGGCCGAAAAATGATATTGTACAGGCCGAGTTCCCTCTAGTCCCTAACCCATCCACAATCCTAAGTAATATACCTGTTGAGGCAAAGTATTTCTCGGTGATTGACTTGAAAAATGCATTTTTGTCAATCCGATTGCACAAAGACTCACAAGAGTTGACGATATTCATGTTCAGGCAAATGCATCTGAAAAGTACCAGGTTACCTTAGGGGTACTGTGAGTCTCCTTCGATTTTCAACAGAGTCCTACAGATGGACTTAAACAATATTGCATTCGAGAGTGTTGTCTTGCAATATGTGGACGACATCTTAATTTGCAACATGACAGAGGAAACGTGCAGACACGATTCTATTAAGCTATTGGGTATATTGGCTGCGAAAGGATATAAAGTTGACAAAGAGAAGTTACAGTATTATCAGCAAGAAGTGCTGTACATAGACCAGCTAATCTTAAATGAGGGGAAAAGGGTTTACCCCTGAAAGGGCTGAAGTCATATTGAACACAGCCAAGCCACACACGATAAAACAAGTGCAGAGTTTTCTACGATTATGCAATTATGTCAGGGCATGGGTCTTCGACTACAGCTCTTATACCAAGCCCTTGTTACAAGCCCTAAAGAAAGCACAGGTGACAAAAGAAAACATTTAATGGAACGAGACCATGGAAGAAGGGTTTGTTGAACTCAAAAAGGCCATTTGCACGGCACTTGTTTTAGGGATTCCCAATTATGCAGAGGAATTCTACCTGTTTTCACACACAAATGGCAGTGTTATGACAGCAGTACTCTCCCAGAAAACCACGCTTGGGTACAAGCCCCTGGAATACTACAGTGGGAATCTAGACCCAGTGATGAGGGGTCACTTCCCGTGCAAACAAAGTTTAGCTGCCGCAGCGTTCGCCATAGAGAAGGCTAGAACCATTGTGATGGGATGCTCAATGACGTTATTCGTCGATCACACACTATTTGCCATTCTAGAGAAACCGAAAGGCACATTGACATCCCAGAGAGCTTCTGCTTATGAAGTGATCATATCAAATCCATTCATTAAAATAATTTGATGTAAGATAATGAACTCAGCTATGTTTATAGCAGATACAGTCACTGACGGAGACCCAATCCATGACTGCGCGAACTATGAAGAATTCTATGATGAGATTTCCAGAGTAAAAAAAAAAAATGCACTAGCAGAAGGAGAAATTGTCTTGGTTGACGGTTCTTCGAGAATCGATCAAAATGTTGGGCAAAGATATACAGGAACCACTGTGATGAAGCACACAGCAAATGGAGAATTTTCGAATACTCATTAGTTCATGATTACCATCTCATTATTCAGTGCAAGAATCATGCAGACCAGGAAGTGACGATGTACAGTGACTCTGCCTAACTGACATCGACAGTGCACACAGGCTTAGCGTGCTGGATGGTCTACCTCCGAGCCGACGGCACTCCAGTGCAGCACACAGCCTTATTGGATAGGCTCATTAAGGCAGTACAACTCCCAGGGGGCACAGCAGTCGTGAAATGCGCCGCCCACACGAAAGGGATAGATTTTTATCTCACATGGAAATCAAGCAGCAGACACAGAAGCCAAACGTGTGGCAACCAAAGACGAAATAATAATGAATGTGGAAATAATTGATGTGCATGAGATAATGATTGTTGCACGAAGTGAACCTGAAGGTTATAATAATATGGAGAAAAACCAGTCAATGGAGCTCCAAGGGGAGGGCCCACAGGAGGAGAAAACCCTTTGGAAGCGGCAAGGGTGCTCTTTAAACCCCTCTGAGAGCTTGTAACAACAAGGCAGCACTGGTAAACCGGTAATGCCCATAGCCCTATTGAAAATAGCACTGGAACAGTTGCACTATCCAGCACACATGACAAAAGAGAATCTAGCAGCGACAAATGCCGAAGACTGGTTTATACCGAACTTGGCAGAGCACGTTGCATTTTTTATAGTGAACTGTATAATCTGCCAACAGTTCACGGCTGGGCATACACTACTTGTAACGAGAGGAGTCATCCCAAGGCCCGATTGCACAAAGACTCACAAGAGTTGACGATATTCATGTTCAGGCAAATGCATCTGAAAAGTACCAGGTTACCTCAGGGGTACTGTGAGTCTCCTTCGATTTTCAACAGAGTCCTACAGATGGACTTAAACAATATTGCATTCGAGAGTGTTGTCTTGCAATATGTGGACGACATCTTAATTTGCAACATGACAGAGGAAACGTGCAGACACGATTCTATTAAGCTATTGGGTATATTGGCTGCGAAAGGATATAAAGTTGACAAAGAGAAGTTACAGTATTATCAGCAAGAAGTGCTGTACATAGACCAGCTAATCTTAAATGAGGGGAAAAGGGTTTACCCCTGAAAGGGCTGAAGTCATATTGAACACAGCCAAGCCACACACGATAAAACAAGTGCAGAGTTTTCTACGATTATGCAATTATGTCAGGGCATGGGTCTTCGACTACAGCTCTTATACCAAGCCCTTGTTACAAGCCCTAAAGAAAGCACAGGTGACAAAAGAAAACATTTAATGGAACGAGACCATGGAAGAAGGGTTTGTTGAACTCAAAAAGGCCATTTGCACGGCACTTGTTTTAGGGATTCCCAATTATGCAGAGCAATTCTACCTGTTTTCACACACAAATGGCAGTGTTATGACAGCAGTACTCTCCCAGAAAACCACGCTTGGGTACAAGCCCCTGGAATACTACAGTGGGAATCTAGACCCAGTGATGAGGGGGTCACTTCCCGTGCAAACAAAGTTTAGCTGCCGCAGCGTTCGCCATAGAGAAGGCTAGAACCATTGTGATGGGATGCTCAATGACGTTATTCGTCGATCACGCACTATTTGCCATTCTAGAGAAACCGAAAGGCACATTGACATCCCAGAGAGCTTCTGCTTATGAAGTGATCATATCAAATCCATTCATTAAAATAATTTGATGTAAGATAATGAACTCAGCTATGTTTATAGCAGATACAGTCACTGACGGAGACCCAATCCATGACTGCGCGAACTATGAAGAATTCTATGATGAGATTTCCAGAGTAAAAAAAAAATGCACTAGCAGAAGGAGAAATTGTCTTGGTTGACGGTTCTTCGAGAATCGATCAAAATGTTGGGCAAAGATATACAGGAACCACTGTGATGAAGCACACAGCAAATGGAGAATTTTCGAATACTCATTAGTTCATGATTACCATCTCATTATTCAGTGCAAGAATCATGCAGACCAGGAAGTGACGATGTACAGTGACTCTGCCTAACTGACATCGACAGTGCACACAGGCTTAGCGTGCTGGAGGGGCTACCTCCGAGCCGACGGCACTCCAGTGCAGCACACAGCTTTATTGGATAGGCTCATTAAGGCAGTACAACTCCCAGGGGGCACAGCAGTCGTGAAATGCGCCGCCCACACGAAAGGGATAGATTTTTATCTCACATGGAAATCAAGCAGCAGACACAGAAGCCAAACGTGTGGCAACCAAAGACGAAATAATAATGAATGTGGAAATAATTGATGTGCATGAGATAATGATTGTTGCACGAAGTGAACCTGAAGGTTATAATAATATGGAGAAAAACCAGTTAATGGAGCTCCAAGGGGAGGGCCCACAGGAGGAGAAAACCCTTTGGAAGCGGCAAGGGTGCTCTTTAAACCCCTCTGAGAGCTTGTAACAACAAGGCGGCACTGGTAAACTGGTAATGCCTATAGCCCTATTGGAAATAGCACTGGAACAGTTGCACTATCCAGCACACATGACAAAAGAGAATCTAGCAGCGACAAATGCCGAAGACTGGTTTATACCGAACTTGGCAGAGCACGTTGCATTTTTTATAGTGAACTGTATAATCTGCCAACAGTTCACGGCTGGGCATACACTACGTGTAACGAGAGGAGTCATCCCAAGGCCCAATGGACCTTTTCAGCACTTGCATGTCGATTATGTCGATATGATTCAAGTATGTAACGGGTACAGGTACCTAATTGTTGTGGTGTGTCCATTCTCTAGATGGATAGAACTGGGTCCATGTACACACCCAGACTCTACCTGTGTGTACAAATTTCTGGTAAGGGAGGTATTTCCCAGATGGGAAGTATGCGAGGTCATGAGGTCAGATAATAGTCCTCACTTTGTTAATGCAGTATTTGAACAGAGCAGCTTGTTGCTTGGTATAAAGCACACATTTGCTTCGGCGTATCATCCTCAAGGAAATGGGATATGCGAGAAGTTCAACAGCTTGTTAAAGGAAAGGATAGCCAAGTTGAAGCTTACTCTAAAGAAGGGATGGCTACACTGCCTTCCACTGGTACTGTATGCGCTCAGAAACCAGCCTGTCTCTGACCACCATCTCATGCCGCATGAAATCATGACAGGCAGAAGAATGCACACGCCATTGACACCTCGAGATAGAGCTAGATGTAATGCTCAGTCAACAGGGGAAGTGTCAGGATCAGAAATGCAAAATTACTTGAATTGCATGAAACCTTGTTTTACTGTAATTTCAGGACAGCTGCAGCGATGACAAAAGGGGGGCAGGGCAGCACAGAACACAGAAGGAGATACTACAAAAGACCTAGTTCAGGGTTTATGTGTTCCACAACTGTTCCCTGGGGACACGGTCCTGGTGAGAAACCACACAAGAAAAAAGTGGGACAAGCCAAGGTTCAACGGTCCTTTTAGAGTGGAGGACGTCACTCCCTCTGCAGTCAAGTTACAGAAGAGCTTGGGTCCTCTTCAGTGACATCAAGCCATACAATGGAGAAGACCCTCTGCCCTCACCCCAACACATAGAGACTACATACAACGGGGAAGAACCACAGCATGTGGAGACGAAATCCATGATGAGGAAGAAGGACGCATGACCAGCAAAAGCAAAGGCAAAGAACTTTTGCACAAAGTTGTGATTTAATTTTGGACATTTCCTCTGAGCAAAAAGGGGATAAGGACATACACACGGACACTCTGTGCATCCTAGTTGCAGGGTGAAGAAGAAAATTACACGTATAAGCCACAACATGGTCTATTGACTTTGAACTTTGGACTGAGGCACACTGAAGCCTTGATAAGAAAAGGATATGCCACATTTTGATCGAGGACACATACATTGGAAGGAAATACAGTATCCAGACTCTTTTAACACAAAAGACTTATTTGGACTCACTTATGGTGTCGCACACTAGTGACATCACTAGAGATGTCTTAATCTATTTCGAATTAGTATTGAGATTGTACTCGTCGTTAGTGGGAAGGCTCACTTTCATCACCGAATTTCTTCAAGATCCTGAAATCGAAAAGACAATAAGGAAGCTGCTCACTGTGATTGCCGAGCAGTTCCTTCTGCTTCCAAAATACAGAGAGGACAAGACAAATGTGCCTGTCACCAGAAGATAGCAGATTAGCAAGCAATGTATTTTTACGCCCAATTGAGGACTTTCCAGAGCTTGTGGGGAGATCTGCCATTGTTGATGTCCTCACTTTCATCAGAGACCCGGCAAACCCTACACAGATGAGCATGCTCCTGCATGGTATTGTAATGCAAGTCGAACTTTCTAATCATTATCAGAACTATCAGAGAAGATTGGAAACTTTCCGACGAGGGACAGATCAAGAAAGTGTTGCCAGAGACTTCACTCTTGTTTTGCTGACAAGGACACGTCATGTCATCTGGAGTGAAACAGATAGAGGCATTGACTGGGAGCTTGTTTATTTTGAACACGCACATTAAAGACTTGCTGAACTTATTACCTTATTTAACATTTGCATATACAGAAAAGAGAACTGTTTCCAGAGACAAGAGACAATCTATTATTCAGGCAAAGAAGTACAATTGTTCCAGTATCTGCAACCTACGAACAGAGACAGCAGATCCCAGAGATAACGACATTACCTAGAATGTATTAAAGAGTTTGTTTTATTTCCTTAGATGACCGAGATGGGCAACCAAAACAGTAATCTTGTCATCCCTCAGGAGGAGAGGTGCTTTTATTGTCCCAGAATTAAGTGTTGCAGGTTAACCTATAGAGGAATCATGTACCTATGCATTGTATTTGCTTGCTTATTTTTAGAAAGACAGGCAGGGTTTTTAGGGAATACTAATCAGCACACAAGGAGAAAATCGATTTTTAGAATATGCAACTCATGGGAAAGGGAAAGCAAATGGAAAATCGTTTTCAACACCCAATAGGGATAGAGGAATAGAAGCGGAAACATGTTTTTTGGGATGTTAAGCTTAATTTCAATGGAAACGAAAATGCAAATGGAATACATCTTTTACTGAGGCAGCAATTGACAGGTAGGCTCTGGGAAAGGGGTTATCTCACAAAAGGAAAATTGGTTTTGGGTTAGGATAGCAAATGCAAAGAGAAAATACAGTGGTAAATGGAAATGCTTTTATCAGGGCCCAATTTAAACACAGGGACAAAATTGTTTTCCAGATCACAATGGGATTTATTCTTTTGGGCAACACTTTATAACTATAAGAATTAACAAAAACACTGGGAAAAATATTGCTGGTTTCGCATTCCACCAATGCCGATCCCGTGAAATTCAATGGGGGAATTAATTGATCTACTTGCAAAAATACAGTGTTTTTCAATGGGGATTTCCTAACATACGCAGGCAACCAAAAGATACTTCCATGGGGAGAAGACTGAACTACACAGTCAAACAAAGGATTCTTCAATGGGGAGATGACTAAAATGCACTGTCAATTGGGATTTTCACTGAGGAATTTCAATGGGGAAATATTGGATGCACTGCTACAAGAATAAAGGGCTTGTGCAATTTAGGGTTTAACCTCCCTCTCTCCGCCCCCAGTCAGGATTGGTTTAGGGGTTTGGAGCAACATCTGTCTTTTCCCATTTGTCATCATCCTTTGTTCTCGTTTCAACTTTTTGGCAAAAACTAGTTGTGTATCGCAACTTCATAATTGTATTAGTAACTGGCATACTAAACATGTTTTCTGTTTTAGCTGATCATGGGGAATTAAATAAGCCAACTGCCATATCCATACGATGTAGCATGTCCATGTGTCCGATTTTTGTCATTTCCATAAAATGCAAGTTATTAGGCATATCGATAATTTCATTTTCCACCTTTTCACCAACTCTCACATTTGAAACATGTTCAGATCAGCCAGAAACCTAGTCTAATTGGCCATTACAGTTCCCAGAGTCACAGGTAGATGCATTCTACATCCCCAAAACAACCTGGAAAGTACATGAAAAATTGTCTAAAAATGATATCAATCCACAGTATGGTTGCTGCGCAAAATGGTTAAATGAAAATAGTCTTTTAAATTAATTGTGAGTGTTCCTGTTCAGCAAATGGGAGGGCTGCTTCATCCAGCACCGCCATCTGTGCCCTTGGGCCAGCCTGTGACCAGAGGTTTTTATGAGTCTCTTTGAAGTCATTGTGTGCTGTTTGAAGTGGGTGCAACAAGGATTCACACCTTTTAGTCAGGCTGGAGCCAAGGATGGCTTTCTTTTGAAGTCCCTGCTTTCCTGTCAGCCGGTCTGGAGGATACTGCATTTTTACACCTTTTAGCAGCGCCAAATTTATTTGCGGGGTTATTAGAAGTTAGATGTGACATCCAGGCCGAAGTGGGGCTTTCCTTTGTGAAGTTTTGCCCTCAGCCAGAACAGGTTTTTCCTGAAGAATAAGTTCTCCTCAAATGTCACGGGAGTTTTGTGGGTGAAACAGAATATACATTGCTTTGGTCAGCCCACACATCATGTTTTGCTTTCCTGACATTCTTCTGTGAGCAGTGATATTTTCACAATTTTGGCCTTTTAAAGCTGTTTTTTTATTTGCAAACACATGTGCAAGCCGTTTTTGCTTTCACTGTTTAAAAATCTGGTTTTCCATGTCACTGGATTCTTTGATTCCTCCTTCCTTTGTAGATTAAACTGCTGCTGGTCCATTCGTAATGCCAGGTATGCCTCTTTACACATGGCTCTCTAACTTTAAATGAAACAAAAACAAAAGCCAGGCCATTTTTGTTGCAGTGTTTAAATGCCTGCCATTCATGTGACAAACAAAGCAAAAGCCAGGCCGTTTGTGTTGCAGGGTTTAAGCGTCTGCCATTCATGTGAAAGGGACTTCTGTTTGGGGCCTTTAAATGCACCCCACAGCCCCCCTGGCCTTCCCTGACTCTTCATTGGGGAAGAGCAGGGCAGAGTGAGGTTTCCTTAGGCATAATTTTCCTTCATCAGGGAGTGGGCACTCCAGTGTCTCCTTCCGTGTCTGGGTTGGGGGTATGGCATGGCACCCCCTTTTCTTCCTTCTTTTGGGAATGGGCACTCCAGCCTCTCCTTCCATTTTTGAGTTGGAGGGTATGGCACAGCAGCCCCTTTCTTCCTTACCTTCCAGGTCCCCGGGGTTCTCATCGGGCTCCGCTCTCAACTCCAGGCTGGAATTTAAGGAGGTTAGTTCTCTAAATGACGATAAAAAAAAAGTTCAGTACTTTTTTATACACATTTTTCCCGGACGATTTCCAAAGAAGTTACGACAACAACCTACAGTTATACATCACCTTCTTGTTTCATAAACAATTTTCAAATGTTTTTATTTTCTTCATTTGTACAATAACACCAAGTAAATTACTCCCTGATATATATATATATATATATATATATATATATATATATATATATATATATATATATATGTGTATATATATTTCCATCTGATTTTTCATCCTTCCTTTTCATTCTTCAGATGGTTCCTCTGCTCAACTTTCATTTGGCTCACCAATCAGTCGCAAAATGTGTCTGGGATTATAGCTTTTCAACGGATTGATGTGGACCTATTTTTCTTCTGTCAGTTCTCCTTTTGGGATGCAGATCTTATGGGTGACAGGTGAGATTTCATCTACAATGTTAAAGGCGGCGCGCCAGGAGGGGAGGAACTTCCTTTCTTTGGCCTGGTTCCTTTAATTGTACAAGTAGACCCTGTCTCCTACTTGGTACTCTTTCTTAGTGGTCTTTAAATCGTAGTGGGTTTTCATCACCTCTGCCAACTTTTCCAAATTTCGCTGAGTGTATGCAAAAGGAAGGAGGACAAGCGGAAGTCAGATGTCCCAACTAGGCGCAGAGTCCGCTACAAATTTCTTTTGGATGCTCGCAATCATTTTATTGTACCTCTCAACTCCCCCACTAGAGGCTAGGTGGTAGGAATTTTGGAGTTTTCTCTTTACCCTAAGTATCTCCCACATCTTTGTCATCACCTCGCTGGTAAAGTGACTTCCTCGGTCCGGCTCAATCCTTTGGGGAAGGCCAAAACGTGAGAAGATGTGATTGATCATCAGGGAAGCTGCTGTTTCTGCCTTGAAATTTGGGGCCGGGAGACATTCTACCCACTTGGTAAACAAGCATGTAACGGTTAACATGTACTTATTTCCTCTAGAGGAGCGAATCACAGACCCAATGAAATCTACTTGCAAATCTGACCAAGGCAGTGTCATCCCCCTTTTTCTGTAGGGGAGCTCAGTTCATGAGGGAACTTGGCTGAAATTGGGTACACACAACAAGACACTCCTTCAATTATTGGTCAAGGTCCTGGCCCATGTGTGCCCAGTATGCGACCTCTCGCAAGATTTCCAAAGTTGTATGAAACCCCCTATGACAGGCCGTGGACACGTCATCAGCATGACTTAAAATCAGGCTTTGGAATGAGGTAGGTACCACCCACTGGTCACATCATTTTGGAAAACTTCATCAACACCTGTAGATCCTCTTTCCCAATGTAATCGGATTCGGTCAGAGGAAAATTCATGGGGTCTTCAATGTGTTGATAACATTTCCCAATAATCAGATCCCCTTTTTGTGCCATAATCAAATCAGCATCAGCAATCCTTACTCCACTGTGCAGCTGAGAGTTCATTTTGGGCAAGTGTTTGGGACCTGGTGATGGCAGCGACCTGGGTTTTCCCCAACAGGGATTCAATCTCTATGAGATCCCAGTGGATGGCTACAGTTTTTGCCAACTTGCCAGCCAAGTCATTTCCGGTTTTGTCTGGTCCCTCTATTCTGGAGTGACCCTCAATCTTTTTCCAGTAAATGGTCATCTCCTTAGAGGTGACCAGATCATCAATGGCTTGTATTTATTTCCAATGCTTGAGCAGTTTGTTGTTTGCCCACAGCATGCCTCGACCTTTCCAATGTATCAGGTGCTCGACAAACCCATTCCTGACATAGGGCCTCATCACGAGTTGGGCTGTATTCCCGGCTGTAATACTGCCGACTGTAATAGCCCTAGCACCGACCGGCCTGGTGGTTTTACCACCGGATCACGGGTTGTGCCTTAACGGTAAATCCCCATTCCTGATTGGGTCGATTGGATCCAATGGGGAATTTTCTGTGCTAATACTGCGGGCTAATACAGGCAGCTGTAATACCTCCAAAAACAGGGATTTTCACCTCCAGAAAAAAGCTGGAGGTAAAACAGCTGATTTAGTGCACAACTCATGATAGGGCCTGCCTTTAAATGTGGCGGTAAAACCGTTACCACTGCATTTAAGGGCTACTGCCCAACTCGTGATGACGCCCATAATCTGAATCAGTGATTATGACCAGTACGTGGAGCTGGTGTTGCATGGCAGTGAGGATTGCTTGAAGTACCGCCATCAACTCGGACACCTGACTACTTCGGGGACTGATCTTGTACCGAGCAGAGGGTTCCGAAGCATCATTCACCCAAGCATTCCCAATGCTGCCACCACCCATCCACATGAACTGTGGGTATTCCCTGGCACTTGTCTTCCTCATAGACTTTGTGTGGGGGAGTCAGGTACACCTCCATGTTGTCTTTGGTTTTTAGACTTTCGTCCTCGAGACAGTTTTCTTGAGCACAAACATGCAAGTCAACCAGACCTTGCGCGAGGGGACTCTTCTTGTTTTGGCCATATCTGACCTCCACAGGAAAGCCTTGCATGGACAGAATTCAAGAAGTAATTCTAGAATTACTCACATTCCCTGCCCGGATTCGATCACTTTGGAGATATTGCAAGGGCTGGTGAGGAGTCTCGACAATGATGTGCTCCCCCTGGATGAACGGGCGGTCATTTTTCAATGCCCACACTGTTGGCCGGAGTGTTTTTCACAAACGTTTAATTTTTCCTCCACAGAGGTCCAAGTCTTACTCGCATATGAGATGACTTTGTTGACCTTGTTGTGCTTCTGTTATAATACTGCTGTCAAGCAATTATTTGAGAACCCCATCTCCAAGAAGCACCCCTTGTTTTTGATGGGGTAAGCCAAACAAGGCGCTTGTGAAAGGCTTATCTTGAGTTGTTTTACTGCCTCGGCTTGCTCTAGACCCCACTCGCACTTGACCCCAGCCTTTAGTAAATGGACCAAGGGTATTGTGACCTCTGCGTAGTCCTCCATGAACTTCCTACTGTAATTCGTAAATCCAAGAAGGCTTCTTAGTTCACGCAGTCGTGGGGTCTTTTAAGTTTAATAAGGCTTCCACCTTTTTTGACTGAGGGCTGAGACCCTCAGGGGTGATTTCATGCCCTAGAAAGCTCACATGGGTCTTACAATACTGCACCTTCTGGAAGGACAGTTCTGCTCCGGGTTCCTTCAACTGGGTCAGAACATAGCGTATTTCAGCTATGTATTCCTCCACAGTTGAGCTTTTGATTAGAACATCATCTACATAGGCCAGGGTTCCCCTTTCACCCAAGTTGGGCATGGCCTTGTGCAGAAAGATGTTAAATTTGTTGCCGGAGTTTATGTATCCAAAGGGGGTTCAGGTCCACGTGTACTGGTGACCCCCAAAGGTAAAGGCCAGCTTGTACTGGTCTTCCCTATTCACGGGTACTGTCCAATAACAATTGGTCAGGTCAATGGCGGTATACACCTTTGACCCTTGGATCTGTGCCAGTCCCTGATCGTTGTAGGGAAGAGGCCATTGGGACATGTGGATCTGTTTGTTTAACTCCCTAAAATCTGCGCAAAGCCTCCTTTGGCCATTGTGTTTTAGTATCGCCAGCACCGGGTTATTAAAGGTACTGTGGACTGGATGAATTATCCCACGGGATTCTAAGTACTTTATTATCTCTGTGACTGACTGCATAGAAGCGAGGGGCAACCAGTATTGCTTGACTGTTGGTATGGAGGTGGAATGTATCTCGGTGCAACCACAGTGGTACAAGTCCATGGCAAAGATCTCTTGAAAATCCCAAAACACCTGTTTGAGCTTCTGCTTTTGCTCCTCGGTCTCACAGGCATCAGCAAGGTTGATTTGTTCCTCAACCATCTGTCTGAAGCCTGGAAATACCTCAGGTTTTGCAATTTCTGCAGTACCCTCCAGTTGCGTTGAGAGTTCCCTTGTTATGATGTTGGCCTGGACAGGTGGTTTCAAGGGGGACGGTGGGAACACACTAGTGACTTGAAATATCACCTCATCCTTCCTGATGTCACAGGTTACCTCTTCCCCCCGAAGGGGCAGGAAGAGTACACCAAGAAATTCTCCCCTTGCTGGGTGAAAATCATTTCCGGAGGTATTTCATCATCAAAGAGGTAACAGTAATTTGGAATCTGTCCAATGATCTAATTCCCTAAGTCAATGGAGAAATGTTCGCCATCAACCGTCATTCCAATATAGGTGTCTGTGTCCAGAGTGATACTCCTGGGGTCGCTGTTATCCACCAATATTCGAATGGTGTCGTCTTCTAGGTCAACTAATTGTGTCAGGTTCAAATACAACCCCTGCTGTTGGAGATTATAATTTAAATTTATATAAGTGTCCGGGTTTTGGAGGTTCTATCTTCGCTTAATTTGTAGGTGAACAGTGAATTGTCTGACCAGACCTGGGATGGAGACCTCTTCTCCAGTTTGAACTTCAACTGTATGCAGCAGCAATCAGGCTGAGAAATGTTTTCTCAGGATTGTCAAAGCCCATGTGGTTACCTCCCAGTCGAACCAGACTTTATAATTGATTAGGTCCAAATTAATTGTGAATCGATTGAGAATGTCACTGCCTAACTAAAATGCAGAGGGGATATCTCTCACAACCCAACAATTATGATCTATGTTTTGTCACCAATGGACATTTTTAGCATGCACCTGCTATGCAGGAGATTTCCAGGCCCATTTCCCACTTGTCAATCAATTTAAATGTGGGAATGGTATGATCTTTCAGGAGTTTCCTGAATAACGCTTCGCTGATGAAGCTTTTTCCATTACTCAGGCATACTCTGGCGAGAACAGAGTCCTTCCCCCCATTTACCTGAATGGGGAGAAAGAACCCTTTTTCTGGATATCAGCCAAGCTCTGAGCTGGTTTTTCATCATCTTTTGTCATGGGATTTGGGTTCTCTTCAAATTGTGAATCGATATAACATTCAGGGTATTTCCTTCCAATGTGGAATGCCACTTAAAACTGGAAGGAAGGTTGATTTACTGAGATGACAGTGATGTCAGGGGCTTGATTGTTCCTAAAGTGGAATTAGGTTCTGTCAGACAGCTGTTCAATCACGTGTCATGTGCCATTTAGACTTTAGATTGTGCTTTGTTTTAGTTTTATTGGCTGGTTAGTATGCGTCCAGAGGACCTTGATCACACAGTCGATCAGGGGTGACAACCTCCAGAGGTCGTTCCCCAGGAGACAAGGTGTGCTCTCTGGAGTGACGACTTTCCAGGTGTTTCACCCTATGTCGCCTAATTTTGATCTCTAGATCCGCAGTCCCCTCGATGTAAATGTCATTTCCGTTGAAGTTTTGTAGTTGTCCAGGAAGAGGTTTGAGGAGAATTTGGTGACTCTCCGTCCTTCCTGAATTAATTTGGTCAAATGCCTTTTTGGACCGAACGATAACTTGGGATCCTGTATCCACCGGCGCTGAAAATGCACATTGGCCCTGGACCTTGACGGAGGCGTAAAATCTTGACTTCTTTCTCCTGAAGGGGGCAAAGGAAATGTGCATTTTGGGCCAATCAGTCAGTTAATTTCTTTATTTTGAACTCCGACCCAGTGTGATCTTGGGCAGTTTTCTGTGTCGGAGTTCAGGAATCTGTAAAGAAAATCTGGCACCCAAATATCTGTGGGATTTCAGAATCCTCTTTTTCCCCTAATTCCCTGCTGTCCCCATTTTCCTGGGGATAGTCACTTGAACCGGTCATCTGGGTGACATCTTTGGGGTTCAGGAATTGGTGGTTCTGGGTCAGACCCCACACTTACCCAGTCTGAGTTAGGGCCTTTTGGGATTAATCCCCCCATTCCTGAAAGAGAAGATTTCCTTCCCTGAATCCTCCAGGGATTCTTCCCCTTCAAACTGGATGATGCAGACTTCCTCCACGGATTGGGTTTTCTTTGTCCCTTGGTTTCTCCTGCTTACTCTCTGGTCCCTAGGTTGCAGCTTTTTGGGGTTAGGAGATTGGGGTTCAGAGGTTTCTAGGGGTTTTTCACGGGTGAGAAAGAAAGCTTCCTCTAGGGGTTTGCATCTCCTTTCACCCCTGGCCTCCTCCTCTGGAACCTGTTGGCTGTTGGGGTTCTCACCCTGTCATTGCTCTGGGGTACCAGACCCTGGGTTTGAGATGTTCTGGGCAGCCATGTTCATTGGACGGCCCTGCTGAGTCCTCAACTTGCGACTCATGTCTGGGGTCAGACTTTGGACCTGTCGCTCCAGTTAGGACATCCTCTCTGATTGATAGGGGGTCTAGAGTCATACCTTTGCGGCTCTCGGGAAGGGTAATTGTCCCTTCTCCCAGAGTAGCTTGGGTAATGAGGCTACCCTGGTAGTCCTCCATCCTTGGTCTCCCTTCTCCCTGATTTGGGGGTCTAGAATCCTGAAAGCGGGGAGAGAGAGGAGGATTATTCTGGAAGTTGGGGTTTGGAGGGTACCTGAGGAGGAAACTTAAGTTGGAGGATGGAATATTTCTTTCTTCCCCTCCAGGTTTATTCTCATGAACCAGGTGTGCTAAAGAGCTATAGCCATGGAACCGATCCATTGTGGCTATCCAGTCGGCCTCATACAGGGCCTTTTTTACTTTTAGGAGGTTTGTTTTTAAAATGTCAAGGTCCAAGCTTAGTTCTTTCAGTAAATTGTTACCATACACAGACGATTTGCCCAGTAAACAGCATTGTTATTAGGCAAAATCAACCATTCCCTATACACATTCAGATCCCTGACAAGGGACTTCTTGTGTCCCATAACCAGGCTAAAGAGTATCATCGTCAATTTCCATTGCACTCTTACTTTTAAAGATAATAGTCCCAACTCGTATCGAATTGAGGTCAATGTACACAGTGCGGGGGCCCTTTAACAACCGTCTCCAAATCGATCTTGTCTAATTGTCCAAAGGATTCTGTGATCCATAATTCTAGGCCAAATGTTAATTTCTTTGAGCGATCTTCCCTTCATAGAAGCTAATGGCAGGTTGCAAAGTAAATCACCCAAACTTACCATCCACTCTTAACATTTGGTTTGACAGTGCAATAGCCTTTTGCTTTTTTACAATACCCAGATTCCTGATACCTTTATTTGCTGATATCTGGATACCCAAATAAATTACACTCTTAACACATGGTATTAGGACTTTTTCCACTACCCTTTTAAAGGTACATGCTCTTTTATTGCTTAAAAATTGTAAAATCTTTGTTTTTTTCTGGGTTCATCACCAGGCCATTTGCTTGGGAATAATCCTTAAATGCCCCTAAGAGACGCTGGAGGCCAATCTTGGTCCTATCAAAAAAAAGAAAATCAGCGTAGATGATGCATGGGATTTTTAAACCACACAATCTAGGGGGAACCAACCCTTTATCTTCCAAGAAATCACCAACATCTGATACATACAAATTATATAGCTAGTGGGTCAAAATGCATCCCTGCCTAAGTCCAGATGTTGTTCCTATGTTACTCAAAAGGTCCCCTTCTCTGTTGAGCCGAACCTTTATCCCAAAATTCTCGTGCAGCTTCATTACGAGTTTCAATAGACCCCCGGGCAAGCCCCATCCGGATAGTTTACCCCAAAGTCTCCTCCGGTCAAAGGCCGCAGAGGGGTACATCAACTCGATGATGATGCACCCTTCCTTCCCCAATCATGCCTCCGCCCGGATAGCCCGAACCACCAGGCCATTCAGGCTCGTTGAGCAGCCTTTTGTGAATCCTGATTGCAACTTGGTCGGTCTACCCACTGACTAGGTCCCTTCCTGGATGAATGCAGCAAAAATCTTGCTATCTAGAACCAGTAGTGTAATTGGCCTGTAGTTCTTTGGATTTTCCTGAGCACCTTTTTAAAATATGGGTACCACCAAACCCGTGTTCTAAGATTCGGGTACACATCCCATCGCCACCACATCTCTGAAGAGGAAGGTTAACAGAACAGCCCATTGTTGTGGATTTGAATTTAAAATCACATTTGTCAAACCGTGGGGTTCCGGTGGCCTTGATAATCTGCTCTTGCCTATCAGCTCTTCCATTTGGTCAAATCATCCTTTATACCAAAATGTCCCCCTTGCCGACATTATTGGTTGTCTCTTGCAATGCGTACATACTTCGAAAATGCTCTCGCAGACGGCTTCTGAGACAGCATTCAATTGTACCAGCTGTGAGGTCTCATCCTGTGCAATGACAATTACCCAGAAGGCCCTAGAATCTTTCCCAATCAAAATAGTCAGCATTCATTCGGCATCCTTCTGTAATAACGTAGTCCGGTGCCTTTTACAAAATCTATTATGTGACTGTTTCTCTTTTTTGATACATTCTTTTTTCCACAACTTGGTATTATTAGTGATTTTAATTTTCCTAATATTACGCTGCATTTCAGCCTTTTGAAAAGCCACACTTTCATCATATTGATATCCATGTACCCTTTTTGTTCTCATCCCCGCCCCCTTTCCTACGCCCCTTTGGGCTTTAGACAAACGATCAGCAGTAACATAATCAAAGTTAGCAACGTTAAATACATTCATTTTCCAATCAGACGTTCATTTTTTGATACGTTCCACCACACTTAGAAATCAAGAACGGAGACCAACGTAATCTAGTTCCAGCCACGTTTGTCTTTAGGTTCCTGAAAGCACTGGGCGTGACATTGCACAATGAAATAGCACAATCAGCCCGCGATATTTGGTGATCACTCCAACATTTTTTGAAGATGTCCAAACTCGAACACAGATACAATAACTGGGCATTCACAAAGACATAGTCCAGGGCTGACTTGCTATTCCCCCTATCCCAGGTAGGCTGCATTGGGGGGTCCTCCTGTATGTTAGCATTGAGTGTACTCAGACACAAGGGGGCCAACGCAACCATCCATTCTCTCCCAGCTTGGCTTTTATGATCACTACTGGTCATGTCCCATTCATCCCCCACAAAGTCAACCACTTGGCAATTGGCAGTTAGGTCACAGGCCAGCATGAGATAGCCTCTGGGGTTCATACTTTGCCAGGCAATAATAGCCTCAGTCAACACCATCAGAAATGTCTGGAGCACAGCATACCCCTATAGCAGTATACGTTAATTATGGTTTCTCTTTCTCTCTACCCATCAATTCAATTGCCAATGCACCAAACAGGAGGTTAAGTACCTCTTTAGCAACCGCACCTTGACCTAATTGTATTGCCGAGATCAGCCCCCCCCCCCCGTATTACGAACCCCCCTCACTCGCACTTTGATGGAACATTGTGTATCCATCTATGATCACACCCGATGTTAACCAGGTTTCCTGGAGGAATATACAACTGTTTTGTTTCAGGTGTTTTATAGCTGTTTGGTCAGTAAGTGTGTATTTCCTCTTGTTTTCCTTGAGGTCAAACATCTGACCCATCCTCTTGTTAAAAACGCGCTGTAGCCCCCCGTGTCGGACCCATTTCCCATGTAAAGCTGACATCACCCCAGACCAATGTGCCGCCAACCTCATTCCACCCCCTCTACATTCGCTAACCTCCCTAGCCACTCCTTCAGCTAAGTTAAGCACCACCCGAATTTTCACTGATGCACCTGCCCCCTCATTTTCAGGTAAAGTCTTGATACCCTCCACCCGGAGCCCCAACCTTTTAGGTTTCCCTCTTCCATTTGTACTAGGTCCCTGCCTAGCTTACATTTAAAATGTAAAATGCATTTGTCACTGTTTGTCCTGTCGAGGAATGCCACCCTATCATTGTCACTCGAAGATATTGCTACTAACCTCGTCACCTCTGTAAAAATAATCAGAACATTTAGACGATTTAGATATACAGTAGTGTCAGCTCCCAGAATGCTAATTAGGCAAAGATTGAACCCATTGTTGCCCGTTTCCTATACTAATCCTTCTTAATTTCTCCCCCGGTTAACCGCCCGCTTCAAGCTTTGGTCACCACTCCAGGCAGTCTTCAGGATACTAAATGGGCAACTCTCATGCTGTTCCCTCTGTACAATTCTTTGAGAAGATCCCAACCTTTTGTTCACAGTTTCTGGTTCTCTGGTATTCCTCTGGGTATTATGGGCATCGTGTTATTTAGTGCCGTTGTAGGTTGCCCTAGGCGGCCAATGTAACTTTTCCAAGAGTCCCTTAACCTCTTGGTCGGTGTTGCTGTTTACCATCACTGCAGAGCCCTTGTTGCCGTGGTCGCTGCCCCCCCATCTCCATTCCCCTCACAATTATAGACAGGATCACCTGCAATAGCATTTTGTTTACCTGTCTTCACACAGGAAAATAGATCTTTACAGTTTCCCCATTTGACATCCATCTGTACTGCTGAATCCATCATACTCGGTGGGACCTCCCACCTCCCCCCCTTGGCCATGACTCACGTTCTCAGCATTTTCAATCACAATACACCCTTTTACCCTTCCTTCCTCTTCTCCCCATTCTCTTCAAACACTTCTTCCCTTTCGTTATCAAGCAAGTTCATATTCTCAACCACAGGTCTTTGCCCATTGTCAACTTGGTTTGCCTCAAATATTTAAGTTCCTCTCTTCTTTTTACGTTGCTGAGGGAGGTTTTGGGCTTCCATTTATCATCGTTAGATAATGCAAGAATTTACGCAAGGAAACATTGATCACTTTCCTCACTTTTATGTTCTTTGTGTTCTTTTCCCTTGTGGGAGTGGCTTCCACGTCTTGTGATCCACCAGCCCTCCTTCAGAGTCAACATTTACTGTGCTTCCCGCATCGCCCAATAGTCCATTTGTTATTGTATCTTCCCCTTTCCCAATGTTATTGTGGTAAGTCCGTGTTTCCTCCCTTCTCGTTCCTGGCTGATCTAAATTCCCAAGGCCCACCGGGCTCAGAGAGGTGGGCTTGTTGTTACTTCCTTAGTCCTGAGTTCTAATGGGTGAGGCGCCGACCCCGCTGTATTACATCATGCTTCATACATCCATTATGACATTAATGACATCTAAGCAGCTGTGTATCCTGAGTCAGTAGTTCCAGATTCACCTTTATTTCACTCAGACTATGGGTGTGGGCCAAAACCTCATTCCATATGTTGTCATATAGATCGAAAAATGAACTTACGACCGCATTCAAGGCAGATATCGATGGAGAAGTTAGTCGATGGAGAAGTTAGCCTTATACAGTCATTGGCTTCTCGTAATGTGTGGTGTAGAAGTGCCTGGGGCCCCTCACCACTCTTCCCTTCACACTCTCTTTCCATAAAGTCTGTCAATTCCCCCTTACTGACGCATTGTATGTTTGTTGCATCAGACTCTCCCCACTTCCGTTCACTTTTATCACCTCTTCGTCTGTTGATTTGTTATCTGCACACAGGCCATTGGTGTTTAAAAATGCAATCATGCTAATGTCATGGATGTATGAGTGATCCACGACTGCTGTGGCTCGTGCTGAAGTTGCCACTCTCAATTCTTTGCTGGCCTGCAGTTTAGGGTAGAAGTCAGTCATCTTACGTGCAGCTACTGGAGAAGTTTGCGGGCCCTCAGGTTCTACGCATAGCTGACTCCCCCCGCACACCCAGCGGCCGCATACCTCGTTCTGCAAGCCTGGCACCCTGCTTTGGCACTATAGTACATTGTGATGATACATCCATAAGGCTCTGTACTATTTCCGCTACTACGTCCTCTTCTGTGCATCTCAGAGGGGCAATTTCCTCTATAGACTCCTCTTCCCTAATTGAGTCAAACACAAAACCCCCAATAAAAGAACTGTCCCACACATACTTTGATCCCTGAGGGTTTGATTGGCTTCTAAACGGACTGCCGCCTTTACACAACTAAAGGATAAAAGGTCAAATCTTTATTTTCCAAGTGTGATAGTCTGCGTGGTGCTTATTTGACGGGTGGGGTCTGTTAGAGTTGCCTAGATTTGATTTAATTTAATTTGGACCCAAGTACGGCAGTTAAAGGTCCCCAAACTGCGAGACTTGAGAGTCAGGATAACACTTTATGTAAAGTCTTGACTATTTCACTCACCGCCAGGCCTACGCCGACTGCCTCCCTTCTTCCAGGCCTATGATTCGCCCCTCTGCAGCCCCTTGGCCCCCACCGGACCACTGCAGACTCCTTTCTGCACCACTTCGGCGCCATGCTGCATTAATATCAAAGTTTGGGCTTTGTGATGTCCTTGTTGTGTGGACCTTTGAAGATTGGTGATTTGACACTCCTGTCCCAAGAAGAGGAAGGTACCCTCCACTGCCAGCCCATGGTTTGATGCTGCTCTGGACACTTAAGGTATGACAGACTCTATAGCAAATGTAATATCCATATAATTCCGGTCGCTATAGAGTCCATGAAGACTGAAGCAGAATGTGCCTTCTGCCCTGGAACGTTATATCTTCATATGGAAATGACTATTTACAGGATCTGAGGCTGGAAGGATATTTTCACATATTGTGCTCATGCATGCCACCACTTCTATGAATAGGCATTTGAGTTTTCTACTGGCTTCTTTGTCTGGTGGGTGTAATCACTTATATAATGACTAAGCATGCCACAGTAAATACAATCAACCACGGCTCACCATTTCTCTCTTTCAGCTAGTGTTAGAGGACCTCTGATGCCCCCTGTCTCAATATGTTTTGGGGATTTCACAGGAGCATGTGTGGGGGACCACTCTCTTCTGCTAGAGGTACGCATTTTGGGGTTATAGGCGCTTCTGGTGCCCAGTTACAATGCTAGATCTAGGAGTTTGAGATAGGAACCTGGCAAAGTGGGCACGATGGATACGGCATCCTGAAAGCTATTATTAAGGCCACTGTAGACAAATGTCTGCCTACTTTTGCTGTGTCCATGCTGTTTCTGCAGGACATCTGATTAAAGCGGGTGATACATTCAAGTAACCCCTTTTTCTCTAAGTGAGGTGAAGGAGTTGTAGGTCATTTACCTGAGCCTTGCAACGAGTATCGAACACTCTGTCCAGAGCGGCTATTAGAGCATCACATTTATACAAGAAAGGGGTGCTTAGACTCCAATAAAGGATATAGGCAAGCAGCTGCCTTGCAACCCAAGTGCATGTGGCGGCATTAGAAAAAGCCATGGGTCAACAGCCAGCCAGGAGTAGGGGGAGTTAGGTCCATGGACTGCTTCCCTTTCAATTAAAGATGGTTCCATCCCTCATTCCTAGGCCATGAGCCAGGATGATTCCTCTGTAGTTGGCCTTGTGCAGCGCCTCATGTCTGGGAATATGCATAAGGAGTGAGGCATATCGTATCTGTGCCTGTTGCTAATTAATAGACAGTTTTCTTCAATCATGGGTCACGTGAGATGAATTATTATTTCACCCTGCACTTATGGGGATTTTAGTTAAAATTAGTGCGAATGTTATGGTTTTCTCTGAAATCAGTGTCGCTAATGATCCTTTTTCTATGAAGGTTTTGAACGTATAATTATCCTGCACCTGGCTTACAAAGGCTGGTTGTTCTTCTAATTAGTCTGAGAATAAATGGCTTGCGCCTTGAGAATGGTTATCTCATGTTCTCTCTGAGATGTTCGGAACCTCCTTCATTTCTCAGTAACCTTGGCTTGGCCTGCATAGCCACTGTCTGAGCTCTGCACATATCTGGATTTCTGTAGATTCAGCATTTTGAGTTCTCGTGAAGCCTTGAGGCTTTTCATTTACTTGAAACTGTATTGTGACTTCCATTTTGGAAAAGATGACCACCCATTACTGGTGCGTTTCTATGTGAGTGAGCTATATACAATTGTTATTCATGCTGCATTCAGTTTATACATTGCTTATGTTAGTATTGTTCATGTCTAAATGGATGCCATGTTAATATTCTTTGTGTATGAATTCATATTTGACCTAGTGTCTCCCTTCTTCATGTCCTGTGCACATTTGCTTCATGTCAAATAATCTTCTTTCAAAAATGAAGTAGGCTTTTATATTGAACAATAACACAGCGAGGCAGACTTTCCACACTCCTAAACAGGGATAGGTGTTCATTAATAGGACAAGACCATAAAAAATATTACTGTTATAAGAAGCATTTGTTCCTCTTCTTTATGCTGTTTAGGTGTCACACTTTGTTTCTGCACCTGTGGCTATAAAAATGTTCACTTAATTGTCTGTGTTTCTATAGAGGAATCAAGGTATTTGCTCTTCTTGCTGCTGATTGGCTCTCATCATGGACATCTTCTGAACTCTTCTTATCTCCTCTTCACCTTCGCGCTCTAGGCTGGCAGGCAGGGGGCCCTCTCCTTTGTAGATTTTGATGTCACTGATGTGCAGCCAGGCCTGCCTTCCGTGTAATCTAAGTGCTTTTGGTGTAACTGCCTCAACTAACTGTGGTCCCTGAAAATGTGGCTTGCGCCATTATCTGGAGAAACTTGTGAAGAGTATGTTATCGCCAGGGAGCAATGATAATGGCTTCAGCAGCATTTTCTAATCAATTTGTTTAGTTGCTTCATCAGTCTTCTTAGACTCCCCTTCTACGCTCGAAGCTGCCGAGACATACATTTAAGACTCGTCATCATAGCCATAAAATAATCATGCATTTCACTCCCTAACACAGTAGCCACATTTTCTGTATCTGCATGAGCTCAAGTGGGAGGAGCAAGGGTGTATGCATTTGGCACCCCATCACCAGCTCATGTTAGAGGATGGTCGGAGCCGGGCTGATTGCATAATGCAAATAAGGCTAAAGAAAGACAATGGAGCCATTTTCAAATGCTGTTTGTTTGCGGGTGGTAAGCAGATGAAAATGTATGCTTAATACCCAACAGAATAGTGATGTGCTCAAATACTTCATTTACAAAAAGCAGTCCATTGTCAGATCGGAGCACTTTGTACTCTCCCCACCTTGGGAAGACCTCATGTATGAGGAAGTTCACACCACATGTGGCATGTACCCGCTTCAGTCCATCAGGAAAAGGGACAAACGACTACTAGCATATATTTATAAGCGTTGCAAATTTGGAGCATATCTACATAGTCGATATGCAAATGTTGAAATGGTCCAGTAGGACGGGGTATTGCTCCTCTCACTGTTTGTAAAGTATGACCAGCTGTACATTTCTGGCAGTCATACAACATACAATAAAATGTGCAACATGTTCTGCTAAGTCTGAGACAAACAAATACTCTGAGATCATTACTGCAAGACATTCTCTTAATGTATGTGCTAGGCGATGCAATTGGTCTAGTGCTACTTTAAGCAGGACAGAGGCATGAATGGTTTCCCTGTACTGCCCTCCTGTCACGTTGTATCTGTAGGGGACAATGATCAGTCCCTTCATTTTCATAACATTTGCTCTTCTGGTGGTGCTCTTCCCTGCAATTCAGTTATCTGTGCTATGGATAGTGTATTAAACCCCTCCTACATCATCATGTTGCATGCACGTGTGTATTTATTAGGTGCAGTTGCAAAATCAGATATTTCAGAAAAATGTGTTGCTCTTTTTGCTTGAAGATCGCGAGCCGTGTTGCCGTGAGGAATCAAATCCACACCCCTAGTGTGCGCTATGCACCTCACCACAGCGATGGCCAATGGGAGTCGAAGTGTGTCTGTGAGCCTGTCCAATAATGGCACATGTTGCACTGGTGTGACATCTGCGCACAAGAAGCCCTCCTCTTCCAATGTGACAGGCCTACATGTACTGTTACCACAAATACAATAGAAAGACACTGGGGACAGTTTTAATGGCCCAGAGATTCGTCCCCAATTACTAGCATGCCATAGCTCCTAGACTTTGGAATCTCGTTGCCTCCATGCTGTGACCCTTCAAAGAGAACAGAACACTACTTTGTATACAACCGCATCAGCTACAACAATTCAACTTCTTGACTTAATCATTTGATTACAAAACTTTATTTTATCAATATGTAAAAAATCAGATACACAACAATAAAAAAGACACAGTACAAAATATTTGCTACCTAAAAAGGATTCTTTCTTCTTATCTCACAAAGTGCAAATGTTCATTTTCACAGTCAATATCTCATACAACCACTGACTGACTAAAACACCATTCCACCCACACTCATTACACGTACATCTGTCGAATACACAATTAAGAGAGCTCCCAATTTGCAGGTTGCTCACTTCAGACAATTCGTGTCTTAATTGAGTGAATCCTTATATTTAAAATCGCAAGCTTCTACTTGACTAAACGTTCATTAGTAAATGCTGTCATAATGTACACCATCAAAAACACCCAACATGTTTCGTTCTATTTGCAACAGTATGACAAATGTTAGCACTTTGTCAGGGGAAAGTCAACAAACATGCCTTCTCTCTCTTTCTCACTCCTCACAATAGTTTTCTTCTTGAACTATGAGAGAAACAGCATGAAAAAACAGCCATCAGTAATGCTGTAAATACTTCAACTTGCCATAAATTAAAGGAGCTAAAAGTCTCCTGCAATTGGCTCACCGTGGTAGTAATAATCAGTTACACTTCCAACGGTTTTGTAGGCACGTCTTCAAAGTAGACTGCAATCTATTTATACAAACACACCAATCAGTCACGGCCGTGCCGTTTGAGCTAAATATAAAACAATATACTTTATAACTTGAATCTTCCTCTAAATGCCACCCATAAAGATATTAACCTTGAGCTGAACATCTCTCAAAACAAAGCAATGTAATAAGCAAGTCCAGGTGAGGTACTATATGGAGGTATGCTGACTTTCTACCCTGCACAAACCTGCACTTTTAAAAGGTCGTTTAAATGTCTAAACCAAATCAGTCCCTACCTGATGCATATGGGAGGTTTACACCAATGTGACATTTATTTTAATACAGACACTAAAACCTCACTTTCCGGCTAATTTTATAACCGTTCGTGTTGCCTTCGTTTTTATTATACAATGCTGCAGTTAACGGGAAACAATAATATTACACATTCCCACTTACTTCTCGCTCGGGAACGTTCAAAATGGCGCTTTGTATTGTTAGCATCTGTCAGTCCTTGTTTAGAATGCCCAATTCCCTCTCTTGCCGCAGACCTCCTCACTGTCTGTATGCATTCACAGTTCATACCGCAAATTGCCTAGACAGCGGAGTGTAAAACAAACGGGCGATATTATTTCCCCCTTTTTTTTAACGCGTCAAGACTTGTCATTATCCTTTTGCAAAAAAGACAATCATCGGACGAGCGACACCTCGAACAACAGCCGTTCGATACTTACTCAAAGTGCATTACGGTCATTCCGTCACTTCCACTACTGACGTCTCTCTGTGCCGTGAGTCACCTGGTCCTCTGGCATTGGAAATTGGGGTTGCTTTTAAATGCTGCCTATCTACACAGCTGACCATAACAAAGCCACTTGACCCCAATTACCTAATCCTCTGATTTTTTCTTCATTTCGGTTTCCTTAAAAAGGAAACCTAATACGCCACTCGTGGCAAAATTCATTGGCACAGCTATTCGGGTTGCTCTAACAATTGACTAAAATAGACTTTTGTGTAAAAATCTACTTTTGTGTAAAAATCTATTCTCAGGTATGGTCAAACCGAGAGTTTCAGAACCCTCGCTAACCCACCCTACTCGGTGCTTGTCAATCTTTATATACCGCAGCATGTAATGTGCAGCTGCCCCTCCTGAGGGAACAGCTGGGGAGCAGGTGTAAGTGGATCTAGGTCCCCTGGCCTAAGCCCCGCCCACCTGGTACCATCCTGGTTACCACTCTTTTTCACCACTTAGCAAGCCTGGCCCACCTGGTGCCTTCCTAGTTGCCGCTATTTTCCCTACTTAAGGAGCCCTTCAGCCTCTTTTGCTTTGCAGCTGGGGAGCAGGTGTAAGTGGATTTAGGTCACCTGGCCTAAGCCCCGCCCACCTGGTGCCTTCCTGCTTGCCGCTCTTTTCCCTATTTAAGGAGCCCTTCAGCCTCTTTTCCTTTGCAGCTGGGGAGTAGGTGTAAGTGGATCTAGGTCACCTGGCCTAAGCCCCACCCACCTGGTGCCTTCCTGCTTGCCGCTCTTTTCCCTACTTAAGGAGTCCTTCAGCCTCTTTTCCTTTGCAGCTGGGGATCAGGTGTAAGTGGATCTAGGTCGCCTGGCCTAAGCCCCACCCACCTGGTGCCTTCCTGCTTGCCGCTCTTTTCCCTACTTAAGGAGCCCTTCAGCCTCTTTTCCTTTGCAGCTGGGGATCAGGTGTAAGTGGATCTAGGTCGCCTGGCCTAAGCACCACCCACCTTCTTAGCCCTGCCTCTGCCTCTGCTCTTAACTCTGAGATCAAGGGCGTCTCTCGCCCGGGCGTCCAAAGTGAAGGACAGTCAAAGAAAAGGGCAATTCCTGTTTGGAGCTGTTCGGACCAGGAGGATCCAGGACACGAACCCCTGCTAAGACAGCAGGTAAGCATGCACCAACATGTGTTTACACCCATGTGTCATCACCATCCTCTCTGGTCCCCCCGAGTTGTTCCCTTGTGCCCCCCCTCCTGCACACAGGAGTCTGTCCTGCTACATTCTGGTTTCACCATCACCGTCTTGGGGCAATGCTGGATTTTGCTTTCATGGACTTCATTGATTCAGGGTGCGTTACCCTTTCTCAACTCTCATGCTGGACTTCCTTTGCATCTTGTACTCATGGTGGCCCTGAATCCCATCTTCATCTTGTATCCTGGCTTGCAACATTATGTGTTACTACTGACTTCTGCAATTGTATTCGCTCTCCCCTCTTGCTTCTCCACTCTTTTTGACTGCTTACTGTCTGTTCTCTCCTCCTCCCTTTCTCCCTTTTCCTATCTCCTCCCCTCCTCCCCTTACTTCTTCTATGCACTTTCTCTATCAGAATTGTCCCTGGACCTAGTATGATAGCAACCTCGTCTGTCGCTCCCGCATCCCCTTACTGCCCCCCCCTCCAGCACTATCTGAAACATTGTCAGGCCTAGTACGGTAGTTGCCTGTCTGTTTCCATTTCCTTCCCACTCTCCCCCTCCCTTCCTTATCAGTGTCTTAGCTCTTGCACTATCTGAAATGTCGTCAGGCCGAGTACGATAGTTAATTTCACATCCTTACTGTTTATGGCCTGTAAGAATGTCATTGTATTTTCCCTTGTTCCCTCTCTTGCCTTGAAGCACTTTGAAACACATTGTGTATAGGCGCTATATAAATAAGCTATCATATCATATCAATCTGTATTAACTCTCCCTTAGAGATGGCTCTAAAAGCGGTGAAATATACTTTATTCCGTTATAGGTGAGAATAATATTTGGACAGAAATATATATACTCCATCGAATACCAAATGGATAAGTAGCTCAAATTCTAGGTTTAACAATTGAACCTGTTGTGTGCCGAAATCACTAAGAGACTGGACCTCCATTCACCAGGTATATATCAGAAGGAACGGTAGACCAAATTCTGGGCTACCTCCCTAACCTAGACTGTTCCAATCCACATGTACATGTACATGTACTGTTAACATCAAGTAGGCAGAGTCAGAGCACATGGTTACTGCCTCTTCATCATGTGTTTCGAGTGCCAAAATCAGAGCTACCAATTCTGCTGCTTGTGCTGAGAAATGCGATGGCAATCTCACACTTGTCACTGTCTCAAAGCTATCATCTAGTTTTGCTTTTATTACTGCTGTCCCGATGTGCCTCTCGCCTACGCTATTTTTGATCGACAAGGACCCATTAATTAAAAGGCTTTTCAAGGATGGCATGCTTAGCAGTTATTGTAACTGCGAATTGCATGGTTATGTTGGCAGATTTCTCAATCGCAAAGGCTGCTGCTGCCAATGGTTATTCGCATGGATAATGTCCCTTCATTATTGGGTCTAAAATCCTGCTATAGAACATCAGTGGCATGTGTCGCATGGTAGTTTTCTGTGCAAGGACAGCCATCATCACTACTCCATCTGAATGAAAAATTAAATAATTAATTGTAATAAGGGATCCCTAACATGGGAGCTGTGCTAATTGCAAAGTTCAGTTCATCAAAGGCAATAATCATCTTGCCTGTCCAGGTTACATCACAGTTTCTCTCTGTGCCTCCTTGAGTCTTTTTAAAAGTGGCCTTGCGTATGTGCTGTAGTCAAAGACCCATGCCCTGCAGTAATTGCAAAGGTCTAGACATTGCTATAGTCCTTTCACTGTCTCTGGTTTGGATATTTTCATTATTGCTTCTGCTCTTTCAGGTGTAACCTTCCATATTTTTTTTTATTTGAGCTGACATATGTATAGTATTTCATCCTGCTAATAGTGCATTTTCTCTTTGTCAAACGTATACCCCTTTTCTGCCAATACTGTCATCAGTTTTATGGAGTCCTTCCTGCACTCTTCCTCTGTAGTGCTACACAATAGAATGTCATCCACATATTGTATTACTGTGCTGTAAAGTTGTGTGTTGCCCAGGTCCATCTGAGACACTTGGTTAAAGACTGAAGGGGACTCACAGTACCCCTGAGCTAAACAAGTATGTTTAAATTTAATTCTGCAGTAAGTTAATATGGTCAAAGACTGGGACTCTACATGCATTGGGATGGAAAAGAAAGCATTTTTTTTTAAATCTATCACTGTAAAATATTTATATTTGAATGGTATATTACACAATATTGTGGCTGGGTTTCGGAAATGTTGGGGTGGTCAGCAAAGGTCCCAATGATAAAGAGGGGTTCATGTTGCATGCACCATATTTGTGACTGGGGGTTTGGCAAACTGGGGGCTATGTTGCAATTTCGTACGTATCCAGTGTAGTTAAATGGGAATGGGATATGGTACTTAGTGTTTCAATTTGGGTAAATTGATACATACTAGCTTTGTAGGCGCATAGAAGGACAAAACCAGCAAATGACATATAAAACACAGTGAACAAGGAGTTTTCATAATGAGCATGAAAGGAAGAGGATTGGTCATAGATAACCCACTGTGAAGAAAATATGACAGTTAACCATGCATGCACACTGATATACATACACAGGGAATGTATAAAAATCTACATGTAGTGGGCCATTTTTACAAATGGATTAAAACACGCCAGACAGTTTTTGACTTTGAGAAACTTGGTTTACAGAGTTACAGAGGCAACAGGATGGATAAATAAGTAACTATGACCTTAGCCGATGGTCAGCTCAGCTAAAGAAACTCGTCACAGTTTTTGTGGCCTGGTAACATCCCAGAAAGCAGATGTAATCTTAAGTACATGAGAGCATTCAGAAGGGTTTCATCTATTTGTTTTGACCAGCAATACAAATGGGGTGAAGTAGCACCCAAGGCTAACGTGTTTGAAAGCCAGGAGTTTCAACTGTATTCTCACATGTGATGTGTGTGATGAAATGACCATTATTTGGATTAGAATGTTTCAATGGAGCCAGTAAGCCAGGGCGGATGAGATAGCTATCATCAGTTCAAAGAGAACCTGTTTACTCAGCCTTCTTCATATTGCTTAAAGTGTCTATGTGTACCATGTGCAAGTATGTTTAAGGTTAAAAGGGACCAGGCCAGTTGTTACTAGTAATTAATTATGTTTGCTCACAAATGTTTAACTGTTTGATGATGTCACAACCTACCACTGACTAATCCCAAGAAGGGATGTGCTATGAATATGATATGAAGATGGTAGTTAAGATAATCAATGACAAATGAGAATGGAAGAATTGGAGGAAGATGGGATTTCTTTACACATGTTCTGTCCAATCATGTGTGTGGGGTGGATTGTAATAAAATATATGGGAGTGTTTAAACAGTTACAAAAATGTAACTAATGTGTCAACTTATGTGGTTCGTTGAGACTTGGATTAGTTTGGCTCAATAGAGTAATCTAGCTGCTCTTCTGGACGATTGCACAATAAACTTGCTTTACATACAAAATGTGTACTTGCTTCTTAGGTGGGGGGCCAACTATGTGTTAAGGTGATTAGGGGCCTGCCCCTACAAATTTGGCGACCACTAAGGGACACGAGGATTTGCGAGAAGTTGGGGGTCTACTGTCCACACAACTCTACTTTGGCACCTCTCTGCGGGGACCAGTGTTCTGTGCACAGTGAAAAAGAGAGGTTTGCGGGCACCATTTTGGTTAAAGGTACATCTGTTCCTCGGAGGTGTGGTGCTGTGTCCCACTGTGCAGGATGACTTCAAGGAGCATCACATCGGAGCGCTTCGGGTTCAATTTAAGGAGTTTAGGCTTGGTGTGAGTGTGTGAAGTTAATCAAGGTAACATGGATTGAAAGGGTGAGTGCTCTGAAGGAGTGAGCAAACTGATTTACTTTGTAAGTTGCATGTATATATTTTTACCTAGTTTGTTATTTTAGAGGTGTGAGGTGGTTTCTCACCCAGCATGGCCATTGTGATGTGTGTCTTGATACCCTTTAGTTTGCTTGTCTGGTTGGCTGGAGCCCACACCTAGAGGTGGGGTGGCATCCTAAAGTAAGTCCAACATTAGATAACTTCCTGATGTATACCCTTGGCATTCTCATACGGTATTGACTGTGCAGGTGGAGCCCTCGACTTGCTTTTCTTGGTTATCTGAAGTAGTGAAGGGGAAACTTCCTGGAGTCAGGAAAAGACGGGTTTGTTGTAGTGATGAAGAGAGCCAGAGAATCAGTGTTGTAGTGAAAAGTATTGTGCTCCTTCTATGCTTGAGCGAAGGAGATATCTCGGAAATATTGTCTGGCAAGTGGTTTTTGACAAGATGCTGTCTTTTGTGTGAGAGTGAGAAGTAGAATTCTAGTGATTGTGGTGAAAAGCAAGTACTGTGAGTGATCATGGGTAACGAGTAATAAACTGGGAAGGGGAAAGAAGGGGGTTCTTTGGGTGGAGAGTTTTTGTGCCGCAGATTCGGCTTCAGTATTGTTTTTGTGAAATTATTTTGGATAATTTGGGTTGGAGTATGGAGACTCAGTTGAATCATGTGTGGGGGTGGATTGTTATAAAATATATGGTAGTGTTTTATATGTTACAAAAATGTATATAATGTGTCAACTTATGTGGATCATTAAGACTTCAGTTAGTTTTGCTCAATAAAGTCATCTAGCTGCTTCCCAGACGATGTACAATAAACTTGCTTTACGTACAAAACGTGCACTCACTTCTTTGGTAGGGGCCTTCTTTGGTTTAAGGTGATTTGGGGTCGGCCCGTGCACATTTGTGGAACACGAATGTACCTTAGGCTTTCCGAGACGTTGGGGCTCCTATCAGCACAACACATCTGCTGCAACTCTCTGTAGGGACTAGTCTTTCATGGACTTGAAAAAGAGAGGTTTGCAGGCACCATTTTGGTTAAAGACCCATCTGTTCCCCGGAGGTGTGGTGCCTTGGCCCGGCTGTGTAGGGCGACTTGACTGAGCATCACATCAGAGCGCTACGGGTTCACGTGAGTGCACTTTTGGGGGTAAAGCAAGAAGGGACATAGGGGTAAAAGAGGGTTTTTCTTTGATTTAAGGGGTTTGGTAAGGGTAGACCTGGAGCGAGAAAATATTGTCCGGCAAGTGTTTTTTTGATATAATGCTGCTTTTTGTGTAAGAGTGAGAAGCAGAATTAAAGCAAGTGGCTGAGTGGGTAATGGCTAAGAAACTTGGAAGAGGAAATAAGGGGGTTATTTGGGTGGAGAGTTTTATGCCGCAGGTTCGACTTCGGTGTTGTTTTCTGTGAAATGATTTTGTATAATTTGGGTTGGAGTATGGAGACTCTGTTGGATCATTTGTATCAGGTGCATCCCGGTTATAAGGTGAAGTTTCTATAATACCATTGGGAATGGTTGCGGGAAACTAAGGGTAAAATGCTCCATTCTTGGCCCATCGAGGGGCCTATGATAAGGGCAGATTCAAGAACCTGCATACTTTTTTAACTATGAGGCACAAGGGTTTGAAACTAGAAAAGCGGCTCAATATTTTATTAGAGCTATGGAGGATGAATGAAAAAGGCGGGAAGGCCCATAGTGTTAAAGTCTCAGAGGAGAGGCTGAAGGATGAGGGCATATGAATTCCTCCCACACCGCCCCATTGGAATGCTATCATTTATCGCCCGCAGACGGGTACACACACCCTGAGTTCAAACCTCCATTTTCGCCAGCGGCCATTCCAGTGGTTGCGAGACAAACACAGCTCCATGCCTCCATCAGCTGTGATGCCTATGAAGTGGGATAGCAAGGAAAGTGGAAGGGTAACTCCTTCAATAGTTAGGGGTACAGAAAGACTGAGAATGGGGAGCGTAAAGGGAATAACTCCCCGGCTGCTAGTTTAG
Organism: Ambystoma mexicanum; assembly: GCF_040938575.1. Classification (NCBI taxonomy): domain Eukaryota; kingdom Metazoa; phylum Chordata; class Amphibia; order Caudata; family Ambystomatidae; genus Ambystoma; species Ambystoma mexicanum. The sequence continues at coordinate 1,014,179,314 of NC_090924.1, read as the reverse complement.
TAGAAAGAGAGTGAGGCTGGCAGCCAGAAGAGCAGATGAAGAATTGAGAAGGAGGGAGAAGGAGGACGTTAGGCATTTTCCTGCTAGGATAGAGGATAGGCTGCGAAGGGTGGTAGAGACACAGGAGCAGGAACAAATGATGGACGTGTTTAGGCTAGCGGAGGAAGAGGTAATGCTGTTACAGCAGAAAAGAAAGGAAGAGCGGGAAGCAGTGAATAGACAGGCAAAAGACATAGATGAAGGAAGGTGGAGTCACAGGCAAGTTCTTGTTAGATTAGATAATTTGGTTATCAAAGAGGTCTATGTGGACATGCAGGATAGAAATATTGCCATGGGTACAGGGTTGAGCAGGGAGGATGAGAGCTGGCACCATCTGATAGTGCTGAGTATGTCAGGGGAAGGAATAGCAAGAGCAGAAAATAAATGAAGAGGAATGGGAATCAGATGTCGATCAGGGAGAGCAGGGTGTAACAGCCCTGTCTCCCGCTCCAGTAGTAGCAACAGAGAATACACCATAGGGTCTGAGAATCTGCCAGGGTACTCGCATGGCCATAACAAGTAGCAGGGGAGAGATGGGGAAGCCCCAGTGAAAATCATTGTAACTCAGTTTCCATTGCTTCAGAAGGGTCTTGGAAAGGCGTATTATTTCTCGTGGTCACACATGGACCGGAATAACTTGATGAAGGCACTCTCTTTGCTCACTGCATGGGGAAGGGCACACTGCCGGTATCATGTTAGCCATAGGGGACATGAAGAACTTATTCACAGCTCGAATGTGAGAGCAGTCAGATGAGCTTTGGAGGAGATTGGGTTATCTGGGAGTTTAGTTGGATACAAATGACCATGATGGAGCAGCTTTTAATAATTGCAAGGCGCAGGTATGGAGGGCCTTGCAGATTATGAATTCCGATATGTCTGATATAAATTCAATTCTATCCAAAACAATGAAATTGCAGGATGATCCTGCCTCACACATCCAGTTGATTCAGGAGATGTGAAGGGCAGAAATGGGAGAATTGTGGGACAGACATGCTAAAGAAGGGACTTCCAAAGGAAGTCCAGCACGATTTAGATACAGAGGTAGGGATGGAGGCCCTAAATTGGCTTGTAATTCAAGGACACATTGTGCATTTTTGCAAGAGAAGGCACGAAAAAGTAGAGTAGAGGATAGAACAGGTACAGAAAGCATAGACCAAGCTTGTGCAGATTTTGTTTTCCAAGATTTGTTTGGTAGGGGCATTAATAACCAATTCCATGGAGGGACAGCAGTGGCAATTGGGGCAATAGAGACAGGGTGAGTCAGGTATTACATATGTTTGGATGGACAGGTATGCCCCTGGTTCAAGGCAAATTAGAGAGTTTCTGAGAGATAGGGGAGGGTTTCCACGAGGAAGTGGGTCATTTAGTGGGTTCAGAGGAATGGGGCACTGGTTCAGTGGGCCAACGGGAAACAACTATGGAGGGTTATATGGGATTTAGTGTTGGTCATGTGGAAGGTTGGGACACGTGTCATGAGATGGTCCAGACAGGTCACAGTATTTTAATGTGGGAGCTCAGCAGATGCAATCCCTGATCCTGCCATATGCCACAGGCTCTGTGAAATCAAAGCAAGCATGGGTTAAACAGAACCCAGCGACTGGGGCTGCACAAACCTAGGGGATCCCACTGGCCATGCCAGCATAATCACTGGTGTAGGCATGGGAGAAGAATCCTTTACTCTAAGGTACGGTTAATCATTACACTGGAGTAAGTGTTTTTGAGGGGAGTCCTTTTTTGCTCCCCAGTGCTAATGTGTACCAGGAGTAGGACAACTCACAGGGGTCTCTGATGTGTCAGGTTCTGTCCATTACCACCGATTCGGAAGAGAAACAGGAGTGCAAGTAGGTGACCGAACGTTCTCTTTCATGGTCGGCACAGGGGACCACACAATCTTCCATTAAGGAAGGTGAGTTCCCCTTGTCAGGCAAAAAGATGGACACACATGGATTTTCAGGGGCTATCCTGGGGCTATCCTGTCAGTTCCTTATACTGAAGATCTACATATCAAGATAGGTACACAAAATGTATCTTTTCCTTTGCTCTGAAAAATCTTCTAGGTAGAGACCTCTTGAGCAAGTTGCAGATGTCGATTGCTTTCGTGGAGAAAGGTATAGCATGCTCAACTCCAGGTTTGTATCTAGTAAGAGAAGCAGCCCCTCTGCATGCATATTGTAGTGACAGCATGATCAGGGGGGTTCCTGTCCATTCAACGTTGTTTATTTATGGGGTAATATTTTTGTTGAGTTGGGTCTCGGGGATAATCATCGGACATGGTGGGTCCCGATTAAGTTTTTGTTTCAGCCTGTTTTGCCACAGGAAGTAACACCAAGCACTATTATTGAGATTCCTTTAGAGGCAGTAGTGATCAAGAAGAACTGGGTGGTTCTCTCATGCACAGATAAGGAAGGCAGAGAGTGGTGCACAGTGCTGTGCATCGCCCAACCTTATCACTAAGGGACATTATCTGACAATCAATTGTTCGAAGACACTGAAGACACAGGAGAGATGTTTTTTTAAATTGGGGTGCCTTGCCTGATAGCGATAGAGCAAAGATGAGCACCACAGACCATGCTCATCATTAAAAATACATCGCCATATTGGAAGGAGGATTTGGAAAGGGTGCTGGACAATTTGCTCCTCATTTTTACTGTCTTTTTCTTGCTTTAACCGACAATGGTGAACAATCGTAAATTGAATCTCTGCCCAGGGTTTCGCTTCCATCCCCCCAATCTTTTTCAATTGTCTTTGTATTGCCCCGGGAAGCCCTGGGCATAAAATGTGAAAAATAATCATTTTGTTTTTATCCCACGGTTGTCTAGTTTCTAACATCCACTTTTCCAGAATTTCCTGAATATACATCATCAGATCTTCGTCTGCTTTCATTTTACAAGTCATAATAGCGCTCATGTCTGACAAGTCTGGCTACTGAACCCTAAGTGCTCTCCATACGTTAGCTTGACAGTTATTAAAAGTGCTCCCCCAAGGTCAGTTTTTTATGCTGTCACTCCACGATAATACGCCCTTGCTTGCTCCGCCATAATATGTCAGCAAGAAAACTTGTTATGTCACCTACTGCTAAGGTCATTCCAACTCATTCTCTCTAAATTCATGAATCCTGATGCCAGCATCAGCAGTTTGCAAACCAAATTATTTTTGTCCGTTTGCAGCCATGGTATATATTGCAGCAGTCCTTCCCTTACTCTAATAAGGACAACTGTGTAAACATGGCCCCCTGTCCGAGTGCAGCTGCACCCTTTGTCTTTGTCACTGTATCTGTCATACTAATTCTCTTCGTGTCGGTAAACTTCTGAACCTATTTACATATTGCATTTTAACTCTTGACATTGCTTAATCACTTTTTCTGGTGTTTAGGATATTGACTGTGCTCTGACCTCTTCACAGGTTCTTCCAATTATAACCATGCTATCTCTTTCTCTAGCGTTATGCTTGTAGAAGGGGCATGTGCAGCTTTCCTCTCTCTTGTCATCGTCAAACATAGTGTTGTCACTTTCACCTCCTTCATCATCTTCTCTGTCTTCAATGTATAGCCTCCCCAGGAGGCTCATCTTATATGTTCCACTCACCTTTCCTCCCAATATGTTCCTCCCTCTATCTTGCAGATACCCCCTTTACACCCCATCATGCTGCCGGTACCATCCCTTGAGCTCCTACACAGGTTCACAATCCTCCTTCGTATGGCCCCTTCCTCTCCTTCATATGTAATGGTATGCTTTTTAAGAATCTCATCTCCATCCTTGTGGTATCTTTCTAAACTTCTCTCTCTTTCTTTCTGTTCCCATCTCTGGTCCCTCTCCTTTTCTGGGAGTGTACATCCCCTAATAATATCATCAACTTCTTTTCTCAGTCTTTCTCTGCTTCTTTCCATTTCTCGCTGTCTTTCTCTGTCCCTCTCTTCCTCCTTTTGTCTTTCTCGTTCCCTTTCTGTATCTCTCCATCTCTCCCTTTCTCTGTTTTTCTCTCACCACGTCTCCCTTTCTCATTATTCTTCGTTTCTCCTTTCCTTCTCTCTCTGTCCTCTTTTTCTCACTCTCTTTCCTCTTGTTCCTTTTTCTCTTCTTCTTTCTCTTGCCATTCTCTGACTTCACTTTCTCTTGCTTTAAAATCGTCCATGCGCTTTCCATCCAATTTGAGCATTATCTGGCCTCGTACCTATTCATTCGGCACAATCGCTGTCTCATCTTTGTTGGCCTGCATGCCCCTCTATCTTTGAAGGTCCTCCTCTGCTTCTGTAAGTCTTGCCTATAACTCGCTCTGCTCATCATGTTCCACGTGCTTGTACGCTGACCTTTGTTTGTTGATTTTTTTCAAGAATTATAAGGTCTGCACTACTGTATGCGGGTGGCACATATACGGAATTAGTGTACCTTGCCGCTACTTTTAATGCTGCTAATGGATATAATCCCTGTGTTTCCGAAGGTGGGTCACTACTCTAGGGAAGGGGAGGAGGAGCCGTGGTCCCTGTGACCCCTTCGTCATGCTAGTTAAGCATCATTCTTTCGCAGGTGGCTAGCACACATCTTCCCAATACATTTTCCACAGTTTCAGAATGGCTAGGCAATTCTGCAACTGTTTTCCCTTGTACGTGGCAGATAAATATGTGTCCATGTGTTGCAGTACTGACTTGGAGTGAGTGCCCTCCTGCGGCCAGGGCATAAACATTTTTTCTGCGGTGTCCTTCACCCACTGAGTGTGGTACTTAACAATTTTGTCCTTAAAACAAGGTGATGCTTTACACAAATGAATGATGAGAGTGTCTCACATGATACCACGTCACAGTTTAATTTATGACTACTTACCAGGATTTTATGTCAGTTATCGCTCAGCCTCTTTTTACCTGCCTTTTTGCACCCTTCCCCAACAATACTTCTTTTATGCGTCTTTCTGTGAGACCACGTCTTCCACATCACTTCGTACTCGAAAACAAAACCACAACTGCCACTCACCCTGAGCAGCCCCACACCGGACCACACTGCTTGGTCCATACCACAACTTCACATCCTCCAATATATACATCAATATACACAAAAATTCACTTTTCACAAAACCTACACTGCCTTAAAACACAAGGCTGGTGTCAGAAACTACTAAACAAATAAATACACTATGGCCGTCTTCATAACTCCTAGTGAGGCAACCCTTCTCTTATTATTATTGCCACGTAATCAGGTTTTCCAAGTGATCTTTCCTGGGCCTTCCGCTTATCATCTTCAATCTTTTCACTTCATTATTACACTTCCCAAATATTCAAAAAAATCCCCCCTCATTTTTCCAGGCCTGGGTCAATACTTACAGCCATGGATCCATTAAGGGTCTTCGGTATCAAGTCTCTCCTAACAGCCAACTTGATAAAGGCGAGAAAACATCATCTCTACAAAACCCTATTAGTTAGCCTAATATGTACTCGGTGGCCTAACATTGGGCATTTTGATTGGTTGGCTTTCTACTGACCAACCTTGGACAACTGGCTGGTCGTCAAGTCATGAGCCAGACAGCAGTGGGGCAGAGATGTCTATGAACTGCTTCCCTTTTAATTGAATAAAATACCATCCCTTATTCTTAGGCCATTAGCCAAAATGATTCCTCTGTAGTTGGCCTTGTACGGCATCTCATGTCTGGGAATATACGTTATGAGTGAGGCAGGAGTCGTACCTGTGTCTGTTGCTAATGAATAGACAGTGTTCTTCAATTATGGGTCACGTGTGATGAGCCCACATTGGGGATTATTTCATCCTGCACTTATGGGGATTTTAGCTAATATTAGCGCAAGTGTTAGTGTTTTCTCTGCTATTGGGGGAACTTTTGATCCAGTCCGTATGGAGGCTTTGACCTTATAATTATCTTGCACCTGGCTTACAAAGGCTGGTTGTTCTTCTAATTAACATAATAATATATGGCTTGGTATCTCGTGTTCTCTCTGAGACGTTTAGACCCTCCTTAATATCTCAGTAACCTTGTCTTGGTATGCATAGCCACTGTCTGAGCTCTGCACAGATCTGCATTTCTGTAGAGTCAACATTTTGAGTTCTCGTGAATCCTTGAGGCCTTTCAGTTACTTGAAAGAGTACTGTGAGTTCCATTTTGGAAAAGATGGCTGCCCATGACTGGGGAGTTTCAATGTTAGTGAGCTATATACGCTTGTCGTTAAAGTTGCATTCAGCTTCTACATTGCTTATGTTAGTATTCTTCATGTCTAAATGGATTCCATTTTAATATTCTTTGTGGATAAATGTATATTTGACCTTGTGTCTCTCTTCTTCGTGTTGTGTGCATATGTTCGTTACATTATGCTCATCTCCAGCTGTACCTATCTGGGATACGGGCGGTACGGTCGACTTAGTGAGTAACGTTGCTCAGCTGCTCGGTATTGAGCCGGGGGAGGAGCAGTAGCTATGGATGACGTATTCATCTGCCTCTCAACAACATATTTTAGATTGTAAAGTAATGAGAGAATGAAGTAATCTCATCTGGGTTTTACTAATGTGATTTCAAGATTTACAGTTACAATGTGAAAGAAAATACACAAGATCACCTGCTAGTTACAGAGTGTGCCACATGGGTTTGCAATGCATAACTAGGACATGCAGTGTAACAGATGATGATCCAGACAGAAATGAGCAGGGAAGTGGCTACAAGTTATTTTGTAAAGGGATTAATTTACAGTCACTTCATTTTGGTAAAGAGAAATATCATGGTTTCTTTCCGCTTCTTTTCTAAGCAGGGCCACCGTAACGCAAACTGTATTTCCGACATTCAAACAAAGTACAAAAGGCCACATTTTTCAAACGTATGGATGCACTAAACAAAGTAAAACACTTAGCCATTTTAAGATGGGCTACATTGGCCCTAATCCCAAAAAATTTCTTAAATTGCCGAGGTTGTGGGTTTTCTAGGTTCCCAAACACTCTCTGTTGTAGGCTGGGGTCCCGAGCTTCCACGGCTACCATGGTAAGGGGTTGTAATGCGCCATGGGGAACCAAGCTGCACCTCACTGATGAGGCCCAACAAGGCCGAAACATGTCTGGGGTTGCTTGTGTTTCCGTGCAGAGGGTACCTGGCCTAGCAGTTTGGACTGGGTTGCTCCCATTGGTGGCAGTACCTGACTTATTTGGATATGGCATGACCCCTTTTGCAATGGCGCAGACATGCTAAAAATCAGTTGTGTGGAAGGTTGTCCAGAGCAGTGCCAGTGGTTCAGATTAATTCAAAACCTTCCACTCATCACTTTTTTGGTTATAGTTGGTCTTCCTATGTGAGAGCGGGTATGCCCAGACATGGGTCCCTTACTCACTGCGCCATAGGGAACCAAGCTGCACCTCACTGATGAGGCCCAACAAGGCTGAAACATGGCTGGGGTTGCTTGTGTTTCTGTGCAGAGGGGACCTGGCCTAGCAGTTTGGACTGGGCTGCTCCCATTGGTGTCAGTACCTGACTTATTTGGATATGGCAGGACCCCTTTTGCAATGGTGCAGACGTGCTAAAAAACAGTCGTCTGGAAGGTTGCCCAGAGCAGTGCCAGTGGTTCAGATTAATTGAAAACCTTCCACTCATCACTTTTTTGGTTATAGTTGGTCTTCCTATGTGAGAGCGGGTATGCACAGACGTGGGTCCCTTACTCGCTGCGCCATAGGGAACCAAGCTGCACCTCACTGATGAGGCCCAACAAGGCCGAAACATGTCTGGGGATGTTTGTGTTTCCGTGCAGAGGGGACCTGGCCTAGCAGTTCGAGCTGTGCTGCTCCCATTGGTGGCAGTACCTGACTGATTTGCATATGGCTGGACCAATTTTGCAATAGCGCACACAGGCTAAAAAAAGGTGGTGTGGAAGGTTGCCCAGAGCAGTGCCAGTGGTTCAGATTAATTCAAAACCTTCCACCCATCACTTTTTTGGTTAAAGAGTTTGTAAACAGTCTGGTCTCCTCCATGAGGTGCAGGCAGTGAATCTTCCCAGCACTGATTCACTCTCCCAGGATGGGGTTTCAGGTGTTCTCTGTCCACTGACTAACTCATTTCAGAAAGGTCACAGACATGTGTCGGGTCCCCTTTCCTCCTTGAATGCATGCTGCCATTGTCTGCTTTCCACCTGCGCAGTCCACCTGTAATCTCTGCTTGTGTATCTGAAGTCGATAAATCCTCTGCTAAGCATGAGAAGCAATTCATTACTGTATAAGGTCTTTGTTGTGTGGAGTTTGCAACATTGTAACAGGAGAATGATTTTTGTTTATTTTCTCCCTTGCATAGTCCACGTTAATCAGTGCTCCATTATTTAAGTGCAACCTTGTGTCAGAGGCACTTCCCTGAGTTGCGCCCTATGAGTCATAATGAGCGCTAATTCCTTCGCTAACAGAATCTCGTAACATTGGTGCAAGGAGTGGTTGGTGGTTTGGCAACCAGATGCGGCAGCCATTGAGAGTCTGGCATGCTGCAGAAGAATTTGTAATGAAGGTGGAGTGATCCGCTTTGTCGCAACTATGGACCTGCAACTATGGGCCTGCACAAGAGCGACACTGTGAAATAATGGCTGTAGATATTCAAGTCCGCGTTACTACTGCTGGTCGCAGAAATGTGCTCAGTGGCAACTGCAACTGCACATGGAGGATGAAACTTCTTCAGATGCGAGTCTCAGGTATCTATAACAGACTCGTGATCACGTAAGGATGTGGCTCATATCCTCTGGCAGCACATTTTGGGACTATTTTCATTTATGCAGGAGGATGGATCCACTACTGCTCTGAGCAATCCTCATCTCCCACAAAAGGTCTGGAAGGAAATCTAGAACAAACAGCTCATCATCCCCTGCTTCATCTGCCTCTGGTGCCCTTTTTAGTGGAGGATAAGAGGGGGTATGGCATGCACAATTCATGGGGTGTTCCTGCCTTTTCTCCCCAACACATCAGGGAAGTTGACCATGTTGCAATTGGTGAAGCCAGAGCATATAATAAGAATCCCTATGTGCATGAGAAATCTTCCTTATCTTCACAGTCTCCTCGTCCCAGTGACTGAGCTGTGTGAGAAACCTGAGGGTATTCTCCTGAGTAGACCTCGAGAATCCCTTATTCAGGTGGCCAGGGAAGGACTGTTGTTCTAAGATCCCAACCCTGGGGGTCGGACGAGCGAGGGAGGATCACCTGGGTTGGGGAACCCGGGGATGTGCTTGGAGAAATACACTAGGCGAGACGCAGTATCATACCGGAGAAGAAGGAGAGGAGGACAGCATACCTGAGGCCTTTGTAGGCTGTAATACATATACCCACCTTCCTCCCGTTAAATCTATCTCACCCAGAAACAAACTATCTCTCCCAGAATCCCTGTCACCCTGTTCCCTACCCAAACACTCCCGAGCATTCTTTTCCCCATTCCTGTGGTTAATTTTTCCAGAACACCCAGTCTACTCAGATGAAACACTGCCGTTCCAAAAATCCCCCTTGTTTATTTCAGCATAATATTCCCAGTCATACCCAATCTACCTTGACAAAACCCAACCAATCCCGTCCCTCTGATTATAATTTCTTGCATTCCCAGCCTGCTCAGACAAAACACTATCATTCCCACAAACTCCCCTGTTTATTTTCCGACAATAATCCTGGTCATTCTCGTTTGTTCCACACACCCTTCAAATCTCACCCTTCCGAACTAACCCAAACCCCTAGCAAGAAAACTATAATCCCATACAACACCTCTTCCTTTCTACACCCCGTAGAATATTCGAACACTCTAACTCCCCCTCTTTCCGTCATGAATACGTTCTCAAAACACGAAAGAGAACGGACTAGTTGGAGAGCTGTTTACCTGACATGTCCCAAACTAAGGGTCAGGCAAATTCAGGCAATTGACCAAAATCACACACCTGACGTCCCATTCCTTTCCCCGCAGGGATAAAAGGTGGAGCACAAGAGCACAAGGAGAGTGATGCAGACAACAAGACGAGACAGCTATCCAGATGCAGCAGTTCAAAAGGAGGAGACAGCTGGCAAATATTGAGAGGCTGACAAGGAGAGATGCAACCTTGCCCTTTTCGACTCAGACCTGCAAAACCTCCACAGAGGGAAGCCTAAGGCTGTGGACAATAACCCAAGTGTCTTGCAGCAGATATCAATTGTACACAGAGCGTGACTAGGCTGATAAGCCAGATCTAGGGAATCTCCTGTTATTGTGGTACCAGCCTTGAACCAGATCCAAGGAAAGCCAAGCCGTTCATCACAGCCGGTGAGTCAAAGCGAGAAGCAATAAGAATTGGGCTGTGTTGAATGAAAGTTGCAAATTGGCATATGGCAAAGAGTTCAAAGAACTGTAAAAGTCTTAAGGGAAGACTAGTTGCAGAGGGAACCAGCACCACGTGGATGCTGACTCGAGAACCCCTTGTCGATCCCATGTTGATTATGACACCTGATACCAGAAGGCGGTAGGAGAGCCGCCAAGACAGGTCAAAGCGGTCATAAATTAGGTCTAGCAAAATCCCAGTACAATCGAAAGTCTTTGACCGACAAACTGTTCAGAAAGTAAGGGAAGTGAATCCTGCAATCATCAAAAGTAAAAGGAAATTGAGAATTGGCAAGAGTGAACCCGGTAAAGAGAAACCGATAACCAAAGGTCAATGAGAGTGAACCCAGTAGAGGGAAACCCTACAACCAAAGGACAGTGAGAGTGAACCCGGTTGAGGGAAACCGACAACCAAAAGGTCGGTGAGAGTGAACCCAGTAGAGGGAAACCAAAAACCAAAAGGTGGCAAGAGTGAACCCAGAAGAGGGAAACCAGGGACGAGGGTAAAGCCCGAAAACGTGTTTTAAAAAGACATTGAACTGTAAAAACAAGAAGTATTGCAAGACAAGGGGAAGGAAAGTGTCCCCCTTGTCATTTGGGATCTGAGCCCAGCCGAGGGAGATCCAGGGTTGAAATGCTAGCACCCAAAGTTCACTGAGAAAGGAACTGTAATTGTGAAATTACTATCCCATACTTTTTCTGTCATTAGTTGTAAGGAATTGGCAATAGTTATTTTTTTTAGTATGGGCCCATTATTTTGACACAACACCACTAGGACTGCCTTATTTTTCATTTTATGGTCGACGGTTGCTCCCATCTTAGATTTAGGTTTAGGTTTTTCCACCTGCTTTTATAGTTCAATAAACACCTTTGAACTGTGATCACTTGTGTCTGTCTTTACTGTTGCCCCCATGAGTTCCTTACAGCTGAGCACACATAATCTATAGAGTGGTTCATCACTAGTGGTGTCCAGTGTCAGGGACAGCAGATCAGCAAAATGCAAGAATCCCTGCATTTTTCACAGAATATATAGTCAACTCTTTCCAGGATGGCCATCCTTTATGTTATGCTATGTTATTAGGATTTCCTCTGCACACTGGTGCCATTTGCATGGTGCGATGACTCTTCAGATGGCATCACTACTCCACAGGGGAGAATTCCTTCCCATGAGGCTAGAGAGGTGAGACTGCTAACCAATAGTCCCTCTTGGGGTGGTAACATGCGGGAGGAACCCATGGGGAGGTAATCCTCTCCTGGGGATTAGGAAGCAATTGGGAGACACAACGCCTGTGAAATTCCACTATGTAGGGTGACGATAACGCCCAAATCCTATCAACATAAGATCACCTCCGAAACTATGTGTTATTGTCGAATATCTAACCCATCTGATGACAAAACTACTGAGATGAAGAAGCACTCAAAAACGCTACATTTGAGCGAGATGCAATCTAGAACAGCTGCTGTCAAGTGGAAGGACATTACGCTGAGGCCGTTCCAACTATTCAAACTGAACAGCAAAGAAGGACTGTGTCTTCTTCATCCTCTGTCCCATTCAGCAATGGCCTGTGCAGTTCTGGTAAGCTTGAAGCTGTGATACAACCAGAGGGCGAACCAGGAGGCCACATTGAAGCCCGGAAAGCTGGCAGAGGGCTTCGGGTGATAGCCGTGAGGCTTGTTTCCTAGGCTGAGAAGAGGAATATCTGGACACCCGAGAAGTGTCTTGCGAGTTGGTTGGGAACCGGCATGAAAAACTTGCAGAGACTGAGAGGTGGTGACACAACCTTTTGTGGGTGGACCATTCGGTCTGACAATGGTGCTGAGACCGCCTACCATTGCCTACAACATAGCCGCATAGCTGACTATCAGGTGAGAGCGAGAGACTGTGGAGGAGGTGTAACTTGTCACGGCAGGAACAAGGGGTCTGACAGCTACACCAAGGCAGTCCACAATAACTCGAGGTGGAGAGAGGTGAGATGTGCAGGACTACTAAAGGAAGAAGTTAAACTAAGAATGGGGACCTGTGACCCTTGGCGAAACCGGTGAAGAGTTCCCTGGGAGAAGGTAACAGGAACATGTACCAGTCCGTGGGGAGCCCGAGAGCCCCAAATGGGAAAGCAGATTCAGGCAGAAACACAACGCGGTTGTGTTGGAAAACGCTGCGCTTTTTCTTTCCGAGTTTCTCAGGCTCCAGCTGCAGCTTTCCTGCTCTGGTCTCTGGTCCCCGTCCTCCGCGTACAGCACTAATGAAGGGAAAGCCACCCAGCGGTAGCTTTTGTTTACTACAGCTGGCTGGCTTTTCCTTCATTAGTGCCGCAAAAGCAAAAGCCAGCACAGGAGGGCATCCATTTCACAAAATGGATGCGCACATGTGCTTGCTTTTGCGAATTTTGAGCTTGAATAGCTCAAAATTTTACATAGGAAGTTTTAAAAAAAGAGAATGCTGGTATTTTTTTTTTTATGTTGCCTATCTATTTTTGAAATAAAAATTTTTACTAGACCATGCCTTTAAGGTAATGGAACCATGGGAGTTGTCCAGTTGTTTCAGCTCAACACTATTATAAGCGAGACAGTTAATTATATATTGCCTAGATAGGTGTGTCTCTTATGTTACTATAGTTGAATAGAGTGGAATAGCCACCTTGAAAGGAACTTACCAGATGTGGACTGCAAACGACAGCATTTCCTGCCGACCGCAGACCAGGCAGAAACAGGCTGAAACAGGCTGACGCGGACCAGTTATAGCCTGTGTCACGTCCCGATGACACCACGGGTACGCGACACGAGGGGCTGCTGGGAGTTGTGGTCCTCACGCAGCTCGCCTGTGTTGAGAGGTAGACTTTGCGATCACGGCGATCACTACGAGTTGCAGAGAAATACTCTTGACTGCACTCGAATAACAGATGGCTCACTAGGCTTGCCCCTCACTTAATCACAACAATTTGCAGTATTATTAGTTGTTAGCACCCTTAAAAATATACTCTAGGTGATTCCAAATATAAAATCAAATAAATCACTCCTAGTCTGCTTGACTACGTTAAAAATCAGATAGAACAATTTAACAATTTAAAAGCACAATAATTAACTCAACATTTTTAAAAGCCTTCACTGAAGGATAACAATGAGTTTCTTTAACTGGCCGCACTGACGTGGACCAGTTATAGCCTGTGTCGCGTCCCAATGACACCACGGGTACGCCACACGAGGGGCTGCTGGGGGTTGTGGTCCTCACCTTTGCCCATTGATTAACCTCAAAAAATGTGTGCTGCTGCCACCCTACAACATGGTGTAGGCACCATATAGCTGCCTATTGCTGGACATTCGCACTTGTGTGCTACTGCCACCCTGTAGCATGGGGTAGGCACCATGTATTTGCCCATTGATTTACCTCAGCATATTGTGTTGCTGCCTCCTGGCAACATGGAGTCAGGCCGAATGGACGCGATCTCCATGTATTTCTCTTCTGCACTTGGCATTTGATGTATTCCTTTTGCACGTTCCATGTTACAACTCACATCTTATGCTTCCATTTCTGTAACCTAAAGCACTTAGTGTAACCGTGTTCTTAAGTGAAAAGCTCCTATATACCTCTGTTTTTGTGCTTTATAAAAGTGTCAAAATAAAAATAAAATAATATAATAGTGATAGGGATAGAGTAGGAGCCTTGGTGACCGGGATGGTGCCTTTTTTGTTTTAACTTACATGGACTTCTTAACAAGCACCTATGTAGGTAGGGAAATCCCCTTAGAGTTAGGGATAGATAGGTGTGGTTTATCATTTAATAAAATTCTATAGCAACCACTATGGCATCACTTGGTCAGTCTCTTCATACCTTGTCACAACAATGGTTTCCAGGTGCTCTGGTGGGTCTGAAAGAAAGTCAGTGGGATTAGATTAGTTAGGAGATGGGAAAGCAAGATTGTAGTCCTTTATGTTGAGGTTGCAGATCAGAAGCACCATGAGCTCTGCATGTGTGTACACTTTCTACGTGTGAAGTGTAGGATGCATGAAGAGCTTTGTGTCCAGAGACGCAGCCTGGTGCTTGTTGTGTGAGCATGCATTGGTGTAGATTTTGTGTTGTTCAAAGTCTGTGGGAGAGGGTGTTTTTATGAAAGCCGATTTGCATTTGTGTATGGAGATTAATGTGGAGAGATATTGAGGGTTAGCCAGAGGGTAGGGAGTGTTATTATGGGTTTCTGAAGTGTTTTTAAATTATTGGTCTTGCTGGCAATTGAGTTGAAGTGAGAGATTTGTGGCTTTTTTAGTTGGTATTTTCTAGTCGAATGTGATAGTGTGTCTATTGTGAGGTGTTTCATCTGCTGCTTGGGGGTGTAGGTTAAACTTTCTGTCCATTAAGCAATGAAGAGCCAGTTGTTTCTATTTCTCCTAAAATGTCCCTGCTCCGAGCACAGTCTCATGGCCAGTGGTGGCTGGTTTTAAGTGGAAGGGCATAAATATTTCCACCAGATATGCCATAGCGACAGAGCACGGAGCCTGAACCAATCAAGGAGGGTTCAGAGGGTTTTCCCCATTAATTATTTTTAAATAATGGGTAAAAAAGTTGCATTTAGAGTATACTTTTAAAAATAAATGGGTAAAAAGCCAAACAGTTTTCAGTTGGTGCAGGGGGGCCCAGGTGCCAGGCATGATATTTTTTATTGGACATCTATGATAGATGTCCAGTAAAAATATACCATCCCTGTCCCCTGGGCCCCACAGTGCCTAACACAATCAACATGATTATGTGTGTATGCAAGGCGCTGGGGGCCAAGGGGGAAAGCATGGTATTTTTGACTGGACATCCATGATAGAAATCCAGTAAAGAAATACCATCCCTGTTCCCTGTCCCCTGGGCTCCACACTGCCTCATAGGAGAGCTGATTTTGGCAGGTGGGTAGGGGAATTGTACAACAATAGCATTTTTAAAATACCTTTGTTGTACAGCCCTCCTTCCCCCCTCTACACCCCACTTGCCAAAATCAGCTCAATGGACCCAAACAAACACACACACATTCACACAGCAATGACTCTATCATTCCCACGAACACCCATCACCATACACTCACTCATAACACAAGCATACACGCATCCATACACATATTTGAATAAATATGGGTGCTGAAACGCTCGGCTCTAGGCTGCTCTGTATGTATGTACGAGGAGGCTCAGGAGCTCCCCCTATCATATACAGACATGCAGTGCACCAGCCAGAATTTCCAATGAGCTATGCAAGGCTGGCAAAGCAAAAGACCCCCAGCCTTGAATGGCTCAGTGAGCATGTGCAGCTGGGGAACTTAACTGAACTGTCGAAGG
The DNA here is from genome assembly GCF_040938575.1 of Ambystoma mexicanum. NCBI lineage: Eukaryota > Metazoa > Chordata > Amphibia > Caudata > Ambystomatidae > Ambystoma > Ambystoma mexicanum. The sequence continues at coordinate 1,014,163,687 of NC_090924.1, read as the reverse complement.
GAAACATTGTTTCCCTTCGACAGTTCAGCCAGCCCAGGAGCACTCCCTTAGCTGGAAAAAGCAGCTGAGGGAGTGCTCATTGTTTCACTGGGCTAGCTCCTCGTTTCGACCATAATGGGTGAGGGGGCCACTGGGTGGATGCCCCCTCGCCCGTTATGGATGAGCTGCCAGGCTTGGACTGGCCCATAGGCCATACCAAAAATGCTAAATGCTCACGTGGGCCTCAAAATAGACCACCTTTCTGGCCAATGTGGGACAGTTTGATGAGTTACTTCACTATGCAGCTAGTAGTTATGACCATTGTTGCTGAATAAATATTGTTTAAATATCACAATTTGCTTACATTTTAACAGAAAACACCCCTTTGGGTACTATTCAAACATTCTGTGACAAAAGGAATGAATACCCATTTACAACTGAGGGCCACTTTTTCATTGGTGCCTGAGACAGTTTTATGCTCCAGTCCGACCATGTGAGTCGCCCCTGCCCATTTACTCCAAACTAAAAAAAATAAATTTCAAAAAAATGTTTTACATTTTTTTTTTTACATTTCATGCTGGGATCAGCCGCACCAACCACCACCCCAACCCCCCACCCAGTTTGAAATCCTCTGTCGTAGGCAGTCCTGAAAGCTTTTGGTACCTTCCTATTTCGAGTGAGCCATTCAGTAGCTTGTGGAAATGGAGTGCTGCTGTTCCTTTGCTTAGTATCGCTTTGCAGATGTTCGGGGGCAGTGGTCCATCTGCGCAGCTTGATCTGTTGCTAAGTTTCATCCATTTCTTTAACTCTTGTTCAGACATTGTTTTGAAACTGTTTGTCGGGGGGAATGTAGGCTGGGTGTCATTGCCCAGGGTTTGATTGTTTCTTCCAGTTCGATTTCTTACTGCAGCATTGATGGCTTGTTGTGTGCTTAATACTTTGCTTTTAAAATAGTTGTTCATGTCAGGGCATCGTTTTTGTGGTAGGTGAGGCTACTTTTCTTGCAGGTCTTGGGTTTCTCATTTCATGAACCATTTGGTCCAGCTCTTTCTCGGGATGAGGTGTTTTATTGATTCATTTGGAATAGTAATGTTTTCTTTGGTGTAAGGATTTCTGCCTGGTTGGCGCAGACCGGTCTTTGGTAGGTGACTTTGTCTTGCAGCGTTTCCTCCGTGTCTTTCCTAGCATTCGACTTCTTTTTTTTTTTTTGTGGTCTGTTGGCGGGGTTGTGAACTATATTGCGAAAGTTTTTATTTCCGAGAAACGGATGCGCTTTAGTGTGGTGAAGGTGTCAAGCAATCTTCCTCGTCTTCCCTAAGGGAGGGCAAGGCTTGCTCTCGTGTACACATTATTTTGGAATTTCCTGCTCTCCCTGAACACATGCAATCTTTACGAATCCGTATAAAAGCACTTTTTACACATATTTTAGCTAAAAACAACAACAACATTCTACTTGCATTTCTAAGAGACTTAATGTACCAGTCCACAGCATCAATATCTACCACAGGACATAGCAAAAGTACTCCTGTGCAGCAAAACATACATGCACATGCCAACGAAAAGCATTGCATGTGCAGTCAAACCACTGGGTTTATTTGAGGTTACTCATTCTTCAAGTAACAAATACTGCTCAGAGGTAATGCGAACATGTTTTATGCCATTGCCCAAAAACGCTAATGTTTGTTACAGAGAATACATATCGCTTATAACCTGTGCGGCAGGTAAGGAATTAAGACATGGCACGTTATTCGGCTGATGGAATCAGGGGAGTGTGCCAACAAGCTGGCAGGGGCCACTAGAATGAAGTCATGCAGGAGCCCGCAGACCACTCCTCTCATAATGCACGCATCAGGAGGAAAATGGCATCAGGATTGCTGCACCACAGACGGTGATCATCAGAAGTCCTGTTTCGCTGCTTACCAACAACCTTAGCTTGCTCACAGAGTCCCACGGCGCCATGGTGTTACATGGCTAGACTTGTTTTCGTTGTTGTTTGCAGAAAATGTTCAGCTGAATAAACTCATTGAAAAATATGGGGGAAATGGGTAGGGGATATAATGGTCAGGGGGTGCGGGGAACAGGGACTAGATAATAGGAAAGGGGGTTTTGGGGTGAGAACCCCCCAAATATAACAAAAATGTGCTGAGTTTTTTCGGCAATAAACATTCAGCAAAAAACTCAGCAAAAAAAACATGCCATCTAAGAACATTGAACCTGTCAAACCCTTGCTCATGCCCAGCCCTACGAATATGTGGCACACCAGCCACTTTTATTGCACAAACACAGGCAAATACTCTGAAAAAATAGTGTACAATACATTTAAAACAATGGACTCATAGGAACCTACTCCACCCACAGAAACTTCATTGATAGCTTCGGATCACTAATACCAGCAGAGCAGATGCACAGGAAGAGCATTTATAATATTACTACCTGAGTTGAAAAACTACAAGGGAAAAAAACATGAATTATAAGGATGAAAGAAGCTTGGTTTAAAAAATATCTGTTTGACTGTTAAAAATGTGTTTCCACTTGTCTAAACAGTGACCCCTTTAGCAATGCAAATAACTTTTTTACTCCCTGAAAACTACAGACTGCCAAAAATATAGAGTAACCTCTTATCGGAGCCATGCTTGTAACCCTTCCTTACTGAGATTCCTTAGGGAGCCTTTTTCAAATAAAGATCACAGAGGTGTGCTTTATATGTCAATAACAGCCCTCCTCACATATATACCAGATGGGGTGCCTTATCCTGTAACGAGGGCCCCACTTCTGTAATTCACTGTTAACTGTTAATGTTCTCTCCCTGCAGCCGCTTCCACCTCGCTGACTACATGCAGACTCTTGGGTCTTTGAAGATGGCCGATCGTGCGGCACACAACATCAGCTGTTCTTTTTTTTTGCCAAAGCCCACGTGTCCCGTGCTTGCCACCATGATTGACTAGTCAGGACTACATCTGTTACTGCCTCAAAAGGGCAGGATGGCGATCGCCGGCCCCCATCTAATAACCCCCATTTAAGGGTCAAGTCCTGTCTGTTCCTGTCCGGTTCTGGCAGGGCCATGGGCCACGCAACTCCGACCTCCCCCTGTGCGTCTTCCCACCAATTTCATTGAGTATGTGTGCCTGACTTCCCATCCATGGCACAGTAAGGTAAGATGGCATTGCCATTTGCTCACTTAATTATCTTTGTGCTCTCCGGGTTCATTGCTTCCACGGCACTACTCCACTCGCTGCCCCTTCCTCTGACCATGTTCACCAGTCCTTGCATTATTGTTGCCCACCCATACCCCTCCCCTCCCACCTCATTTATCCGGTGCTCCTGGTCCACCGGATGGTTTACTGTCCCCTCATATCCTAATCTTCAACACTCTTCAATTTCTCAGGCGGTCCCTGCCTCGCTCAGCAACCTGAAACAGTTCCCTGAAATCGATCACCATCCACTTCGCATTGCACCTGAGTGCTTTCATGGTTTCCTGAATCATGTTGTTCTCTCTTCTTGGCATCACCCATCTCTCAATGCATTTTGCTCTCATGGACATGCTGTCGTGCTTTCATGGACCCTTGAATCATGTTGTTCTCTCAGCTTGGAACCACCCATCTCTCGATGCATTGTGCTCTCAAGGACTTGTATCATGTTGTCGTGCTCTCATGGACTTGAATCATGCTGCCATGCTCTCAAGGAATCTTGAATCATGCTGTTCTCTCCTCTTGGCACCACCCATCTTTCAATGCTTTGTGCTCTCATGGACTTGAATCATGTTGTTTCTCAACGCGGCATCCCCCATCTGGCACTTCACTCTTACAATCTCTCATTCAATTTCTTTTCCCTCCTCCTCCTTATTCTTATGCTTTCTACTGCTACCCCTCTCCTCCCTCCTCCTATTTGTTCACAGCACTTCCTTTTCCACCCATTGTCTGTAAGTCGCTCCTTACCCTCCCCCCTGTCTCCTCTTTTATGTATAGCTCTTGCATTATTGAAACGACCGCCAGGCACGTACAGTAAGTTTTGTCTTGTGTTGTTCAGCTTTTATGCCTTTTGTTTCTATGTTGTACCTCCAAACATTTAGCACATGCACATTCTGAATGTTCCAATGCTTACTAAACATGTCAATCCTGTTAATCTTCTTTGCCCTCCCTGCATTGGAGTGTTTTGAAATGCTTGTTTAAGTGTATAGGCGCTATATGAATGACCAATATTAATAACAAATAACTAAACTGTTGAACAAGAAAGATAAAGGGGATGATAGAAAAATAGTACATGATTATATTGAAGAGCCGTCAGCAGCTAAACACATAAATGAAACAGAAGGTTGCCATCCTTAAATGCAAACAAACAGCTAATTTCCTTCACTGTACTGTAATGCCGAAACATCAGACACAGTTTTTAAACGTTGAGACGTTGAGCATTTGTCCTCCAATCTCAGGGAAGGTGTTCCTGTGCCCTCAGGTTTCTGTGCAAGCCTCCAATGCTAGGTAATAGCAATCAGTAAAAAGGGTGGTAGACGCTTCTGGGAATTGAAGCAGTAAACACATACAATGGGATAGTTGCATACCCACAATAGTTTTCCTGCAAATATACCTAATACCTCACTATGATATTATAGGCGGCTTATTTATTTATTTGTTAGGTGCCAAAAGCTGCAGGCCGTGTGATGAAGCCAATGATGTCATCACTCCTTTCACAGAGGTAGCCTCTCCTCGTGTGGCCATTGGACGGCAGCCACTGCCTGATCCTGACCGTAAGGGAGGCAATTTGAGGGACAACCGCATGGGGGAGGAGACCCTCAGAGGGGGGTGACACATTGTCGAATGAGACATGGCATCCCCCTTTCCCTTTTAGGGATATCCCCTCCATTCCACATACGTTGATGGTATCTTGTAATACTCCCCCCCAAACCCCAGCAACCCACAAAGCCTCTTGACAGTATCCTTCAATATTCTGAAACCAACCCAATGGCAAACACTGACAAGAGGAAGAGGGCAAACAGAATGAAGATTGCACGAATGAAGGAAAACAAGCAATCTTGTAGTTGGAGAAATATGATTGGCTCTGAGCACCACTCTTTCTCAGTGCGGGAGTTCAAAGATGGAACAGCTGAGCAATACGGAGAGATCTGACCGGCTAGCCTCCGCCAGCTAAGCCAAGCTGTCAGGTGGACAGCCAAGCACAGAGATGCAAGTGACCCATGGAGAAAAAGAAGGGAGTAAGTGAAGCTGAAGAGCGGAATGGAGAGCATGAAACGTGGAGTCTTTGTTGGTGGCACACTCTCACAGGCACAAGAGATGCTGACGAGGGACACGAAGCAGAGAGGAATCTTCGTGCTGGCAACGGAAGCCGGTATACATGCAGAATGCCATCGGCATCAGAGCTGAGGTGTATGTACCGAAGAGAGAGAGCAAGCGTGAAGCAGGACCCGAACGAGGTCGGAGAAGCTATGGAAGCCATTCAAGCACCAGTGAGCCCATAGTAGAAGGCTGGGGCACCGAGAAGCAGTGGGAGAAGACTCTCCTAATCACGAGTGGAAGACGAATCCCTATGGCTTGCAACGTGGCTAATCTTCATAGTCCCAGTACCTGGGGATGATGAAAAATACATGTATCTAAAAAGAAAAGAGGAATTGGGGGAAGCAAAATACCCCCTTGGTCCACAAGCTGTTGACTGTTGTGATGAAAGTCCTGGCAGGACAGTACACCAGGTGAATGGCGAGTCTCAGACTCGCAACCTTAACAGTGAAATTGATAGCTCTGGCAGGAGAGACTACCAGGCATGCTAGAGAACTAAAGCAAAACAGAAAGGAAGAGCAACACCCCCTCTTGAAAGTAACTGTACAAAAGACCTGATAGGGGAGTATACCCGGTGTGTGTGTGTGTGTGTCTAGGACGCACACCCAAGTTGTGGCATTTTAAAAAAGGAATCCAAAGGAAATTTCATACCCATAGGATTTTGAACTGCATTGCATGAGGAGAAAACCTGGGGAAGGGAGTTATTTCCCCTGGAGTGAATTGCAATACCCAGAGGAGGGAGTTATCCTCTTGGATTCCCTGTGTATGCCATCTTCACACAAAGCAAACCAGGTTACGGAATGAGCTAGGTATGCTGGTGTTAAACATATTAAAATTGTCAAGACTGATTTCTCAGCAGCCAGCCCATTTTTAAATCGTTCCTGGTAATTAGAGTTATTGCATCTTATTCCAGATGTGCGCACAATTTCTTCTGTGGACATTGAAAGACTTGAGTTGCCTATGCTGCATAGCTACACAAATTGGGCATTGGTCAACCTTGTATCCCCTTTAGTGGTAGAGGGAATCTGCAAAAATGCCAATTCACTATTAGAGTTGGGCTTAGAAGTGTTTATGTTTTACCCCTCCTCTTTCCCAACAAGAGACTCAATGCTCAGTTATAAGACTGTGAGGAATTATTGCTCCCTTCCACATTTTAGTCAACATGAAAATTCTTACATAACTGCAGTAAATAAGCAGGGTTATAAGTCAACACAAAGAAGAGTCCCGGGTAATTGGGAAAAGGCGTTAGAACAGTCTGCTTGACAGTGTGCTCCTACAAATGTTTCCCTTTCTGTTCTTTTCTACTCCAGAAAACATGGCTGACTGCTTCTTTTGTCTTGGACGGCTATTCTGTGATCTTTTGTCTACCCCTCCACCCTCATTAGCCAGCCGCCCCAAGGGGGGCCTCTGCATTGGTGCCAAGAGTGAAAATTCATTAACCCCCTTTGATGGAGGGAAGGAACATGATAATTTTCTTCCTTCCTTGCTATCTCGGTTCCCTTTAGGATCTGGTGGTACGTTAGTGGCTACGTTATATGATGCCCTGTGGGTAATTGTGCTAGTGAATTTAAGGACGTGGTCTTAGATACTCTACATCTTTGGTCTACTCAGTCACGTAAGGGGGGAATAATTGTAACCAGGGATTTCAACGCTGATTCATCTGAATATATTACGGGTGAGCTTGCAGCACCGGCGGTAGAAAGAGTGAAGGGGTGGTTGGAGAGGCTGAATTTGATCTAATCTCCTTAGTTACTAAGTCGCCAGAAATGCACTTCACGTGGTCTAATGAGATTCACAGCAGCTGCATTGTTTTCATTTTTGTAAATCACGTTATTTTGGACCTCCTTCCCGAACTACAGGCTCACCGTGTTGAAATGAGTGACCATGTAATGTTAAGGATGAGTTGTAAAGAGGATAATGTTAAAGTGCATGAAAGAGTGAGCTATAACCCGATGGTGAATTTGCAGGGAAGGGGTTCCTGTGGTCGACTGTCAACATCAACAATCTTAATGGCTAATTAAAGTGCTGTGTGCAAACATGTGGTGAGATTATGCAGGCCTGTTACTGGGACTTGAAGATCATGATGGATACCTTATGGCCTCATGAGTATAGACACCATGTTAGCAGTAATCATATTGGTAAAGCTGGGGTGCCTTTATATATATGTATTGCAAATAAGAAGAGAGCTTTAAATGCCCATCTGCTCAGGATAAAGAGAAGACGGTCATTGATGGATATTGATAGAAAGAAAATGGTTATCAAAGCAAAAACTCAATATAAATATTGGTTGAGTGAGCATCAATTTAAAGATTTGTCTGGAAGAAGGAAGTTTATCACTGTTCTGATAAGAACGCATGACATGAAACAAATTCTGGCATCTGTTAAGGTCTCATAGAGGGGGTCCTGCGGCACTTGAAGTTTGCGGCATTTCTGCGGTGGAGTGGAGCTTATTTATACATGAGAGGTACTGGGACAAAAAGGAAACTAGCCTCTGTGACTCGGTTATAGGGTCCGCTGTCTGGTATCAAGTGAAGGAAAGAGATCTGGTGGGTATAATTAGCAGAATTAAATCATCTCGGGCCATTGGCCCAGATGGACTATCAACATGATACTTTAAAGGGACCCCATGCTCTGGGCAGCTCTCTTAAAAGAGTTCTTTCTTCACATATGTGAGATTTGTAATATTCCATGTTCTTGGTGTAAATCCATAATGATACCAGTATTTAAGCAGTGCTCTCGTCTACAGCTGGCTGTTATAGGCTATTGGCAATGCTTGATTGCAGTGCCAACGTCCTTGCTAATCTTTTACTTGAAATGTTCCTAGCTCGAACCACAGCAAATCATTTATTGCATAAACATCAAGCTGGTTTCAAGGAGTGGTTCAGCACTTCGCACTCCATTTGGGCCCTGCTTACATTAATATCTGACACATTTCACAACTCGGAAACCTCGCTCCGTTAATTATAGCGCAGCTTTTGATAGTGGCATTCATTCAAAATTGTGGGGAGAACTTGTAAAGTGGGACATCTATCCCTCCCTGCTGTATTTATTAAAATTGCTGCCTAGTGACACCAAAGTTAGAGGCATAATGTCACAGGAGGGTGCAGTATCTCAGCCCTTTGCCACCAATATTGGGCTCCTCACTTTGGTAGTGAGGACATACGCGATGACACTGTCATCCTGGATAGAACTGCCATGGGCCTTCAGCATACTCTGAATCTTCTACATACTTATTCGTAAACGAATGGCCAGACTATTAATTCAGGAAAAACAAAGATTATGACCTTTGGCCTATGGGGGTGCATCCAACCTTTAGCTGGTGCATGGGCGATATCTGTCTGGAACAAACAAATATCTATAAGTACCTGGGGATTTATATTATGGCTTCTCCTTCTTTTGTGTACTTGTCGGACATTATTCCCCGGAAGGTTTGGAAAAAGTGGCTGCCCATTAGAAAAGTGATTGAGAAATGCGGCGGCCGCTCGATAGAGGCAAAGATTGGTCTCTATAATACCGGGAATCATGTACGCAGTAGATGTTTTGCCCGAGACAGCTATTTCCTGCTTACCTAAATTAGAGGCAAAAATCATGCGTTCTCTATTGGGACTCCCGGGAACAGTGCCCGTGGGGGCCATTACATTAGAATTGGGATTACAATCATTGTCTTTGTGGAACATGTCGATTTGTAAGTTTTGGGATAACATCAAGTTTAGTGTGAGTGCTAATGATTTTTTTTTGTATTTTACGGAAGAACATGCCAAGCCCTACTCTCGTAGTTCATGGTATAAGGACATGTAGAATGCAGTACTGACTTCTTGACAGTGTGACTTCTTTGGCGCGGCGCGTTGAACTACGTAAATTCTTTGTTTATGCACAGCAGGGGCTCTTTAGCGCGAGCCCTCGTAAGCACTTGGTTATACTGCGTTTACTGGCATTGATCCACTTCATTCTGTACTTACGATTTGATATTCTACCTGTGTTTGCAAATACGGGAGCTTGGAAGGGTATCCCTCGGAGCGAGCGTATTTGATGCTTATGTAAGCTTAAAGGATAGTTCCGGGACTTTTTTTTTATTGTCCCTACGGGTCGGCCATGTGTTTGTAAGCATAAATCGGTAGATCGTAGGAAACTTTCCTATGGACCTTACCCGACTTTTCGCCCATTATCGCACTCGAAATCAGCCTCCATTTTGTGATAATCCTATCATTTCGCCCCATCGACCTGGCTCACCTGCCTTTGCGGCACTAAATCAAATCCCCCGCCCCTGAAACAGACTTTATCAAAACATTCATATTCCCCGCCTCTATCCGTGACGTGACTGAGCTGCGTAGGCAAACGCGCCCAGGCGTCTTCTACGCGACTCCACACAGACCCCGGAAATCAACACAGATCAGCTCACAATACAGCGCACCACAATTCGGAATATGAAACTGTACTTTGAAATCAAACCGCAAGATTGTAAATGTGGTAAAGTACATTTATTTGACATCAAATGTTTAGAGAATATTCAGCGATTTGCATTTTTATTTGCTCATGTTCCAAAAAGTTCGTATTGAGGGAAGCGATGTTCGTGTGCAGTACACAGGGTGTTGGTTTACGATAAAAATAAGCTCTTCGGTCGCACTGATAATCGCATGGCTGTTCCAACAACGAGGCACTAGGCCACCACAACGGTAGGTATGTTGCATCTAACCGTTAGTACCGCGTAAGGGCATACTTGTACTTGGTGATCGTCCCATAAAATGGTCAGGGTGGTAACGTTGTTCACGCGGAGAAGCAACTGGCGGCTGTAGAAGCCGTCCGCCGGTGTCTGGTACTCGTGACACAGACAGTAGTGAATGATGTACCTAAAAACATAAAAAATGAAATTAGTCTCACCATCAGATCCTTATTAAAATTATTCATTTCATAGCGAGGACAGCGCTACTGGGTGTACACAAGTGTTTAAAGGCGTGGCGAGGCATGGAGGGGGGGGGAGTGGAGTACAAGGTAAGTAGCATAAAATAATAAATAAATAGGGCCAGCTGGTGGCAAGTGCAAGGTAAGTGCAGAACAAGTGCTGGGAAGGGGGGGGCTGTAGGATACTGAGACAGTCCCCCAGTGCAGGGGTTGACAGGGAGGCAGTGCAGGTGGAGAGTGGAAGGGCCCAGGACCGAGGTCGCAGACAGTGGACCAGTTGTAGCAGGGGAGAGGGAGAGAGAAAGCAGAAGCAAAGAGGAAGGTTTTGAGGTACTTCAGTAAAAGCAGATGTTTCTCCTCAAGATAGTGCGCGGTAGAAAACAATATGCCACATAGAACGAACAAGTACAACTGAACCCGTCTTTAAAGCCACTGTATAGTAATGAAATTGCGGTATAAACTCATCAAAAGTTACTTACATTATATTTGCATTTTCCATTGTGTCTCTGTGTAGGGCAGACCCGAAACACCACTCCTTCTTTGCCGACGTTACTTCTTCTAATGAACGTGGCTCATCGGTTCGTTTCTGAAATTTTATTCATTATCTTTTCTTAGTCTTTCGGGATGGTCCCGGCCTGTCAAGGTCAAATCACAATAGAACCTTATACTGGGTCGTGGGCCGTTCCGCCACCCGAGCAAAACATCAAAGCAGCTGACCTTCACTTTGAGCGAGCACACATTTCTAGTTTGGGCCTGCAACATGAGGAGACTCGAGAGAACAGACAATCAAATTACAATCATTTAAACCGTGATGTGTATTTCTCAATGAGCTCTGCTTTAGGTGGACATGGAACAGAGGCAATGTTGGGTGGCAATGCAGTTGTCCCCTGCATAGGTTCGTTCACCACTCCATGTATGTGCCTATCGAGGACATCTACGATAAGTCTCTCAATAAACTCATATTGCATATCCTCAAACACTGGTTTGATCACCCATTGTTTACTTCTTTTAGTGAAGGCCTTATTGTAGCGAAGCGTCCCTAAAGTTCCGGTCGTCCTACTTTGTTGACGGCCAACATTATGGTTATGTGCCAAGACCGCTAGAAGAGTCCGATTTATCATGCCTTCCATGCCAAAATGCAATCTTTTGGGCCTGTACTTTAGGCACATATTGTGGAACACCTCCAAATCTCCTGTGTGGCAGAATTCCGTGAGTCCCCTCAAATCTCTTGTTATAGTTTTATCAAATACAATCTTTTCAATGGCCTTGTGAGTGGGTGATGAAGGAATCAACCACTTCTTCTTCCGTGCCTCCTCTGTGGACAAATGGCCATGTTCACATTTGTGGAAATGTTCATTTGTCGACCATCGATGTACGTTGCTACAGTGCAACATTACTGACCGCCATTTTTCCAGTAGAATTTCCAACGACCCTTCACATGTTTTTGAGCTCCACCAAAGATGGTTGCTGATTGACTTGGACCACTGTGAAATACCTTGCATATCTTTTTTTTTTCCTGCAGCCGACAATTTTTTATTGATTGTTTTTGCAAGATGCCATACGTCAAATTGGTGATTTATATTTTTGTACTCTTCTCTCATTGTCTTGGCAATTGAAACGTGTCTGTCCGTGGCTATCAGGTCGATCACCATTCCCCGCGATTGTAGTTCTTGCAATGATGCTACAAAGCCAACTTTCTCCATGGCCACTGAGGATGTACTTTGTGACACCTGCACGACCACCAAACTCACAATTTTCTTACTTTCCATGTCCTGAAAGTGGTAGGTGCAGTACTTGGCTGAAAATCCTGGGCTGTCGCACTGTCCATCACCGGCTAGCCTGAAGCGTTTGCCCGCGAATGTACTTTCCATTGACATTTTTTCCATTCTCCAAGCTTCGCTGATGGCTGGAAATAGATAATCGGTTTGGTATTTGTAGAACTGAGTTTTCGCAATGAAATGGATTCCCACAAACTGAAAGAAATACTGTAACTTTTTAAAACTTGAACCACTAAAAAGTGCGGCCGCTGCACAAAGTAGATTGCCTGCTGGCAGTTGCCCCAGCATGGGTTGTGCAGACCATGCGAACGGATGATATTGTGTACAGGTGGCATGTATTTTAAGGTTAGTGCCTCAAATTGCACGAGTCACATTAATCAATGGCTCCCCACATACTTCCCCACCAACCCAATGCCCACATTTCATCATCATAATAATATCCATCAAACAGCTATCGAATACAATGAATTTGGCCTCTTTCCTTATACTGTCACTCTGCATCCCAGCTGGTTCGGCCTGTAACGTTGAGGACATGTCACTCGCATGAAAGGTACAATCTCTGATATCGTCTTCCGCTATGCTGAGTGATATTGATGGTGTTTCATTGTCGTCCATGTCATTCTCTTCCACTGCAACAACTGTTCCTTGTCCGGAGATGGGAGAAAAAAACAATGTCTTCAACTTTCGCGCGCTCTTATTTTTTGCGGGTGTGGATTCTGTGAATTGATCTCCGACTGCATCCAAACTACCAGGAGGACATTCACTATCAATGGCTGGTGGTGGTATAGCTCCGTTGTCAATCACTTCATATTCTTCCCATTGGCACGATGCATCTCCAGTCTCAAGTCCCTGCCAAAAGGTTTGACAAGCAACATCTCTCGTTCGCTTCACTGTCTGTGTAGATCTAGTTCTTACACCCACTCGCAACTAGAGGACAGATTAGAAAAGGGATGTTCAGTTTAAACACAACTTACAGTATTGAACTATTGACAGTGAAAGACAACATAATATAGTGAACAGGACACTAACCTTCTTTTGCTTTCTTTTCTTTGAAACTTTCTTGCCTCGAACTTCAACATCTGGACGCTGTTGCTCCGACTCGTGTGTGCATGTCTCCACTTCCTCTCGCACTGCAACGACTATATCTTCATGATAAGCACATCCATCACTCACTGAGGCTCCATCGACTCCCTGAAACATAGAACTTTCATTAGTATGTATAATAATATTGAAAACACAAAATGTACTTGGGGACCAATACCCATACGTACATCTCAATAGCAAAACACGAATGAACGCATTGTGTAGAACATTCAAACGACAATAGTTCACGCATTGTTGATCTAGTTAGATTGAACTGTCAAGATCCATACCTCGGGCTCCGCATAGACTTCCATTGATGATATTATTGAAGATGACGCTTCAGCAACTCCCTGAAACACAGTAATTGCATTAGTATGGTTTTCTATTTTGTTTAAAAGAACATAAACTTTCTGCAGGCGTCAACGGCTCATCTAAATAGACCTGCACAAATGATCAGTTGTCTAAAATAAATAATGGATATCTAAATATTATTCGATTTGCTCCATCGTTGGAAGTGTCACCACCCAGAGATCTGCATCAACTACTAGGGGTGATGTTCTTGTTGAAGAAGCTCCGTCAGCTCCCTGAAACATAGTACTTGCGTTAATAAAGAAGGAAGTATAGCGGATGTAATCACGTCATTTGATCTCGCATGATTGATCTGTCAGTATCCATACCTCGAAATGCATAAGAACATCAAGGGACGCTGTAACTGCGGTGCACACTTCTGCAAGCTGTTGCGCCGACCCGTAACTGCATGCTCCCCCTTCTTCTTGGACTAATGCTCCATCGACTCCCTGAAACATAGGACTTTCATTAGTAATGAACACAATATTGAAAAAAGAAGACACATAGGAGGGCGACGACAGAAGGACATACCAATGGCTAAAAACGAAAGAAACATTGTGTGTAACAATCACGCTACAAGAATGCAAGATCTGATGATCTCCATCGATGGAACTGTCCGGAAACGTACCTCGAGCATCTGAGTGACATCTACGGTTGTCGTCAATGCGTTGGACTCCTCAGCATCTCCCTGAAAGACAGTACTTGCATTATTTTGGATAACAATAATTATAACTGAAAACAAAGACTAGAGGACGAGTACTGTGGTGTACCATTAGGTAAAATAATTACACGATCAATTAAAACTATTGATTTACATGCCTAAAACAAGTCAGTGTCAGAATAGCTAAGTAAGATTACCCGATAGGCGCTTGAAGTGGCTGATGACTGCAATAACGACACGGATGGAGAATCTTCCGCCTTCATATTGAGTGGATACATAAATGGGGAAATTATTGTTAGCTAATGCTACACACTACCGCAATGCCGAGAGATAAATACGTAAACTTGACTCACCAGTGGAGGGATGTGGACGAATAGAGTGGGAATAGCGGTTGAGAGCAATTTTCGCCTCGCTCGCGGTGTTTTCTTCTTTATTAGCAATGATGTGGAGTACATGTCTGGGCTAAAGTGCCTGCTGCAGATGCGGTATCGATCACCCCTCTTGTCCGCAAAGACTTCTAGGACTCTACTTTCTAGCTCAGAGGCTGGATATCCGCAATATCGGACCCATTCTCTTATCTGATCTATTGTCTTAGGGAAAACATGCATTATAGTACCTTCAGATTTGTTATGGGTCTTCGAAGGGCAACCGCCAATGGAACAGGCAGGCATTATGGAAAGTTCTGAAAAGTAAAGATCAACAATTCTCTATGAATACCAATGTGTTAAAACATTAAATGACACATAAAAGGTTCAATGCAAGGTCCGTTTTGGTTCTTGGAACTATACACGTTATTCACATGCGGATAAGTATTTCAATAACTTTCAAAAAATAGAAAAAGTAATTTGACTAAACTCAGAACATGTGACTAGTTCCTTGCATGTACTGTCGTGAACGAAAAGAAAACATGGATGCAATTTGATGACTACTAGCAAATAGATATAAATTAAAAAATTGGACGCAAAATGATTATGGTACATGGACTTACCTTGACGAACAAACAGTTAGATGCAGGGATCAGAGTAGTTTCTTGTCGTAGAACAGGGAGCAGTTCACAGGTTGCAAACTGACGAGTTTGCTCAAAGTGGTCACGGAAGTTCACAGAGACGAAGAGCAGATAACCAGCACCTTCACGGGTTGACTAGCAAAGCGCAAAGAAGTTCTCATTAGAAATATGAAGTGGGTTATAAAGAATTCGAAACAGGAGTGTGTTTGTGAATGAATGACGTGTATATGTCGTGGCATTATGCGGATTGCAGGGGGGCGTCCAGCGTGAGGGGGGATGCTTGGCAGGAGACACGGGGTCTGGAGGTAGACATGGGAACAACAACCCATGCTCTATAGACCACTTTGAAGTGTACATGGTCTTTGGCACCTCTTGGCCTTTAACGCTCCCTGACAGCTCCACTTGCCAGCAGCGCAAGTACCCTGGTGCGAACTGCCTTTGATAGGGCGGGGGGTGGATCGGGGCGGTGGTCGTGCAGACAAGACACAGGAAGACTCGTGAATGGAGACACACTTATGTGGATTGCAGGGGGGCGTCCAGCGTGAGGGGGGATGCTTGGCAGGAGACACGGGGTCTGGAGGTAGACATGGGAACAACAACCCATGCTCTATAGACCACTTTGAAGTGTACATGGTCTTTGGCACCTCTTGGCCTTTATCGCTCCCTGACAGCTCCACTTGCCAGCAGCGCAAGTACCCTGGTGCGAACTGCCTTTGATAGGGCGGGGGGTGGATCGGGGCGGTGGTCGTGCAGACCAGACACAGGAAGACTCGTGAATGGAGACACACTTATGTGGATTGCAGGGGGGCGTCCAGCGTGAGGGGGGATGCTTGGCAGGAGACACGGGGTCTGGAGGTAGACATGGGAACAACAACCCATGCTCTATAGACCACTTTGAAGTGTACATGGTCTTTGGCACCTCTTGGCCTTTATCGCTCCCTGACAGCTCCACTTGCCAGCAGCGCAAGTACCCTGGTGCGAACTGCCTTTGATAGGGCGGGGGGTGGATCGGGGCGGTGGTCGTGCAGACAAGACCCGTTTGCCGCAGGGCCTCACCAAGGAGAGGCCATCTAACTGAATGTAAGAGGATGGCTGCAGGATCTACTACATGGAAGGCAGGGGGGTGAGTTTATAAATACCTCACCCTCCCAGGAGAATATATGGGGGTCATCTCTGTACCCGGTGCCCAAAAAGAGGATTTATTATGATCAACCATATTTATTATTTACCTATAACCATGTTTTGTATCAATAAAATCCAACAGCTTTTTATTGCCAACGCTTGATGCCAACCCACAAAATAATATATGTATGACTGCTGCATATATGGGTTCAACGGTTATGTGGATTAAAGGTGTGCGGCCAGCGTGAGGGAGGATGCTGGCCGGAGACATGTGGTGTGACAAGACAAGGCACTGGAAGGCTATTCAACGGAGACACACTAGATTCATTTAAAAAATCAAAACAACCATTGTTAAAATATATGTTGGGCTTTATTTTAGATTTTAATTAAACATAAATAATAAACATTACACATTGTAAAGTTGAGGTTGCAGCACATCGAGGGAAAATCCGCGGTATTGTCCACTGTCACTGGGGAAATGTTGTCTAATGGCAAGTACCGCACAGGCAGGTATTACTCTCCGAACGCGGTGTCCGAGCCTCCCGTGAAGCCACCAAGTGAAGCAACGATAGGCCACCAGCCTGTACCACCTGTGAAAAAAAAAGATGCAAACTGTATTAAACTGACCAAACTTTCTTATCAATGTCGATTCAGGTAACACATGTCATTTTTCTTAGAAAAAAATTATATCTAGAAAATGCACTATATGGAACCAATTTACATGCGTTCGAATGATATGTAAATGTAATTTTATATGTGGGAGACGACCATGAAATAGTAGTGGCATCACTGACATCACAAACAGAGTATACTTACTCGTTACTCGGATTACGCGGACGAACAGTGCCACGAAGTTCGTGCATAAGCACCATCATCATCCTCAACACGGTCCGTGAGAGGCAGGCTTCCCTGAACTCTGGCAGCTCGGTGATGCATTGCGGACTTTGCTCGCCTTCCTGCAGACTTTGCTCGCTTTCCGAAATGTAGGCCAAGCACCCGGAATTTTCACGGCAGCAGCAGTTCTCCTCCTCAGTTGGCATTAGCTCGCACCGATTGCACGTGCACCAGGTGGAGACGCCGTCCATGCAACATGGTCCAGGCTCTTCATCCGTTGACTGGTCCTCCCAACTGCCGTCCGAATCCCCATCGTTTTCGCGTGCTTGCCTTTCCAGTAGTTCCTCCTCGGTGTACTCGGGCTCGTACATATACGGCATTATTGTGGCCATTGTGCGGTAAAGATAGTAAAATAATTTACAGAGATGGTACAGGTGTTCACACGGGCTACAAGCGGCGAAGGTAGCTGACCAGAGCACTGAAACGAGTCACAGAATACTCAAAGTAACACAGAGAGAGGAATGGAATCGAAAATCTGCTGCTGTATGTTGTGAAACGGTCTGTTTATACTTATTGGGGAAAGAGGCGTCCTGCCATTTCCATGGCAACACGTCAATAGCTGAGGCGCAGCGATTGTTGACACGAGACGTGCTTGAAATGGGCAGTACGCGTCTGCTGATGTCAGGCTCAGGGGCGGGGGATTTGATTTAGTGCCGCAAAGGCAGGTGAGCCAGGTCGATGGGGCGAAATGATAGGATTATCACAAAATGGAGGCTGATTTCGAGTGCGATAATGGGCGAAAAGTCGGGTAAGGTCCATAGGAAAGTTTCCTACGATCTACCGATTTATGCTTACAAACACATGGCCGACCCGTAGGGACAATAGAAAAAAAAGTCCCGGAACTATCCTTTAAAGTGGAAACAGCTTGCCGCACTGTACATTTCTAAGTATGCATTATGAAAAAGGGTATGCCAAATGTAAGCTTTATGGGTCAGATCAGTTCTGGAGCATAATATATGGGACAGAGTGGCTTGTCGTAACATCTGCCGCTTATCACAAATGACTCAGGGCCAAAGAAATGTTAGAAGGTACTTTTGGGTAAAGTAAGGACAGTTGTGTTAGAAGTTTCTACTAGTTAATGAAAGTGTTAGATATAACATTTTGTATTTTATATCCTTTTTTAACTTACACTCATATTCTTCTTAAAATAGTAAATATATTTTATTGAAATATGTTGACGATATCTTATATTTCATATGGATTGATGAACTTAATTGAGATGCATTTGTGAGGTTGTATGAGGGTTTTAATATTGTGAATGATATGTATGTTTTATCTTAGTGTAAAAGGTTGTCCATAATACAACCATATGCAATTTAATAAATACTTTTAAAAAAAAACAATATTTCCCTATCCATAAATACTTTGCAGGCCAAACAAATGATATTGCTCTCCCCTTGTTAGTGTAGGAGAGGCTCACCATGAAATGTACCTACTGTAAGGGTTTCGAAGAAGGAAGCTGACACAAAGGTGGCATGGTTTTGGTTACAAACCTTTATGTGTGAAAAGGGTCCTCACTATCCCCAACTTCTAGTAGGGGGATGCCATGCCTCAAAACTAGTTCTAAAAGGGTCTGCCAGAATGTCCATCAACCTAAATTTCACTGGCCTGTGTCAAAACCTACTTCTATCCCTCACACTATATAATTAAAAGATAAACTAACTAAAAGTTCATGCTTTAAGGAGAATGTGTCCCTTGTCCTTCTTCTTGGGTAATGTTCAAAAGAGTGTTCTCTCAAACCAAAGTTACTATGGGGAATGACCCCCTTCCCTGGCTTGCGCGTTTCACTCAGTCCTTGAACAACGTTACCTCCAGATCAATGGCTTCCGTCTCCTGGTGCTGCTCCTTATATTCTTCAATAGAACAAGAGGGAATGACTCCCTTCCCGTGGTATGATTTAGTACACTTCACAACAATGCCGGGGGAATGACTCCCTTTGCCTGGTGTTTTTATCTCTACTTTCAGTTCAAGGCCAATAGAATGCCTCCCTTCTCTTGGTATGCTCTGGCACAGTTTAACACAATGCCAGGGGGAATGACCCCCTTCCCCTGGCATCTCTGACTTAAGTTTCAGTTCAGTAACAAGAGAATGCATCCCTTCTCTTGGTATGCTTTGGCACAGTTCAACGCAAGGCCAATGGGAATGACTCACTTCCCCTGGCCTCTCCGCTTCAAGACTCTGTTCAGGACCAACAGTATGCCTACCTACTTTTGGTATGCTTTGGTACAGTTCAACACAAGGCCAGGGGGAACGACTCCCTTCACCTGGTATTGGTAGCAGAACTCCTGATGTGGTACCAGGAGAATGACTCCCTTCTCCTGGTATGGCTCGATACACTTCTCTCTTAATGCTTTCAACTTCACACACACTTTACCACTTTGACTTGTTCTCAAGTTCCAAATATTGTCAGGGTCCCAGAACCTTCTCTGATCATCAGTGGTTCTCTCTCTCCCACTGTGGTGAGGAAGATTTCCTCTGATGCTTTCCATCTCTAGTTTTTGGTCCCAGACCCTTCTCTGGTGGTCAGTGGTTTGTCTTCTCACACTGTGATGAGGAAGATTTCCTCTTATACTTTCCATCTCTAAGTTTGGTTCCCAGACCCTTGTCTGGTGGTCAGTGGTTTTCCTTCTCCCACTGTAATGAGGACGATTTCCTCTGATGCTTTCTGTCTCTAGTTTTGGGTCCCAGACCCTTCTCTAGCATCCAGTGGTCTTATGAGCAGTACTGGGACAACGAAGCGTTCCCCGGATGCTTCCTGCATCAGCAGTTCCCATTGTGTCCCCACTGGGCCTCCCGTACCCCCTTTACCTTCACGCAGGTTCAGACACTACTCCTGTTCTTCCAGGGATGGGTTTTCCGCTCTGCTGCTTCCAGGCACCTTTTCCTTCAGCCGGTGGGCTCCACAGCGTTCTCTCTGATCTCCCACTTTTGTGTTCTCTGCATCTCTGTGGGGCCCATCAGTCCACCAGGCCAAGGTTACTGCTCTCCTCTCCAGGTCAGGCAGAGGTGTCTGCTCCTGCATGGTCCCCGGTTGACTCTCAGTGTCTCGCCGGCGTCTGCTGCTCCACCTGCTTCTGTTGGGAGTCGAATCTCCAGGTTCCCGCACCTCAAAGACAACATAGGGTCTGTCTTCAGTTTTTATCATGTAGGAATGGTCACGCCTCCAGCTATCATCAACACCTTCAGTGCTTGATCGTGGTGCACTTTTCATGATTCCGGTGAGCCGCCTGGTGGCAGTACTTGAAGGTGTAATCTTCATACTAGGTACTCTGGCATTAAACTACCCCTATTGGGAAGTGGCCTCACCTCCCTAGCCTCATGAGAAGGGGCTCCCCCTTGGTGAGAAGTGGCGACACCTTGTGAATCGTCACACTACCCAAAATCTTTAGATGGCAAATGAATCTGTTTGTACAGGTATCCTCGCATCTTTGGGGGTACTGTAATCAGAGCTAGACCAGAATATCGAGAGCACTTAAAAAAATGTAGCTTTCTTAACAGAGAAAGCAAAAGGCACATATCTGCTGTGACCTTTGCATCATGAATGAAGCCAAATGTGGAAATTGTCTGTCTGTGTGCACTGCTAATGCTCTCCTGAATGGCACAGAGAAAGAAGATGGGCAAGCCACATGTGCCACATTCAGAGGGAACATAAGTGTTGAGTACCTTGGTTGTCCAGTTTTCTAGTTCTGCTAATATTCCTTGAGGTAGTAAGAGATATGGTTTGTTGTGATCGGGCTTGGTCTTCTCCAAAAAATTTCTGAGTTCTTCCAGGTTTAGAGTTTTCCAGCTTCTCTTGTTGGTGGTTATTTGTCCTTTGTGAATCAGAAGTTGATGAATTGGCATGTTGGTGAGTAAAGAGTAATCATTAGATGGTCGTTCAATAGTACCTGAAAACAGAGAGGTGGTTATTAGGCATTCTTAACAAAAGATGTGTTGAGTGTGTGCTTTTCAGTAAGGTCACCCCTTTCACCATTCCTTCAGGTGAAAGCTAGCCATGTAGGAGCTCAAGCTTTTGGGTTTTGTCCTTGAAACCAATTTTGATGTCTCAGAGGACCGTTGGATGGTTGTGTTGCTTCACTGGGTTAGCGATTACGTCTCGTTTTCAGTAAACATTGGGTTATATGATGGATTCCTTTAAATGAGTAGGAAGGAGAGGTTGGTTTGATGGTTGAGTGAGAGGTGAATTAAAGAGTCCTTCACAGTTCTGGAAGTACATGCCGTGTGAAGTCAAGATTTTGAGGTGTCCCTTGTGTACCGAGGCAATACCTCCTATTTTGCCAGTCCAGTTGACTTGGGTATTCTTAAGAAGTTGTTGGGCATGGATCTGTGTGCTATTAACATCTAGGAGTGGGGTGTGATAGTAAGTGGAGCAATAGCGGTAAACACAGCAGGTTTCTAATCTGGTTTGTAGTCTTTCTCCCCCAGACATGCATGGGTCACTTCTTGCTGGGTGTTGTATATGCAAGCCGGTCAGTGAACGGTTTGGTGGTGTTTGTAGTATTGATAATGTTCCTGGTGGTTATTACCCTTTTAACTATCTAGCCATCTATATATTTTTTGCATTGCGCCACTAACCCGAAGGCCTCAGGGCACTGATAAGACAAACAATAGATGGAACAAAAGGCGGGGTCTATTAGGCAAGCTCATACATTGTTGTATTTCTTTTTATTATTATTTCTTTTTTAGGCTTTAATTTTGTTGAAGAGGAGAGTCCTTAGGCTCTTTTTGAATTGGGACATTGATGGTATTGTCCTCAGTGGGATAGGCAGTGTGCTCCATATAGCTGGAGCGCATGCATCTAAACTGGTGCCTCCTAGCTTTTTGAGGTTAAAGTATGGCCATGCCAGTAATCCATTTCATTAGATCTCAGTGTACGTTTGATGGAAGCTTTTTTGACATGTGAGCAGAGACACAGGGGGCATTACCAGAGAGGCACTTGTGCACAAGGGAGTTTGCCTTATGCTGGATTCTTTGCTCCACTGGGAGCCAGTGTAGTTTACGGCGTGTTTCAGATATATGAGCTCGCTTCCCAAGAACACATAGCACACGCACCGCTCCGTTTTGAATGGTTTGACATTTTTTATATTTGTCAATGATGTGCCGACGTTTAGGCAGTTGCACTTGTCAAGCTTAGCATTGACCATGGAAGAGGCTACTGTAGCCCTGTTCTCTTCCGACAGGTATGGTCTGATTTGCCACAACAGTTTGTTTATATAAGAGCGCAATGTTTTAAGATATGTGACCTGTTTATTAGATGCTAGATGCAAGTCTAAGTAGACTCCCAGTGTTGTCACGTGCTGGACCAACGTGATGGTGTTACCCAGTGCTTAAAGTGGGCCGGGGCCTGCCGGGGCCGGGCCCCGGCAGTCTCCAAAAAGTGGGACTGAGCCGGGGCCCTGCCGGGGCCCCCGCCCAACCGCAACATTGGCGGAATGCATTATCCCGTCGCGGCTGCAGCCGCTACGGGAGATGCGCCTGCCATGAAGTCAGGCGAGCCGACAGAAGTGGTAGCCAGCCACAGTGACGCTGTGACTGGCTGCCACTTCTGTCAGTCATAGTAACTGCCTTTGGTGACCCCTCGCGCAAGAGGTCACCAGAGGCAGTTACTGTCCCTTTGTTTCCCCAGGTCGCGAGGCGTCTTTAACCCTCGGCGAACCTGGGGATTCCTCGACGTTTATAAAAGATGGCTTTGAAAGTACACATTTCAAGCCATCTTTTATAAAGCTTTGTCGACGGACAATTTTGTCCGTAGTCAAAGCTTTATAAAAGATGACTTGAATTGTGTACTTTCAAAGCCATCTTTTATAAACCCGAAATCTTTCAAAAAAAAAAAAAAAAGATGGCCTGAAAACTAGGCAAACCGTAGGGTATGCACACAAATATATATAAATGTTATATATTTGTGTGCGTACCTTACTATGATCTGTGTACTATGCAAGCCATCTTTTCTAAACGCAGAAATATGTTACATATCTCTATGTTTAGAAAATATGGCTTGCATAGTACACAAACCATAGTAAGGTACACACACAAATATATAACATTTATATATATTTGTGTGTATACCCTACGATTTGCCTACTTTTTAGGCCACGCCCCTCCCACAAGCCACGCCCCAAATGAGGGCCCCCCCTCGATTTCTTACCCCACTTAAAGCCCTGGTGTTACCAATGATGTGATAGTGGCTGTATTAGGGGTCCATTTTTTTAATATTGGACCAGTGCCCAGGTTGAGTAGCTCCGTTATTTCATTGTTAAGGGCCAGTGAGTTGCTAGCCATTCATGACTGTATTGCAAAGAAGATTTTGTTCACTCCTTCCAGATCTGTGGAATAAACCCCTAAGAGCTGAATGAGGATGTGTGTCATCTGCATAGTTGGCGAACTGCACACCCAGACTGTCCAGTAGGTCACACAAGGACCTGGTGTACACATTGAACAGTAAGGGGGAGAGGCGGGATCCCTGTCGCACGCCACAGGTCAATGGTATAGAGGATGATTGATTGTCATGTTTTGTTACCCTAGCCTGTCTTGGTCTGAGGAAAGATTTGAACTATTTAGCAGTAGACTCAGAGCATTATTGTGACCAGGCGGTCAACTAGTAGCTCATGGTCAACCAGGTCGAAAGCGGCTGACAGGCTTAGCAGGAGTAGTAGTGCAGTTTTCCCCTCATCCACAATTTCAATAATATTAGATTTAAGATCTAGCAGTGCTGTCTTGGTCCCATATTTAAAGCAAAAACCAGATTGTACTAGGCCAAATAGTTTATGTTGTTTGGCATATTCACATTACTGTATGTAGGCAGTTTTGTCAAGAATTTTCAGTAGGAACAGTAAATTAGTTATGGTGCGAAATTTGGATGCTACTGTTGGCTCTAGGTTGTCCTTTTTTTGTCCTTTTTTAGAAGAGGAGTGATCCAGGCTTCCATTAGGCATGAGGGAACCTGGGCTTCTGTGAAGGACATGTTAATGATTTTATTCACCCACGGAAGCACTGGGATAAGACAGTCTTTGAACAGTGATGCAGGAAAGATATCACCATTGCAAGACACTGATTTGAGATTTTGCACAATGTTTTGTACCTGCAGCTCTGATATTCCTTTTAATGAAAAAGGTGTCACAGAGTTACGCTGTTTAACCTTGTTTTTTTCTGCTTGTGGCTCAGCAGCTTGCTCCCGCAGCATTGCAACACGTTTGGCAATAGCGTTTGGTGGCATGTGACTTTCATGACAAATTAATTTTGGACGTTTTGACACCATTCATCACTTGCCATGTGGCAGGTTTCGGTGTTCTTTTCCTCTAGCTCATGAAGGATGGAAAAAATCTCACATGAGCTAGATTTGGTAGTGATGATTCGGTCATTGAAGTTAGTTTGTTTAGCTTTTAGGATACCTATTTTATAATTGTTGACAGATGTTTTGTATGCTGTCATTGTGAAGTAGCAGGAGTTTTTCCTCCAGCTTCGTTCTGCTTTGCGTTTGTCTTTCCTGAGAGCTATGATCTCAGTATTGAACCAGTAGTTGTGCTTGGTGATTATTTTAGGTTTCACAGGGCGTAGAGGTTCCATATTGTCAAGAGGATTGTGTCACTAGGAAGTTTGGTTAGTTCGGGGAGCACTACAGAGCAGAAGGCTTCAAGGGTTACTCTTTTTGTATTTCTGATCATGACAGGCTTTGATGTGACCTCCACTGTGTGTGGGAGTTTTATCATTTTGCGAGAAGCCTATTGCCTCTAGTAGGTTTAGTAGCAAGACAAAGTCAGAGTATACAGGGTTATCAGCCCAGAGATTGAAGTAACCTACAACCATGACATGAGCAGATGACTTCTGAGAGGCACCCAGAAAAGCCGGTAGTTGTTCTTTAAGCTCTGCTGTTTTGTTAGGTGGCCTACGCAGGATTATTATGGAAATGGTGGTTGTCACATTGATGCTTAGTTTGACCAACAAAGATTTGCAGTTGTCCAGGTCAAGTATCATTGTTCTATGGATTTTGATGTAATCTTTATAGATAAGTGCGACCCCACAACCCAGACCAGTCTCAGTCCATCTGAGTGTATGATGTTATATCCGTCAGGGGTTGCTGCAAGCAGGGCGGGGGTGGCTGACAGCTTGAGCCAGGTTTTCGTGATCGCCATTATGTCAATCTGAGATTACACCTCGTAGTCAGTGATCTGGAAGGCATGGCAGACAAGTGATCTTTTATTCAGGACCGCTGTCTTGAGATGTGCTTGGGGGTTAGGGGGTTAGTTAGGGGCTTGGCAGTAGGAGAGGTTTGTGGGTGAGATCTCTTCTGGCATGGCTCTCCTTCCTTGGGTATTCCCGTGTCACAGTAAAGTGTTGTATGTTTAGTGCTGAGAGCTTTTAGATGCTGACAATATTTTACTATTGGGGATCTCTTTTACTTGTGGGTGTCTAGTTGCATGGAATGAGATAGCACACACAGCGCACTTCACTCTAAGAATATTTGGGTGTGGAATATGAAATGGTGGAGATAGTATGTTGAGTCCGGTACTTAGGGATATCTTGATGTGAAACACGAGAATGCCCATTACACAGCAGTGCAATGTGCGTTTTAGTATCAGTAACATGAAGATACAAGAACTGTAATTACCTAGTTATGAAAATAAAACGGCAACAAAAGGAAATGAAAAAGTAGACAACCCACAGCATTATAATTCTCTGCAAGAGCTGTCACAGTGTCACAATAACTACAGATGGCTACCAGGAATTGGAAATTCCATCCTTCAAAATCCACAATCAAAAATGAGGAAGACAATTTGGGAGCACAAAAACATCAATATAAGAGAAAGCTAGACAGACACTTGAAACCAATAAAATTAAACCATAGCTATACGTGGATCGAAATAGCTGGAGTTTTAACTACCATTGAACAATTATCTTTGTGAATTGTACCCTCAATTTCTAAACCGGAGGGAGCATCCTAACATGCAGTGCCCTAAACACAAGAGCGGACACAGAAAAATAATTTCTCCTCAATGAAGGAGACACAATGATCATCAGCAGCAATGCTACTGATCTAAAATCCATCATCAAACAAATATTTATTTCAACCAATACCTGCCACCCCTCGCCCAAGTCATTGCTGCTCTCTGCTCCATCTTTCAGTGCTATGTGGATGGCACGCAGCTCGTTTTCAGGTTCCCCTCTGCCACCTCTTCTCCCTCTCTCATCTCTGACTGTCTGTCTGCAATCCAATAGTGGTGTGCTGCTAACAACCTCTGCCTTAATGCCAGTAAGACAGAGATCCTCCTCATCATGACTCCTGAACCTTCCTTTCCTGTCACTCTCTGGCCAGCCTTCCTTGGCCTTCTCCCTGCTCCTACCTGTGAGGCTAAGAAACTCAGGGTTATCTTCAACTCCATGCTTTCCTTTTCTCCACACATCTCTGGCGTCTATAAGTAGTCAAACTACCAACTGTACCTCCTGAAGGATATTCCTCAGGAAAATCCTCAGGAAAAAAGGCTTGCCGATATGGAAAAACTAATGCTGCATTTACTTCTCTGGTTCTGGAAATGCTGTGCAACCAAAAGACAACATAACTATGCCTGCTGCACAAGTTCAATCTCTTATACATTCATGAGATGTACTGATTACTGAAAGCAATCAGTATACACCTAGTATAAGGCAGAAGGAAAGAACACACATGGAGCATAATACTAAACCGATGCAGGATTCTCGTCAAGCTCCCAAAAATGTTCCACTACACACACTAATAATACAGTGTATAGACATCAGTCTTGAACATTCTAGCGCATTCACGTTAGAGGACTTAACAACCTCTGACATAGAGCGGGTTGACTTCTTACAGGAAAATGACTTAGCGAGTTCTAGATTATGGATTCGTTCAGGTGCTATTTTAAATCTTTTTTGGCAGGCTAAGGATGAAATATTTAAGTTGGGTTTCACATTGACTTATGAGCCCTATCAAGATTATAACAGTATGGAGGAATATTCCAAGGGAAACCCGACATCAAAGGTGCGCCAACAAACTGGAATTATCAATAGACAAAATGATTCACAGTCATTAACCAGAACTTATCAAAGTCGAGTTAACACCCACCAATGATGCAATGAGGATTTGTGCCCACTAAAATTATAATCTAAACCATCACTATCTCCTCTATCCTGGAACACCCGTGGACATAGTCATCTCTGTAATCTATCCAGTGGCCTAGATGCTTTCGATATAATAGTATTGCAGGAGATGTGGTTAGCCACTCCTGTTTTTAATAACCATTTGATTCTTATTAATCCGGCTATAAACCGAAAGAAAGGTAGAGCAATGGCTGGCCAACTGGTGGCAGTCAAAAACTCCAGTGGGCTAACCCTCACTCACTGGACTCACCCCAATCCTTTCATCCACTTGGTAAAAATTGCCGCCTCACCACTCACTATTGCATTGGTAAACATATATTGGAACCATCTGGCCATATCGGAGGAGCTATTTTTTGAAGCAATGCAGTCAATTATGGATCTCATCATGGTTGACACGACCATTACGTCCACATTCATTGCAGGTGATTTAATTTACTTGATCTGCCTAATACAAAATTATGTATCGATGCTCCACTTATTTGCTGAGGTCAAAAGACAATGTGATAAGCCTATTTTCCGACATAAGCATGAATATGATCCAGAAATAAGGATGAGGAAATCACGATTAAGAAAAGAAATAAGGTTAATTTGTAAACCTTTTAACTATCTATCTTTAATAAAGACAGCTAAAAGTGATCACAAACACTGGATTATGTCTCGTAAAGCATTTTTGCTTCAGCATGACAGTGAATTGTTGCTCCACGCACTTGCTTCCAAAAATTCAGGAGCAATTTGGCACCTCTTGCATCGTGCCTCTCTAACCTCTCAATCTTCATTCCAAATAAACGCTGTTCCAGAATCTGTATGGAACAATAATTTTACAGAGTTATATGGTAACAAAGATGAGGATCCATACTTAATTAGAAAAGGTGGACCTTGTAAGATATGGTTGGAATTTGACACAGATGGCATAAAACTCATTATAGCAAAACTAAGTACCTCGAGGGCCACGGGCCCCGATGGTCTTTCAAATGTCATTCTCAAGGTACACCTGACGCATGGGCACAAATACTTACCCTGATATATCAAGAAGTGTGCAACACAAAACAAATTCATGCTAGCTGGCGTAAGTCTGTCATAGTTCCTATTTTTAAAAAAGGTAACAGACAATTACCTTCCATTTACAGACCAATTGCACTGCTGGACATTCCGGCTAAAATATTTTCGTGCATAACATTGAGACAGCTAACGTCATGGATTATTTATAATAGTCTCTTTGATCCACACCAAATAGGTGTTATCCCTGGAATGGGTACATCCATCAATCTTATCACCATAACTGCAATACAACGACAAATTATTCAAACAAAACAACCGGTAAACATGGTGTTTATCGATTTCAAATCAGCCTTTGACTCCATTAGTAGATCGGCAATGTTGCAAAAATTAGTAACTGCTGGGTGTCCGGATGTGTTACTCTCCCTGATCACACAGCTACATACAGACACCACTGTACAGATTAGACTAACAACAGACGGCAAACTATCAGTGCCTGTCCCGGCGTATCATGGACTGAAACAAGGATGCGTCCTTGCGTCAACCATCTTTAATTTCTTTATTGCTGACATGGGTGAAGTATTTGCGTCTGAACAATCAGACCCCCCGAGGCTTGGTGTTCTACCGCTTCCATGGTTATTTACGGATGATTTGCTTTTACTATCTAAAACGCCGATCGGATTACAGAAACTTCTAACAGCCCTTCAAAAATATGCCACCGTAAATCATCTGGAAATTAATATTGAGAAGACCAAGATTTTATGTTGCCACCCTAATTCACAGAACAATTCTCAAAAATGTGGGTGGCACCTAACTGGCAATTCTCTTGAGACTACGGACCATTACAAATACCTAGACACAAACATTAGCAACAATATCATGGATCTACCATATGTGCGATCTATAGAAATAAAGATGGAAACAGCAGCATCTCAAGACAAGGTTATCCAGGCAAAAATGGGTAAATTCACAATTTCTGCCATAATTACATTCTATTTACAAAAGGCTACAGCATTTACACTTTATGCATCTGATAACAAAACACCTAGGACAGAGCAGTTCTGGGCAAGAATCGAGGGCATTTTTTGGAAGAAAGTTCTTAGTCTACCTAACAGCCTTCCGATGCCGATTCTGAGACATAAATTAGGTCTACCTTTGTTATTTGTCATGTATTCATGGAGAGTTCTCAACCTTTATAGGATGATGGTCAGGGCCTCTCATAATGGGTTGTTATTAAATAAAATAGGTATGTATATGCTTACTTTACATCATACTTTTCCATACTTGTGGAGGAATCATGCACAAACTGTAATGGATGACGCAAATATCACAATGGACCTCTTAATCTTAAATCCAACAAAAGCAAAAACTAAGTTGTGGGAAACCGACTGGATCCACACACTAGAACGGTGCAATCGGTATATCAAAGAAGATCCATTTGAATACCAAAAAATAGGGACTACTGAGCAGTAACTCTTAAAGTTCCCTTCTACTTATCTGAGACGAATTTATATGCGGTTTCGCTTGAATTTATGTAACACAAAACAAATACAGGCACGTAAAAGGCTCATAACAGATTTGGAGAACTTTTGTCGATTTTGTGGTGTCCAAAGCCAGAAAGAGACCATGCAACATCTATGTACTGAATGTACTGCTTTACCGCTGTAACATTTTCTCTATTTTAAACCTTATTGTGAACAATATAGACTATTGACATCTAATGATCTATGGACTAAGCTTTACCACACTCGCCTTATTAAGGTGCAGCTAGCGATTGTGAAATGTATAGCTCACATTGGTATTGACAATTAACAGACTTGCCGGCGAGTGTGGATGTTATATGATGTCTGCCGATCATCAGTTGCAAATGATCTTGTAATCACTGCATTTTATATGAATTCATTTGTTTGTTATATTCTGTTATATACTTATCTGTTATATGTTTTTATGTTATGTATATTGAGTTGTATTGATGAATTCTGAGAAATGCTTTTACTATGTTAAAAGTTTTATTTATTGAAAAGTTGAGTTTCAACTATATCAATAAAAACAAAACAAACAAACAGCCTCTTTCTAAATCTGCCTGCTACCACTCTCTGCCCTCTGCAACTCATCCAGAACAGGACTGCAAGACTTGTCCTTGGCCTCAAGCCCAGGGAACGTATCTCTCCAGCCCTGAAATCTCTTCATTGGCTCCCAGTGTCTGCAAGAATTAAGTTCAAGACCTTCTGCATTGTCTACAAGGCCTTCTGGCATCTGGGTCGCAATACCTTCAACTCTGCCTTTGGAAACACCTTCCTGCTCGAGCTCTTCGCTCCTCCACCTCCAACTCCCTCTGGGTCAGTTGCTTCTCCAAGAAACTAGTTGGTGGTAGGTCTCTTTCTTCGGCTGGGGTGTTCCTATGGAACAGCCTCTCTGATGCTCTGAAAATTTGATGAGAACCATCTTCAGTTCCAAAAGCACCTCAAGACCTTCCTCTTTGCTTCTGCCTTCTCGCTTCCTCTCCCTTGCTGATCTCTGTCTGTTTCTGCACTGGGCACCTGACTACCCTCTGAATTTGGGCCCAGGTCCCTGCCGACATAGCTGCATACCCACACTGCCTCCTGGCAACCCTTTGTACTTGGGTATGTATCTACAACCCTACAGTCCCCTTACCTGCAAATATTAGACACCTGTTGTCTGCGCTTAATTCTTGCACTTGCCTCCTGCTGGCCACACTACCAATTGTTGTTTTGATCATGTATTCAGCCCTTCCCACTCCTCCCCTGCCCCTTGCACTTTCCCCCTTCCCTCTCCCCTGTACTTGTGTGTTCTCAATGTCACTGGGCCTAGTAAGATTGCTGTTTTGTCCTCCCTTGTACAACTCCCTTGCCTCGCCGTACCTTGAACACTTGTGTATGGACACGATAGGAATAAAATATCATATCATATCCTTTATTTATTTAAACTGTTTTTATTATTTATCGTGCATATGTTTAAAACAAACCTTGCATATAATAGTAGAAAACACACAGCAATAGAAAACATCCAAGTTACCACAACATAAAAACAAAATAAGCTATTAATACATTATTGATTAAATGGTATATAGCACACTTCCATATGATAGTTTCATCATAAAACAATTGATGCAATAACCATTACTCCCCCAATCTTACTAAAATTAATCCCCCCACCCCAATTACATTACAAATCAAGGAAAGTTGTGTGTCATTTAAAATCCTGCCCATAAAGCCAGCCACGAAGTTGCCCAACTTTAAATACAAACTTTGCAACATTTTTATATCTTCGCTTCCTCAAAGTGGTACAGAAAACCAGAAGATGTTCTAAGTCCAGACAACATAACCTTGAATTTCACAACAAAGGGGATTGCCTGATGAGATCCTGCGTCCTTCAGGCTAAATACTTATCAAACAACAAAAGTGGACCCTTGGATAGAGGATGACAACATATTAATTTCTCTTTTTTTACAAATATCGAAAAATGATTCTTTTCATATCTTTTCAATCTTAACCTGATATTTTAGGTCACAATCTACAATTTTAAAAATGAAGAAAAATAGGTCTGACCTATTGCGTGATTAAGGACAGGCAGTTAATTGAATCTAAGACTGAACTGAGGGAATCTATTTTTGTTCATGTTTAAAATTGTAGATTGTGACCTAAAATATCAGGTTATTTTGTATTGATGTGATTGATTGTATGAGAACAAAGTGTGTGAATGAATGGAATGTAGGGATGAATGTTGATGGATCCAAAGTGAGAATATAATGTTTTTTTATTGTTCAAAATATTTTACACTAAAGTGGTGAAATGTATTAAAGAAGATTGAAAAGATATGAAAAGAATCATTTGATGATATTTGTAAAAAAGATAAATGAATATGTTGTCATCCTCTATCCAAGGGTCCACTTTTGTTGTTTGATCAGACAACATAACCTACAAGTTCTTTCATTTTTTGTTATTTTTAAACGCAGGTTTGGAACCTCTAAAAAGAGGAAAAGATTAAAGCAAATCCTCATGTATTGTTTCCTCTAGAAATGATGAGGACTTTTTTGTAAATAAAATGGGAGTTGACCCAATTTCTTTTCTTGGGCATTAAAATGCTTGTACAGTTGGAATTTGATGATTTCAGCTTTAGCATTGATCCATTCTAATTGACCATTTTTTTGTTTAACCAATGTTGGGTTACTGACCATCATATCCCTGGATGTGTACAGACTAATTAATATGGACTGACACTTGTTCACCCAGAAATTCAGAACGGTCGATGTTTGATCGTCTACAAGATTATTTAAAT
Organism: Ambystoma mexicanum; assembly: GCF_040938575.1. Classification (NCBI taxonomy): domain Eukaryota; kingdom Metazoa; phylum Chordata; class Amphibia; order Caudata; family Ambystomatidae; genus Ambystoma; species Ambystoma mexicanum. Next base: position 1,014,131,227 of record NC_090924.1, on the reverse strand, counting down.
CTACATACAACGAGCTGCTGGGAGGATCCATGATTTTAGCAAACAAACCTAAAATTGTCCATTTGACTAAAGAATGAATCAAACTAAGTCAGGCCCAGTTTAAACCGAATCACTGAAATCAACATACAACCTAGCAGACCCAATACTTTCCTCCCAATGGAACCTTCAATATGCTCCCAAGGAACTACATCACTGAGACTAACAGTCTCTGCACCATACAGCAAGGAGGGAAGAACCTTCAACCTAAAGTATTTAATTGCTGGCAGCAACAAAACCCACCCATATTTCATGTTTATTCTCAACATTTGACCCACAAGAGCCATAGCCTTGGCCTTCAAGCTACTGACTAGATCCCTATTAGCGGGACGATCCTTAAGAACAAATCGCAAGTAATTCAGTTGTTGCACAATTTCCAACCTTGAAATATCAAAACAACAATTCAAATATTTATACTTAGGAAATTTCACAAATATCAGAATGCTGGTTTTACTCTTATTGATCTGCAGGTCATTAGCCACCATATAATTGTTTAAAGCTATGAGCGATCTCTGTAACCCTATAGGGAGATAATCAAGGATGACTAAATCATCTCCATTTAGGAATCAGCGTACTTTGGTCTGACCTTGTTTGGGAAGAAACGTTTTAATCTTACCTAGACTCTCATTCATGTCGGAAATGTAAAGATTGAAGAGTGCCAGCACCAGGACAACCTCCTGGCAAATGTCCCTAAAGGTTTAAATCTCTTCTGACATCAAACCTTCACTGTTAAATCAGACTTGTAGGTAAATGCCCTTGTGTAATTCTACACAGGGACCTAGAATACCCCGGGAAGACCCCACTTGGATAATGTATCGCACAATCTGCTTCGGTTGACCATGTCAAACACAGCCGTCAAATTTATGAACGCTGCAGACAATGGTCCATTTTGTGCCCAAGCCTCCCCTTGAAGAACATTTACTATCACCCCATTTAGGGATGTAACCATGACTTTTCTAAATCCAGATTGCTGTCTATCAAATCTCAGTGTCCATACACATCAATAAATCAAGTGGCCCAAAATAATTGAAGAAAATATTTTCCCTGCAATATCTCACTCACAGTACAATGGGGCGGAAATTCTGGAGAGATAGTTCATTACCTTTCCTAAATATTAGGATAATATACGATTTATCTTCTCCAAGAGACAGGAAGCGCACCCCACTCGATGATATTATTAAAAAGATTCAATGGAATGGCTGCCAACAGAACTGGGGAATTTTTGAGGGTTACATTTGCCAGGCTGTCCGGGCCTGCCACTCCTGATCTCATTAAGCCCAATATTAATTTAATGATCATATCAAAATCCAAGTTCCACTTAGTATTGTGGAAAGGGGAATCAGAAAATGACTCTTGTTACCACAAACAATAAAGAGAGACTTGTAATAAGAAGCACTGACCTCAGGAGTTATAGGATTAAGTTGAAAACCAGTTTGTGGATTAATCATTTCATTTGTGATTAACCAAAAGTTTACCTTTTCTTGTCACCACAATAAATATCATTGATTGGCTCTCTCTTAAAAGCCCCAGAAATGTATATCCCTTTAGCTAGTTTTTAAAGTGTTTGTTTTAACTGTCAAATCATCTTAAAGGTTATCTTTTAAGCACGCTTATATGAAGATTAAAATCTCTTTTTAGAGATTGAATTAAAGGATCGTACTTCAGAGCTCTTTTTCATGGCTACTTTTAAGATCTGTTTCTCACCACATATTTGATACACACGCCTCTTCAAAAAGGTGGTGAACAATTGAGGACAAGCCGGATCAGTCTTTAAATGGGCAGCGGTATGAAAAAGTGCCCTTTCCAGTTGTATATTAAACGTTTCGACTAACAGCAGGGACCATTTTATTCTAGTTCCCAAATTATTCACCGATAATATGGTTGGCCATGAACCATTAGTTGGACTTAAAAGGGGCATATTAAAATTACCATAGAACTTAGTATGGTCAGTAGCTGTTGTGAGTAAAATTTGAAACTCAATACATTGATTAAATGTAATAGAAGAGCAAAACATCTAATCCAGAGTTGAGGAATGACCAGAGACCGGACCAGGACCAAGTTGGTTGAGAAGGAATCCCCTACAATATTCCCATTTATCATAATCTGTAGCTCCCAAGACAACATCAAAGCCATCCAAAAATTACTTAGAGTCAACGTGAAAGGTTTCCTACTATAAAAGTAGGTTTTGCATTCAACAAAAACAGAGAATTTATTAATATACAAGCAATTGAATTCACCAGCTACTGTTACTTCCTGGGAGGAAGAGGCCTCTAAACAATCCAGTGTATGAGAGACTGTGCGGACAAACATATTCTGTTCCGGGGCAGCTAGATTCCAGTAGACGTTTAATAGAAGGATATCACTTGGTAGATTTCTTAGAGCCATGGGCACAGAAATACGAACAAAACAAAACCATATGTCACTGTATAGTAACCCCCACGGTGCACTCTAAAAGGGTCCCTCTGAACCCACAGTAAGTATGACAATATATTGAACCGGAACTTTGAACCAAATCAAAGTCCCCACCTTGTGTAAATATGAGCAATATTCTCAGGATTTATTCAATGATATTCAAAAGAACATAGTTCAAACGGTGATTTTATTTCAAACACAAATGTAATATCATAGACTTCAAACAATAACACTTTCAAATTAATTTCAGTTAATTCACAGATGAAAGGCACACTTCTCACTTAACCCCTATTAACTCATAGGGCTCATATTAATATACAAGGTGATTTCAAGCAGTACTTTGCTTTAAATGATTCCTAGTTCAAAAGTCCAAAAGATGACTCTGACTTGTTGCTTAAATTCCACACAGTACAATTCCAATTTTTTTTACAAAAATAATTTTTGAGCCACAATTAACAGCAGTGGTCTCAAGTGACTTCTTTTCAAGACTACATATAGCCTCAAAGAACTTTCTTTCAAAAGTACATCCAGATAGGCTTCGCTTGGTATTCTTATACAGCCAACGCATTTCGGATTGGAAAACAATCCATCTTCAGGGCATGGAAAGCCTAAATGTTCCACAGGTCAAATCCACTTGGGAGGGAGCACCTATCAGAGTACAGACATGAACCCATTAAGGCACTAGTCAGAACGAAACATTCACAGCACCTTAATCCAACTACACCCGATACCCACTTTAGCGCTTGGCACAGGGAGTAACCGTCTTCCAACAGAATCCTAATGAAACAAAACCAATAATAAAGAGTGTAACTCAAGTGGTGCCAACCACATTATCTCCTTTGACACAACATCAAGCACTGAATCCTATACCAAAACCGAATCACCACACCGTGTAAGTAATGATCAAATTGCCCCTAAGGGTGAAAATGACTACACAATTAACAGAGGACCACAAAGCCCATAAGACACCACAGTGTGCCATGGCAGCATGCTCTCATCACCACATGGAGGGACTGTAAGCCACCAACAGAGAAGGTAGTTAAAGTTCAAAGTACAGAAATGTAAAATCTCCACGTACCGAAGGGACCAGACCTCCGCTTTCATACTGTACCACAACCGTGGTCATCACCCGCCTATATCAGCAAAACACAAGTATTCCCTATCCGCGAACCCACCATATTTTTAAAATTCAATCCGGGCCCCCAACAGGAGAACATCTGCACTTACCAACGTAACTCCTAAACTTTCTTCACTCAGGTTCAAGTTGCAGGAGCCGATAGCAGCACGCCACAGCCCGACAGGCAGGTTCACATCGCCAATGCGAGTGCGCATGCGTGAGATTCACTGACGAAGTCCGACGTGAACGACAGACCAAACAACGTACACGTAGGTCTTTCGCCATCTTGGGTAGGTAAGGAAATGTGCACCCAATCCTCAGGCCTCTAAAGCGAAACCACAACCAGTTCAGTAGCACCACCCACTCATGCCCCGGTGCAGCACAGGAGCCCGCCCCAAAGCAGACCCAAGGGAGGTCCAAAAGGTTAAAGAGCCAGGCAAAGCCGCGTGTATTCAGAAATACGAACACCTAGAACCACATTAGTTTCCACACCCCGTTATTCCACCCTAATCTTTGGGAAATTCATAATTGCAGTAAGCAAACCACCATAAAATCGCCATCGCAACCTCTTTCTTGCCGGATGAAGAATGTATCGAGCATCCATTCAGCAGGGGCTGTTCTCTTAGCCACAAATGAAAATAGCTGTGGTGGTCAGATTTGTATAAACTGTGCCACTCCTGTTATTATTATATGTAAGGTTAATGGAGAGCTACTGTGGTGCGCGGTGAATAGCACATAACTACACATGCAAACCTTCACAAGAATAAAACCCCAAATGCAGGCGTTCTGTGCTCAGGTTCTGCAGGTCTGAACAGTTAGTGTGTTTATTCAATCCACATAGGTAGCTATAAAACATAGCCCTCAGGTACATAAAGATAATATGAAGAGAGTGCAAATGTTAGTAAAGTGACTGTACTAGTCTCAACATGTTGGCACTAAATAAATATTGAATGACTAGTCTCAACATGTTGGCCCTAAATAAATCTTGAATGACATAATTGGACCAACCACCATTGTGGTCCCTGAATTTAACATTTCATAACTAAAATGCACAGAAACCGCCAACTACATGGCCATGAGATACACCCATCTGGACTTTGTCAAGGCTTAGAAACCGTCTAAAACCATTGGAATAACAATTAGAATGTACATGTGTCCCATAGTATATTAGGGAGCGGGGGACGGGTGTGCATGGTGTACAGCGGAAGAGAGAGAAAACATAATGAAGAGAAGAGAGCAAATGAAAATAAATAAGAGCAACTATTGAAAATAATTGTTAGCATCTGTCACTGTATTACACACCAAAGAATATAAATGAGTGGCATGATTTAAAGTACATTTTAACCCACAATGTGTTCCGTTGTATTATTGTTCGGTATCTTGGAAAGGGAAAATAGAAACACATCAATAGTAAATACCAGAGAATTGCTCTTATAGTTGCTGCAATCCGATTAACTTCTAAGTACAAAAAGGTCAGCAAAGTCCCTAGTTCTGAGCCCAGTAAAAGGTTCCTTAGTGTACATAAGAGAGGCTATCCGAGCACGTGGTGAATACAAGAAAGTAATGCATGCCGTGTGTGTGGAGGACAGACTCTCAGCCACAACTCCTGCAACAAAATGATAAAAGGGGGATTACCGTAGGGATTCCTAATTAGATCAGAAAACAAGTGTGATAAACCCGACTCACAATGTCAAAATTGGTATCCCTAATGACTGTTCGAATTAATCACCATATTCCTAAAGGTGGGTTTCAGTGTTGCTGCCACCCAAGCCCACTCCTTTAATTTAGTTCCACACAACAATGTCTTTGGATGCTGGTAGGAAACCATTCTCTGCCCCATTATTGCACAATATTTTCAAAGGCAACTGATTATGGCAATCCAAAGAAATCAGAGGGAAACTTTGCCCTCCTTCCTACCCTCCATATTATCACACCTCTTGAAGGAGAACAGTTCATAACCTAAGCATCAGTTTTTAAGACCACTATATCATAGATAATTTTTTGAATTCAGTTACACCTTAACCAGATCTGGTCTCTTATCATCATTCAAATATATCAGAGTAGTATCTTTTGAATTTATCATACTCAAGGTCGGTATGTTATGCACCAACTCTAAAACATTCAATCTGTTTATAATAGGCCTAGCATTATATTGTAATACACATTCTATAACAAGCCAATAAAGGCCTTCCTCATTGATCCTGAAATGATCATTCCTTTACATGAATCTTGGTTTTGACAATTGGTCACTAATAAGTCGGTGTGATTCTGATCTGATTGGTGTAACACCTTTAAAAGTCACTGTTTTTGACAGCAAGTGAGAGTCCTCAGCCTCAAACTATATATCCACCCCCCACACTGAAACCTCCAACGAATCAACCGCTATAGAGGCCAGCCAGGTTATGTTTTTATCATAAGATAAAATAGAGGCACCCTCCACTTCCCCACTCAAATTCTTGGGTTTAATAAACAGGAGAATGCCCTCCTGAGATATCTTCTTTTTCTTCTTCCTTTTCATGTTGATATTTAGCTGAGACTCTTTTTCCAGGTTTTTCCAAATCTGGTCTAGTGGTTACCAAAGCCTTATGTGATGCTTCCCCAGCAGTTGACTGAGTCATTACCATCAGTAAGAGTCTGCAACGAGATTTTCTTGATCCTTTATTTTTATTCAGGCCAACCAACTTCTGATTTTCCATTTCTTACCAGGGAGTTGAGAAAAAGAAGGCCCTGTCATGCGTGTTGGCTCCTGGAAACATTGGCACCATTTTAGGTGGAGCGGCCATTGAATGTCCCATCACGTAATTCACTTGGGGGAGGTGACGGTCTAGTCTTTTTCCTTTCTGTTACTAGTGCACGGCTGACTGGGAGGTATTTATTTCCGGTTTTCCCAGCAAACCGCGCATTGCAACATCAGAGTTTTTGCTTCCGCACGCTCCTGTGTTTTGTTCCAGCGCTCACTTTCTCTCTGGTGCATTTTCTCCGCTACTTCCTCTCGCGTACTCTTACGCCTTGCCCGCTTGCCTTTTCTCTGCCTTCCTCTCTCCTCTAGCGTTTCTGCGCACCCTGACTCGTTCTATTTACTTTCTCCCTTTCTTTTCGCTTGTATCCTTTTTTCTTCCTATATCTTTTCTCTCTGATATTTGTCCTTCCAGTATTGCCAACTTCCTGCCTGCACTTACCTTCACGGAACTACATTCTTAGGAGCTTACTTCCATCTCTCCTGATCAGGCGCCTTGCTGCCTGGAGTTGTTCACTCCGGAACTACGATTCCATCATACTTACCATCTCCGGATTGGTCCTCGGATCTTTCATCACCTGTTCTTCGTGCTACTTCCAGCTACCAAGGAGGACTCACTGGCAGTGTTTTTTTTTAGCCTATGGCTTTTTCCCCATAATTTTTGCCCACCGCGGAGGAGGGGCCACAGGGACTACAACTCACCGGTGGCCATGTGGCTTCCTATCGCGATAGGTACTCAGCTCCATCTCTACATCAGTACCGAGAACAAGTTCCGTTCAACACAGATTCCAGCTCAACAGGTGAGGAGTTGTAGTGGGTCTGAAGAATTCCAGTTAGCAGTTGACAGATTGCAATGCCTACAAGGCATGGCGACCCCAGAACAAGTCCAAGAACTTCTGGAAGCAGTACATACGCTTTCACAGGAGGTACAGACTTTGAAAACCAAAAATCAGGCCCTCCAACAGATGTCACAAGAAGTTCAAACCATCAAGGCAGAAAATCTAGTACTTAAACAAATGATTACACTTCGAGAGGCTCAGCCTGCGCCTCAATTACCCCGATGCCTCTTTCATCGGGTAAATTTGATGGAACTTTTAAGAAGGTGAGAGAATACCTGGACGCTTGTAAGGCGTACTTTACTTACAGGCCCACTTTGCATGCCTCCAACCAAGCCAAAGTGGGTTTTCTCATCTCCAATATGACGGGTAATACCTTAGCCTGGGCGACTCCTCTGGTCACTGGTGAAGATCCCGTTTTACAAGACTGTGAAGGGGTCTGAGCTTTCATTCCTCAAACTTTTGAAAGATCAGAGACCTTGTTCTCTGCTTGTGAGGATTTGTTAGAGGCACATCAGGGAGCAATGGATGTGTTGTCCTATATTTCAACCTTTAAGACCTTGGCCGCTCAGGCGGGGTGGCCGGAACAAGCCCAATATGCCATTTTCCGGTGAGGACTGAAAGAAGAAATCAAAGACGAATTGGCAAGAACCCCCTAGACCATCCTGTTTTGCGGATTTATTGTCTTCGGTACTCCAAAATGAACACCGCATTGCAGAGAGAAGGAGCGAGAACGCAGAAGATTCAGAGGCAGATCTTCCATGGGTGGACCCATACCCTACTCTCCGACACCCTCCTCACAGGGCACGAGGGAAGAACCGATGCAAATCGGAACAGCTAGAGGACCGCTCTCTGCTGAGGAAAGACGCCGCCGCAGAGAAAGGGGTTTGTGCGCCTATTGTGCCTCAGATAAACATTCTATTCAGGACTGTGAAGAGCTTCCATCTCGCCGGTCAGGAAACGACAGCCCTCGGAGCTAAAAGGGACAAGCATCCGAGGGGCTACAACTAACACCAGTGCCTATGTCTCTATGTCCATCTCACCACTCAATCAGACAGAAACAGAAGATTCCCGACTTATGGTAATCACAGTACATGTTAAAGGCAAACTAGATTGGATCGAAACATTGGCATTGTTGGACTGTGGAGCAGCGGGTAATTTTGTGGATACACACTGGGCCACACAGATGGGCATTTCTAGGGTAGAAAGGCTCGAAGGTCAGAAGGTGGAAGGTGTTGATGGATCTCCCTTGTCCTCGGAGCCCATCACACATAGGACCGAAGATTTGCACCTCAAGATATTTCAACATACAGAGTCCATTACATTTGACATTATTCGCGCTGTCCATTTCCCAATTAATCTTGGTGTTACCTGGCTCTGCAAGCATAATCCTCATATCGACTGGTCTCGGAACCAGTGTCTTTCATTTCTGGATATTGCAAGGAACATTGTCTATCCCAACCCAGTATCACCAAGGTACAGGCTGCCAACTTTGACCCCAGCACAACTGTGGGGATTCATGCCTTACCCTCAGAGTATACCCAATTTGAACAGGTCTTCGCAGATGAAGCACCTCTGGAACTCCCTCCACATAGACCTGAGGATTGCATTGTAGATCTAATTCCTGATGCTTTGGTGCCCTTTGGGCAGATGTTTCCTTTATCTCTCACAGAAAAGAAAGCACTCCGTACTTACATAGACAAAAATCTACAAAACGGTCTGGGCCAGCCATCCAAATCTCCCGCCGGAGCTTTTCTGTTCTTTATTCCCAAACGAGACTCTACAGAATTGAGACCGTGCATAGACTACCAGGGGCTCATCCGGGTTACCATTCGAGATCGGTACCCAATGCCACTCATTACAGATATTTTGGAGGCGGTGCAGGGAGCTAAAATATTCACTAAGCTGGATCTTCGCAGTGCCTACCATTTGCTTCGCATTCGCAAAGGAGACAAATGGAAGATGGCGTTCCGCACTCCATTCGGCCTCTATGAATATAGAGTTATACCCTTTGGAATGGTCAATGCCCCTGCAATTTTCCAGAGGTTTACGGATCGAGTGTTTTCCGATTTGATGTTCATAACAGTCATCATATATCTTGATGATATCCTAATATTCTCAAAGGATCCTTCAGAACATACACAACATGTCTGGGAGATATTGCCTGGACGAAAAGAAGACCACCGCTATCCTAGACTGGCCATCCCCTAAATCTGTGAAAGAAATCCAAAGGTTCCTAGGACGAGCGAACTTTACCTTTACCACAGATTTATTCACAATTTTTCTGAAGAAGTTCTCTCCATCGCCACCCTCCTAAAGAAGAGTTCAGGTCCTTTCAGATGGACAGAAGAGGCCGAAAACTGTTTCCAACATCTCAAAACCTTATTCTGCTCAGCCCCTATCCTCAAACAACCCAATCAGTCCAAGCAGTTTATTCTCGAGACGGACGCCTCTGAAGCAGCCATTGGAGCCGTACTCCTGCAGGAGGAAGATGGGATCGAACATCCAATTGCATATCTTTCCAAGACATTGAATCCCAGTCAAAGGAACTATTCCATATTGGAAAAAGAGCTGCTCACGATGAAGCAAGCATGCGAAGAATGGCAACATCTTCTTCAGGGAGGAGTCCAACCATTTGTCATTCGCACTGACCATCGCAATTTGAAAGTACTGGAAACAATGGCGTGTGTAAATTCCCGCCAGGCCAGATGGGCGCATTTTTTTGCCCAATATGATTTTTCAATTACTTACTATCATGGGAGTCTGAATGTACTAGTGGACGCATTATCCCGAAAAATAACCACAGAAGACGCACCTGCAGCTAATCCAGAGCGCATGTTTCCCAACAAGCTTCTCATTGCATCTGTGAACTCCTTTCTCCAGCAAGTCAGACAAGCTACAACCCAGGAACAGGAGGAGCAACAATCCTTGCCCAAAGGCATGACTGAAGTAGATGGACTCTGGTTTAAGCATGACCTCCTCTATATATAGGGGAACGCAATATACTTCCCGATTCTGGAAGGAGGTATGCCAACAGCTAGAAATAGAAAGAGCTCTCTCTTCAGGATTTCATCCACAGTCCAATGGACAGACTGAGGGAGTTAATGCCACTCTGGAGCAGTATCTTCACTGCTATTGCAAACAACAACAAGACAACTGGGTGCCTTTGCTTCCCACAGCGGAATTTGCGTACATTAACTCAGGACACACAGCCATTGACGCATCTCCTTTCTACTGTACTTATGGTTTGCATCCAAGAAGCATCAACCCAGTGGCAAGAAGACAAACCAATTTACCGGCCATAGAGATTATTCTCGATAAGATCAAGGAAGCACAAGTGGCTGCCAATGCCAGCCTGGAAGCAACCGCTCAAACTTACAAGAGGCAGGCGGATGCCCATCGCCAAAAAGAACCTGACTGGTGCATTGGTTCCAAAGTTTGGCTTTCCACTAAATTCCTCCCTAGATGGGGTCATCCGTCTAAACTATCTCCTTGGTTTTTGGGACCTTTTCCTATAATTTCTAAGATTAATCCGGTAGCTTTTAAACACAAGTTGCCTCCTAATCTTAAACGGATCCACCCTGTCTTTAATTCTTCCTTACTCAAACCTTTCGTAGCACATTCTCATGGACGCTCTGATCCTGATTACAAACATTTGTCGGCAGACTCCGAGGAGGAGTATGAGGTGTCCCACATTTATGATTCCAGGTATCACAAAGGAAGGCTGGAATACCTGATCGGTTGGAAAGGGTACCCCAGATCGGAAGATTCGTGGGAACCCTCATCCCATGTTCATGCTCCCGCTTTGCTGAGTAGATTTCATAAGTGCCATCCGGGTAAGCTGGGGGGAGTCGGCATTAGACGGGGGCATACTGTCATGTGTGCCGGCTCCTGGAAACATTGGCACCGTTTTAGGTGGAGCGGCCATTGAATGTCCCATCACGTAATTCACTCGGGTGAGGTGATGGTCTAGTCTTTTTTCTTTCTGTTGCTAGCACGCGGCTGCCTGGGAGGTATTTATTTCCGGTTCTCCCAGCAAACCGCGCGTTGCAACGTCGGAGTTTTTGCTTCCGCACGCTCCTGTGTTTTGTTCCAGCGCTCACTTTCTCTCTGGTGTATTTTTCTCTGCTACGGTCTTTGGACCTTAGCCCCTCCTCCCTATCGCATACCCTTACGCCTTGCCTGCTTGCCTTTTCTCTGCCTTCCTCTCTCCTCTAGCGTTTTTGCACACCCTGACTCGTTCTATTTACTTTCTCCCTTTCTTTTCACCTGGATCCTTTTTTCTTCCTATATCTTTTCTCTCTGATATTTGTCCTTCCAGTATTGCAGACTTCCTGCCTGCACTTACCTTCGCGGAACTACATTCCCGGTTTAGGAGTTTACTTCCATCTCTCCTGATCAGGCGCCTTCCTGCCTGGAGGTGTTCGCTCCGGAACTACGATTCCATCATACTTAACATCTCCGGATTGGTCCTCGAATCTTTCATCACCTGTTCTTCGTGCTACTTCCAGCTACCAAGGAGGACTCACTAGCAGTGTTTTATTTTTAGCCTACAGCTTTTTCCCCATAATTTTTGGCCGTCGCGGTGGAGGGGCCACAGGGGCTACAGCTCACCGGTGGCCACTGTGGCTTCCTATCGCGATAGGTACTCAACTCCATCTCTACATCAGTACAGAGAGCCAGTTCCCTTCAACACGGATTCCAGCTCAACAGGTGAGGAGTCAGAGGAGGGTAGTGGGTCTGAAGAATTCCAGTTAGTAGTTTACAGGCCCTTTTTTGATGTTTTAGTACCTCTCTTTTTTCTTTTCGCCAGCTCCTCATTGACTGGCACGCCTCTGGAATTAACCTGGAATTAACCTGGTTCCCTACTAAAACCACTTCTAAAACCACTAGTTATCAATAGAGGAAATGTTCAGAACCATGATTGAAACTTCCGTATGCAGGGGAATTGCCTGATCACAGACCCACCGCCGCTCCAGCCGGCTGATCGTAATAATATTGCAAAATCCTGCCCCAGCTTTCATCACTCACCGAAGGAGAGACAGATGGGGAATTAGCAACTAACTTCTTCTTAATCCACTCCAGCAAGTCTTTATTGTCCTAGTTATTTCAAAAATATTGTCGTAAAGCCATACCAATGAGTTTAGGACATTGTGACTTCACAGCCGCACCCATGGTAAGTGAGGGAAAGCCCTGCTGGGGCAAAGGGGAGGGGTGGTGACAGTATTGTTCGAAAAACAGAGACGGAGAATCCAATAGCAAAGAGCCAATGAAACCTCTCCCCTCCTCTGAAGAACTCCAGAGGACCATCTCTGCTGAAACGTGGCCAATAGCAGGGGGGAACAATACCACTAGCATCCCCTCTTTTGCCCCCGATACCACTGCAGTGGAAGATTGTAAAATAGGCAATAATTCTCTGGCTGGCGCGCAATAGTTGGGGATTTTTCATTCATTGGGTCAGAGGATTTAGAATGGAATTAAGCCACTATCTTTTCCCCAGATCGCCCCCCCCCCCCCCCCGTTCGCCCTCCAGAGCAACCGGATTTCTCAACCCCTGGACTGGTGACTTTCTAAGCCTAGGGGAGGGAACACCTTGAGCTTCTCCTTTCAAGGGTTCCTCATTTCCCACAAGGGGCACCCAGGTTTGCTTTCCCAGCCCCTACTATTTCGCTTCTGAGGTCGTACATAATGAGGAAGCACATAGGAAAGCAATTCTATCAAAATCACCACATTTACAAGTGACAGAGTTGTTTAATGAATGGGGCCGCATTACTCACCCCGCCGGCCCCACTGCTCCAGCTGCACTTCTGTTTGCACACGTGCTTTGTGCGCCAGGCTGAATATATAGATGGCCTTCTTCGGTACCAAAAGCAAAGGCCATGTGCCGCTCCTCAGAATACATCGGCTCACCAGAATACAGTCTTCCTTAGCAACTGCACTTCTGTTGCACTTGCGTTTGTGCAAAACAAATATGCAGCACAAACCCAGTAAACAAAAATACAAAGCACTAGGAATCACTTCACTTAATGCAATAAAAAGACACTCCCTCGGACAATTCAAACACAGCTTTCTCCCAAGCAATATGCAATAGATTATGTGGTCGTAGATATACCAAGATCCCCACCAAAGAGCATTCATTGTAAACCCAAAGACCCACGTCTCTGATCATAACCAAACCATTCTGTGGGCTACATCTAGAACAGGAAAGACAGAGTCTAAAGTACTAAAGCACTTGTAAAATCTCCTACCAAGTCTCAGACAGGCAAACCTCAGCAGAACCCAACTAGAGCAAACCATCAACACTGGGGCGACAGAAGCACAACTCTCTTCCTACTACAGAAGTACAGACACATTCAGAAGGAAAAGTATGAGCCTCTATAGACATAACAAGAATAATAAAAAAGAAAGCAAGCTCAGCCATAACAGTGACGCAGTCATATGAAGAAAAGCAAAAGAGACTGGCCTGCCTCTGATTTCAAGGTGCTATGCATTGAAATAAGGAAGCTCTCTAACCAAAAGAATAGAAATCTTGGAAACAAGGCCTTACGAACAGAATACTGGACAACATACAAAGAATGAAGACACTGGCGAGAAAAAAAACAAGCTTTGAGCACATAAACAAACTACTAGGTATTGAAGATGTCATCTCATTTAAAACATTCTGCAACAAAAGGAAGAATATGAACACAAAGGAGGGAGAAAACAATGGGCATACTGTAAGGTTCATCAACTCGCCTAGGCGCATGGTTTATTCTGCAGTATTTTATTAAGCTCAATGTAAAAGCCTCTTCTCCAGGCAATCCATCCTCTATGACAAATACTGCTTCCTTTGATCAAGCCCCCCTCACATTCCTTACAAGCATTCTTGAGTTACCAAGGAGCAGAACAGTGCTTTGGTTAGCATAAAATACAACCCATCCCTTTTCTCACATAAGTCTTTTTTTTTCTTCAAATCACAGTTATTAATTTCACTCCCAAGACCTCTTTGGGAGTAGAACTGAACTATCTTCCACACCTGCCCAGATTCTAACATCACTGCACCACTTACCACTTCCCTGATCCCCTCAGGAGTGTTATGTCCTCACCCCCAGATGGTCGGGTGAGGCGCCCGCACTCACTCCCGCATGCACGCACGCACACTCGGCACAGAGGCAAGGAAGACGCGGGACGCGGTGTTGCTTCGTCCGCGCCCCGGCGGGAACTGCCGCACGGGCGCCGTTTATTCGCCTGCGCATGCGCGGCCGGGAACGAGGCTCGCGCATGCGCTGCACACTACTGGGACGTCAAATCCCTTCTTTTTTTATAACAACAAACAGCAGTGTAGTATGAACAAATTGTACTCACGTGATCACCATAACTGTAATACAAACATTGCACACATCGAGTGTAAGCTTCTGGACTACCTACTTCAGTCATCAGAGTCCATGACGTAATCTTTGAAATGGGCCGGAAGTCTCCTTCCCCCTGGAACTGGATATCTTGGCGTGACCGTGGGCACGAGGCAGTCAGCGCCATGGGTAGGGTCCGGATCTCTTGACGGCTCGCTCTCCTGGGCCTTAGGGCTTGCTCCCTGCATTGAGAACTCCCCTGATGTCCGAGCTTCAGCCACAACGTCCACTTTCTTGAAGAACGATCAATTGCGGGTGACGGTGCCGCGTTCGCTGGCCGCAGTCACCATAGTGCCTTTCACATGGGTCACCTTCCAGGGACGTGGTTCAAATGGCAAGGATAATTTCCCTTCCGGGTGCCGATTCTTGACGAGCACTGAGTCTCCGACTTGCACCTCCTTTTCTTGCAGCCCTCTCCGTTCTCTCTCCTTCTCGTTGATTTCCGCCCGTTCCTCTCGGACCCTTTCGTTGTCTATGACCCCGGGTCTCTGGTCATCCATCTCCGGTATCATCCCTCTCGGGCAGCGCCCGAATAGTGCTTCGGCTAGGGCAACCCCAGTGGACTGGTGAGGGGTTGTGCGGTACACTCGAAGGAATTCCACAATTCTTTTTTTGAGAGGTTCACCATGGCTGGCTGAAATTCGCATCACCTTATTGAGCGTACGCATCATTCTTTCGGCCTCACCATTTGCACGCGGCCATAACGGGGACACTCTCCGATGTTTTATCCCTCTCACTCAGGTACTGGGCAAATTGGCGGCCTGTAAAAGGTGGTCCGTTGTCTGAGCACACGGTGTCGGGAAACCCATGCGTTGCGAACAGTCTGTCCAACGCTGCCGTGGTGTACTCGGTAGCCGTCGACTCGACCACTTCCACCTCCGGGTACCTTGACCATTGATCCACGGCTACCAGAAAATACATCCCCCGACCCATCACGCCAAAGTCCACGTGTACAGTACTCCACAGCTTTGTGCTGCGTTCCATCGAGCTGATTGGTGGTGCTTTGTCCCCTGGCGTGGCAGCTTGGCAGACCAGACATCTCTTTACAAAGCCCTCCACCCTTTCTTCCAAGCCTGGAAACCATACGTTTGGCCTTAACCTTGCCTTTGTCTTCACGACGCCCTGGTGTCCAATGTGCGCCAACTCCAGTATCCGCAGCCTGAGCTCTCGTGGGATGACGATCTGTCGTCCCCTGAGTAACAGCCCATCATCATAGATCAATAACTCATCTCTCACCCTCCAGAGTCCCTGTAGGTCTTTCTGGGCTTCCTCCTGGCGCCGCGAGTTATTGCGCAGGACTTCCCTCCAGTCTCCACTTCTCACCGCAGCCTTGATGATGTCGAAGACCTCATGCTTAGATGACTCTGTGGCGATCGCTAGTCTCGACAGTGCCCTGGGGAGCGCACCTTCCACTATCTGACAGAGCAGACTGTTGCATTCCACTTCACTGCAGTCCACTTCTGCACTTTCCTTGTTGGGATGCCTTGACAAATAGTCTGCGGGGTTGTTGGTCCCAGGTCTGTATACCAGCTTCACCCCGTACTCCATTAAGGCCAGCATCCACCTCTGAATGCGGGATGGGGGTTTTGACGATGCACCCGCTAGTATAGGCAGCAGCGGCTTGTGGTCTGTGAAAACCACTACAGGTTTGCCCAATATGTACAGGCGAAAGTGGCGACAGCCCCATAGGATGGCCAGGGCTTCCCTTTCTATCTGGGAGTATCTCATCTCTGTGCTGGAGAGTGCTTTGCTAGCGTAGGCAATCAGTCTCATATCTCCACGCTCATCGGGTTGTAAAGCACTGCTCCCACACCGACTGGGCTCGCATCCACTACTACCTCTGACTCCACAGCTGGGTTGAAATACGCCATGGTTTCCCCATCCGACAAGGCATTTTTGAGGGCCTGGAATGCCTCTTGTTCTCGTGACTTCCATTTCCACACTGCATCATTTCTTGTTAGTGCCCTGAGAGGTTCCGCCATCGATGCCAGTCCCTTTATAAAGTGCCCGCAGTATGTCACCATCCCTAAGAATCTCCTTACTTCCGTAGGGGATTGTGGTGCCGCCACTTCTCGAATGTCTCTGACCTTTTCCGGGTCCGGTGATATTCCTGCTGCCTGGAAGATGAAGCCGAAAAACCCTATCCGGTCCTTGAAGAATTCACACTTTTGGCGGTGTAACGTGAGCCCCAGGTCTTTCAATCTCTTTAGAGTGCTTTCTAGACGTTTTAGGTGCTCTGCTTCTGAGTTTGCAAATACCAAAATGTCGTCACTCATGTTTAGGACACCTGTCAGCCCAGCCAATGCTCCCCTAATTGTGTTCTGGAATACCTCCGCCGCAGATGATATGCCAATAATATGCCTTAATTGCCGCATTGGGGAGGCGCATATCTACGCAGATCCTTATTGCTCCCGGCTGCTTTGGTTTGGGAGCAACTGCTATTGGTGAAACCCAGGGTGTGGGCCCTTCCACCCTCTCAATGCTGTCCATGTTAAAGCGACCGCAGCTCTTCTTCTACTTTTTCCCTGAGATGGAAAGGAATTTGTCTGTGTTTCAGAGCGGTCGGTCTGATGGTGTCGTCGATGTGCAGCCTTATCGGCGGCGCCTTCGGTTTCCCTACTCCTTCGAAAATGCCTGCATATTTGTCCGGCAGGCACTCAATGCCTACTTGATGTACTTCCAGTGCGAAATGCACCAAACCAAGGGCCTCAGATGCTGCACAGCTGAGTAATGAATGGAGACTCATGTCCGTGACAAAAAAACGTGCCTTGATTGCTTTGTCACCCTTGGTGACCGGCGTGACAAACACACCCTTGATGGGTAACGGGGTGTCCCCTCCAAACGTGAATATTTTAGCCGCGGAGCTGTCTAGCTGGGGAGGTCCCGGAAGTTTTTGGTATTGTTCTTCCGCCAGCACACATACAGAGGCCCCAGTGTAAATTAGAACCTGTGTCGGCACACCTTGTATGTCCACCATGCATTTGGGTTGCCTCTTCTTCCTGGTTCCCGAAGCTAGGTTAGATATGAAGAACACTTCTTCATCATCCTCCTCCTCTTCCTCAGCTAGCTGAAGCCTTTGTATTTCCTGTTCGAGAGCAGCAATGCTCCGTAGTCTTCTGGACCCGCCACCGCGACTTCTTGCTGGGCCTCTCTGTACAGATATCGGGGCTGGGGCACGGCACATTCGGGCATAGTGTCCTGGTCCATTGCACCGGCCACACGATCTTGATTTGGCCGGGCATTCCTCTGAATGTGGCAGGTCATAACCGCAGTATTGACATATTGACTCCGATAACCGCAGTATTGACATATTGACTCCGATCCTGGGATGGCGAGTCTCTAGTCTTTTCTGGCCCCACTTTTCTTTTGTATCCCCACGTCTGCTAATGGCAAACGCCTCATCCGCCATACCTGGGCGCCTAGCTGCGTCCATCTTCGCGCCTCTCGATTCCGCCAGTTCAACCGTCCTGCCACTGTCCAGGATTTGTGTTAGTGTCCATCCAGGTTCTCGCAACACTTGTCTCCTTAGCTTGCTCGAGCTACAACCCTGTATTACCTGGTTCCGTATCATTGACTCTTCATTGTCCCAGCGGCATGCAGTGGCCATCATTCTCAGCCTGGCACAAAACTGATCGAGGGGTTCTTCTTCTTTCTGCTTCTCACCACAGAACAGGAATCTCTCATAGTCCATATTCGACTGTGGTATGAAATGGTTTTCCAATGCAGTCTTGACTGTAGCATATGTGACCACCTGCAGATTGCATGCCTCAAAAATGCGGATGACGTCCAACCCTGCAGAGTACAGCAAAGTCGCCCTTTTCGCGTCATCATCGGTGAGGCCGGTCGCTGTGAAGTACATTTCGAGTTTTTTAATCCAGAGCAACCATCTTGGCCCCAATTTGGATGGGGGTCCCGATATATCAGACTCCTGCATCGGCAATAGAGATCCTTGTTTTGGCCCCCTTGTGCCACGTGCGGTCTCAGCTTCCCCATCACTTTCTGCCATTGTTGCAGGTCGCACAGGCACCTCTTGGTGTAACAGAGGCCGCAAAGCTGATATATATGGATCACCAACGACGTGTCTTGGCCTTTCCTTTCTGTGTCAGAAGTAAAGGGTCGTCCCCAGGTGGGTGGGAACGACCAAAGTTCCAAAAATTATTATGTGGTAGAAGCGCAGCAGCGCACGAGCACCTGTGCAGGCCGCTACTGCTGCGACACACCTTAATTGTAGCGTTCGTGTCATGCCATGATACGCAGCGCCGCTGATCCGACGTTCATTATGCGTCGGGGGCGAGCGTTGTCGTGGCGCTACTCCTCGTCGCCAGTTGTTATGTCCTCACCCCCAGATGGTCGGGTGAGGCGCCAGCACTCACTCCCGAATGCACACACGCACACTCGACACACAGGCAAGGAAGATGCGGGACTCGGTGTTGCTTCGTCCGTGCCCCGGCGGGAACTGCCGCATGGGCGCCGTTTATTCGCCTGCGCATGCGCCGCCAGGAACGAGGCTCGCGCATGCGCTGCACACTACTGGAACGTCACAAGGAGGACCACGCCTGACATCCACCTCACTCCCCGTCACACCCTTCTACTCCCTAATAATATCTCCCTTCTCTGCACTCATTGTTTTTGCATTTGACTCTAGCATAACTGTGTTTGGCACACATCTTGTTATGGGCAACTTTTTTCCTTGATTGCGGTTTCTTTCACCTTTCTCCTCCCTGATCTCATTAGCCTTCGGCGCCACACCCATTTATGGCCCTTTCTTCCGCTTGTTAACTCAAATGGTACTACCCTGTCACTGCATGCAGTGTTTACCTTAGTCCCTTAACACTTTCACACACTACTTCCTTCCACTTGATTCCACAGCTTTGTGCTAAATGACCACTTCCATGAGACATATGTTAACCCTCTCAACCACGCTATTGGTCTGGGTGTGACACTGCACTGTTTGTTTGTGCCTTATTCCCTGCCTCTCGCAATATCTTTAAATTTCTCACAGTTGTTTCTTTGACAATTTTTACCTCCACCCATCTAGAAAATGGGTACACCAACACATACTTCTTTGCCTGAGATCCCCTTCCTTTGGGACCTAGGATATCCATGGCAACCTCCTCTCACACTTACTTTGGCAGTTTTGGAAGTGGAAAGGGCTGCTCCCTAACACACAGTCCTTTTCCTTATTCATATCACCCCCACACACTCTTTTAATTTGTGCTCAACATATTTATTCAACCCAGGCCACCAATAATCAGCAAAGTGGGCGTAAAGTGGCAGTCTGCAGTGAAGTGGTGTGCTGGACTGTTTGCTATTGAGACGCTCATTCTCTATTCTAAACGTGCTGTTCCTTTGATTTGGCAATGCTCTGAATTATGGTGCTATAACTTTAAGGCCCGGGCTGGGGATGCTGTATTTGACCCTTGTTGCAGTTTATAACTAAGTCGGAACCGTGAAGCGGCTGCGAAGTGAGCGTAAAGTGGCAGTCTGCAGTCCGCAGCCTGCCACCGCCACAAGCTTATCTCTGTGAACCCAAACAAGGATCAGTAAATCGAGTCTGTGAATACTGCTAATCTCAGCTGTAGCAGCTGAACTGTCTAAATCCCCTGGTAGACGTGGACAAACAAATCGGCCTGCACAAAAAGAATTCAGTTGACGACTTGCTGAAGACCACGGGCGGTCTTTGCAAACATCAGTCTGGACTTTGTTTAGATTCTGCTGGGAGTCGGCAAGGTCGCCATACCGGCAAGCCGCGTAGTGGTCCCCTTGCTTCCAAGTGCCTGGCCCTCTCTCGACTCAGTGTCTTTGCAGGAGAGGCCACAGCGGAGAACCCAACGAGTTCCCAAGTAAATTCCATTGGGGAGAGTCGTTGGACAGAACCTCATTTACAGTTCCCCAACCCTGCCTTTACATAGGAGAGGAAAGAGGATGTCAGATATTCCAACAAAGAGCAATATTGGGGACAAGGATCGAAGGCTGAGTCAGCTGTCGTCGGAATCAAACCAGGAAGGGGTGGGCTGGGGCCAACCAGAAGTCAAAAGCAGCCCTTTTCAGAATTGGGGCCCAAGGATGAGGCAGACCACAGGCCACGGTCGAGCCCGATCGGCATTAAAGCTGAAAATCGGTGCTACAACGGCCTCCTCCCTGACCATTCTGGAGTAAAAAGGGGTTGGGACATAAATCTACAGTGCTGGGGGAGCTGATGTTTGTACCATAAGTGTAGTCAGGGAGTGTACGAGAGTGATGATGAAAGGTCTATTGCAGAAATCTTTATAAATGGCAAGGTAGACCACATGATGGCTGATTCAGCAGCGAGAGTGTCACTGATTTTGAGAGAAGTGTGGGAGAGGGTGCTGGGAGATATTATAAGAGCTGATGCCACCACACATAAATCCAGGAGGGCATAAATTGAATAACATTGAGATATTGGTGTATTACCCTGTGACATTGGAGTTCACAGGTAGGGAGGCAGTAGGGAAGGTTTATGTGACAAAGAAAGGTGCAGCTCTTCTAGGTTGGAACGAGCAAGGAAAGTTGAGAATAAGGCTGCATCCAAATACCCATGAGCAGGTCCTGGCTGTTATGGATGGACATAGTGCTGTAACTGAAGTCCGTAAATATTCTGAGTTTTTTTAGACCGGGTGAAGATAAAGGGAATGGTACATAAGATAGTCCTGACGAATTGGCCCAAGACTGTAGTGGCTACATTGAGGTCAGTACCAATGGTTCTAAGGGATCAGTTAGGGAATTAATTGAGGATATTGTGTGAGGAAATTGTGTGAGAGTGTAATTATTGAATGTGTGGGGGCAGTGGAGTGGGTCTCCCCATTAGTAGTGGTAAAGACACCTAACAGTGATATAAGGTTATGTGTAGTCTTACGGCAGTTGGATACAAATTTTGTTGAGGAATGCCACCCGTTGCCCAATATGGGAGAAATGCTGAGTTTAGTGCGTGATAGTAAGTTATTCACCAAGCTTGACCTTTTGTTGGCATATCACCAAGTAGAGTTACATCCAAAATGCAGGAAGTTTACTGCATTCATTTTACACAGAGGGATCTTTCAGTGTCAACACATGCTATTCGGGCTAGTGTCGCAGTCTCTGTTTTTCTAAAAGTTATGTATAAATTATACCATGGAGTAAGATATGTGTCCTGTTTTCAAGATGATGAGAGTGGTGGTGAACTGCTTTGGGACCAATATCTGCATTCTCTGCCATCTACATGTGTACCCAGGCTCCTCGCTAAAGTTGAAGGACTCCTGCAGGTGCCAGATTACTTCCCCTGGATGGGGGTGGAGAGAAAAAGTACCAATCCTGCTCTTTTGATCCTGGATTGGGACTTGCATTTCCAGAAGATACCAAGCAGATGGCTTCCTATATTCTGATGCTTCAAACCCATCCTTGCAGGTGAGTCAACCGCATTTGAATGTCATTGAACCTTTAGGAATCTCAGGGCTGCCTTTTTCACTTCTTCGAACCTCAAAATGCTGTGTTGCTGCATCGCCACTGCGTTGCACCAGCTGAGCATGTCACCTGCTTCAGCTTGAACAAAAAGCTTGTCACTGCAGAAGTCTTTGAGCTGCCACATCTGGGACAGTGCATCTAGCCAACAGCATCTTCGTCATCGACCTAAGCTCGACCTTTAAACCTACCCGTGTCCTCATCGAATCTTCTCTCTCAAACGCTGCTTTGAACTGCACAGAGCTTTATCTTGAACCCAACTCAATGCTGACGCCCCACCTAAATCACTGCGGCCTGCTGCATCCAAACCTGGCTTGACCAGCACACACAGTGGTGAGAAGACTGGTTCGAGGCCGTCAAACTGCCTGACAACAGTATCAGGTACATTTGAGATGGACCGCTCCCTTGGTCCACTTTTGGGACCCTAATGACTGGTAAGCTCCAAATTGCACCATTTCTACCAACCTTGCACTCCTGCACTATCTGAAATGTTGTCTGGCCGAGTACGATAGTTAAGTTCACATCCTTACTGTTCATGGCCTGTAAGAATGTCATTGTATTTTCCCTTGTTCCCTCCCTTGTCTTGAAGTGCTTTGAAACACATTGTGTATAGGCGCTATATAAATAGACTATCATATCATAACCGATAGTCTTTTAAGTCACATAGTTTACAGTTTCTTGTTTTTCACCAATGCCATCTACCGTTCTGCCTATTCTGTGTTCTTTCCACACGGATAGGTTTTTTTGAGGGTTTTTAAAGACAGTTATTTTCGCATATTGGTGTGTTTAATTAAAGTATTTACATATTTATTGAACATTGATTGGCCATTTCTTTATTTTGGAATGTTGTACAATTGCTGTTTGCGTTGCTAGTGTCATTACATGCACACCCCTCTTAAGAGTACATCCTGCCCTCAGCCCATGTTACCAGAAAAGGCGAAAGAGGACTATCTTTTGATCGTGTCTGTATCAGCTTTGTGTTTGTGATCACTGTTGTTTTTTAGCAGCCTGAGGGCTGAGTATGCGGTTTAGCCACTTCTCCCTTTGGACAGTCATTTCGTCACGCTTCCTTTTCGAGGAGGTACAGTTGGGCTTGACACCTGCTACCATAGCTCACAGCTTACCGTGTGAAGCAGGAAATGGCCACACCTCTGTTTGCTGTATCCTCCCTGCCATGTGTGTCAGGTGAAAGAGCAGCCTGTGCCTAACTTCCTCTTTCACTGCACTCCCCCTGCAGCGCTACCAACTGAAGCACTTGCTACTAACTGCAGCACTTGCTCACTACGCAGCACCCTATGCACCACTGAACGAGTCAGCAGCACCCTTGGACTTAAACAGCAGCCGAGCACCCCAAGTACCTGCTGCAAAGCAGAACACTAAGCCAGCGTGTCCTTTACGTATTTACTTCCATTTTAGTGTGCACATTAAGCACTTCAGGCCCATTGGTCTATTCCTTGGCTTGGGTTCCTCTGCTGCAGGTGCTCAGGGAAGGTACATTATGGAAATGCCTTCATTGTGGGTGCCAGTTCTCGAGTTACCCATGGCTAACTTCTGCATGCAACACGTCGAGGTGTTTCCCATGTTTTGTGCACGTCATCGATTTCAGATTGAAGAATCAGGATCCTATAAGTTTGGGATTCAGGTTATGCAGGTGGTTTCAAAGTGATGTCATTGTTCGCTTGCAATCTATCAACTACCGGCAGTTACTTGGTGGGTTATTATCATGTAAACGTTTTACATGCGTGTCAGAATTGCAAAGTACGATCATGTAGAAACAATGCCAGTCCAAGTTAGGATTCTTTTCCTAAAGAATGTGAGCTGAGATTTAAAAAAAATAAATAAAATGAAAAGAGCATTTGATTAAATACATGTCCCCCCACTTGTGATCTGAGAGGAAAAATCTACCACATCAGAGGAAACGGGAGTATACAGGACAGGGGAGTCCTAGCGACCCTGCGCATAGCAATGGCTGGTTAGGCTGGCAATGATAGCCGTGCTAAGTTTGGCTTTAAAGGTATTCTTTGTATAGAAGAATGGCATGGAAGAATGGCATCTTTCAAAAATGCCCTTTTCCTGCCCGGCTACCCTGGCAGAAGCCCATATGGCCTCTCTTGCTGGCTTGCTTATTGATAGCCTGCAGCGTGTGGGTTACAGGGGATATTTAAAGTTCTTTGGTTAGTTGTTTATTGCGTTGTTTGTGATGGGTTTGGTGGGGGTGGGGGGCTGAGTCACAGGTGAGTTGGTCCGTGTAGTTAGGAGGTTACTTAGTGGAGGTACAGAGAAACACAATGTGTAATCGATATGGCGGTTTGAGTTCACAGTAATGGCAGGGCAAGCTGATGACAGGTGCACAAGGGCAAAATTAAACCTAAATAACATGGAAGGTTAAATATTAAATCACTGTGTTAAATGTGGGAGGGTCATGCTAACCTGAATCAACAGTATCCAGTCATTTTACCGAAAAGAAATCAGAGTGGTACGTTTCACTGAAGTAAAAATACCAAAAATGTTAAATAAATATATATTTTGTAGTGGGGTAAGGCGTTAAAATGGGCAGGGATGGGGTTATAAGGATAGAAAAAACAGGGGGGGGCTCTGTATTTTTCAGTATATTGGCTGCGGTGAAATTTCATTCGGTAATATCACATATAACCGAAACAACATGTGGTGCATGCAGTTATTGGTGAACTAATAATCCTCTGTGTGATTTCCATTAGCTGCAGGTAACAAAGTCAGTTTATTGTCATTGCAATGCAAGGAAACATCCCGACTGAGTATACCCACCAGAAGCAATGAACCCCCCATCATACATAACAGACCCATTAGATAGGATTCTTCACAATTAACAGAGACTAGTGAGATAGTGGTTCTCATGACCTTGCATAAAAAGAAACTCTGATAATGGTGCTGCCTCTTGCTAATCCCCACTTGCACATCGCTGCCTTTATAAGTCACGTGTTATAATGTTTTGCTTCATAATTTTGGCTACACATCGTCACTCTTTCTTATGTGCCTTCTTGTGATGAAATTACTACTGCTCTGCGGGAGTGCAAGGATGCTAAGTGTGTTAACCGCCTACTCAGCCCTCACACCTCCAAAACACAGCAGTATTCTTAATCATAAAGGTGAAACAAGCACAGATAAGAGATATACCCCTTTTGCCCTCTGTGGTAATGTGGGCGAAGGGCAGGCTATACCCTTAAGAAGGGTGTGCCTGCGAGGCAGTAGCAGCCCAAACAGCAACAGTACAACAGTGCATAATAAAGGAATGTCCAAGCAAGGTACTATGTAGGCTTATTTTCTTGTTTGTGGGATGTTTTTGGGCAATCATATAAGTGATTCCATGTCATCCGAAACCCACTGGAGTACCTTTTGAAAATTATTGCTTTATGGTATATTAATCCATTTGAAATAAAAGACTACAACTCCCAGTATGCACTGTTCTGTTAAACCTAACCTTACTTAATGTAGCTGTGAACTCTTTTCCTTTATTCGAGAGCTATTGGCTCTTGTTACACTTTCAAATGAGAGCAACATTTCTGGAAAAATAGATTATAGCAGCAGCAATTGAAGCTGTTGCAGAAGCATCATCTAGAACAGTGCCCTTCATTTAGAGAATAAACAAAAACAGGAGATAGAAAATGTATTCCTGTTTAAAATATATTTGTGTATGTTCTCCATGTATTCCATTTAGGTAGAGGGCCATCTTAAGCACTTTGGGGGCCTGGGTCACAGACACATGTGGGGCCCCCCTCCAACAGACCAAAGGAATTAAGGGATATAGAATATCTAGTGCGCCGCAAACCAATGTGACGATAACAACCAATAGCTTCATATGCTGCCTCGCAGAGATCAAAATAAGCATGGATACTCCCTTTCAGATACCTTACACTCTTCATTCATGTTGTAATAGAGTGATAAACAAGTAGCATTTCAAGGGCAACATTAGCAGTCTACGACGAGGGTACTTGTGTTCAAGCATAGGTACAGCAAACATTTAATCAATAGTAGCCTCGTGGAAGGTATACTGGACATAGTATAACTGCAGGACACAGATTTTATGAGAAAGGTGCACATAATCCAGAATAGTCAAAAGATTTAGAGATTAGCTGCCTCAGAGACAGCAAAAGTGCTCAAGTATGGATACAGGCGACCAATGGGAAGCAAGGATAAAACTCCACATACAATAGCATAGAGATTGGGTGACAATTTGAAGATACCAGGAAGGTGTCTGTAGTCGGACAGACTGAGATTAGAAGTGGGATATGGTTTTCAAGCAGTGTGTGATCTTAAAAGATTTCAGATAGGTTTCTCTTTTTTATTTTAAAGCTTTAAATGCATCCCAAACACAGGCTTTGGCAATGGTATTTAAAAACGTGCAGAAAAACCTTTGGATTGTACAAAAAACAAACCGTTTTGTTGTGAAATAAGCAGACCTTCAAATATGCTTAAACAAAGCCTGCAATATCTGGTCTGCTCTCTTCTGTCTAGAACACCTTCCACTCAAATGGGCTGCATGATAGGAAAGATCAGGTAATTGGCCAAACAATGCCACCAGAATGTGAGAATCAAACCTTTTAATAGAAGGCAGTACAGTACAGTCAGTGATATAAGATTTGTCCAGGATCACTATCGTCTGCTGGTAAAGCCAGGATGCAAGCATGAATGCTTTGGTTCCACAGTCTGGAATTTGGATACATAAACACCTCTAACACTTTATTGTCATCATTGGAGGTGCCTGCCTAGGTTTTACAACTCCCCATCTAAACAAACCAATTTCTAGACCTTTCCCATACTGACGCTATGTTAGTTTCTATAGCAACCGCTATCTGGTGCAGGTACATTGGTGATGATAACACCTGGAGTGCTATAAAACAATATAAATATACATGCAGGCTTAACAACTTCATGCATTCGAAACACTGAGTCAGCCTTTCTGGAATTTGGTATTGTAATCTTGCATATGAATGCATATCTCTGCAATGAGTGCTTAACACACTAAGCTATCCTCTGAACCATCCGGGCCCTCAAATGTGTCAACATGTATTTCAACTTTGGCTGTTGCACATGATCAACATAATCCCCACAAAAATGTGAGAATTCTACAGGTGTTGTGCCAGGCAAACTCTGTATACCACAGTGAACATAGCATTACAGGATGAAAAGATCAGAACAAAATGTACGTGTCAACAACAGACAGAAAATAAGTTTTGCCTTAGCAGCACACCATAGAAAAACCTGATGTGTGATACTTAATTTGTTTGACTTAGGGAAACTGACTTTTTTTAATAAGGGTGCTTGTGGGGCCCCCTCCAGGATGGGGGCAAGGGGCAAGTGCCCCTTTTGCCCTCCCATAAAGACGTCCCTGTTTAGGTACAACTCACTAAAGTGGTATTTTAATGGCAATGATTTAATGATTTTGCAGCGGAAGTGCAGAGTGGTTTAGCAGTAGAGGAGCAACGTGGCAGGGAGTGGGGGCACGTATTCTGGTGTTTAATCCGGGCACGTATTCTGGTGCTTCATCTCGGACACAGTATTGTGTAGAAACTGGCCTGCACAATTCTACTTCCATATGAACGGGATGGACTAGTCGCCCCTCGCCTTGAGAAACATTGGCTATTCTCACAGGCAGGATATGTACCATTCTGGTATAGAGATGCTGCCGGACATGCCCGCATCCTCATAGAGATACTGAAGGACATGCCCGCATCCTCATAGAGATACTGCAGGACATACCCGCATCCTCATAGAGATACTGCAGGACGTGCCTGCACCCTCATAGAGGTACTGCAGGACATACCAGTCTGGTATAGAGATACTGCAGGGCATGCAGGCATCCTCATAGAGATACTGCAGGACATGCACGCATCCTCATAGAGATACTGCAGGACATGCCTGCATCCTCATAGAGATACTGCCGGACATGCCCGCATCCTCATAGAGATACTGCAGGACATGTCTGCATCCTTATAGAAGTACTGCAGGACATACCCATCTGGTATAGAAATACTGAAGGACATGACCGCATCCTCATAGAGATACTGCAGGACATGCCCACATCCTCATAGAGATACTGCAGGACATGCCTGCATCCTCGTAGAGGTACTGCAGGACATACCCATCTGGTATATAGATACTGCAGGGCATTCCTGCATCCTCTTAGAGATACTGCATGATGGGCCTGCATCCTCATAGAGGTGCTGCAGGACTTACCCGTCTGGTAAAGAGATACTGCAGGACATGCGCGCATCCTCATAGAGATACTGCAGGACATGCCTGCATCCTCATGGAAATACTGCAGGGCATACATATCCACATCCTCACAGAGATACTGCAGGACATGCCCGTCTGGTATAGAGATACTGCAGGATATTCCTGCATCCTCCTAGAGAAGGCTTCTATTGACCCTGCAATGATTGGCAACTTCTGTGGTAAGAGAGTAGAATTTGATACAATAGTTTCAAGAAAATAAAGCATGGTAGGAGGCTGCAGAGTGGTTGTTTGCTGAATATATCTCGATTTGTGGGATAGTGGGATCCCCTTTCTTTGCAGAGGTTCCTTTCATCGAGCTAGCATAGACAATGGGTACATGCATGTTTGGAGACCTATTTATTCACATGGGAATTCATGAAAATGCAGACCTTCAAGGCGGGAGGTGGTGCATGCACACATTCGAGACAAGGGGCCTCATTAAGAGTCACCCGGTATGGAAATAACGGTGGCGGTAAACCCGCCGCCACCGTTGTTTCCATACCGGGGGATCTCGAGTCTTGCAGGCGGAGGTGTCATTCCCGCCAGGTCTGACCTGGCGGGTTTAACACCACCCGCATGTAGGCGGACGTGGAAACACCGGCACCATCACGAGATGGTGCCGGTGTTTCCACTTCCCCATTCCCACTGAGTCCTATTGGACTCAATGGGAATGGGGATTTACCAAATTCCGCCTCCGGAATTCCCGGGTCACCGTGGTCGTCATGCCCCGTTATGTATGTATTTATGTGCGCAGGCTGATACAGGTTGCATCCATCTTGCTTCACAATGTCTGCCTATTTCAACATTCTAGCATCAGTACTAGTACAGGTTTAATATGAGCCTGCATTAGATGGCATGTAAAAGTACAAACTTTTTAAATTTATTAATTATGATTTTAGCTCAAAGAGCTCTAACATAATATAAAAACAATTAAGTGCATGCAAATAATACAAATACAGATACAAAATTCCATAAACAATTATATAAATATAGGAATATCATATACACACAGCACAGTTCATTACAATTCATACTTAAATAACTGAACAAACAAAGCACCAATTCACTCATTGCATCCTATATTACACAGTTAAAATACAAATACATCAACAGACATTTAAATAATTCAGGCCTGATTCTTCAAGTTGAGACATATTTTCCTACCTTTCCTTTCTTAAGAAGTGTGTTCCAAATATTGAATAATGCAATGTGCATAGATCTATGACCGGAGTTCAAACAGTATTGCCAAAACGACTCACTCTAGATACTGTTGAAATCAGAGCCATAACGCCCCAGCGTATTTACATATAGAGGACCATGTTCTTTGCACTCTGTCAGAAAAATGCTGGGCAGTCTCAAATTTGTTGACAAGCCCACAGGGACGACAATGCCTCGCTTCTTTAGGCATTCCCTGTTCTGAACCAAACGAAGATAGCACTGTCAATTTCCCAATTCTCAACAGGAGCACAAATCTACACAGTTTGGGGGAAGGACAGAGTAGCATATAACATTGAGGGGTTTTGTATATATGGTCAAGCTATTCAATAATGGTGCGAAAACTGGCAAGTTTAGCAAGATGTTCATAGTTTTCACACCAACCCCATTGCTTAAGTTTGCAAGTAACTTTCCTAGTTCATTCTTGCAGGCTATCATCCCATACAGGCATCTGACCCATAGTTCCAAAGTGTGCATATACAAGTAAGGCCAGGGATTCAAATGTAATATTGGATTGAAGTTGGCCCAATAGGTCTAACAATGGGCAGACAGGTGTCTTACAGTATTGTAAGTATAAAAGGCTTCTCCTTTTGATTTCCATCGCGGGAAGAGATGTAACGCCCAACTCTAGGCAGATAATTTCGATTGGGACACTGGGTCCCAACCCCAACAGTGCACGCCAGAATCTGCCCTCAAGCACATTCAGCCAAGAGAAATCCACCATACAATAGTGAAGTGCAGAGACATTGCCTGTATAGAGTGAAAATTCCTTTAAAACTAAAGCCTTAGGCCGCTCTTACACGTTGGTGTATCATATTTAGTTTCGATATGGCCTTGGGTTTTCTGACTGTAGTGAATTCAACTCCTAAGTACTTATAACTATGCACTCACTCAATGACTTTGACATTGATAACTAGATTGGGAATCAACACCCGCTTATGAGAGAAGTGCATTACCTTTGTATTTTCAAAGTTCAACATAAGATCATGTTCCAAAGCATAGTTTTGCAGCACTTCCATAGATCTTTTAAGTCCAGCAAAGGTGTGGTTGAATAGGATAAGGTCATCAGCATATGAAAGGCAGGAAATCCTAATCCCCATTATTTTAGGCTGATAGGCGTGGGCCGTATCCAATGCTTTAGGCAGTTCTGATAGGTAGATATTAAATAAAAGAGGCGCAAGAGAGCACTTTTTTTTGGGCCATAGTTTGCCCCTATTGACAGTATCGAATGCAGCCCAAAAATCGATCATAGCCACATAGAGGTCCGGTTGATCTTTGGACTTGGCCGCCTTGGTCAACAAGTCTAATAGCCAGATACAATGGGTAGGACCCGGGGCTGGCCAGAAACCCATTTGAAAATTACGCAATAGGCTAATGAAGTCAACCCACTTTGTCAATCTTCACAGTGTTAGAGACGCAAACATTTTACCAGTTGCATCTAACATGGTAAGTAACCTGAAGTTCTCAGGGCGCGTTATAGGCCCCTTTTTGTGAATTGGAACAAGATTCGAGCCACGCCATGAGCTAGGGATCTGCCCTTTCTTGCTTACCTTAATAAATAGCCAATATATTAATTCACTCCAAAATGTCTTATTCGTTTTTATTATTGCGTTAGGTAGCCCGTTCGGGCCAGGAGCTCTACAATCTTTTAGAGCGTACATTTTCAGCATAATCTCATCACGAGAGAATCTAATGCAAAATGTGGCTCCTGGTAGGGAGGGGTTCTCACTTAAGACCGAGGGATTATAGAAACGTTTACGAATGTGGCTCAACCACTCATGTTCCCCAATGGCGCAGATCTCAAGGGATGGTGTATTGGAGTTAAAATCACTGAACAATTTACAGAGCTTACATGAATCCCTAGTTCTTGAAATAGTGACCAAATATTGCCATTATGCATTTCTGCCCGAAGCTACCCAATCCTTCACCCATCTTCGGTATCTATTTTTTGCTTTATTCATTGTGGCCAAGGTTTCTACAGGAGTAGTGCTATTTTTCTTAATCATATTTAATTCCCTCCTTTAGGATTTCTTTGACTCTTGCATAGCCCTGTCAAAGCGATATTTCTTATTCCTTGTTCTAAGCATGGAGTAATAGCTTTTTTGAACTGCCAGTGTTTGAGTACTGTCCTTAATCATTTCCTTGATTCCATCGGCCACTAAACAGGCCACAATACATAGCCATTTTCCTCCCTGAGAAAGGAAGTAAATTCCAGCCTTCTCAACACTCTTATCTGACCAGTGAATCTACTGCCAGCAAGGTTCCTTTCGAGGTTCCCAAATCATCCTAGATAACATGGGCCTTGGTTCCCCATTATGTATAAAGTAAGTATGGCATGATCACTGAAGTGCGTGTCAGTGATTTCAAACTTCCTAATATATGGTAGAGGGGGTGGGTTAAAGAAAACATAGTCAAGTGAAGATCTCCCCCCAAGTCTCCAAGTGCTTTTTCCCGGAATATCACCCGTAAGTCTTCCATTCAAAAGAAATCAATCTCAGTCAAACATAGTATCCACCCAGATGTTCCCTTTTTGCGACCCTTTTTCTTCAGTGACAGTTACCAAATTACTTTTAACAAAATCAGAATTGCTAATTTCATTAGTACAGTGACATCACACATTAAAATCTCCCCTACATATATCTGGGCTTGTTCATCAGAATTTTTAATACTACCTATAACATCCAGTACAAAGTCCACAATGTGAACTGTTTTGGCTGGAGGGCCATATAAATCAATAACGTTTAAGGAGCCAGCATCTTTATTCATACTCACTCTGAACGCCTGGACATAAGGACTATCACCGTTAGTATGAATTCTTGCTGCCTTTAAGTTATTTTTGACTCCAATGATGAGGCGTCCATATGGGCGGCCTCTAGGCTCTTTTTTTGCCATTACTTGAAAAAAGTGGTAGCCATCAATCGGTAAATCAGAGAGTAACCAGACTTCCTTTAACAGGAAGATATCCTTCTGCAGCAAAAAT
The DNA here is from genome assembly GCF_040938575.1 of Ambystoma mexicanum. Lineage (NCBI taxonomy): Eukaryota > Metazoa > Chordata > Amphibia > Caudata > Ambystomatidae > Ambystoma > Ambystoma mexicanum. The sequence goes on along the minus strand of NC_090924.1, from coordinate 1,014,098,796 downwards.
TTCAAAGACCCTCCAGTCTCCAAAAGGTGGACAAAACATGAGTATTCCAAGTTGAAAAGGCCAGATCTCAATTTCCGGCTGCTTGGCCATTGCCATTACTGAGAACCAGCCAATTCAATATACCCAGGATATTTGCTTGTAGTGCAGTGTTGATACTAGCACCGGCACCATTATTACCCATGGTGACTATTTTATCTTCAATCTTTGGTATATCAAGCTGCTGAGTTGGCTCAATTATCAGGAACATCTAAATTATAGCCTAGATCTGCATATCAGTCTTTCTAGGATCAGATCATTTGAGCAGTTTCATTAGTACTGCAGTAGATTCTACTAAATTGATGTTTAGGGTCCTCAATTAGCTCAATGAAGTCAAAATCCTTATTGTCAAGTATCCTTAATGGGAGAATTTTTCGCGTCAGAGTCAAGAAGTCTGCTCTATTAATGTGTCGATGCGACTTCGGTTTACACAGTGATTTCTTTCTTACTGTTATTGTCCGAGGTAGGTTAATCAAAACTTCCTCCAAAGTTGTGTCAGAGACAATATATTCCTCTTTTGGGACTCCATCAGAAGGTGCAAGTACAGTACCAGAATATTTAAAATGCTGAGATTGCATCACTAAATTGGTTGGCATACCAGGTAGTCGCGAGAGAAACACTGTGTTCAAAGTTTGTGCAGACATATCCTGCACAACACGTTGATGTGTATCATTCAACACCCAGCTCGTAAATGTACCTTTAGGGCTAAACTCTTTCTTATTTTTTCTATTGGATTTTTTTATTTTCTTAATAGTTGGTTCTGTGATGAGTACTACCTCTATGCTTTCACCCCTTTGTGAATGTGCAACTTCTATTTTGTTCTCGGCTACCTTATGATTTTGTCTCTTCTTTTTCCTACGCTGTTTGCAGGTCAAGTAGATAGTCGAGGACTCACTCGGGAGTTGAGCCATCTCCTCTGCCTCAGATGTAATAAGGCTGGCATCGACAACTATACTGGTGGCCACCAATGGAGCAGACGCAACAAAGGAGGTCTGATTGTCAGATGTATACAGAACTGCTACAATAATCATTTCATCTAGGTATCTGTCTTCATCAGCTCCGGGCATACTTTGTTTTATCAAGACAGAGACCTCCTCTAATATCCTACCACACATCTTTAAAAGTACTTTTACAGCAAATTGTAAGACAGGCAATTGTGCTAGAGATGGACACTGTCCCGGTTGCTCATCAGTTGAGGAAATCACCCCCATCATCTATTGGACACATATTAGGCGAGGCCGATAGTCTTTGCCCCGAGTACTCCACAGCATCCAGTTTGGGGTCACGTCTCATGGGCAGATTTCCCACCGGGCTATTTGTTCTGATAAGATAAATAACTTGGTCTTGTGGCTCCTCTTTAGCCAAGGGCTGTTGAAGTAGTTGTTCATTGGAGGCGAGCAAGTCTCAATGCGAATAGCACAAAGCCAACAAAGAGTTATTATTGTCCATCACAGAAAAGGTAAGGTCCAAATGGGATATATTGTTTTCCCTGCTTGGTTTCTCACCACCAGAGGGTGAATTGTCAATTACCAGGAACAATGGTCAAGGGGAATTGTTTTTTGGTTCAGATGTGAAGTAAGAGTCAATAGTGCCAGTTCCACATTCCCTATTATGTTTACCACGAGGTGAGCTTGTTGGCTGTACTCTAGTGGAGCTCACATTATTTTTTTTAGCTTGATTTTGGGCACCAAGGCCCACCTGAGTTTTAGGATAGGGAGCAGTTTTACTTTGTTTATGGTTATGGGACCTCAGACTTATTTTTTCAGGCCTGTTCAGTCAAGTAATCAAATGAGAAATTACAAATTATGTATTATAGTGTATTATAGTGCTTATCTGCAAAAGAAAACCTCCAAATAACAAGCTTAAAGACAGATAAAGGTGTATCTGTAATTGTCACAGTATATCTTCAAAATTAATAAACAGCGTAAAAAATAGCAGCAATTAGGGATAAAACGAATTATAATATTTTTTCTTTCAATGAGGAACAACTAATTTTAGAATCCCAACACTGGCATTATGCAGACAGGCTACCAAACTGTAAAGGCTATAGGAGGAAGGGCAGCTCTGAGTGATGAGAAAACAAAGCTGCCCGACACGCTCTAAAAGTCCTCCATAGAATAGTTGTGTAGTCCAGATGTTGGAATGTCTACAGGCAGGCTGCAGTGTGCTATGGAATTCATACAGCACAGAGAGACCACACTCCCGCAACACACTCCTGCGATAAAAATAAGTGGGGGAAATGGACTTACATGGAGAGCATGCTAAGTCTCTGAACCTTTATCTGTACCACTGGAACATCGAAGGGGTGCCTTGAGTGCCTCTGAAAGTTGGTAAAAAGTAGCATGTCAGTATCCATGAGAAAATGTAAGTCAGCCAACATTCACCCTTTCCAACACTTTTCATTTCTGCCTCCATCTACGTATGAAGTTCAGAGAGCCTGGTGATGGCATCTGTCAATATCCCATTGCCTTCGTCATTGGAAGGAACAAATGTAAGGAAGGAAAAAGCAAGAAGACCAGATCTTGGCGCAAACGCCTCCCTCCATGGCTGTGAGGAGATCCAGAACATATCTGTTCTGGAGGACCACCAGTCTAGCTGCTCTCAGCTCTTCCCTGATGGCGTTAAACCCCTTCACAGTTGAGTTTATTGTCTGCATCAGTTCCCACCACATAATCTGGAGCCACTTGGCATTCGTGTTTGTCTGCACTGCTGGAACAATGGATGCAAAGAACATCTCAGTGCTGCTGCATAGCCTGTGCTCTGGTGGTATCACAACCAATGCCTTTTCCATATATGATCAGGCATAATTTCTCCTCTTCACTCTGGTCAATTCCTCAGATCTCTTCTTCCTTTTATTGGTTTCCATTTTAGGGGAACCCTTTAACTTGTATGTCCTTCTAGGGCACTGCTAATGCTGGATTGTTCAAATGTACCAGTGAACATATTCCTCCCCAGTTGGGTGGCAGCTGCAGATATGACTTTGATCCGCACTCCTAATAGTGACCCATGAGGACTACTGTTCCAACCTTCATGCCTGGTATTCTCAATAGCTGCTTTCATCCTTCATTTTCTCCAACCTCTATTTTATCATCATTCTGGAAACATAAAGCTGATCCCTTGAGCGGTATAATGGGCATGGGCCCTGCTTCGTTTTCTACCTATGTGAGCAGTTTTTCACTTACTTCCCATTCCTTGAGGCACTTGTCATTTTCTTGATGTACTACTTCCACTGGAACTGTTAGGAGAGCATGTGCTTTGCTCCCCTCCACTCATTCTTACCATCAGTCTGTTGTGTAACCTTGTCCATACACCAGCATCTGCGGTTTTTCCCAACATCCTGGTATTCCTCCTATATCTGCATGCTCTGTTTTAGGACAGTGTAACTCCTTCTGCGTCACTGTTTGTATTTCTCCTTTATGTTGCCCCTCTGTTAAATACTCTATAATTTTACCTGTATTCCAATACATATCTAGCATTTCTTCCATCTTTATGTAATTATCTTCGTAGTGGAATGTTTTCTTGGACATCCACCTTAGCGTGGCACGCGTCCTTTGAAATCATCCTTTTGTGGTGTATAGCAATAAATGCATGAGGCATTGTGCTCTTGCCGCTGGAACTTCATTGTCTATGAATGTTCTAGATCCACTCATGGCATAGGGGATGAGAGAGCAGACATAACAGCTCTCCTTTGTCGTTTGTTTCCCCACTTTGGCCATGTTGTTATACCACATGTTATTTGATATATGGGCCAAATCAGTTATGCAGGAATTTAGCTGATTAAAATCTACTCATGCACTGTGTCAAACTCTTATTACTTTTTTAGCAGTGCTTGCTGTCTGCCCATAGATGGCTTCCATAAGAGGATGGATCAGGGTTACATTATTAAGGGTCAAATCTAGTGCATGTGCGGACAACAATCTTCGCAGAATGAGGAGTGTAAAGATCTAGAGAAGCAGAAGACACAAAACATCATCACAATATGTCCCCCATGTTGTTATTCTTGGGTGCTTCTATGCGTTGGTCCAAGGGCTTGTTCAACTCACCAGAAAAGCCTGAAAAATGCATTGATGTCATATTAGTGTATGTTAAATTAAGCTCTACATCTATAGTATTGGGCAATTGCTGCGAAGAACAATTGCTCCCAAACTATTCAGATTCTTGAATCCCCAAGCAGAGTGATGACAGATGGGTTTCCACAAGTCAGTTGTGGCTAAATGAGGGTAAATGTGGGAAACGTATAACACGAAGGCATGAAAACAACTGTGGTGCTATCATTCTCATGTTCTGTCCCTATTACAAAGCATATGAAACTGGAATGGGTTACGTCTATTGAGCATCATATAGCTAGAATTGTCCTTACTTCCTCGATGAATACCTTTTCTAAGCAAAAAGAGTTAGTGTGCCCATTCTAGGTGTGCGTAATGTCTCTGCCTAGCTCTCTTTCTCTAGATTGCGCCATGCATGGTTTTTGTTCTTCTTCTTTGTCTTTGTCTTCTCCTTGCATCAAATCGTCATCTCTCAGATGGGAAGAGGTCTTGCCTCTGCAGAGCTTAACGTCTCCAATGCAGTACCATACTTTCTTCGCAGTTAGTTTTATTGCATGCTCTGTTGCTTTCTCTACAGTATAGGGGCCCTCAAACCTGGGCTTGAACCAGGGTCTCATGAAGTTCCGGAGTAAAACTGCGTCCTCCGGATAAAGGAGTGGTCGCTTGACGGGTTTTTCACTTGTGGCTGGGATGATATCTTCCTCACTGTTCTTTGACCTCTCCGTTTGTGCCTGCAGTTGACGAGAAATAAAAGACAAACAAGCCATCAAAGAAGCCACATATTTGCACATTTCATTTCCCAGAACATCAGAAATTGCATTTGCATCTGTCAATACATTTAGTGATGGTTGGACTCAGCCTGATTGCGCAATGCGAGCAGAGCTAAGGGTAAACAATGAAGCCATTCCCTTTTTAAAGTGGCTTTTATTTTTTCTATCTTTTCTTAGAGCGGGCCATTGAGGAGCTCACACACCCAGTTCGCTTGCGGGTGGTAAGCACAGGAAAATTTGTGCTGTATCCCCAGTAGGGTTGTGATGTGCTCCAGAGTCTCATTTACAAAATGAGGCCCATTGTCTGACCGCAGGACCTCACACACTCCCCATCTTGGAACACCTCTCTAACGAGGAATTGCGCAACCCTGAGGGCATCGGGGTGTGAACAGGGACCAGCTTCGATCCATTGGAAGAACTGGCACACAACCACTATCATAGTAGTGGTAGCCCTGGCACACCTGGATTATACCGACATAGTCTATGTGGAGATGATGGAAAGGCCCAATTGGTCTGGGTATGGCTCCCCTCACTACATGTAAAGTATGTCTTTCAGTGAATGTTTTGCAGGAGACACAATTCTCCATGAATGTCATTATATGCTCAGTCATGTTAGGATAGAACCAATCTTCCCCAATGTGAGAAGCAAGTACTTCTTTACCCATGTGGGTGGGATAATGCAGTTGCGTAAGTGGAATTTGCTCTAACGCTGTTGGAAGTACTAGTTTGCCTGTGCTTTCTTGTCACCACAGAGTATCCGTGATGGATATTGTACACCCCTTTTTACCCATATGTCCTTCTGCCCAGTTGGAGCCCTCCCCTGAAACTCCATTATTTGCATGGCTGCTAATTTATTATAGCCTTCTCTTATAATCATATTGCGTGCGCAAATACATGTGCTTGGTGATATTGAAGTCTGTAATCCCTGTGGAAAATGCTGCACGCTTTGCTTCTGCATCTGCTGCTTCATTGCCCTGGGAGACTGCGCCCTCCCCTCTTGCATGGGCCTGGCACTTTATGACTGCTAATGCTGCTGGGAGTTCAAGCCCGTCTATGAGCCTATCCAATAGGGGCATGTGATGCACTGCTGTGCCGTCAGCACGTTTGAAGACCCTCCTCTGTCATCGTGACAGCCCAGAATGTACTGTAGACAGCACATAGGCTGAATCTGAATACGTTGTGATTTCCCTGTCCCTGCGTGCTTCCAATGGCATTATATGAGCTGCTAATTCTGCCACTTGTGCTGAAAAATGTGAAGGCAATCTTGCGCTGGCTGTTATTTCTGCTGTACCGTCTGATTTCAGTTTTACCACTGTCGTTCCTGTATGCCTTTCCCCTGTTGTCTGGTCTATTGTCAATGAACCATCAATATAAAGCACTTCTCCCCCTCAAGTGGCTTCTCCCCAACCTTGGGAAGGTCATCATACTGTTCCATGTATGTAGTACAGTCATGTACATAGTCTCCCTCTTCTACTGGCTCAGCTAAAAATGTTGCCGGATTGATAGTCCTGCACTTCACTACCTTGATTTCTGGGTTTGAGATAATTACCTCATATCTGGAAGCTCTCTGTGTGGTCAGAGTACTCTTGGGTCTTTCATGAATTGCAAAAAGGGGCATGAGCCACATAAAGTGTGGTGGTGCCCACCAATGTTCCCTCTAATTATTTTTCTCTATGTGTGGAACTGGTTTGCTGTTGTGCGCAAATTATTTTCCATGTGCGCAACTGACTAATGAGGTAAGGCACTTTGTGAGCGTGCGCATTTGGTGAACCTCCGTCGCAGAAGAGAGTTTGGAAAGGAATTTCCTCTTCCCAGCCACTGCAATTCATGACAAATCTTAAAACACTTTATCCAAACACAGGCTAAAATAGAGTATGTCATATGCTATTAAACAGAAAACACATCAACCAGTCCAAGACTTCAATATCTGTCACAGTACCTTGCAAACGTTTTATGCTAATGGAAAATCACTCATGTGTACTACAAAACACAAATATCTCTTGTCATAAACTGATGTGGCCGTCAAGAAATTTGCATAGAATACATTTGCCGATGGATTAATGGCAATTAAAAGCAATGTGTCAAAAAACATGCTGATAGGAGTTCAAGTGCTAATTTAATGAAGTAATTCAAGGGCCAGGAGCACATGCTTCTAATAATTTCTGTAAGTATGATAATTACATCAGAACAACTGCACCTCAGAATAGGATGATCAAAGATTCCTGGGCCTCTGCTTACTAGCTACATTATGTTGTCCTTTGGGTAGTGAAAACACCAGCCTTACAGCTAAGAGACATATACACCATCCACTTTTACTCCCTAAAAAATGAAAATGTGCCCATCAAAAACGAAAAACAATGAACATGTTTCTGCTTCACCCCACAAAGCTCCACTGATATTTTTTCAAATTAGTGACCAGTAGAGCAGTGGCATAGGAAGCAACTCTAATAATATTAATGCCTCATCTCAATTTTAAGGGGAAGAACATATTTTAATGAGCAGAAAGTATCCCCATTGGCAAAGCTAATTACTTTTTTTACTCCCTAAAAAATCAGTTGACTCTGAGTAGGGAGCAAAATCTGATTAGAACCCTGCACCACTGACATAGGAAGTTAAATGGCAAGGCACATAATAAAGTCTATAGTTTTGCCCCCCCTTCCGCACCACAGCCTAGATAAAATTAATTAAATAAGAGCATTACTGAGGTTTATTATAGAGCCCCCTGAAGAAAATCATATATATATATATATGCCTTTTAAGTTATTATCATCAATTCGTCAGAGGTACAACGGACTGAGTGCCTTCCTCTGTAACTATGGATCCCTCTTCTGTAATTCTTTGTGATCAGTTAAATAAAATGCGGAGGGATGCTAGAGACGATAGACACAGAACACATGGTTATATTGAAAAGCCCTCAGCAGCTGAGCATGGAAAGAAAACGGAGGTGCTTTTGCCTAGACAGGTACTAGAATGTCCTATCCTTTAGCAAACACGCAACACATTTTCTTCAGTGTACAGCAGAAACGTCTGACTTGGTCTTTGAAATGTGCTGCTTTGTTCATCACCCGCAAGGAGTGATGCTTCCACCCATAACCTTCCCCGGCCCCTGTGCTTGCCTCCAATACTAGTTGATAGAGCACTGTAAAAAGTGAGGGATTGTAGCAGTAAACACTCACTGGGATATTTTCAGAGCCGCAATACTTTGCAAGCAAGGCATATTTAATGCCTCAACATATTATGTGCATTTTAAGAATGTTATGACTCTGCATGTATGCAATTCTTTTGCAGTGCATACAAGATTGTTTGCAACATACCCCACCCTTATATCACCTTATATAGTGCATAGTGAAACCGTTTTTGCATAACAGCAAGTTACCATATGATGTGTGAAGGACTATGCTCAAAGGAACTTTGAACACTAAGGAAACAAGGCAGATTGTGTGACAAGAATTCTCCTGTCTGAATATCCGGTGCCCTGATAATATGGACGAGTAATACCAGGCATAGTCCATACCCAGTATTCCTTGTAGGCTAAGTAAATAATATTGCAATGTTGCTCTCCACTTATAGGGTAATGTTAGTAATGCTAAAGTAGGAGATGCTGAGCATCACAATTGTCTTCTCAAAATCCTTACAGGGCAAATTAATATTTGAGATTTATAATGCTTTAACTTGCAAGGGGGCTGCTTCAAAGCCCTTGCGTGACATATGTACAAAGAAGAAGTATGGGATAAGATTACACATCCAAGTAGTCTGCTTCTTTACAGTCAGTATCCAATATTTTAGCTGGTAGTTCGATTGTATTGTGTGGGTGACGCTTTTGGTAAGGCACAGCAAGTAACAGAAATTCTGGCACGTGAACGTTATTCATATTATTCATATTACAACAAACATAAAACAAGTGGATGTAGGTAAACATCTGCTAACCGTTCGCAGAGCCAAGAGAGGAAGAGTCAAGGTTGTCCAGTACTATCTTATTGTGTTCTGGGGCGAAAGTTAGAGTCATAAGGTAAAAGTGTGGTAGAATCAAGATTAGGAGTCATGGGTGGGGAAGGAACATTATTTGGTTAATGTGTGCATTCATATCTTGGCTAGATTCATGGAGCCAGTTTTTCATATTAGTTTTTAACCTCTTATGTGTGTATTTTGCTGTTAGGGATTTTAGATGTTTACGGTCACCCTTGCATAGTACATTAATGCAAATTAGCAGAATATCAAGATCAGTTGCTTATTTTAAGAGAAAGCAAATGTCAATTAATTGCTGTGGCTTGTGTCTTATTAAATATTTTTGAATAGGTGAGAATTGTCTGTGTGCGCTGCTAAAAACTTTCTGAGCGGCCCCCAGAAGGAAGCTGGGCAAGCGCACATGCGCACAACTTAGAGGGAACACTGGTGCCCACCATTGTAATACTCGCTGACTTCTCTACCGCGAATGCGACAGCAGCCAGAGCTTGCTCACAAGGGTAATGTCTGCTGATTACTGGGTCTAAATGTTCGCTATAATAAGCTAATGGCTTGTGCCCTAGAGTAGTCTTCTGGGTGAGTGCCACAGTCATCACTACTCCATTGGAGTGTGACAACAAATAAAATTCATTGTGATAGTCTGGGATCCCTAGTACTGGACCTGTGCTTATTGCTTTCCTCAGCTCTTCGAAGACTTCAGTCATTTCATGTGTCCATACCAACTTACCATTTCCTCTCTGTGCCTCCCTAAGCCCACTCAACAGGGTTAAATGTTGCATTTCTCTCACTGTCTTTGGCATTGGCGTTCTACTGATCGCCTCAGCTCCTACTGGAGTCACTTTTCACTTTTCTTGTGATATCAACTGTCCTATATATGGCACTTGCCTTTGGCAATATTGTAATTTTGACTTGTTCATCTTGTAACCTTTTTCAGCCAATACTGTCAGCAAATATACTGAGTCATTTTGACACTGTTCCGCTGACCTACTGCATTTTAAAATGTCATTTACATATTGTATGACTGTGCTTGCTATCTGTATGTTGCCTATGTCCATCTGAAGGACCCTATTAAAGATGGAAGGTGACTCACAGTACCCTTGTGGGAGTCTCGTGTGTTTCCACTTCCAGTTTCTAAATAGGAAGGAAGTTAAGTCCTGTGACTCTTCATGGAGTGGTATAGAAAATAAGGCACTCTTCAAATCTATTACCATGAAGTGCGTAGATTCCATTGGGATGCTGCACAAAATGGTTTCTGGGTTCGGAACTAACAGGAATTCTGCTTCAACAATTTGGTTCAATGGGTGCAAATCCTGAATAAAATGCCATGATCCCCCGTCGCCTTCTTCACCGGATACACTGCAGTGTTACACTGTGAGTCTGAAGGCACCAGAATGCCTTGCTTCACTAATGCAGCAATCATTTTATAAATGCCCTTGCCTGCTTCCCTCGTTAGGGGATACTCTCTGGCCCTTGGTAAAATAGCTCCTGGTTTAAGCTTTATCTTGATCGCTCCGTTCCCTTTCAGCAGACCCTTGTAATAGGGACTATTAGTCCATAAGACACTGGGTACCCACCCTAAGTCTTCTTCGTGGAATGGTGGTGGCAGTTTTCGCAACACAGCCATTCTCTGTGGTACTTTCCTGTAATGTATTTGCACCCAATGTGTAATGCTTATGTCAAACACCACCTCGTTTTCGGATCAGTCATCTTGGAATAACTCTTTAACTGTCACTTCAGTCAACCTGCATCCTTCCCACACTGCAATTAAAGTTCTCCATGATCATCCTGTATCATCAGTCCCATGCAGTACTATCCCATTGTCTCTCACTATAACTGCCTCAAATTATGGGGATCACTTTCCTTTTTTTCTCATCTAAAGGAACTTCAGGTCTGTGATTAATACTTCTACCCATATGAAAACAGTTTGGTGTCTACTGGCACCCCCCTCTGTACTGTTAGGCTGCAATAAGCTTGGATGAGTTCTCGCACATTCATGTAATCGATCCCTGGTGTTGAGCACACCATCCCTTGGTCTGTGAATGAAATGGTCATATTAAGTCGGCTCAGCATGTCACTACCCATGATATTCACTGGTGGCTCTCGAGAATATAACAGTGGCATGGTCAGGTTGTGTTCTCTCACAGAAAATTTAGTTTAGTTTAGTTTATTATTTATATTGCGCACCCCACCCTAAGGTATCTGGGCGCATTACAAGAATATGCATGTTCATGGTTACAGAGTAGATAGTTCATGGTTACAGAGTAGATAATGCACATAGTAGATACAAATAGAGGAGTGAGGCAAGAATAGGAAGTACATACAATAATTACATAAGGGGGAATGTGGCAAGAACACATTTACACAATTTCAGCAAGAGGCGATAGTTGGGCAGCCATTAATGGGAAGCTGCTACCCCCACTCTTTTTGCTTTGTATCTTGGCACCCTTAGGCGGCCGGTGTTGGTCGTCCTGGTGGAGTTGTTTTTGACAAATCTTTCTGCCAAGGATTGAGGGGCAGCGTCTTTAAGGCATTTATAAGTAAGGGAGGCTGTTTTGAGCTGGATTCTTTCTTGGATAGACAGCCAATTGTTGTTCCGTCTGGTTGCAGAGATATGTTGCCATCTGGGGATGCCCAAGGCAGTTCTGAGGGCTTTATTCTGCAAAATGTGTAGTTTGTTGATGGTAGATTTACTTGCTCCTAAATAAAGGGCATTACAGTAGTCAATTTTGGATAAGGCTAGTGCGCGCGCTAGGGTCATACAACTTTCCAGGGAGAGAAAGGGTTTGCAAGAATGGATGAGCTTGCAGTTGTATGCAGTGGGGATGAGTCTAGGTAAATGCCTAATGTTTTAACCTTGTTGGCCACCTTTATATCATTACCATCGATCTTGAACGATCGGTATAGGTTGCTCAGTTTCTTCATGTTGGTAGGGGAGGCTAGCAGAAGTAGATCGGTCTTCTCATCATTAATGCAGAGACCATGAGTGGCCATCCAAACCTGAATGATGAGGTACATTTTGTTGACACGAGCAAGGTCTGTGTCATACTATCCTGACAACGGCAAGAGGATCTGAGTATGCATAGTTAGTGTAGGTGACACCCAGAGGGTCCAGATCAACGAACAGGGGCTTGGTGAACACATTGTACTTGGTAGGTGATACACATGAACACCACAAGTGATGGGGATAGGGTCAGCTGCTGCAGAGGCAGAGAAGACTCTCATGGATCTATTATTGAGGAAAGACTGGACCCATGCTGGATCCATGCTGTTGCTTCTGTTGAAAAGTGAACAGCAGTGGATAAGTGTCTACAGAGCACCTTGTGATCAACCAGATCAAAGGCGGCTGACAGGTCCAACAGAAGCAAGAGGGCAGATTTCCCCTTGTCCTTCGGGTCATTGATCTGGATCTTCAGATCGATCAGGGCAGATTCTGTCCCATGTTGGGGTCTAAATCCAGATTGTTGGGGTCCAAGTAGCTTATGGGCCTCGAGGTAAGTTTGAATTTGGTTATAGGCGGCCTTGTCATTGATTTTAAGGAGAAAAGGTACTGTGGTAATAGGACGGAAGTTAGTAGGGATGCTGGAATCAAGTGTAGGTTTTTTAAGTAGTGGGAGTACCCAAGAATTCTTCAGGTTGGATGGGACGGTGCCTGTGCAGAATGAGGCATTAATGAGGGTGGTTATGAAGGGGGCCAATTCTTTAGCTGTATCTATTATGTCCGAAGCTGCACATGAGTCATCTTGGCAATTGGAGGGTTTCAGTGAGGCAATAATGTTAATTACTTCTTGGGTGAATACTGAAGCAAATTTTAATTGCTGTGGTAGTTTTGGCAAGATAGGAGTAGGTTTGAGCATGGTCTGCTGTGGAATCAGGGTCTGTTTTTTTAGCTACTATTTTCTTTTGAACCAGGGCGATTTTATTGGTTAAGGCTTCTTGAATTTTGGTGCACCAGGTCTTGTCTTTGATGCAATTATCAGTAGAGGGGATGGGAGATTCAAGCTCTCTTAAGATAGTGAACAGTTCTCTGGAGCTTGAGCTCACCTTTTCAATCCTATTATCATAGGTTTCTTTTTTAGCTGTCAGAATTTCTTCTTTGTAGCTGGCTGAGATTTTGACCCTAATGTCTTTATTGACTGGGGAAGGGTTATTTCTCCACGAGGTCTCGCATTTTCTTTTTTTTGTTTCTTAGGGCTTTCAGTTTCGGGGTGTACCACGAATTGAGGTGTGCTATGGGCTTTCTTTTGCACATTTTGTAAGGGGCAATGCTGTCTAGCGCCATGGTCAAGGTTTTGTTATAGAGGTCTACCAAATCGGATGGGTCGAAGGAGGCAAAGGTGGGATGAAGTAGAGGTTGGAGGAGAGGCAAGAGCTTGTCTGCAGTAATATTCTTTTTGTTTCTGGTCGGCATGAATGGGGCAATGAAATGGTCAGTGTTAGGATGGATGTGATCTTGGAGGTTAAATGAAAGGAGGGAGTGGTCAGTCCAGGATTGAGGCTCAATGGAAGTGATGATAGCACTGCAGTTAATATCCGTTATCCAATCAAGGATTCTACCTTTGTTATGGGTGGGCAGAAGGACTCTTACTCCACTAAGGTGCTGGCAGTGGATGAAGCATGCGTGTCAGATGGGTAATTGAAACCTAGGTTGAGGTCGGCTAGTAAGAGGATTTTGTAAGGTGGGTTTCGCATTAGTGGACAACAGTGCATTAATTTCTTCCTCGAAGGAGCCCAACGGTCCAGGAGGTCTATACATTAGATGCATTGTTATGGTTCTGGAATTAGTAAGGGAGAGTTTTACAGTCAAAAGTTCACAGGAGTTGGTAGGAGTGTGTGAACCGACTCTCAGTCGCAGTGTGGTTTTGGCTATGAATGCCACCCCACCACCTCTGGCGGAATCTCTGTCTGTTCTGAGGACTGTACAATTGGCCGGGGTTGCTAGAAGGAAGGATGGTCCAGCTGCTGCATGTAATCAGGTCTAGGTTATGGCAAGAAAATCCAGATTCTTTTCTAGGATAAGATCAGCAATATCCACTGCATAGGAGACAAGTGACCTGGCATTGATCAAGGCACCTAGGATAGTATTAGGGTTGTTGTTGTGGACAGAGAGTAAGGGTGTGGCTGCGGTCAGTCTAGTCTTCTTCACCAGTTTAAGTTTTGTTTTGGGTTTTTGTGTGGAGGAGAATTATTTGTGGACAATGGGACAGAGGGTTACTTGTAGGATTTACCGAGTCTGTTACCAAGCCTTGCAGTGCGGATCGAAGAAGGGCACGGAAGATTGGGCATCAATATGGTGTATGTCTGTGGAGGAGGCCTAGAGTTCTTAGTAGCATGCGGTATGTCAAGTGGCGGGCACTAAATTACCAATGGGTAATTGTTTGTATCAGTTACGGTGGGCAATATGTAATTACTGGTTGAAGGTGTGGTATGCAATGGCTTCAGAGGTGGCAGGAAAGGAGTTGGTTTGATCAGAGTAGGCAGGATCAAAGGTGGCAGAAGGTTAGTGGGTGTGGTGTGTTGATCAGGGTTAGAAAGGTGTTTGGCCATGGTAGTATGTCTCCTGGGTGTGTAGGAGTGTAAGTTAGGACTAGTAGGTAGGGATGAAGGTAGGAGGATACTCCTGCTATTGATAGAGGTAAGGGTGAGGAGGCTCCCCAAGGCTAGGTTTCTGGTGGGGGCATACAATGTCGTGGATAGCCACGGAGTGAACAGATACTGTGGTGCTGCAGAGGCCGTCTAGGAGACAAAGGGCCTCATCACAAGTTGGGTGCTACCGCCGGGGCTATTAGCCCTACCGCCAAACCCCTGGCGCTATTAGCTCCAGATCACGGGTTTGGCGGAACGGTAAGTCCCCATTCCCCATTGGGCCCATTTGGGAATTTCCCATTCCCCATTGGTGCCAATGGGGAATGTTCGGCACTATTACCGCCGGCGGTATTACCACCAGTGGTAATAGTGCCGAAAATCAACAAAATTGCTTCATATTTGCCCCCAGCTCAGTGCTGGGTGTAAATCCACCAAGCCCGTGATTTGGCGGACCCTTAAATGCGGCGGTAATAGCGTTACCGCTACATTTAAGGGTAACTGCCAAACTCGCGATGAGGCCCAAAGTCTGGCAGGTGACTCAATAATAGTTGCTAAAATATATTGCAACTAGGTAACGTTAAAGAGGAGTCCTAGTGATACAGTTTAGTAGTGGGCATGAATCAGGACCATTCATGCGCTTGTCTGTGTGCTCAATGAGGGCAATTTAAACAAAGGCATTCAACAATCACTGTAATAATTAACAAAATATGTATTATGGTAGCGTTTACAAAAAGTATGCATTTAGGTGGTAGACAGAACGAGGTCATGGGGTGGCAGTTGCAGTTAACTAATAGCAGTAAGCAATGCAAAGTCATAGATAAATGATAACATAAGCAGCAGTGTTCAAAAATAAAGGTTTTGGTGGCATTAAGCAAAAATACCTAAGTGAGTGGCAACAAAAGCGGCAGTATTTAAAAATAAACGTTTTAGTGGCATTTAGCGTGAATGCATTTTGGAATTGGATGGATAGCGTTCATGGGGTAGCAATGACGCTCGTTGTTAGTTATTCATATTAGGCAGAACAGGTATAGTGACATGGGCTGAATGATGGCCTGGTAAGAGCCGGAAATGCAGGCCGGTGAATGCACAGGAGTTATGGCAGTGGATCATACGGCATATGTGCGGGTCTTTTGCAAAGATTAGCGAGAGCCAATGTTAACAGGACAATGGTGGCCTTTACGAGGTAGGCCTTCTGTGATTAGAAACATTCGTACTAATTGCAAATGGCCACAATGGGGTGTTTGTGAAGCTTGTATTTGCCTGGTGCGGCCAATAAATATAAGGCGGATTTATATGATTCCAATTCAACTGCGGCCGGCTGGGCAATGTGTCAATTCGTCAGTTAAAGGAACCAAATCCATGTCCCTAGAGAATCCCTGCACATTCATGGCAATGCCTGACATTGAGTATCTCCCCTCCCTGATATAGGACCTCGTCAACCCAGTGTCCACAATAAAGGAAAAAGTCTTGTCAACTATAGTTTCCCCAATACCTGTTTCCTCAGCCGGATTAGGTGTAACAGATAGGATTGAAAACATCAGGTCCGCCTGTGGGATGTTCTATTGTTGATATAATGACATTCCGGTCTCTGTAAATTGATTCCCCCCTACAACAGTCGCCCCACCAAGCTTTCGGACAGGAGCTGACATTGTGTGGCCTGCATGTGTGGTTGTTATGTCCTGTTGAACCGGTGTCTGCTGTGCTGGTTGCAATTGCTCCATGTGTCCCTGCATCTGTAATGCATGTGTCATGGGCTGGTATTGCTGCACTTGCGTGTTTTGGCTATGAATCTGTTGTGGTGTGTACCTCTGTGGTTGTGTGTGATCTTGGTCATACTAGTCAGTCTGCTCTGTCTGGTATGTGGTCTGTTGCTGCATTCCCCCGTTCCAAGACATCTCGCTCCTGTATCTACATACTCACGAGATATGACCCATTGGGCAGCACACCCAACATTGTGTGGGACCCCCATCAGTCTTTGCTGTCCACCAGGAAACCTTCCTGCATTCTGCTGCATTGGGTGTCCGGACCCTCTTCCCCAAGGTATCCCCCCCTCGGCCCCTCAGCCACTGATTCATATTCCCTCACCCTGCAAAACCTCCCCCTGCCATTTGTGGTTGGTTCTGCCCTTGCTGAACAACTACTCCTCTTTGTTCGTCAACATCGCCCCTTCCATTGTATACTTAGATAATTTCTACTGCACTAACTTTGCTTCTTCTTGTTTCCTCTCCTCACGCTTCTTTCTCGCATTCTCTGGCATTAGCCTGCAATAGTGTACTATAGTAAGCTGGATTTCTGACCATGCCTTAGCCTCCATTCCCACTAATTTCTTAAGCTGCTTTTCCACTTGTTCAAGTAACCCCTGACATAATATGTGATTAACCAACCTCACTGTTTTGTCCCACGCTTCTCTCATTTCGAGAACCCATCTCTCTTGAATTTGTTGAATGTATTGAAGTGGGTCTTTGTCCTCACGCATTTTGCGTGCCATAATCGCACTTATGTCCGACGTGTCTGGGTATTGCACCCTTAGAGCCTGCCAGGCGGCTGCTCTGCAGCTATTTACCGGTGCACCATCGTGTGCTGTGTTTTGTGCAGTCACTGTGGGATATCCTGCCCTTTTCCATACATCATCAGCTACTTCCCCAAGAATGGCTGAAAGTAAACTCTTCATGTCCTCTACCGCTAATGTTGTTCCCGCTGTCAGTCATTCGATCTCATAAATCCATTTGCCAGCCCCGGTGGTAAACAAAGGCAGTTTACATCTTAGATTGCCCTTGTCTATCTGCTGACATGTCCGTCCTGGCTGGGCCCTGAGTCTCTGTGTGTATGAAGTGATATTTTCCATGCTTACGACCCGCTCTCGGAATGTGGTAGTCACCCTGCAATGTCCTCCTCTACTCTACCCATTTTCCCTTTGCCTCCCCATATTGGGTCTCTGTCTGGCCTTACTTGCCTGGAGCACCTAGAGTGTCTTCTCTCCTCCTTGTCTTCGCTCCCCTGTGAATCCTCGTCAAAGCTAAGTCTCCTTAACGTCGTGCCTACCTGCTGTTTCCCCCTTGTTTGGTCTGTAACTTCATGCTCCCCCTTACAGAGTGTTGAGGACTTATGTCTGCCCATGGGGCAACTCTGCTGCTTCTCCTGCTCATATAGAGTTCTCCTTTCCGTCTTTGTATACCTTCCCCATCCTCATCATATAAACATGGCAAGTCCATCTAAATTTGTACTGCTTTCGAAGAGCGTATTTCTCTACTCTTGCTCGCTTCTGTGCTCCTCTCTTTCCCTGTGTCGGCGCTCTTTAACAAGCTGCTTGATTTCTAACTTATCTCCTTCTTTATTTGCAGTTGGTTTTTTCACTCTTCTTCTGCTTTTCTCCTTGCGATATCTTCTAGCTCTCTTTGTTTTCTTTTCTCCCTCTCCTCTCTCTCTCATGCTGCCATTTGCTCCCTTTCCTTTCTTAGCCTTTCGCTTCCTTTTTTAGTCCTTCTCTTCCCATCACTTCTTTCTACTTCCTCCTTTATCTCTGCCCACTTCTTTGCTTCTTCAACCGGATTCTTTGTTATTTGGCAATTCCTTCCCTGCATGCCCTGTCTCGCTGACTGGTTTTCCATCCAGTTTAAGCGATATCTGTCCACCTATCCACTCATTTGGTGCCACCAATTCTTGGCCTTCACTAAGCCCTGTTTTCTCCAAGTCATTCTCTTTTAACCTCACTTGCACCTGGCTGCGCTCCAGACATTCACTGCTACTGTCTCGCGCTGGTTTGCTCACTTGCTTAGTACCATCAGGTGCGCCTTCGCCACTGCGAAAGTGGGACTGGTGTATCCTGCCGCTGCTTTACATTTCTTCCTGAGGTAAAATCCCTTGCTTTCCACTGCTGTCCCTATGTCAGCTGTTTGAGGAGGAGGAGGGGGAACAGAGGGATGTTCGTCCCTCGTGTCCCGTTGGCTCAGCATACAATGCCGCTGATCCGAGTCCCCTTCCTCATCCTGAAACATTTTCCTTAACTCTAATATGGCTAATCACTTGCTCAGTTTATTCCCCTAATAAGCTGCCTTATAGGCTGCCTGCAAATAAGTGACCATTCGTTGCTGAACATATTTGGAAAAACCTCTGTATCTGGGCTATGGCTTTGCCAACTTGTCCACTGTGTCGCAAGTCCATTCCATGCAAACTTGCATATTTTGTCCTGATACCGTGGGAGGCACTTGCACATATGTTGAAGAGGTGTATCCCGCATTTTTGTCACCTTTATATAGCACTTTATTAATACTTACTTGACCTCAAATCGGGATTTCAACACATCCAATTGCAATTAATACAACATAACAATCATTTTCTCTAGGCTCTCCCGCTCACCATCAAAGGAAAAACACAGATGTGCTCCGTGCACCGCCCCTCTTGCTGCTTCCTCTGTCCTGAAGCCTCAAAATACAACTTCACTCACAAGCTTCTCAAGCTCTGCCCTAATGGCGCAACATGATTTTTCAACATGATAACAAATTCGGATATGCATTACAAGTTAAAGATCAGTTGCGATTGATGGACCAGGACTCAGATCACATAAAAATTCTGTAGATGGGTCAAGACGGCAAGAAAAACAGCTTTTTTTTTAAATGGACTCCTGAGTACTTTTATTGTTAGTTGTCTAAAGAGCCTGTATCAAATGAAGTAAGGTGGTGAAGCAGGGGCTGTATAGTAAACATACAACCTCACAGGCTTGCAGGGCCAATAGAACAGCAAAGCGGCAGGACAGGATGCTGTTGAGGTGGCGGGCTGCTGCAGACTGGCTCGTCCTTTTCCTCTGGCTTCTCTGAGGGCTCGATATCCGGCCCCTAAATTTCTGCAGCAGTTGGCCAACCTGCTGAGCTATCATACTCTGAATGGTGCATGTGCCATGCAGGTTATAAGTAAGTATATTCACTGTGGGTGCTCAACCCATGAACAGTTTATATTGAACATATTTATAACATGAAACATTCACCCAAAAGGTATGCTGGCACTGAGTGTTTGGACCACAGGAGAGTGCAGCAGGGCTGCTTATGCAGGACTTCCAAGATACCCAATGGATCCGATTATCATCAGGAAATGGAACAGTGGTTAGAAGGGAATTCCACTTTTTGGCCCCCATATCACCTCTAGCCTTCAAATGCAAATGTTCTATCATGCATATGGAAGGTTCTTCCACTGATAAAAGAAATTTGTTTGCAACTTGAGCACCTCAACAACCTGCAGAGCCACGGCGCTGTGTGTGTGTCTGCCTGTGACTTGGGAAACTGGCAAAGCTTGAATATCCGACCTGAGCCAATTCTATATTTGGCTCTGGAGAAATAGAAGTATCCAGGATTCGTTTTTTAAAGCGTACCAATGATTTCCATTATACTTCCATCTCTGATTGTCATGATGAGAAGCAAGAAGCTAGATGAGGTATCAGTAAGGGCCATAGAGAAGGCAGTCGGTGAGTCTCAGGGATCCTGAGCAAGCAGAGAAATTATAGCGAACTGCTGGCCAGGCTCAGATGTGGCAAGAGCACCAGAGCGCCGACCTGTGGGTGCATGGCCCTGTGCTGATCTTCGAGTGTTCAATTTATCAATTTAGTGACGTTGAGATCAATCAAGTGAAGTCTTTTATGGTGGTTTTGAAATAGGACTATGCAGTAGCTGCAGAGCTTTGCTCTTCTACCTCTGGCTCTCCAGAGGTTTTGGACTACAACTTCCATATATGCTCAAGACATCATAGTCAATTGTGAGGAATCATGGGTGTTGTAGTCCAAAACCTCTGGAGAGCCATGGGCTGCAGACTCCTGTAATTCAGTTTCCCAGAGGGCTGTGCCTCTCCAAGTTGAGAGATTTAGTCAACCTTTTCGTATTAGGATGATATTGACCATACATAATGTTTGATTATGTTTCAGCAGACTGAAGTGTTAAGGGTTTGGCGTACTGGGTCTCTAACTGTAGTAACCGAATTGCAGCACTAGTAACTAGCGGAGAAGACAGCTCCTTGCTGGATACACAGGATTTGTTCTTCATGCAGCTTCCTAACATTTTCAGAGGACAAATTGGGCCGAAGGTTGTCATTGCATTGAGTCAGGGCTGATTGGCCAAATCAACATTCATAATTGGAGCCAGGAGGACTGAGAGAGGGAAATGATCTAACCTTACGTTACGGAGAGGAGGGGTGCACTAATCGGAATAGATAATAATGCAGGTGTTAGGTCTTCCTCATCTAATGCCACATTGGTTTGAACCTCTGGCTGCAAATGCGGCTTGATGTTGAACTAATGGTTGGGCATGGATAAAACGTGGACTGGGAACTCATGGTAGTATTATTATGAAGAAAGAAAGCATTTAATAGGGCCATGGGAGGAGTAAAGCAAGTACTTTAAAATTGCGTGAGCAATGCAAATTATGGCCAGAGGTTCTACTAGCATGCCGTAGTATTATGGCGTTTGGATGCGAAAGCTGGGGGCAAATGGGGTGCAGAACAAAAACCTGGCAAATACTATTAATCAATTGGACGCATTTGCATGTGTTGCTTAAAGGTGTTTGCCGTTGCTGTAACAGTAACTTAATTTGCAACCAGCACATTTTGAATATCCCAAATTATTTATTTAGACAGATGGGGGTGGTTGTTTCTGGTGCTTATTATGTAGTTCATCACCTCTACAAAATTCTCCAGATTAGCCCAATTCATCAAGTGGGTCATTGGCTGGAGGCACACTTTTTGAGGCGCTCACACATTGTTCACACTGCAGACCCCCCCCCCCTTCTTCAACACTGAAGTTATGAAGATTCTTCACGGCACGTGGGATAGTCACTTGTCAGATAAAACAGTAATCTATTGCATTAAGAGACAATCCGGTTGTGTGCTTCCCATGCTTGTCAGGAACTGTCATTCACTGATTATCAAAGAACATTTTACAGGGAAACTGACATGATTCATTTTTATTTTAAATCATCGAAGTAATTAGAAGTGGCAGTGCACTATGAAGAACACTAATGGAACTGTCAAACATGTTAATTAGTCCCAGGACTCCTGTTACAAAGTATCAATAAAAGACTCAACTGATCCGAGCAGGACAATTTCTGTGGCAAGAAGGGGCAATGACTGCTTCAACAACTAACGGACACATTTTTCAGCCTAGAAATACAGTTATGCACTTCTGAAATGCACTTCACAGTAGTACGTGCACAGAACTATTCGACAAGGATAATATGAACCTGGTTATGCCTGTCTTTCATTCTTTCGATCTTTCTTACCCTTTCTTCAGTTTTGTTAATCATGTTACTTCTCTTTCCTTCTTTCATTGTTTTGTTCGTTCTTTCTTCTTTTTTCCTATCTTTTATCTATCCATTCTCTCTTTCGCGTCCTATTTTTTTCTTTCCAAATCTCGCCTTCTTCTGTCTTAATATTTTCTTCATTCCTTCCTTTCTCTCGTACTTTCTTTTTCATTTATTCTGCCTTTTTATCGTTGTTCTTTTTTTCCCTCTGTCTTTCTTTCTCTCTTAGATTCTATCTTTCCTCATTTCTGTCATCTGTCTTTCTGTTAATCGTTCTATCCTTTGTTCCAGGTTTTCTTTTCGTCTGTCCATTGTTCTTCTTGTATTTGTGTCCTTCATTCCATCTATCTCTTTTTGTCTTTCTGCTTTTCTTTCAACCTTTCTTCCCATCATTCTTTCCCTTCTTTTACTTTTATCTTTATTCTGCTTCTTTGTTTCTCTTTCCTTCTTCCTTTCTTATGTTCTTCTTTTTTACATCTCACACTCTTGCTTTAGACCTTCCATTCTTTTTCTTTTGCTCCCTCTCTTTCTTTCTGCTCCTCTTTATCTTTCTTTCTCTCTTGTTCGCCCTCCTCCCCTCTCTAACCTCTTTCTGTGTCTCTCCCTTTCTTTCTCCCATATTCTCTTCCATTCTTTTTGCTTCTCGCCTTCTTTTCCTTTCTTTCTGTCTTTGTGTATTTAGTTCTCTTTTTCTATAAAGTAGCCTTTATTTAGTTCATTCCACTTTCATTTCTTCTTTATTCTGTAACCATGTCCGTTTCATTCTTCTTTTCTTTCCTCCTTTCTTTTCTTTGTTTCACCTTTACCTCATTTCTTTCTTTCATTCCACCTTTCCTTCTTTACAAATTACCTTCATTCATTTTTTCTTTGTTTACTTTCTCCTTTCCTTCTCTTCCATCTTTCCTTGATTCCATCTTTCATTGCTTCTTTCCTTTGTTCCACCCTCCATAATTTCTTTATCGTTTGTTCTTTGCTTCCATATTTCCTCCCTTCTTTCTTTCATTCCATCTTTCTTTCCTTTTTATCTAGCATTCTTTTAATTCTTCTACCTTTCCTTCTGCAATTTATTCCTTTTTGAATCGTTCATTCTTTGCTTCTCTCCATCCTTTCTTCCTTCTTAACCCTTCAGTTTTTTTCTCCACATTTTGCCCTATCCTACTTTCATTTTTTCATTGCCAGCTTTCTTTCATTGGTTCCACTTGTAATCATCACTCCAACTTTCTTGCAGTTATTGTCATCAGTGCAGCATTAGAACATCTATAAATAAATTAACTGAAATATTTGCCATTCTTGTCTTTTAAAATGAAGACCGGTCTTATTGCTTGAGTCGAAATATTATGATTAGCTAAATCACACATTAGTCCTTCCTAGGCCAGGTATCAAAGTAGTCCCCCTCTTCCAACCTGGAAAAAGATGAAGGTTCAAGGAAACTTAAAATATCACTCAGTGGCTCACATTGTAGCACACCCCTTTCCGGTTAGTTGTTATACTTCTTTTTATCCATCCTCAGTGGACGGTCACAGATTCTCCATATTTGCTTGTAGTGGGGTAGGTCCTACGCGAAAGTAGCAAAGACTACCAGCCTCTGTCCATGGAAACTAAGTTTGAAATCCTAACATTGGGAAATTTGGAGACAAACATACATAAGGAGCTTATTACGTAATGTAACACCAGAGCCATTCATGTAACGCTGCTCCAACTTAGCATTGATGGCTCTAAAAAAGACCAATGAAAAAATCTCCACCAAGATCTCAAGATTATGGCTTTCACCCCCGCTGTGGGGGGCGGTCATGGCCTTAAACCAGCCCAAGCACAGGTAGGTCCAATCAAAGCAAGGGCCTCAGCGAGTGCTGGGGCCATTAAAGGCCATGTCTGCCCCCACAGCAGGGGTGGACGTCATTCACACCCCAGGGTTTAACCAGTGTTGGACCGGGGTGTGAATGGTTTATTTTCTGTTCCTCAAGAGATTGGTTCGCAAGCAATGCCAATCTCCGGAAAAAAAACAAAAAACAAAGATGGCAGCCGCCATAGGGAAAGGGGATTAGGCCCCTTTTACATTTATATGGCTGCGTCTAGGTGCAGGAGGCGCATCTGGTGTTGCCTCACCACATAAAAATAATGGCACCACCTGGGGAAGGGCCTCGGGTGGCTCGAACAGTGGGCACAGAATGTGTTTTCTCGCCCGCTGTTCCAGCCACCTAATTGGCTACTCACACTTTCCCGGCGACAATATGTATTAGTGACCATTTAAATAACAGAGGCCACAAACTAATTATTCTTTGATGTATAAATGTGAACACCAGAGAGGGAGAAATGACTAATAGAGGGGGCGTAATAATGAATGGGAAAGATTGTGGTGCCACGTGTATTAGACTCCCTTAAGCGGTAAAACCTCTAGCCATTAAGTTATTCCAGGTTGTAGGAGTACAACTACTTAGCTGCGAGTCAAAGAAAGGGCTGACATGTCATTGTTCTGATCCAGATAAATAATGACAGGAAATAAGGTCGGTCTTCCATTAATGAAAAAAGATTTGCAAAGATTTCAGTTCAATTTGTCAGATGTTCTAAGGCATCATCCACTAGAACAATGTACAGATAACAAGAGGAAGGTTGTTCATGGTGGAGCTTGAGTTATTTATCAATTGAAAAAACAAAAGAAAGAAGGCATGAGACAATGAAGATGGAAGAACCAATGGTAAGATGGAATTCAGTCTAGCCGGCCTCCAACCCTGGTAACAGGAGAATAGATACATGATCCTCACCCCACCTGAAGGAGGTTCTGACTATTTTTGAATTACGAAGATTATGTATTGGCTCTGATAAGGAGACTGCCAGAGAATGATGGCGCCATTTTACAGCAGCAGTTTAATGGCCCACCTAAATGTTGTAGGATCCCTCGCTTGACATCACAGAGACATGGAGTAGCGCCGGGAGATACACGGATGTGGAGTGTGCTCTGGGGCCACTGAGCAGAGAGCCCTTTTCTCAGCATGGAACACCACTTGTATGCCAGCTCAGAGGTGCATTCCAACGGAGTAGCACCGGCAGGCGTGCAAGTGTCAAGCATGCACCAGAGTGACTGGACATGTTTTCCCTAACTCAGTGGAGGGCCCACGCACTTCACATAAAGACGTGCTACCACAGATGGTAATGGAATCACACCAGGACTTTGATATAGTTCAAAGGTTTTTATTGTTTCTTCAACGGGCCTTAGGGCTAACCCTTTCTCTCTTCTTGAAAGACATCTCCTTCCTGACCCTGGGTTAGTAGACAGAGAATGTTTTATTTTTATTTATTGGGTATTTATAAGGCGCCTATGCAGCAAATGGTGTTTCAAGGCGCAACAAGACAAAGAGAGTGGGGGGGACAGGGATGCAGAAAACAAGAACGGTCCTACTATGCCTTGTGTAATTCGGAACGTGCAAATGCAGTAACATGAAGTGCTGTGAAGAGGGGAGGGGGAAGTGCAGCTCAGAGCAGAACGTGCTAATGCTAAGGAGGGAAAGAAAGTGCAGGTCGCAGTGGAGAACGCGCAATAGCTTGGAGGGGTCGAAAGGGGGAAAGGGGAGGCTTGGTAGAAAAGTGCCAGGGGAACGCAGAGAGGCCAGGGGAAGAAGGTCCACGTGCTAAGTGCGAGGAACGGGGCTGGATGGGCACAACGGGTGCAGGCCCAGCCAGGCTAGTGCAGGGGGGGGGAGCCGGAAAGGGCAAGTGCAAGTTAGGGGGAGGAGAGGTCAGGGGAGACCCAGTGCAGGTGTAGACTGGTCGAAGAGGGCTGGTGCCCTGTATGAATCAGAAGACACCAGGCTGCCAATCAAAATGAAGCAGAGTGGGACATTAGCAGGGGAGTGGCAGACGGAAGGAGGATGAGAAAAGGAGGGTCTTGAGATGCTTCTGGGACTTAGGGAGATCCGGCTCAAGTCTGAGAGGGCCAGGGAGGCCACTCCAGAGGGGCGCACCTGCGGAAGAGAGAGAGCTACCACCCACTCTCTGCTTGTAAAAGTGTCTGATCTGCAGAGAGATGAAGATACAAAACCAAAGGGATCTAGCAGGGAGGTATTTAGGAAGAGAGAGTTGGATGTACCGAGGTCCCAGGCCCCAGAAGGCCTTGTGGATGATGCAGAGGGTCTTGAAATTGATCCCCACAGCAACCAGTAGCCAGTGGAGAGATTTTAAGGCTGGAGAGATGCAGTCCCTGGGCTTGAAACCAAGGATAAGCCTTGCAATCCTTTCTGGATTTGTTGAAGGGGTGCGAAGGGATTATTTAGGCAGATTGAGGAAGAGGCTGTTGCAGTATTCCAGCCTAGAAAGCACCAGAGCTCTGGAGACATTGAGTTTCTGGGGGAAGGTGAGGAAAGTGAGAATGCCTCTGAGGAGGTGCGGCTGAACGTGGGCCTTCTTGGCAAGGTCTGTGAGGAAAGAAGGAGAGAGAGGAGTCGAAGATGACACCAAGGTTTTTTGCCTCACAGGAGTGTGAGGGGGGCCCATGGAGGACAGGCACAGAGTAGCAGAGAAGGAGGAAGCTGGGGTCCCAATGAGAAGAATCTCAGTCTTACTGATATTAAGGCAGAGATCGTTAGCAGCATACCATGCCTGAATAGCAGTAAGACAGTCGGAATGAGTGAAAGAAGAGGAGGCAGTGGAGGGAAGATTGAAGGAGAGCTGTGTGTCATCCGCATAACACTGGAAGTGAGGAGAGAAGGCAGAGATCAAATGGGCTAGAGGGGCTAGGTAGATGTTGAAGTACCACAGTGAGAGGATAGAGCCCTGAGGAACACCACAGGTGGAGAGTGTAATGAAGGAGAGAAAAGGGCCCCATTGAACCTGGGAATGGTCGGTCAGAGAGGAAGGGGGTCAACTAGTCTAGTGCCAGGTCCGTGATGCCAAGGGTAGCATGGAGGTGGTTTAAAAGGGTGACATGATTGACCATATTAAAGGCAGAGGAAAGGTCAAGAAGGATGAGAATGGAGGAAGAGTTGGAATCAAGACTTGAGAGCCGTGCCTCTGGCTGCTCTGAAACCACATTGGTGGTTGTGGAGACAACAAACAGATTCAGTGTGTTGGATCAGCTGGGAGATGACCAGCTTCTCCAAGAGGCAGGTGGGTAATGGAGATAGGGTGATAGTTAGCTGGGCAGGAGGGGTCGACAGAAGGCTCTTTGAGTATAGGGTGCACAAGGGAGTGCTTTAAGAGTGGCGGAAAGGAGCCAGTGGCAAAGGAGTGGTTGCAGAAATCAGCCAAGCATGGAGCAAGGGAGGCAATGTTGACCTTGATAGTTCTAGAAGAGCAGGGGATCACCTGTTTAGAGGAGACTTTCATAGAGAGGACTCATCCAGTGACATGGGCGAGAAAGATGAGAGTAGAAGAGAAGGGGTGAGGGGAGGCAAGGGAGGTCAGAGAGCGGGTGAGGGAGAAGGGAGGGGTGTAGAGGAGAGTGAGGACAGGATGTTAATCCCTACTGTCTTATCTCTGCCTTATACTCGAAGGGAAGACCTAAAGGCAAGGTGCCTGAGATACTCCCTACTCTATCCAGTGATTGGTTTTCTGTAAGGAAAGGGAATGTGCCTTACATTTACTCCGGTCGATTTACTCTTGAGTATTTTGCACTCACGCACTCCTCTCCCTTCTCCTCTCTGTACCTTCTACTGCTCTCCTCCAACTTCACCCCCTCCTGTTTTGTCCAACCTATTTATCTATTTATTTATTTTTACATTTGTAGGAGCGCACCTAACCCAAAGACGTCTAGGTGCTAGTCACAGGCAAATCACAAATGTGCAGAAGTATAATCAGAATCAGGTAGTGGTGGGCACTAGTCGAAGAGGTACGTCTTCAGGTGTTTCTGGAACAATTTGTAAGAGGGTTCTACTCTCAGGGCTGGAAATGAGTTCCAAAGTGTGGCTGCATTAACAGGAAAGCTGGAGCATTCGGCCTTGGAGCACTTGAACCTAGGAATGGTCAGGCGGTTCAAGTAGGCGGTATGTGTCGGTCTGGTGGAGGCCGGTCTGGATATCATCTGGGTCAGGTAGTTGGGGGTAGTGTTAGAGAGGCATTGGAGTGCGATGGCGAAGATTTTGAACATTATTGAACATTATTCTTTCTCTGATGGGTAGCCAGTGTGCCTTATTTCGTGCTGCTGTGTTTATTGAGGCTGAGGGCAGCCCAGATGCCATTGTTTTGTATGGTTTGCAACTTGTTTAGGGTTTTTCTCAGAGGTGCCCCTGAGGAGCATGTTACAGTAGTCCAGCTTGGAGCCGATAATCCCACAAGTGATGAATAGACAGTTGTTGGTGGATAGGATGGGTCTACTGGTATTAATCCTCTACTTTCCTTTCCCTCAAATGTCTCACACTCCTTCTAGGCCTTTCCTCTATCCCCTGATGTTATTCCTCCATCCACTACTCTACTACTCTCTCCTCAACACTACTACTCCCATCTCCACTATACTACTCCCTCCCCCACCTCTTCAGTACTGCCATCCACTCCATACTACTACTCACTCCATCCAAACTACTACTAGTGCTCCTCCCTCCAACTACTCAAACACCCTCCTTTCACTCAGCACCAACCACCTCACAATCACTCCTTAAACTAAACCTTCTAATCACACTTACCACACAAACACTCACACTCACACAGCATTACCCCATCCACTCCTTAACCAGCACCTCACCTTCTCCAGAATTTGCCTCCACAGCTCTCTGCTCTTTTCTCCCTCCTGCGGGTCTCCTAGTCCTCCTTCAGCTTTACTTTATTTTATGCTTCCTGTGGCCAACGTCTATCCCCCTCCCTCTGCTGGCATTTTATCTCTCCCCCTGGCCAATCGGGCCCTCTCTTTACCACCTGGGGTGCCTTGAAGAAGCAAAAAGTCATAATTAGCGGATTACGCCCTACCCACTTTTCCCATGCGGGTCTGCTGTGGAATGGCAATAGCAGCCCAGGAAGATAAGGGTTTGTGTTTGTGATCTGATAGACCGTTCTGGATGTGTGCATGGTAAATTCAATGGGTGGGTATTCCTCCGTTCTTAGTCTGTGGTGTTTTACGAGTCTTAAGGCTTATTGTGAGGGCATGCCAGAATCCTTCAGCAGTACTGCGATGACCTTTCGTCAGTTGCGTAAGAGCATAGCTTCACTCCTCTGGTGAAAATCAATGAAGCCAGTGACGCAGTGACACAAGGCCGTCACAGCTTCCCTCTGTGGGTCTCTTTCATTCTGCTACTGCCTGCTGAGTCGGGTGGGTAGTGACCAGGATTCAGCTCACTCATCCGGAATGTGGGGTGCTGAACCTCGTTCCACCTTTTATGTTTCTTCTTGACTTCTGGGCTGTACAATGTCTCTGAGATCCTCATATCCTCCAAGCCACCTGGAAGGCCCATAATGGGTCATAAGGAGAAAACAAGCACAGCACATTTCACATGTCTGTGAGAAACTGGACAGCATGACTGATGCTGTGATCCTCCAAAGACAGTATATGAGGGGAGCACTGAGGCCACCTCCCTCGGCTTTGCATTGATGTGTGGGATTTTGGAGCATGTGCAGGGGACACTAGTTCAATTACAATCTTTGGTCCAAGCCAACCTAACACCATCCACCTCTGTCAACTCCAGGGATTCATCTGTTCCCTCAAGCCCATCCGTTAGGTCTACCAAACTATTACAACCCCACCCCACCTGGTCCTGAGAAGGAACCTCAGCTAAAAGGAGGACTGTTACCTATTGTTTCATAATGTTGAGGAGGTAGAGTGGTGTATTGGGGAGGGAGGAGATAGAGGGCTGTGCTGATGAGGTAGCAGTAGAAGTGTGTGGTGGGGAGGGGAGTGTTGGAAAGTGCGGAGGGGAGCGATTAGAGTAGGAGTGCATATATAACTTGATGGCCTGCTACATAAAGGATATTATCCTGCAAATTACATACATGTCAAGTTGTATTCAATAAACTTTAGCCATGGGACAAATCAGGTTGCATATATTGATGTTACAGTATTCAAATCATACTTGTAATCATCAGACATGCATGGCACGCACAGTCTGATACTGCCCAATGAATGCACATTTCTGTTGCGTTGCGATCTGAGACACCCACGCATAGACTGCCTTATGATCTGTTCGTCCCAGGCTGGGTGTATCAATGGAGCTTCTTTTTCATCCTCATACTTGTCAGTGCCATGTGGAATAATCTCATTCTGGGCCACTAGTACATTATGCCATTGGAACAGATTGTGGAGCATGCGACATGCAACAACAATGTGTCCAACCTTGTTGGGGTCATACATCAGTGTTCTCCCAGTACTCTGTAGACAACAGAGCCAGCCTTTCAGTAGCCTGATGCTGCATGTTCGAATGTGTGCCACATTGTGCGATTCTCTGCAGGCCTCTGAGTGTTTCAGTATGGAGTCAGTAGCTATAGCAGGAACATTTCGCCAGCATCACCTATAAGGATGTGGGTGAAATTTCGGTCAAGGCATACTTGATTTTTGGATGACCAGGCAGCTATTGGGGTGTAATCAATGCATCACTGGGTCACTGGAGTGTGGGTGTGGGTTGTGAGCGATAATCGGGTTCTACATTTGTGTCTTTGTGTTGTGCATGGGTTCTATATTCGCTCTGCCAACACCCGTCCCCTTCAAAGTGGCAAACAACGACCGGGCAATGATTGCCTAAGAGCCATATCCTTGATCCCCTGCGTAATGCCATGTACACATTGATGGTACTGTTGCGCATTACCATCAAGTCATGCTTAGAGCGAGGGAACCTTCGCAAATCAGTGCAAGATGGTCATGTCCGCATCACAAGTCATTTGCACAATAAGAGTATGTGGTTCCAAAAAACCCGCTCTGTTACATGGGGGACACATATGGCACATGTTTGCAGCCCACAGCACCAATTATATTTGGGAATTGTGTGACATCCTAGAAGCACCCTGTCATTACATTTTGGCCTCTTGGGTTGTTGGAACAGAAATGGGTGCTGCTACAATGCATAGCAGAGTATCCAGCACTTGCATGAGTATTCATGAAAATGTGGGCTGGGCCATGCCCTGCACCATGCCCAGGGCGTGCCTGTTGTAAGAAAATGGAGTACAGCTACTAACGTCTGAAGGGGGATGACCGTTTGTATGCCAATTTGACTCTGAAGGTCACTCTGAATGTACTAAATAATGCATTTACTACAGGCCACCCTACGCCTCCAGTAATGTGTGGATGCAGGAGTAATGCATGGTTACTGCATCCGTTACTTTCGAGAGCTTTGCATCCGGTATTATCGTGTGCAGTGACTGACTCATGCCTGTACAGTGTTGTAAATCGGCTGGTATTTTTTGATACCACACGTTTTTCAGTTACCGCAAAATTCGTAATCAGTCCTTTAGAGGTTGTATTGCTGGCATTGACGGAGAAGAGCAATGTTTTCAATTAAGTCTCTGGTTATCCAAAACAGAGGCCCTGCCAGTCTCCACAAAGTGATATTGTACGATATGCCTTCAACTGGTGTCCCTTCAAAATTAAATACTTGGACATGATGAGTGTGAATATCTGCCTTGAAGCTAGAAAGATGAACAGCACTCAATCTACCCCTCTGAGGGAAAATGAGTGCCTTGAAGGAGACAACTGCCCTAAGTAGCAGTAGTACTTCTCGAACATGCTACAAATTGGACAGATAAATCCCTACCCTTTTGTGGGACAGGATACCACTGAGGCTGGCATTAAAGAAACTGTAGCTGGCAATGGAGAAAGGCTGACTGAGTGGCCTGAACTTTTCCACATATCATCTTGCTTTCTTGGCACATTATGTACTTGCATTTCTGGAGGCGGAGTCTAATGCATGGACAAAGGCAGAGGGAAACATGACTGGACCAGTGGAACAAAGGGGCAAGCTAATATCTGTAGCCAATAAAAGAGAGAGGAGATAAGGAGTGCAACAGAGTTCTTGAGGCAATGTTGGAAGGAGATGTCCCGAGTGCTTGGCCACAACTCGTGCTCTGTAAGGAAGGAGTCGTTCTGGCTTAACCTGACTCTGTGAATTTAGATAAAGGTGTTTTACTGACCTGCATGGTGCCTAACTTGGATATGGTGGATGGATGATCTGATAGGTCTTGGGACCTACCTCCATAGAGAACAATGGAACTTGAAGAAAATCCAATCCGACCTCTACTCAATTTGTCTTCAATTCTCTTCACTCTTCCAAAGTCTCTTCTTTGCTTCTGACCTCACATTCTCTCTTACACATCATCCTCATCATCTATTCCAAAATATTCCCTGCCCCGGCTCTCTTCACCTCTCTTTCGCTTCTCCTCTTTTGTCTTCTCAATTTGCAGACCTTTTCACTTCAGTTTCCTATATGCAGTCTTCCTTTACCCTAACCTCATCCTCATTCTCATTCTGTCTCATCTCTTCCTTGCCATCCCTCTCCAGAATCTTCCTTTTCCCTTCTTATTGACTCAGACAGTGCCTTCTTCCTAACTCGTGCCCATCGAACATCCTTTCCTCTTAACCCCATTCGATCTTTCCTGATTTCTTCTGTCTACCCTCAATGTATTTCCTATCTCACTTGCCTTCTTAATATCTCCCTCTCTATATTCTTCTCCCTTTTATTGCATCATTCCTATATTTAAATAACCCTCTCTTGATCCGACACTTCCAGGGAATTACTGCTCTATGCCACATCTGTCCTTCCTTTCTGAACTGCTGGAGCATGGGGTCTATACATATGTATCCACTTTTCTGAATCTCCACGCTATTTTTCCTCTTTTCCAGTCAGGTTTCTGGCCCTCAACTGCACGGAAACAGCCTTTATTCACATCTGTAACTCCCTTCTTTCTGCCTATCATACTAAACTTTCCTTGATACTCATTGCTGGAAAAGATTTCTCTTTTAGCAACTTTCTCTCCAGAGAACTACCGGAACACTTGTATAGTGCAGACAGATGCCTCTGACACTGGTATAGGTGTTGTCCTTTCACAGTTAGATGACAAAGGCAGGGAACATCCTATATGTTTTATCAGCCGCCAGCTTAAAGACAGGGCGACTGTGAAAAAAAAGGAATGTGTTTCCATCGTGAGAGCACTTCGGAAGTTGATGCCCTACCTCTTTGCGACTCACTTCACTGTGTAGATGGACTATCAGCCCGTAACATGGCTAAAGAGAATGAAGGAAGAGAATCCAAAGTTTCTCAGGTGGTCCATAAGCCTTCAAGGCTTTGACTTCACTATTGACCTTAGGCCAGGTGCACAACAGAGCAATGCTGATGGACTGTCCAGAATGTATACCCGGCTGGAACAGGGAACCCATCCAAGGGTGGATTAGACCCCCCTGTCCCTAGTCTGGTGGCAGAAAGTGTTAGGAAAGATTTCTCTTTTGGTATCTTTCCCTCCATATTCTATGGACCCTCCACATGTGTTGCTTTAGTTTTTTAACCTATCCTGTCATTTTACAGTGAAGGGAAGCCTTCAGCTTCCCTCCCCTGGCATGTTGCTAATTTTGATAATTCTGCACATTTTGTTATTAGCCCTTCAGACTACCAGTACTAGGAAACTATGTTTCCCTTTTGTCTTTTTACCTTTTACATTTTAGGTAACTTTTTAACAGTGCACACAGCATCTTAGAATGCAGTGCAGTGAGGATACTTTTGTATAACCTTAGTGTTTTACACTTGGGATTTTTGGATACTATTATATGTGCCCGAAGACAAGCTGGTGGCAACAATTACATTTTTACAATTTTTGCAGTATTTTTAGTGTGCACATTTGTGTTTACCGTGTATGGCTACTCTCAAATCAGCTTTGTCCACAGTGGGGGATTCACAACTTCTTACTCTATGGAGAAGTACTTATATTATGCAAAAAGAAGTTCAATAACAAAAATTGCCTATCTGAATGGATATCCTGTTTCGCAGTCAATACCATTATATATTTTTCATTTCCATACAATTCAAATTTTATTAATCACACACAATAGAATTATTAATAAAAACAATCATACAAATGATCACATCACATAAAACAAATACAAAAGTAAAAGCAACATAAGCGGATCTATATAAGTGGTTCCTAATAATATGATTTATCTTAGGTCAAACAAAGTGTAACTCATTCACACACAGATACTTATGCCGTAAAAATTCTGGCTATTTCATATTATTTGTTGTACTCTATATGTTCCAAACTTGTGTAAGTTTCTGTCCCTTAAACACAAAAAATCGAGGACATTCTTCAGGGCTATAAAATGTCTTGTGTCGGTTCTATTCAAGGTAACTCTGAAATCCGCTAGAAGAGTCTTCTAACAATGAAGGGGTACCCTATTGATCCAAAAGGAGGCACTAATTAATGCAAAGTATCACAATGCTGGTCTTTTTACTTTAACCACTTTAAAACCCTAATCCCCAAGGGTAAGAGGCATGTTATTATTCACATACCTCTCTGTCTCATGGGGTTGTTGACCCGGAGTCTCTTAAAACCTTGAATGGTTTATAAACGGCAAGTTCCAATTAATTGTGGAATTCTTGCCTTCTTTTCCTCTATCTCCCAACCTAATGCACAACGAATAACAGACTAAGGGCCTCATTATGAGTTTGGCGGTAGCCATGGAGGTATTAGCTCCATGGCTGCCGCCAAACCGGGCTCCTTTACCGGGTTCCTGCAATGAGGAATAACCGGGTTATTCCAACATTAGAGGACCCGGTCATTCCTCCTTGCAGGAACCATTCCCCATTCCCATTGAGTCCCTATAGGGCTCAATGGGAATGGGGATGGAGGTAACAATGGGCACATTATGAGTGCTCCGTTCTTACCTCCTTCTTCCCCTCGCGGGACCCGGAAAGCACGCCTGATTTTACCAGGGGTATGATCCGGGTCCCACGATGGGAAGCTTGGAATCAGCCCTGTCGGAATGAAGGGGGCCGGTCCCGTACTGGCCCCCTTCATTCCGACACCGCCCGGGTCGTAATGAGGCCCTTAGACTCTTTGATTTCAAAAATGCGTACTTTTACTGCACTACTTAAATTGAATTCTTACCCAATGTATACTGGGTCGTGGGTTATCCCATCTGCATGTGTAAGTAGCCTACTGGTTGGCTATAGTATGGAGTGACACACTGTCGTTCTTACAGAGGTTCTTACTGTTCTCTGAAAATCAAACAGAAAGACCGACAACTAGGTCATACTCAAAAGCATAAGGGGATAAAAACACAATATGGGGAATATCCCAACTAGTTCTCACTCAGGAAGGGGTGGGACTGCCTCGTCCCACTCCACATCCATGGTGCTTGAAAGAATGAGGGTGTGACCTGAGTGAAACCCACAGTGGTCCCTGATTGGACCCCTGCTGGTTTTTTGAATGCTGTAGATCCTTACCATTGGTGGACCTGGACTTGCTTCCGGTCAGGATTTAGGATAAGAAGTGGACTCCTGCAGCCATTTCTTCAAATCAACATTGGGGTCAAGTATCCTGTGTAGAAGAGCAGCTGACTGAAGATCTATGGGTGACCCCCAAAGAAGCCCAGTATCCCCTTCTTGCATTTGGCCCGGTGAAGCCCTGCTGCACTACCTGATCTGCGAAGGCCATGTCTGCTGCTTCAGCCCTTGGACTGGTGGGACCAACCAGTCTCAATGCATTCACAAGGATTCAGCTGTCCTGAGCCTTCGGAAGTGTCTGTGGACCACCCAGTGGACTGACCAGCTCTCCAGTTGGCTACATTGGTAGAAACGTCACTGTTCTGTGTTTGTTGCCAGAACTTCACTGGTTGAAAGCACGTGCCAACGTTGCCTTCCTGCTCAGTTTCCGCTTCCCAGCTTCAAGGGAGCCTGCTCTGGGAGGTCCTCTTCAAACACGATTGGAGAGACACCTACCATCGTCGCTGCGCAGTTACCGACAGTGAAAGGCCCTTTCCTGTGTCCGGTGAGGTGTCCAGAAGAGTCCTGCAGTGGTGAATCCTATTTGCCTTTTTTGTACTACCTGTCTAAATTGAATTATTTTGTTTTTTACTATGTGGACTTATTGTGGACCGCTGACCCGACTCACACTCGCCTGAGAATAGCTCTAACTGGGGTGGCCGCCAAAAATCTGTCCACAATGCCAGATTCTAGAAATCTATTTTAACACTCATCCTCTTACAACTATCTGCAGCTTTTGATATGGTCGATCACCCTACTGTCCTTTCTACACTTACTGCTCCTGGTCCCTGCAAATCTGTTCTTCGATGATTTTGCTCCTACCTCTCTGAGAAACTATTCAGTGTTTTGGGCTGGTCACATCTCCTCTTCTCAATGGTGTTCCTCAAAGCTCTGTACTTAGCCCTCTGCTGTTCTCTCTTTATACTATCCCTCTGTCTTCTCTAGTCACCTCATTTAATCTTTCCTGTCACTTCTTTGTGGATATTTCTCAGATCTTCTTCTCCCTTTCTTCCTTTACTGACAATCTTCATAATACTGCCTCTAACTGTCTTTCTGCCACTCAGTCTTGAATGCTTTTTCACTTCCTTCACCTCAGTCCTACTAAAACGTAAATCCTCTTTTTTTCCGCTACCTCTCTTCCCCCCTCTACCTCTACCTGCTCTTCCTATTCCTCATTCCCTAATCTCCTTCTCTACGTCTTCTCCAATATTGGTGTCACATATGGCTCCTCTCTCTTCTTTTCCTCACACATCTCCAAACTGAGTGTGTCTTTCGAATTTACATCTGTAAAACATATGTCATGCTCATTCATTTTATTTCATTCCAGTCTACCAAAATTTTAATTATCTGCCTGATTTTCTCTCACCTCTACTATTGCTCCATACTTTTGTTTGATCTACCCACTTCCCTTTTTACCCCCCTTAGTTCTATCTGTAATTCAGCCATCTGTCTTTCCGTTCTTTTTTTCATCACGCTCTTCTATCAGGTTTTCTCTCCTTTCTATTTATTTTCCCCCGTTCAACTCTCTTCTTCTTTTTCACTTTGTCTACTTTATTTACAGGAGTATCCATTGTCTGGCTCTGCTCTATTTTTCCTCTACAATCTCTCCAGATTCTTTTTCAAGATCTCTCATTTCTCATTCTCTACATCTACTCTCTGTTCCTGTCACACCGGTTTACCTTCAGGAGCCAACCGGAGCGACACAGACCCACCACCTCCTCCACTAGGTCTTCCGGGGCCGAATTGGTATATCATATGATAAGTCATTTATAACGCACTTGTACACAAGTGTTTCTAGGTGTGACAAGACAAGGGAAGGAAGAGAGAGGGAGGACAAGACAAACGATCTTACTAGGCCTTGTTTCATTCAGATTGTGCAAGTGCATGAATGAGAAGTGGAAGGGGAAAGGGAGGGGGGAAGTCCAAGTGGGAGGGAAACACAGGACATCAATGCTCTGAGTAAGTGAAGTCAGGGCAGCAGTGCAAGGTGAACAAGGAACTGTAGGGTTACAGTTACAGCCCCTAAGTGCGTGGGAGGCCCAGAGGCAGTGCAAGGGTGACTGATCAAGAAAGAGCCTGGTACCCAGTGTGACTCTGAGGGTAGTCAAGCAACCAGTCAGTACAGCAGACGGGTAGGTCAGGTAGGTCAGCAGGGGAGGGTTAGAGAAAGAACAGAAGAGGAAAGTTTTGAGCTGCTTCCGGAACTTCAGGTGGTCCAGTTCAAGCTTGAGAGGGGCAGGGAAGCCATTACAGAGGGAGGCACCTGCAGAGGAGAGAGATCTACCCCCACTCTCTGGCTGGAGAAGTGTTTAACCCTTAGAGAGTTGGAGGTAGGTGAGCGAAGAGCTCGAGAAGGGAGGTATTTTGGAAGAGAGCATTGGGTGTAGTGCAGGCCCCCGGCCACAGAAAGCCTTGTGGACAATGCAAAGGGCCTTGAACTTGATCCTTGGAGCCACTGGAGCCAGTGGAGACATTTAGGGCTGGAGAGAAACAGTCCCTGGGTTTGAGGCGTAGTGTAAGTCTTGTAGTCTTGTTCTGGATTAGTTGCAGAGGGCGGAGAGAAGAGACAGGCAGATTGCGAAAGAGGCTGTTGCAGTAGTCCAGGCTAGAGAGAACCAGGGCTCTGGATACAGTGAGCTTCTCGGGGAAAGTGAGAAAGGGAAGAGTCCCTTTGAGGAGGTGCAGCTGGTAGTGGGACTTTTTGTAGACGTCTGAGTTGTGAGGAGGGAAAGAGAGAGTGGAGCCGAAGATGACATACATTTTTTTTGCCTTGCGGGAAGGTGAAGAGTACCCAAGGCGGGTGGCCAGAGTGAGAGAGGGAAAGCAGGGTCAGTGGTCCCAATAAGAAGGATATCCGTCTTACTGGCATTAAGGCAGAGATCGTTGAAGGCGCAACAATCCTGAATCACGGATAGTCAGTCAGGAATGAGCGAGGGAGGAGGCTGAGGGGTTATTCTGATCATTGGGTGCGAGCGCATTGTGTTTTGAAAGCCTCAACGTTCCACTTTGCTTTCAATGTAACTGAATTGGGCAGCACTGCAAGCCGAGCTCTTGCTGCTCCCCTGCTTCCTGGAGGAGGCGGAGCCTATCAGGGACACGTGACTCATCACGTGACTGCTCCTTGATACAAATTGTTGGCCCAACCACCCTTGTGGCGTTAAGCCCTGGAGGCAGTAAGGGCTGGAGCCTCTGTTTTGCTGTTTGGCTGCAACGGCACTGTGAGTAACCCAGACCAAGGTTTAACGCTGCTACATTAGCCTCATTTCAACCAGCATTTAGGGTAAGGGGGGAGAGTCGGACTCCGGCAGCTCCTCAAGCTGTCAGGCGTTCCTTACCCTAAGACCAGGTGCTCCTCCAGGTTTATGCTGTTTCATGGACTATCACTCAATTTATGACCTCTTTATCGGAACAATTAACGGACATACTTGTTGTTACATTCACCCGAAATCTTTCTTCCCCATTCTTGAAAGAGACCCATATCTATTTGGATTTTATTATTGTGTTTTTTAAAGTGCACTAGGTGTAGTATTTAATGTGTTTAAGCGACTCCTTGTATTCAGTGCAATTTTTAAATAGTCTGCTATTCAATTGGTCTTAGAATTTCTGATCTTTTCTGCTTGTCATACTTATTTTTATTTTAACTCTAGGAGTTTCCGCACTTTACCACCCACAAAGCTCCTCTGCTGTTAAATCCTCCGGTTCCCTGCCTCTCGCCCCCTCGTTTCTCCACTTGTTTGGATGACACGCAAGGGACTGAGGAGTCAGGCAGCTATGGAGGTTTCTTTTGACTCTACTCTCCCTGTAGTGGTGGATCTCTCTCCTAAGTCGATAGACTGTATTCCACCAGTGAAACACATCTCTGTCTCTTTGGGCAAGACACAACATACATTAGTAGATAGTTCTGAGGATCCTGCTTTTCAACAATCTATGGCTCATACCCAAATCCATTCACAAGATAGGACAAATGTACTTAATGTGATGGGTATTATCCCACGTACCCCAGCCAATAACAGCTGCATCTTCACTCAAAAACAAGATATTTCCATAGATGCACAGGAAGAACGTTTAGCAGCCACTATAGCTTTGAATCTGGAGGAAGGTGGTAGTTTACTTAGGGCAAGGGTGCGCACTGATCACCTGAATGATAGTACGGTGAACTCTGCGCACCCAACGCCCGTCCTACCACAACCTAGGCTGCCTTTACCTGCCTCATTGTTGGATGACTCTGTTGCGAATGCTATTGATTCTTCTGTTCTATCCAAAGAGCCTACTACGCAACAACTTCCCCCACCAGAGGCCAACAGGAACTATGGTATTTCCCCCATCAATTTATCAACAGAGGTATCTTCCTCTGGTAGGGCGGTCAACCATACTTCCTCTATTCAGGTTAATCTCTCTGCTACTTCTGTTGGCACTACTAACACTCCCACAGTGAAATCCATATTGTTTAAAACTCCACTCACAAAAACCCCAATCTATACCCCTAAAATAAAATCCAATACGGGTACTCAGGGCAAACCTATTCAAGGGAAAAAAATCTCTAACTTCTTCGGAAAAAGGACTGCCACTAGTACCCTTTCAAACCTCCGCATTCAGTTTTAACAGTGGCCACCCTGGACCAGACGCATCTGGCAGATATAGTAAAGAAGTTGGAGACTGAAGATCCCAGAGATAATGATATTGAGGATATTAGTATCATAGAATGTGCAGATAAGACAATAGCCGAGAGCCAGTTGGATCCTAATTCCACTAACACAAACAATGTAACTCAGCAAACTTGTGATGCCTCTCATGTGGGTTCTCCTTCTGAACTCACTAATTTCATTGTTGAGTATACAGAGAAGCAAAATTGCCTTAGAGAAAGGGGTTTACTCCCAGATACACAAAAGGACCATGCTAGCCAGTCTATTTTGCATCATACCCTTAAAGAGGCGGATGATAGAATAAAACTAACCCAATCTACTCTATCTGCATTGAATATGGTTCTTAGTTCTTTTGTGAGTCTCTATGACAATATATGGGCAGAGGTTAGATCACATTCTATCTTACTCTCTGAAATCTATAATAGGCTAGAAGGTCTAGATAGATTTGAAGAGTTGATTAAAATTATTAAGGAAGACCATCCCTCAATAATAAAACAGTCTCCAGACTCTACTTTCCCAACCCAACCTACTATGGAAGGGCCTCCGGTTAAGAAAGCCCCTGTCGTGCAAACGGCTAGCTTCCTGGGGGGCCCCCTTAACAGGGTCCCGGGGACTACTGACCCTTATTGCGCGGACAAGGGAATTTCTGATCAATCTTCTCTGATTCCCCCTATGAACATTGAGGCTGTACAAGTGGGCCACGTCCCAGTCGTAGAACTCCCTACCACTTCCACAAAAGTGACTACTAAACCCTTAGTGGAGAAAGCCCAAGAGGGGTTGACTCTCAATTCTTTAAGCTTCATTCCCAAGGGATTATCTTCAGAACCTACTATACTAGAAATGGCTGAATCACTTAAGGGAGACAATGTTGCCCCCTCTTTTGACTCTAAATCTGATCTTATTTTGGAAAAGCCGCTTGACATTATTGACCTTCCAAAAGAACCGGTACAGTTAAAGGGCTTTGCTCATATAGTTAAAAAAAATCATAACCAACAAATAAAGAAAACAAAAAATCAGAAGAACATGAAAAAAATAAATTCTTTTACTAATCCATTTTTTAAAAATCTTTTTTTGGCAAGTGCTCCTGTGTGTGTAGCAATTCCTACCCCTTCTAAGGGGACCAAGAATCCGGTGGAACCAGCAGCACTATCTCAAATGTGGCCGCTGCTTCTGCTGGACTAACTTTTTTACCTTTTACTCCAGCTGTACCTAGTCAGCCTGATCCCTTGGCAGTTAGTCCTATGCCAAAGGATAATATTCCTCCGGTAGAGGTGGGCAATATTGTCCTGGCTGAAGAAACTCTTGTTACCTGCCTTCCAAAAATAGTCTCAACTGGAGCCTATAAATAACACTGCTCCAGCTATACTGAATATCCAAACTGTATGTAACTCGATGGCATCAATCTTGGACGTTGTTCCCCCAACTACTCTGTGCAATCCCTTAACTAGTTTAGATCCTACCCACCCTGAGCCTACTACCATTCCGTTATCAGCGAATTTGGTCAACCTCAACATGGTAAAACAACTATTTCAGGAGCTTCTTAGCACAAACACATCTACTGGGGGGGTTCCTAATCCAATTATTGGCTCAACTCAGGATGGGGCCCCCAATATCTCTTCTCCCTCTATGGATGGTCATCCATTTTGTCAATCTGATGGTCATTTGACCAATACAGAGTCTATAATGGGGGAGCGTGTTACGGGATTTAGACCAGTGGAGGGTCTCTATGTTCCTAACTCCCTTATCTCAGCTCACCCTAAGCCGCCAAATGGAGGCTTATTTAATGGTCATCAAGGCTCTTCCACTGGGCCAGAACTCTTTTAAAATAGGACTTCTCTCATCCGTCTAAAAGATTTCCTTTGGGACCACATGCAACCCAAAATAGGACTATATTAAAGGGTGCTAGGGGTACTGATCTGGAAGTTTATTCTCTAAGTCAGTTCACAAAAAGTATAACTGACTCATTACCTCACTCAGCGGAGGCTAAAGATTCCCTGGGCGTCCTGCAGCTTATTAGCCTTTGGGGTCAGGATATGCCTATCTGTCTTAACCGCGGAAATATATTAAAAATCTTCCATCAGCTCCCTTCTCTTTCACTCATTTCTAGCTACGATATGAAAAGGATTTTCTTTCCCACTAAAGGACGCGTAGATATGAGTAATATTATTCTGAAATCAAGAGTGGTATTAGAACTAATAATGGGCCAAAAGGAGGGTCTAATGCAGCTTGGTTTTGAAGTAAATTTGTTACAATCTAATCAGCCTCCTGGTAAATATGGAGGGTGTGAAGAGTATAGGGGAAGCCTTACAATGGTGTATCATCCGGAAAGAGCTCCACAGTACCAACGGAGGCAATTTACGCCCAGATTCAATGGAAACGCAAGAAATTGGGCCCAGGCTACCTCAGGTCTGTGGAAATGAGCTCTCTCCTAAGTGCCCTGCTACATCCATTTATGCTCCGGTCCCGAATAAATTCATTTGTCTCTCCTGGAACTCCAGGGGAAGTACTCATCTCTTCACAAATACTGACACAGTACTTATGATTAGTGCTTCACACTGTTTCTTTTTACAGGAAACCTGGTTGCTCTCTTCTCCCGTTGTTGATGGATTTGATATCCATTCTCAAAACGCCAAATCCGGCTTGGGAGGGAGGGCCTCTGTGGGCCTTCTCATTGGAATTAGAGCTTCTTTTGGCTTTAGGAACAAGGTCATTGCTGACACGCTATTTGGTATTTTGGCTCTGGAGGTCACTTCCCTGGATCGTCTGGTTAATATTCTCCTGATTAATGTATATTGGCACAAGGGCATTGCTGCACTCAAGCCATTCTTGGAAAGTATTACGGATATGGTACTTGCATGGAGAGCTTTACATCCCAGGGGGAAGCTGATCTTGGCTGGTGATCTTAACTCCGACTGCTCTATTTCGTCCGAGGCTAAATATGACGATCTGGGCCTGGCTTGGCGAGGCCAGAAATAAGTTTGGGGTAGACTCTGGAATCTCGCTTTGGACTTGGTTGGGCTAACTTGTCTCAACAGCTTTTATGATGCTACTCTCCCATCCCGCCCTACTTGGCATAGAGGTCTGTCAACGTCTACTATAGACTATGTCTATGTAGATCACTCTCTCTCTTCTCTTTCGCCTAAGGTTGAGGTTTCTTTTAACCCATGGAGTGACCATGGGTCTCTGTTGGTTTCATT
Source organism: Ambystoma mexicanum (assembly GCF_040938575.1). NCBI lineage: Eukaryota > Metazoa > Chordata > Amphibia > Caudata > Ambystomatidae > Ambystoma > Ambystoma mexicanum. Next base: position 1,014,055,905 of record NC_090924.1, on the reverse strand, counting down.
TCTTTCTCCCTTTCCCATGAAGTTTTTGCCCGCTGGTGGGCCACGCCATCTCAAAACAGTGGGACAAGGGACAGGGATATGTTGGTCACCTGCCAATATTAATCTACTTAACTGTAAACTGATTTCTTTGTTTAATCATACTTCTTTCTCGTGGAAACTGGCAGTATTTAACACCTTATACTTTGATAGCTTCCTCAACGCTCTCCATAGTAGTATCCCTGGCTCTCTTAGGAAGGGTTTCCCTAAAAAATCCCATGCTCATAGGTTTGATCAGGAGCTGGCCAATGAAAAGGCCTATACTCGGAAACCTATCAGAGAGGTTCAAGTACTCGATACTGACTGGGATAACAAAAAAACAAAAATCAACACTATCCGCAAAAAAAATATAAAAACTACTGCAAATCAAGAAAATCCAGTTTGCTACAAAATGACGCAGAGCTTATGCTTAGAGTACTTGTTAAGAGAGATTTTAGGGCATTCCGGGCTATTTTTTCTAGCCAAAATGATGTGATGGTGGATGACCAGCTGAATGCCATTCCAGAGGTTCAATGGGTAGAGCATTACACCGAACTTTTTGGCACAGGGGAGAGGGGCTAGAACTTTGCACAATGGGGGAGAATGCTCCAAATGATACCTGGGACCCCCTCATTGACTAGACTATGAGACAATACTTGGCCTTATTGCCAAAGCTAAGAATTCAAGGGCCCCTGGGCCTAATGGCTTAACAAATAATACATTCAAAGCGGAACCAGAAATTTGGGCTAAACTCTTATGTCTGCTATTCCAAGACATTGTCAACTCTGGTAACATTCCAACCAGTTGGCAGACTGCACACATTGTCCCGATCTTTAAGAGAGGCCAATGAACTTTGGTCAAGAATTATAGACCAATCTCCCTTATCGATGCGGACTATAAGCTTTTTGCCTCCATGCTTCGCTCCCACCTGACTGTTTGGATTAAGGAAAATCATATCCTCCCGAAGCAACAAACAGGTTTCAGGGTTGGCCATTCAACCAATCTTAATGGTATCATTTTAACTGCCGTTGAAAGCTCAACCTGGGGAAATTATGGTGGTTCTCTGTATGTTGCCTCAATCGATCTGTCAAATGCTTTTGATCTGGTAATTAGGTCAAGACTTTGGGGAAAACTATCTAAGTGGGGGATCCCGGCAGGTCTTCTCTCTCTAATTATGGCAATGTATGAGAACTCAGGGGTCCATATTAGGATCGATCTTGAAGGAACGCTCTCTAGAAGGATAAGGACTTGTATTGGGGTTAGACAGGGCTGTTCATTAGCCCCATGCCTTTTTATCCTGTATCTTGCAGATGTTAGGGAATTCCTTGGAAATACAGGCATGGTGAATGCAAAATTGGGGGATCTTAGGCTCTCATGGTTGGCATATGCCGACGATTTTCTTCTCTTTGACCATACTAAAGTCGGCCTGCAGAGGCTCATCTGCAAATTTGAAGAATATGCCATTCTCAACGGGGTAAAAATTAACCAGAGCAAAACCCGAACAATGGTCTTCTCTAGGGGGAGAAATTGGAACAGAAAAGTGTGGAAAATCGGTCGGGAAAACATTATCAGAGCACATAAAATTGTCTATTTGGGATTCCTTATTCTGGCCCAACCATCGGCCACCGAATTAAGACATTCCCTTAGACATAAAATACTCCCGCTTATCTCTCAATCGATCAAGCTAGACAATAAATATGGTATGTTTTCCTTCAAACCTATCGTAGATTTCTTCAAGGGACAGGTGATCCCAAAACTAATTTATGGAATGGAATTGCACTATCTAGCCCTCCTGACCTTTTGGGACACCCTTGAGGGTATCTATTAGAGAAAAGTTATAAAACTGCCTAATTGTGTCCCAATAGTGGCCATAAGATATGAACTGGGCTTAGTTTCTCTGGGAGTTAGAATTCTTTGGAGAGTCCTAACACTTTTTTCTGCCCTGCTCTCTCCTAAGCATGACACCCTCTATGCTGATGTGAGTAAAATGCTCTTCTCGCAGGAATCCCTAGATCGAAACTTATATCTTACTAGCTTTTGCGACCTCTGCGACAAGACGCTACTAGATCTTTCCACGGATAGGGATACCCTGTTAACCAACCCTAATAAAGTTAAGGAATCTCTTTTCAGTTCTGATTGGAGTCACACGCTGGAAAAATTGCATGTTTATCCATCTCTTAATGACCTACAATTTGACCATAAGAAGAGAGGCTGCCTGTCTTTTATTCTGACTCAATTCCCTAACCGCCACTATCGCTCACTTCTCCTCAAGCTTAGATGGAATCTCCTCCCTACTAGGGAAGTTCTTCATAGAAGGAAGGAGATTAGTGATTTGGATCTTTCATGCCGTTCCTGTCATACTCCTGGGGTAATTGACTCTACACAGCATTTTTTTTTAGACTGCATAGCTTTGAAAGGTCCTAGGGATATCTACCTAGGCAGATTCAATACTCTGGGTCTTTTGGGGGCAGAAAACCTTATTTGGTCTCAGTGTCTTGCCATCTCTAATACTAAAGATGGACTTGCTGTGGCGGGATTTATTACATTTTTAGATCGTTATGCCCCTTCCCTTTGATTAATTTGTATTATGAATTTTTCCATCTTATATCACTGACTTATATGACTTATATCATGTATGTATATAAAAATCTGTAACCTTTTTGACATTTTCGCTAAGATCTGATGATACGTAAAAGGAAGCTGCTTTTTAATCGTTAAACATTGTGTCATATTTTAACTTGCACTGAATTCTTTCTTTTAAATTGATTTGTACTATGTTTCTGATTCTTAAAAAGGGATAATTGGGTCTTTAAGTATCTTTTAACATATGTGTAATGAAATCCTTTTGTAATATATGTCTTTTTTTGTGCTTTTTTTAATTAAATGTATTTGTAAAGGTTTCTTTTGTAAACCAAATACAATTTTTAAAAAAAGAATGAGCGAGAGAGGAGGCTGAGGGGAGACTGAAGTAAAGCTGAGTGTCATCTGCATAACACTGAAAGGAGAAGGTAGAGATCAGGTGGGCCAAAGGGCCCAAGCAGAGGTTGAAAACCCAGGGTGAGAGTATAGAGGCCCTGAAAACGCCACAGGTAGAGAGAGAGTTGGTGGAGAGAAAGGGCCCAAGTTGGACCTGGGAGGCGTGGTCCAAAAGGAAGGAGATCAGCCACTCCAGGGCCTGATCCATGATGCCAAGGTTCTCGCAGTGTCGATTGATCAGGATGACGTGGTTGACCATGTCCAAAGCAGATGAAAGATCAAGGAGGATGAGGACAGAAGGAATGCTGGAGTCAAGGTTAGAGAGCAGATCTTTTCGACTGTTCAGGAGAGAAGTTTCCGTAGATCTGGCAGTTCTGTAGCCAGACTATTGGTCATGGAGACAACCAACATATTCAGTGTGGAGAGTAAGCTGGGAGATGGCCAGCTTTTCCAAGAGTTTGTCCAGGAAAGGGGTGATGGAGATTGGGTGATAGTTTGCCGGGCAGGTAGGATCGGCTGACAGCTTCTTGATGAGGGGGTGCACAAGGGAGTGCTTAAGGGGAGAGGGGAAGGTTCCAGTGGTGAAAGAGTGATTACATAAATTGGTTAAGGCTGGAGCAAGGGTGTCAATATGGTCCTTTATGGTTAAGGAGGAGCAGGGGAGCAACTGTTTGGACAACACTTTTGTAGTCCTGACTTGTGCGGGAACCTCGTCAGGTGTTGTCAGAGAGAAAGAGGAGAAAGGAGGAGGAGAGGGCGGGATGGTCAAAGGGGGACTGAGAGAGGAAGAGGAGATAGAGGACAGGATGTTCTGAGTTTTAGAGGAGAAGTGAGAGGCCAGAGCCATACGGAGGGCCTCTGTGGGTGACAGAAGAAGTAGAGAGTGCAACAGGATTGGCCAGTTCCTTGCAGATTTTCAAGAGTTGTGTCGTGTCATTAGAGCCTGCAGAGACGCAGGCTTGAAATTGGGCTCTCTTCTTGGACAGGACAGAGAGTGTGTATTGCCTTGGGAGCAGGCGTCAGACTAGTTTGTCAGAGGATGCGCCCAAAGCCCTCCACCTCCTTTCAGCCAACCAGCACTTGTGTTTCCGGTTGGCAAGATCGGAATCATACCAAGAGTTGCACTTGGAGGTGGGCTTCAATCGGATTCTCATGACAGGGGCAAGGATGTCCAGGGTGTTGGAAATAGAAAGATGCAGATTAGAAAGGGCTGTGTCAGGGTGTAAATCAGCCACAGGAGTATTAGGAGTACAAAAAGTAGAGGCAAAGGCATCCGCTGACACACGCTTCATGGGCCGAATGACCGAGAAGATAGGTGGCAGTGCTGGGGGGGGGCAGGGGGCTTTGCCTGAGGGATAGAGAGTTTCGGATGAGAGGAGAGTAGAAAGTGGTCAGTCCACGAGAGAGGAATGGTAAGAGGGTTACATAGTGGAATGTCTGAGGTGATGAGAACATCCAAAGAATGTCTGGCACAGTGTGTCGGGCCAGAGGGCAGAATGGAGAGAGTGTGTTGCAGATGTTGCGGAAAAGGCCAGAGGAGGGATTAGAAGCATCCAGGTGGATGTTCAGATCCCCGAGGAGGATAAGTTGAAAAGTAGAGGCAAGGAGAGAAGCAGAGAGGTCAGCCCATTCAGCGAGGAAGAGGGTGACCTGGCCAGGTGGCCTGTAGGTGGTGGCCACAGTTTGAGAGAGGCCAGGAGAGATAGAGAGCCTGCAGACTAAGCATTCAAAGGAAGAGCAGACTTACATAGGGATGACAGAGGCCACAACCCACTCCAAAAAGATCAGGGCTACTCCACCTCCAAGACGATTGGTTCTAGGTTCGGAGAGGATCCTGTAGCCCACAGGAAGGAGAGTGTCAAAACTCATGACAGAACTGGCCATAAACCAAGTCTCGGATAGAGCAAGGACATCTAGGTCGTGTTCTTCGAGGAGGTGACAGATGTCAGAGAAGTGTTTGACACCAGCACGAGAGTTGAGAGTCGCGACGTGGAGCAGGTTGCCACATTTGAAAGACTTCCGTGGAGGGGTACAGACTTGAGGTACACCCTGTTAAGGTGTTACAGGGAACTAAGGGTGGTCAAAGGAGGAAAAGGAGGGTGCCAGAGAGGTGGCGGAAGGAGTAGCAGGAGAAGGCAGGAAGTTGATAAGATGCGGGAAATGCCTCTCAAAAAGGTGGAGATTGGGCTGAAGGCCCTGAACCAAGACAGTGCCGTATAATACTGAGCTTGAAGAAAGCCAGGGGAAGGGAATCATTCCCTCTGCTACTGTACAGTGCAAACCTAAAGAAGGTCATAGGAAGGTAGTCATTCCTCTTGACGCTGGGAACTGTAACAAGAAGCCTGAGAAAGGCCAGGGGAAGGGAGTCATCCCCCTGTCAGTGTGAATTGTGAAAGCAAGTTGCAAAATTGACCAGGGAAAGAGAGTTATTCACCCTGCAGTGTTGAGAATCATGAGAAAGACCAGAGGAAGGGAGTCATTGCCCTGGCAGTGTGAATTTTGAAAGCAAGTTGGAAGACTGACCAGGAGTCATTCCCCCTGGAGTATTGAAACTTGTGGGTAAGATCCGGGGAAATTAGTCAATGCCCTAATGGTCTTGTAAAGCACATGAACAGTTGGGAGTAAAGCCATACCCTCTAGTGTTGTGTACTGTGAAGCCAAGAGGAAGGTGGCTTTACTCCCTCCTAGTGTTGTGTAACATGACACAAAGCGGAGGAAGGTCTGGTGGAGGGGAATATTCCCCTGGCACTGTGAAATTATTAAGAACACGATACCTGGAGAAGGGAGGCATTCTCCAGGAACCCAATAGTAAGGAAAACTATGGGCAAAAAGGAATGATGTTTGAGTCAGAACCTTTGAGTTTAAACTGAGAACTTTACAACACCTCAAGCTGGAACGTTGTGTTATATCCAAGAAAGGAACTGAGAATTGGAGAAGGGATTCACACTCTAAGGCACAGTTCCCACCTACCAGTTGGAACTATAATCCTGTGTCCAGAAGAAGGGAGTCATTCTTCTGGACCAAGAAGATCAAGTATCTCTTTAGCTTAGCTGCTAGTGTAAGCGATAGAGGTAGGCATTTTGACACACAACGAAAGAATCTTTTTTATTTACTTGGACATTCTGACAGATTCTTTAGTTCCTTAGTAGAGGCAGGGAAACCCCTTTTAGAGTTAGGGAGAGATAGGATTCCTCTGTATTCTTGAACAAATAAAAGTCTTTGCCAACAATAATCCCACCTGTCTGTCAGTCTCCTCCTACACCTTCACACTAAATATCCCCTGAGTACATGGTACATACAGCTAATGGTGGACTGGGCAATGGGGTCAGGCATGGGAGGGGCAGAGCTTCCCTGGCCTATAGCCAAGCTGGATGGAATCTGGATTAACATGTTAATACAAAATAATTTGAGAAAAAATATGGGAGGAATTGTTGCTTTACTGGAGACTAACATGATAGCTGAAACCCAGATTGTTATGGGATCAGATAAATATGGCTTACCAACAAAGCAAGGGTCTGCCTTGTAGTTGTCCTTTCCAGATTGATATGAAAGTACTCTTACACTTTTATTGTTGAAATGTCTGAATACTTTTAGAACTCCTGCCCCTATATCTTTGGGTACTTTTCATCTGATTTTACAATCCTATATATAAATATGTGTCGCAACAGCTAAGGAGGAGGCCTCACATACAGACTTCTTTAGCGGTGATTTAATATCTGCACTCTCACTGATAATGATATTTTGAATCTAATAAAAGCAAATACATTAATTGTAGAGGATGCTCTCCTAAGTCATATAGACTCTCCATCTAGATTGATTGAGTATAAAGGGCCTGTGAACTCATGTAGATTAAGTGTCACTCCAAGATTATTGTCTTGTCTAGATAATAGTTTAAAAGCAGTGTAGGCCTTACAAGCCATGATTAATTATCAACAGTGGTCAGATAACAAAGCTTGCCTACAAGCTACTGAGATAAGTATAGTCCAGGCCCGTTCAAGTCATTAGAGAATTCACCATAGACAACATACGAACCAGCCCAATCTCAGAAATAATGGGAAAGTGAAGAAGAAATTGGAAGAAGTGATTATTTCGGAGGCTTTAAAAGTATCACTGGTTTTCAATGATTTGAATTCTTATCAGCTTACACCCGTGGAAAGAAAGGGCAAAAAATATAAAAATAAAAATAAAGTAGTGGGCATGCTGAACAACGACATAGGGGTAATATTGGAAACCTCTTGTGCCCAACTGTTATTGCAATTCTAGATTCTTCTTATACATCAGTGAAACAAGATCAGACAAGGCGCCCGAAATGGTGCAAGATCCAACGGTTAGGTTTACTGAGACAGCATGTGTGGATTTAAACTGTTGCTCCAATCTTTCAGAGGAGAATAAGGATTTGTGTCTATCGCTCCTCTATAGTAGTTTCCAAACATACTTCTATTCAGTCACATCTTATATATGTATCTTTAATTGTTTGTATGGACATTTTATGGGGAGGAACTGGGTTAAGCTACACTCAATAGATCAAGGAGTATACATATTTTCAATGATGTTTCTAGTCTTCATTTTCTGAACTCACATGACATCATATTGACTGAGTAGAATTTGTGTACCCCAAATGTACATCATCGGTAAATGTTCATGTCAAATCAGTGTATTTTGGAAGAAATTGAAGCAAGACCATGGACTGCTAGACGTATAAAAAATGGCCCCTCGGGCCTTTTAGAATACAGACCTCGTCATTACGCTTTGAAGATGTAAAGAATAACAAACACCAAATAGTTGTATGTTTTGAGAGAGCTGACACGGACCTTTTTGAGAGAGCTGACACGGACCTGAGAACAAAATCAGAAACAGATTGGGCATAGCTAACTACCAGTCTCTCTACTACTCCACATTTTACTTCCTGATGCTAAAAAGGGAGAATTCTCTTTGGCCTCCTAGGTTTGTGTGCTCATAGCGGCTTCTTAAAAACAACTGTGAACTGGGCCTCTTTAAGAAATCACAATATTCGCTGTTGACAAGTGGCCTGTCTGACAATGGTACCGTATATTGATGGTTATGCAATACAGCCCATGCATGGCCTAAGGCGACGTCCATCTCAGGAGGGGGGCATTACTTGCAGCTGTAAATAATTATTTATTTGTGAGTGTAGCAGTTCTGCCCACGCAGCGTAGGGACATCTTGGCTGTGTCCTTAACATGGGATAATAACATTTGGCTCATTTGAATGTTTATAGCCATCCTGACTCGGTGGGAAGTCAAAAGGTTCTTGCACTGTGGGTAATATTCTAGAAAAATGGTCCGAGCAGGCAACATTTCTTGATGTGATACTTTTAGGAGATTTAAAGGGTAGATGGGCCGATGTTGTGAGTAAATGCTCCTGATTTCTTCCCCTTATTAAACGTCCCAACATCTAGCCTATTTCCCCAAAGAAACAATAGGGAGGGATGTTCATGGTAACAGTTGCTTCACACGTGGGACTATGTGATTTTAAATGTGAGAATTAGGGGCATGTACAAGGCTCTTGAACCTAGCAATTCTTTTTGTTTTCAACCTTCCCTGGATTATACATTTTCCCATATCCTTGTTGGATTTGGGGATGTGTTCATTTTATGTGATACCAAAGTTATTGACCATAAATAGCTTTCAGCTATTTGAAATATTAATGTGGGAATGGTTTGTATAAATATACTCATACTAATTTTCATTCTATGAGTCTTAGAATTCAGGACTATTTCATGGAAACAGCTTCTGATGGTATAGGTTAGCTCTATGCTCTGCAGAATTGTTTTTCAGAATTGATGTTTGAATCCGCCTCTGCCTCTCTCCCTGCTGCTAATATCTTAGATCCTAATAATGCTAAGCATGAACATGTTTTTTTTGACATTTGTATTAAACAGCATGAATGCTTACTATGCAAGAAGCAAGGAGCTTGAAGTACTCTGCTAGGCCCGGAGTTTCCTATTTTGATGCTGGACAATTTCTACATCACAATTATAAAATTATGTGTAGGAAAACTCTTTATTTTTGTAGAAGCTGGGGCATGCTAGTTATTAGAAAGGGTCATGATTTTCAGAGATTCTGGGCTATTGTGTCTAAAGTGTGTGGCGACACAAAAGAGTACAGGAGATTCCAAAATCAGAGCTGTTGTAGTAAACACCATAGTCTTTTAGCGTTTTTAGAGACTCTAGTGGGATGTTCATACTGCCTATAGGTTATTAAAATGGAATTATACCATGAATGCACAGTTGAACTATGTTACAATTGTTCTCTCTCCCATTTTTAAGTATGACTGCTAGAGAGTGATTGATGTGGAGAAGAGGAGAAGGTCACTAGAAGAGTATCCCTCCAAGTACTTAGTAAAGAAAATACCATATTTTTCTTCCTTTCTTATTCTGTCCACTGTTAGATAAGGGGCACACCAGCAGAGCCAAGTATTAACATCATTCAGGAAGTTTTAGTTAGACAATCATGCTATCCTTGTGTCTCATTCAGTGTGCATATTTCTAGGTTATCTCCTCTTCACGATCATGATGAGTGTGAAGCAAGTTGCAATTCATTATTGTACAGATGTGGTAGCCCTCCTTTTGTGTTAACAATTGATTGTCAGGGCAGACCCTGTTCATTTGTTTATTAGGCACCCCCTTATGATTTTTGCTTCCCCCAACTGACCCAACACACTGAGTTTGTTGGATGTTTACATGATCATCAATCTGGATTCCGAGCACAGAAGCTGCTCTCCTGAACGCCCGCGAAGAACTGCTTGCAAATCTTGACTCTTACTTTCCTCTGTTCTCATTCTCCTTGACCTCTCTTCTGCCTTTGATACAGTTAACCGTTCTATCCTCATAAAGCAGCTCCAAAATATCTCAGGACGGGCACTGGATTGGTTAGGCTCCTTCCTTACTAACTGACCTTCCCAGGTGCTCCTGGGCTCCTGCTTCTCCTCCACCGCTCTCTCTACATGTGGTGTTCCCCAGGGCTCTATCTTGTCACCTTGGATTTTCAACATCTACCTTGCACCACCTGCTCACCTGATCTCTGCCTTCTCTCCTAATTTCCACTGTTATATAGACGACACACCACTCTTCTTCAAGCTCCCCTCTTCCTCCTCTTCCTCCTCCATCATCCCTGACTGCATGTCTGCTATTCAGTCTTGGTGCACCTCCAATGATCTCTTTCTTAATGCCAGCAAGACCGAGATCCTTCCTATCAGGACACCTGCTCCCCGTTTCCCTCCTGCACTCTGTCCTCTATGGGCTCACCTCCCTCTCCTTCCACTGAGGCCAGAAACCTTAGGGTCATCTTTGACTCCTCTCTCTCCTTTACTCCTCACACCTTGGACCTTGCCAAAAAAAGGCCCCCTTTCAACTTCACCTCCTTAGAGACATTATCCCTTTACTCACTTTCCCCAAGAAGCTCAATGTCTCTAAATCTCTGGTTCTCTCCAGGCTAGATTACTGTAACAGTCTCTTCCTCAACCTGCCTCTTTCTTTGCTCCGTCCTCTTCAACAAATCCAGAATAGGGCAGCAAGACTTATCTTTGGCCTCAAGCCCTGGGACCGTATCTCTCCAGCTCTAGAATATCTCCACTGGCTCCCAGTTGTTGCGAGGATCAAATTCAAGACCCTTTGCATCATCCACAAGGCTGTCTGGGGCCTGGGATCATGCTACCTGCAATTCTCTCTTACTAAATACTCTCCTTCCAGATCCCTTTGAATTTCTTGCTCCAACTCCCTGCTGATTAAATGCTTTTCCAAGCAGAGAACTGGGGGCAGATCTTTCTCCTCATCTGGCTCCCTCCTACGGAACAGTCTCCCTCTCTCTCTCTGTCTTGAACCAGACCAGCTCAAGTTCGACAAACAACTCAAGACCATTCTCTTCTCTTCCTGCTTCCCTCTCACCCTCCCGTGCTAACCATCCCCTATGTCGCTGAGATTGGCGTCCTGGTCCCTCAAGAGTCCAATAGGGTCCTGGTTTGAGGAATTTGACCATCCGCACGGGGAGAGTGCGCTCGCCTGGGCATTTTTTATTGTTTTAATAATGAAAAGGAATGATGGGAGTCCAACCTCATAGGACTGTGTGAGGCTTTCCACCCACAGTCGATCTGCTTCCCGCACAAAACACATAGTCACATGTACTCCGGGAAGACACAGCCTACAGGCACCGTCTTCCCCTGTCATATTTAGCTGGAATGTGACAGCCCCAGGTACATCAAAGCATTTCTAGGAGGGGGAAGGCACACCTTCCTCCAGCATGGGAAGCCTAATTTAAATAACAAAGGACCCATGGACCTGCATTCCTTTTGTACTCTGGCTGCTGGTGGCAGTGTATACTAATGAAATAATTGAAGCAAGCCTAGAGGAGAGGTTTGGTTGCCGGAAGAGACAACAGGAAGGCAGGACCAACACCCCTTTGGCATGCAATGTGTCAGCTTGAAGCTAGTTCCCATCTCTCTGTATGAAAGGCAGTGATTGACCTGTCTGGGTCCAGCAGTTACCACAGGTGTCCAGGGAGGAATGATGTGATTAGGGAGAGACAGGAAGTCTGCTCCCAGCACATACTTCAAGGGGAGCCTGCGCTTTAATTAGGAGTCACAGGGGGCTCAGTTAACCAGAAAGACACTTTGATCTACAATAGACAGGAAGATGGGTGGGACTTAGGTATCTGTTGTCACCCCCTTGTCTGTCCTGTTGCAGAGCACTCTGGTCCTGACCTCATGCATAACAGAAGATTGTTGGTGGGGACTCAGGATTGGTTCATTAAGGCTCGCTTAGCCTGAGGCAATCACTGGGACCCATTTGGTATTAAAGGGTGGGCTGACCCTCTCACTTAGCAGATCATCTGAGGACTTTGCATGGAGTAAGAAGAAGGACTCATTTGGACCTGAGCTGAAGGTACAGTCTTACCTTACATCTTCCGCCAGTGAGTCCCAAGAGGGAAGCAATATCCCTTCCCTAAACATATCCCAGGGAACCGAGGGAGATACTGGACCCCTCCAGCAGCTCCAGAACACGTACCCAGCCAGCACAAAGCATGCCCTGCTAGGTTCTGCCAGCAAGCTTCCTAGGTGGGAAGTGCCAGAGAGTATCTGAATTAAGGACAACGCTGTTGCCTGCAAACACTCTCCTGAGCTTTGGCCCATCTGCTTTGAAAGGACACGAGCCCTGCAAAGAAGCTAGGAGTGCCATACAAGCATCATCCAGTATCCATCTTTTAAGGACATTTTCAAGACAGTCGAGTCCTCGAACCAAATCCAGTTGCACCTCTGTTGTCATGCCGCAGTCACCAGAGCCGTCTGAGAGGCCTCGCCCAGCATTCCAGATCTGCCAACAAGCACAGAGACGATTCTTGGCCTGAGCAGCCAGGCCGGACAGCCTTCAGACGTCCTTGCAGCCTCGCTTGCCAACCTGCCTGCCGCCTGGTACCCGCAAATGTCTCTCACCACTAACTCTGTCTCTAGAACTGTGAAGTGCACTGGAACCGCCTTAACGCTGTCGAGCACCAAGAACTTCTTCCGTGCAAGGTACATTGTGGTTCTGCACCCCTTGTCCTACTATGAAGGCCCCTAGAGACAGTTACGACCCTTTGCCCCCTTGGTGCTGAAACCAAATAATCTTGAACAGTAAGACTGATTACTTTACCAACTACCCTCCTGTCAGTATACAGAGTGCATCCCTTTCCTTCGTGAACATGTCTGTCCTCTGTGTTCCTTTACAGGATCGGTTGTATTTTGTAGTGTGCTAGAACTGGCTGTTGTAGTAATAATAAAGTAGATATTTGTATACAACCTTGACTGGACAGTCCCTTTTATCATAGGGTACTAATTGTATTTTCGATCTGTTGCAACTAAACAACGATCCACAGCCTTGCGAAGATAAGCCTGCCGTTCCATCAACGTTACCAAATTGGACAAGGAGGTCTTATAATTCACTTGTATTACAATCTGTTTGGATCCCTTCTGGTGTGCTAGAGGTTTGAGATTGATTGATGGTTTAGAAACCGATATTCATCCCGGGACCACTGGTGCCCCAGAAGTTGATTTGTCACACAAGGCCTTTGTGCCCAATATACCCCAGCACTGCCCCCTCTGGGCCCCACCCACCTGTCGGGTGGTTTACCTCCGCCATGCACTTACCTGTTGGGCGGCAGACCTCCTTCTTTGCCTTGGATGTCTCCGCCCATGCACTTACCTGTTGTCTACCCAACAGGAACCTCCGGCACTTCCTCCACTAGGGCACCCTAACAGCACTTATCCCCCACCTTTTTTCTTTTTTGTTTCACTGCCCTTGCACACTCCGAATGTCACAAAGCCTAGTAGGATCGCTATACGTTTTGATTTATTCATTGTTACTTTCATTGTTTATTTGCTCCCTTGTTCCCTATCCTTGGGCCTTGTGCTGCTTTGCAACACTGTCTTGTTGTATGAGCACCTTATAAATATCCTATAAATAAATAAAATAAATAAATCCACCCTAGGCAGTTACAGGTTCTTTATTTTACAGATGTTTGTAGTGATGTTGTACATACAATAGTGAGTGTAATGATTGTGGAGGATGGGGGGTAAGGAAATGATTGTATTTACGATAAATGTAGGTACCTTAATGACATTTTAAATGTTCAACAAAGGATTGATTGATGATACATAGGGCCCGATTGACAGAAGCGTTTGATGATGGCGCAATTCCCCTGACAAACGCTGTGTGAATCGGGCGCATAATAAATAGATAGATGCAAGAATTCAATTTTAATACTTATTTCTGCTGGCACAGTCTGGACAGTGTATTATGAATTAGAGTTTTAGAGAATGCTATAGAAAGCCAACCCGTTGAACTCAGCAGAAAAATCTACCTCCATCTTGAGGCACATTGCCTCGTCCCCAGTCTGCAAATCCCAGGTTCATCTTCAAAGAAACGAATTAATGGCACTAAAATGTTCATGAATAAGAGGAGAGTGATATTTCCATCAGAACAGTTTTTTGAGGTGTAGGGCAACGTACTCGAGCTTGGACCCGAATGTCAAAACATGTTCTATTTGTGGTATAAACCAAGAATCAAAGCTTGCAAAGCCAAGAAGGGGGCCATTTAACTAACAACGTTGCAGGTTTCCCTAAAGTTCTGTGTGCCTATGTCCCAGGCACAGTAATCCAGGGGTTAACACTGTCGTTGCCCCCTTGCCTGTAGCATCTGTTTTGTGCTATCGGACGGTATTGCAAATTCACGTTTGGGGGTGCGGAAGTGGTCCCACTCCATCAAAACTCAACTATCGGAAACCATTCACAGAAACGCACAATGACATCTTCAAAACTGTCTCTAATTAAGATTATGTAGTACACATGTACTGTTTCATACTTTTGGAATTTTAGAGTACCGTATGTATTATATTTCACTGATCACGCTCGGATCAGACACGCTGTACCTGAGGATGATTGCAGTTAGCCGAGCAATCCCTATGCTGGGTATTTAACAACAGCAGTGATAAAGCAGGTAATGAATGATTCATAAGGTCCCATATCAGAAGAGAAGTACACTGGCTCCCTATCCAAGCGAGAATTCTTTTTAAGACTCTGACCACAGCACATAAATGTATTACTAATGAGGCCCCATCTTACCTGAACAATCGTGTAACACAAAAAAGGTTGACTAGATCTCTAAGATCTGGATCCAGCATGCACTTCCTAGATTCAAGAGTAAAAGGGCGGGAGGCTCCAGCTTTCCTGTAGCAGCCCCTAAACTCTAGAGCACCCTCACAATCCACATTAGAAATTAACCTTCGCACCAGCGCTTCAAGTGATCAAAACCTGGCTAATAAAAATACAAATAGGTTATTACCAGCACGATGCGGACACTCCTACTAAGTCTACGTCTCCCACTCTGTGCATGAAAATGTTTGTATATATGATTGTAAATGTCCTTCTCTGCTGTAACATAACCTGTAACTAGCTAAGCTTTCAAGTTAACTACTACACCTGATACCTTTGGATTTGGGCGTATAACAAACACAATAAATAAATAAATAAAAAGGTGAAAGGGAACTTCTCGCAGGAATAGACTGTGGACAGCAAACACAAACAACATAATTTTCATGCAATATATGCAGATAATCCGATATACCATTCAGGGTAATGCTCTGCTAAGAAGCGCCACATAGGCTGGGACAGCCAGCTAAAATGTCCCTCCGGGCAGGGGATGGAGGGATCCTGAAGGTCTCTGCAGGTCCTCATATGGGCAAACAACCAGCAGGGATTTGGGAGAATGACGTGAGAGCGCAGGGGAGTCAGTGGTGACTGATTGCTGGATTAGCCCTTCAAAGGCAACTACACAAAAAGCATTGTGCATGGTTTAAACACAAAAGCTGGCAGTGGAGGAGAGGTTATCTGCCAAATTGCAAAGTGTGAAACCAGGAAAGCTAGGATCAAATCCTGACTTCTCCACTGCACCAAATTAAGCAATCCTGGTTAAATCGCTGTGCTTTTAAAATTGTTTTCAGCTAGAGGGGATTTTATAAGCATTCACTATACAAACAGCCTCATCCATGCATTCAGTAATACACTAAAGTGTTGCTTCATTTAGGGCAATATAAAGAGTGTACAACACAGGCTGCACTCTGCTACCTCACTTGAAAGACCTACTGCCTCCTTCTAAATATGGTGGTCATTCTGTGATGTTTTCATGGAATTATTGCCAAACTGGAATACTGCTACCCCCACTTCATTTGGCAAAATTACCGCTAGATTAAGAGTAAGGTAATTCCCATTTTTGTAGTCATAGGACTCCAATGGGATTTTGGCAGATTTATCACAAGTGTTAATTCCGCTGCTGTAAACCCTTAAATTTCTGGAGGTGAAGTTGAGGATTTATCTCCAGCTGTATGCTCCAGACTGGGGATTCAGGGGCGCATAAAAATAAGGGTAATTGCATCACCGCCAAAAATTAGTGAAATTGTCACCATTTTTTTCTGCACTGCCAAACTCATAATGAACCTGATAGATCTCTCACGGAAAGATGCATTCATATGATGGACTATGGCAATGCGTGATAGGCAGTGGAACGTCTCCAAGAGACAACAAAATACCTGAACGATATGTTGTTTCTTGACCACATATTAAATAGTATTGAAATTAGACTAATTTATACTCAGTTATTACACAGCCTGCGGTAGCGGCCGTATAGTTATGGTTAAGATGCTCAACCCATAGGAAGAGTACTTTGTGGGCGGCTTCTGACGAATGCTCACCAAACTTTGCAAAAAAGTATAGGGCCACTTCCGAATGATTATGCATGTTTGGTGTGGTTTTGTCAAGGGGGGCAAAGTTATTAGTGGACCCAAAACGTTTGAAATCCTCGTAGATATAAAGGAAAAACAGTTTTACTCACACCTACAGCCCAAACCGATGGAGGCATTTGCACCAAACTTTCAAGAAGCATGCCGGCTTGGTCCTGAAAGCATGCTTTTGCAAATTTGGGGTAAATCCGTCCAGTAGTTTTCTTAAAAATTGCCAAAAAGTAGGTAAAAAAATGTGTCACCGGTCCGCGGGCCAACTTCCTGATTCGGTGTAATATACATTTGGTGACTGAGGTATATATAAGCTGTGGCCATGGGCAGTGCCAGATTGTCAGGGTCAATGCCAAAGGCCAAAGGCAATGACCCGGACAATCGGGCTTCTGGCCATGACTACGAGGGACCGGTAATTTGATTAAAGTAGGCAGGGCCACCAGGGACCAGTTTGTGGTAACGTTTTTTGAATTCAGGATGGGTTTGAATGGGAAAAAGAATCCTGCTTGTGGCTAAAGCCTGAAAGGCTGGACGGGATTGCAGAAAACATGCCCTAGGAGCATCAGCACGCACCTCAAAGCATGGTTTTGCAAATCTGTCCTGCGTTTTATTTTCAAAGTGTCAAAATGTAATTATGCAAAAAAAAGTGATAGAACCTTCATGCCTGGGCAATGGGCCTGGCCCTGAGCAAGGACAAATGTGTACTCTGGTTTGCTTATTGGGGCATGTGGTATAGCTGAAGCCCTAGGTTTGAATGGGAAAACATATTCTGCTTGCAGCTACAGCCTGAAGTGCTGGACTGGATTATAACAAACCTGCACGAGGAGCATCAGCAAGGACCTGAACGCATGTTTTTGAAAATCTGTCCTGTGTTTTGAAAGTGTCAAAAAGTAAGTGCAAAAAATAGGGAAATAACTTTGCTGCCGAGGCAGTGGGCTTGGCCCTCAGCAAAGACGAATGTCTACTCTGATTTGCCTAACGGGGAATATAGCATGGTCAAAGCCCGTGCCCCATGGATTGTGGAGGCTAGTCATGGCAGCAAGCCAGGAGCACTGGTCATTGATCACATTATAAGGGTATAGTGGACATTGAACTAGGATGCAGGGTAGGTGGAGTGGATAATGGCAATTGTTTGGTGGGGTTGGGATCATGGTCGAGCCTTATGGTCTCATGCCCTATGCAATTCAACAATGAATTGCATCCTCAGCGCTGCTGATGACGACACATATCAGTATGCATTGCAAAAGATGTTGAAGGAGGTTTATAGATCTTTTATATATGTTAAAAGAGGAATTATTAATAACTTATATACAGTGATGTAACATCAATAAAACATGTTTCGGTAGCACAACGATAAGTCAATACATATCACATTCTTGAGAAATGTATTATCTGCATGGGACCTGCTTCTTGTTCTATGTGTGTGCATTATGACCTCAGGGTAAGCCTTAGGGTAAAGAACTTCAGAATATAGCACACGGTCAAGCTCTACATGCACAGTACCTTTATAGTATGTGTATCATGGTTTTAATGTAGTATAACCAAATGAAGTCCACAGCTTAAAATTAATACTGTCACTGAACAAAAACAACCACCCCAGATATGTGATGCCATCAGTGATGTCATTGATGATGTCATGTGTGACCTCATCTTTGATGTCCTGGGTGTTAATGTTAACAGT
Organism: Ambystoma mexicanum; assembly: GCF_040938575.1. Classification (NCBI taxonomy): domain Eukaryota; kingdom Metazoa; phylum Chordata; class Amphibia; order Caudata; family Ambystomatidae; genus Ambystoma; species Ambystoma mexicanum. The sequence continues at coordinate 1,014,037,956 of NC_090924.1, read as the reverse complement.
GCATGGCAGTGGTGCAAGTTATGGTTGCATAGCTTACCATAACTTCTTTTTTTCCATTTTACTTGTGACCATAATGTCCTTTTAACAAAGTTCTTTCCCTAACTTTGATAGGTTTTTATTAGTCGAACTTAACCATAACATACATTTACCAAAGTTTGTTCACTGGATATAATAGATTTTTGTTAGTGCATCTTAGTCATAACATCCCTTTAACAAAGTCATGTTTTTTCATTGACTATATAGAGATATGTATACATTGAAAAACATGCTGTTAAATGGACGTTATGGCTGCAAGGTAAACTGGTAAAGCCAAATAAATGTGCCAGTTATGATAAGCTATGCAACCATAACTCATGCCAATGCCATTCACTGCTAAGACTAACACTCAGGACATCAAGGATGACATCACAACTGACATCATAGATGACATTACATGTCTGGGGTGGTTGTTTTTGTTGAGTGCAGTACACATTTTAAGCAGAGGACTTTATCTGTTCATACTGCATTGGAAACATGATACCCATAATCTAAAATTGATGTATATGTAGATCTTATCCTTGTACTATGTTCTTAAGGTACTTTCCATAGGGTTTGCCTGGTGCTCATGATGCACATGCATGGAACAATAAGCAGGCCCCAGACATACAATACAATTTTCATAAATGATGATGAATTCTAATCTTAGTGTAATTTTCTGGTATAGTATTTGTTTCTTCCTTACTAGAGTTTCCCTGTATATGCCTCTGATCTGTATGCATTGATGCTCTCCACACATATGTTTTGTACTAACACATGTGTGCAATAATTTTTGTATTGTTAGCTGTTGATTATAAGTTTAACATTCGTAAAGATTCTGATAGGCTTGGACTTATGATTCTACTAGGCAAACATACCAGATTAACTATACTATAATTTTATGGTGCATGCTGCAGCCATTGCCTATGTGTATGTATTATTAGATTGCTGTATTAATAAGAACACTTCAGTAGATTGTTTCTGTTTCAATAAGTACATTTTGTAATACATGGAGTAGTTCATGAGAAGCCTCCCAATCACCCTTCATATGTTGCCTGCAACACTCTAAACAGAACACCTTGTGGGGACTTTCCATCAGGATTGTTCCAAAGGAGTGGTGTCAACCGACCTTCAAGAGGAGGAGGAGTAGCGATCGCTTTCAAGTCACACTTCTCTGCCTCAATCATCGACGGCCAGCCAACCATCCCTTCCAGCGAATCGCTTCTCGTCAAACTATCCCTCCCCCCAACGTTCTCCCACATCTTCCTAATCCTCTACAGACCTCCTGGCTATGACACCCTCTGCGATTCGATAGCCACCATGCAACTAAACCATCCCACCCTCACTCTTCTAGGAGACTTCAATATCTGTCTTGACATCCCCATCAACCCCATGACCCACTCTTTGGTCGACTGTCTAGATGCGATTAGCCTCCGCCTCCACACAAACGGCCCAACTCACTACAAAGCCATACCCTCGATGTCATCTTCAGCTCCCACGGCCAGATTCATCTAAACTCCCCGACCCCTATCATCTGGTCTGATCACTTCATTGTTCCTTTCAACATTTGCTCACCCGCCACCCCTCCCCGTACCCGAACCAGAACCTCCAAATCTTCGCAAATGCTGGAAGAAACAAAAAATCCTTCTCGATCTAGCCGACAGGCGCTCATTCGGTCTCCTCCCCTACCTCCTCACGCAATGACCACTTAAACACTGATGCCTTTGACTCATGGCTCAATATGTCATTAATCCCACTCACTCCCACTTGCCAATCATCTGCCCGCCACGGCCCTTTTCCAAGATGGTTTACACCAGAACTGAAGACTGCAAAACAACTGTATTAATCCCTCAAACGCAAATGCCAGAGAGATAAAACCACCCTGAGCAGATCCACCTTGGCCTGGCACCATGGCCACTACAAAGCCGAAATCCGGAAAGCAAAAAAAGCCCATCACAACTCTCGAATCCTCAACTGTGAAAACCTCAGCAAGGAACTCCACAAAATCATCTCTGAATTCACCAAACCATCATGTACCACCACCCAATCAACCCCATCTCAGCCACTCTGCAACTCACTCTCTCTCCACTTCTACACCACTGCTCTCGAAAGAACAAATTATCTAACCAACAAACTGGCCCTCTTGCACCCACCACATAATCCACCCACCTTACCTGCCAACCCACTGCCTGCAACTGCAACCCAACCGACTTTCGACTAATTCACACCAATATCAACAGACCAATTTCTCAAACTTCTCTCCACCCAGAAACCATCCGGCTCCCCGCTAGAACCCTGCCTAGCCTCAACCCTCAAAGAAATATTTGCATCCACATGCGCAGGAGAATACGCGAGAACCATCATAAATGACTCCCTCTCCTCAGGTTTTTGTCGACGCGTTCAAAACTGCTCAGGTCAAGCCTCTTCTAAAAAAAAACTTCCCTCAACCCTCTCGACCCCAAAAACTACCGCCCCATCTCAAACACCAGGTTCCTTGCTAAACTCATCGATCAAACCGCTTACACCCAACTAAATGCCTTTGTCGAAGCCAACAATCTCCTAGACCCCGCTCATGCAGGTTTCAGACCCCGACACAGAACCAAAACCAGAAATATAGAAATGTAGTTCAATTGACCTTCCTCTTAGAAAAAAGTGTGTAAGACAAAATAGCATTGGACTTTAAAAAAAGTAATGAACACCAGAAAAATAACCTGAGAGAGGAAATGTTCCAATAAATATGCTGGCAAAGTATAAAAGGTGCTCACCTTTTAAACCCAGCAATCTGTCATCCCTGGAAAACAAAATCCCAATACGAAACAAGTGCGTTTGGTCTTGTGGGTAGCGTCTGCACTGGGAACTTGACAACCTGAGTAAAGTCATGGCAGCCAAATACTTGAGCAAGCTTGCCAACATGAAAAAAAACCAAGGGGTTGCATCTGACCTTTGAAAAATTGTTACGCTGTTCACCCAGATGTGTCATTTACTTGTGCCCTGAAAAGCAGCCACAATCAGGGAATAATAACTGCACCAGTGTCCAGGATTGTAAAATCCCTTGCCACATCGTGGGCAAATACTCATGACTTCCTTGTAATCTCATCATTTACCCTACTCACCCCCATGTCTGGCTTTCAACAATATTCTTCTTTATAAAGATAACTTGAAAAGTACACATATCATAGTGGCACTCAAATATATAATCCTTATAGAACCATGTCATGCAAAAAGTGTACAATTGTGGCATTATTCCCCCATCTTGATTGGGCGACTACAAATACCAGAATGCAATTCAGCAAAAGGCAAAGAAAAATGGTTTCTGAGTGCAATACTTTCAAGGACTGACATCAGCATGGTTTAATAAAATGATAATGCGGATGCTGTGTGTTTACTTAGTGTGTTATGAGATATTTCAAACAAAGAAAACACATAGCATCCGGGCCTGTGGACTGTCTCCCATCCATGCAATAACTGAGCTGACACTTCTTAACTTCAAAGCGAGGATGGGGCCAATGCCCTCAGGCCATGTTTCCCTAAGTGGTCTTGTGACTTGGGCTCACTTAATAGGCAACATGGCCTGAGGGAGCTGGCCCCTTCCTCAATTTGAAGCTAAGAAGGGTCGGTCCCAGTTACTGCATGGAGGTGGCAGACCGTTTCAGTGACCATGGCCAGTGATTTTTTTATCGTTGATGTCAATGTATCTGTAAAAATATAAATTGTTTTTGTTATATATAAAAAATTGCAGGCTTTGAGAACTCACAATGTTTTTAGGCAGTGAGATTACATTACTTGCCAAGGATTGCCCACTTTGGTTAAGCTGGCACCCATAAATATATGCACAATAAGTGAACATATATCTTAAAGTGAAATATACAATTGTAGTTCAATTGACCGGCCGGCAACATTAGGTACTTGTGCTCAGTAATTCTGCAACATGGCCTGAGGAGACAGGCCACTACCTTGCATTGTAGTTAAGCAGGGTCAGTCCTGGTTACTGCCTGGATGGGAATCCAAGATGCATATAGTGATTTTGCCCCCAACGTCACTTTAGCTGTACAAATAACTATTTTGTTTTTGTAATGTTTTTTCTATAGCCGCTGGTGCAGAACTACAGATACCCTAGCTATCTGCAGTTATATAGCTGCAATTATCAGAAGAACAGCCATGGAAAAATGCTTTCTTGCCCCCCCAGGCCCTCACCAAGTGTCCCCTCATCTGTGCCAGCTCCCCACACACCCCAGATGGCCTCCTGACCTCTCCTGCCATCTCCCATTACCCTCACAACACACACCGTTTCTGTGACGCAGTTTGCTTTGAGATGTCAGCTATTCATGGATGTAGGCGAGGTTACAGAGAGGCTTTGTGTTGCAAACTCAGTCCCTAAACCCCCTCCAACTCCTAAATTTCACTTGATGTCTTGTAGCCACCTCCTCACCCCACCTCTAGACTGATGGCATTTGATTTTTTTTGACATGCAAATGGCTTTTTTCCTGCATTTTGTTTTCTGATAACCTGGTCTATATCCCCGGCTATCTCTCACATTGAGAAAAAACAAAGATGGCTGCTGTTTAATTGCGGTTAAGCGTAGTTGGCACCTTGTCTCTAATTCTGATCTTATAGCTTCCTTCACTTCTCAATTTGCCTGTAATACGCTCTGCTCTCTTCTTACCTTGGATGCATCCTTTTGTGCAGTAGCTGATTCTTTGGCCTCTCTTAGGCTTTGCAAAAAGAAAAATTGTCCCTCTGAGCCGTGGTTCTCAGACAAACTCAAGGCCCATAAACTTTTTTGTAGGCAGTCGGAAAGGAAGTGGAGAGCCAGCTATTCGCCTGCTGATTATCAGAAGGCAATTATTTCTGCCAAACAATCATTTCTGATCATGAAAGTGGAGGCAGCTATCAATCAGCCTAAAGTGCTGTTCCATCTGGTTCACACACACTCTTCCCCAGTCAAGTTAAGCTCATGTGCTGCACCCTCTCAGGATCTTTGTGATTCTCTCTCTTCTTTTTTCCTCATTAAGATTGATACCATTCGTCAGAATATTAGCAATGTTGCGGGGTAGTCTGCTATTCCTGCCTCTTCTGCTACTTCTTTTATATCTAAAGCTAATTGGTCTACTTTCCCACCTTTTCTAATCTTGACATTCTTACTGCAATTCATAAGCTTAAATCTGCTTTACCCCTTCACCCTATCCCTCTCACTCTCCTTAAAGAGATCTTGGGGATATTGTTACATTGATTACATCGGCTGTAAATACTTCTTTTTCCTCTGGACATATTCCCAGCGCCTTGAAGCATGCCCTGGTTATTCCTTCTTGATCCTTCTGCGATTTCAAACTTTCATTCTATTTTGATTCTTCCTTTTCTCATGAAGCTGCTTGAGTCTTTGGTTGCTCCTTTGCTTTCTTCTTTTCTTGAATCTTCTGGTTTCTTTGATTCTTTTCAGTCTGGTTTTCGCCCTGGGAGAGGTACTGAATCAGTCCTCACCTCAGTGATTGATCTGCCTGGTTGATTAGGGGGATGTTGGGGCACTGATTTTATTAGACCTATTTGCTTCCTTCGATACTGTTGACCATCCTACCCTGATCTCCCGGTTATCGGTTGTGGATTTGTCAGGTCAGATTCTGACTTGGTTCTCTGCCTTCTTGGCGGACCGACTCAGTCTATTTTTCTCTCTCCTTTTTGTTCTAAGTCTGCTCCTCTAGTATGCAGGGTTCCACAGGGGTCTGCTCTCTCCCCTACATTATTTAATATTTACATCAGGCCACTTATTTGCCTTATCCATTCCCATGGCTTCTGGCTTTACTCCTATGCCGATAACACACAGATTTTGGTTCGTCTTGACCTTACCCGGCCTGATACTGCTGCTCGGCTTAAGAGCTGCCTTGAAGACTTGGGCTCTTGGATGGCCGCAAACTGGTTGGAATGAAATGGTGAAAAAACAGAGGTTCTTGTTGTCAGTACCTCCACTCCTTTGTCTTTCTGGACGCCAGATTTTTGGCCTATTACTCTTGGACCATTTCTGCCTCCTGTGTCTTCTGTCAAGGATCTTGGGGTAAATAATTCCTCCTCTCTGTCTATGAGTGATCAGGTCGCCTCAGTCTATAACTCTGGTCATTTTAAACTCAAGGTTTTACGGAAAATTCTTCCATTTATTCCTTCTCAATTTCAGGCATCTGTGGTGGCTGTTCTTGTTCTCAGTAACATTGAATATTGTAATACCCTTTACCTGGGTCAGCCTGCCTATCTTGTACATCGCCTTCAGCTTCTCCAGAATGCTTTGGCTAGGTCTGTTCTTCGCCCTCCGTTTGGTGCGCATATGTCTCCTGTGCTTCACCAGCTTCATTGGCTCCCTGTCGAGAAGCAAGTTCTTTTTAAATCACTGAGCATTGTACACAGAACTTTATCTAAATGTGGTGCAGAGTATCTGCACACTAAACTTCTTCCCTATGCTCCTATGCTCCATCGCGACCACTTTATTCTCAGTCTGCTCTCCGGATTCAAATTCCTCAGGTCAGACTCTCCCATATGGGTGGTTGCACCTTTTCGGTTGCTGCGGCCAGGGCATGGAATTCCCTCCCCCGTCCCTTCCGCGCTCTATCGGATCATCTTCCATTTCGTCGGGCCTGAAAACGTTCTTGTTCTGAACTTCAACTGTTCTCCTATTGGGTGAGCGGCATGATGCCTTAGGGTGAACGTGTGCTGTATAAATTCCGTGAACGTACCATAACATAGCATAACATGCAAAACCCCGGTTTTGGCAATTTACCGAGGTACAGTTATCTGTTTTGGAGAAGAGGTCATCCACTTCTGCCTCAAATATAAAAAAAACGTTTGCACGCAATAACCCCAAAACACAAAGAAGCCCCCAGTAAATGCTTTGTGCCCAAGTTGTTTTGGACGTTGTCCAAATCCTTCCATTGGTTTGGGCTGTGCGGTCTGGCAAAAATTGACCTTGTTTGTCAGTAGGAAAATGAAGGGGAAGATATTTTAACTAATCTTTCCCAAACTTTGCAGTCTCAGGCAGAGGGGAGGGAGGAGGAGGATGTGGGTGGTCGACCTTCCCAAATTTACTTCAAAAGTTCAACCAAATCCGTTACACACATCAAAAGTTATTAGCAATACAATTTATGAGGTTCCTATGGGAGACCGACTCACCTTAACTATAGGGCGTCAACCGCCACCCTATAATACATATCTACTCAAGGAAATAACTTTAGCTGCAGGAGTGTTAAGGTGAGAATTTATGGCAACAAAACTCAATTCAGCGAAAGCCTCCGTAAATGTGTGCCCCTGTTGGGCAGCCTATGACCACAATGATGACACTGGCGACATCATCTTTGACATCATTGATGGCATTACTGGTGGCATCACTAATAATATCATATATGACATTTAACTAATGGCATCAGACATAAGATCACTCTTGGTATTTGCATATATTTAGACAACCATTAGGTTTCTATATATGTGACATTAGCAATTTAGAATATGTGACAAATCGTAAAACCTTCGTCACTTAGTCCCTAGAAGGAAGTGTCTCTTACATGGCAAGGGAAGGGCTAGCAGAAGCAACCTGACACCAACCCTGGGGGTGACTATCTGCAGGACGACCAAGTGGGAGTGGAAAATCTCCAGTAAAACAGGAAAAGACTGAGGGCCTCATCACGAGTTGGATGAATCCCAGCTGGGATACTGACCAACTTTATTTGCGTTAGCGCCCACCCGCCCGCGGTATTACTGGCGGATCATGGGTTGGCCGTGAAATGTTACTCCCCATTCCCCATTGGACCAATTGGACCCAATGTGGAATTTTCAGTGCAATTACTGTGCAATAATACCGCTGGCGGTAATTGCAATGAAAATTGGCATTTTTCTGGTGTGTTTATCCCCAGCTCTAAGCTGGGGGTAAACACGCTGGACTCGAGTTTATGCGGAGCGGTAAATACGTTGGTAACCCCGTTACCGCAGCATTTAAGTGCTACCGGCTATCTCGCGATGAGGCCCTGAGTCAAGAGAATCCTTCAGTCCACAGTTTTAGTGATAGCCATGTGCCTTTGCAACACTCCTACATGGCTTATTGTGATATAGACACTGATTTCCCAGTTTTTCCAGCCCAGAACCGCACTAATCCCCAGCCCCTTTTGTTGGTATTGAAACAAGGAAGGGGGATGGATTAATGAGGATGACTAAACACAGGAAGCCAACCCTGCTTTCTAGTCTTTGGAAGCTACAGAGAATGCCCGGTACATTTAAAAGCAACACAGGTAAACCAAATGAGAAACGAATGAGCCAGGCACTTGAGAGGCACCTGACTGGTTTGGAAGTCATGAAGGATGCTGAGAGTGAGCAGACTGCAGAGTGCAGTGCAACGGACGCAGTGTGCTGAGAAACCAGGTCAGGAGAAGTGTACTGCTTTTCTGCAATGGGCAGGAGGAGCTGCCGACCACAGAGGAAGGCAAAGCGGGAAACAATTTGAAAGGCACACTGCCAGTCAATGGACCGGGAGGGCAGTTGCCAGTGAAAAACACGAGAAATGCCAAAGATGCCACAAACAGCCAGTAAGCCCAGGGAAAGTGAGCGGGTTGCTGGGGTGTTTCTGGGCGAATGCCGTGTACCGCATACTATGCGAGAAAGCCTAAGTAGAGGCTGTGCAATCATTATGGACATTAATATGAAACAGTGCCTAAGTAAAGGCAAAGCAATTATTACTGATACAGACATTACTAAGAGAATGAGCCTAAGTAAAAGCAAAGTAATCATTACGGATACCGACAGTGTTGAGAGAAAGAGCCTAAGTAAAGGCGGTGGCATTATTTATTTATTTATTTATTAGGCATTTCTGGAGCGCTCCAAACCCATAGGCATCTAGGCACTAGTTACATAGAAGAAAAGAGGATGAAAAAAACATTGAGGTAGGTAGCCCTGTAGTCAGGAGGCTGGTTACATAGGTGCAGGTCCCTGATTGTAAATGCTATCACTTGTAAACAGAGGAAGCTGATTCGCATGCACAGCTGGTCGACAAGAGGCCTGCGAATCATTGATCTTGCGTAAATAGCAATGTTTGAGTTTCCTACGGATGTACCAGTGGGAGGTGTCTTATTTAAGGAGAGCAGGAGTGTGTTCCAGTGTTTGTTTGCTATGACCTGGAAGCTGCAGCCCCTTGCTTTTTTTCACTTGAATCTAGGGACTGAGAGGAGGTGTGAGTAGGCATATTGCGTAGGTCTGGTGGATTGTGGCTCGGTGAATTTTAGCAGTGTTATCCAGTTATGTATGCGTTAGTGAACATAATGCGCTCACAAACTGGCAGTCAATGGGCATTTTTTCTCGCTGCCGAGATGTGTTCTTTTGTTGGAATGTGAAAGGCTGCTCTTAAGGCATTGTTTTGGATTACCTGGAGTTTTGGGATTTTATGTGCGGTTGAGCCTGCAAACAGGGCGTTACAATAGTCTATCCTGGAGAGGATCAGGGCTCTGGCTATCGTGATGCATCTCTCCGTGGTGAGGAATGGTCTGCAGGCGTTAATGAGTTTGTTTGTGTATGCTGCTGCAGAAGTGAACGCATTCACTTGTCTTGTTAGAGAGAGCGAGGAGTCTAGCTAGACCCTGACGGCCCAATTCATGGAACGCAGTGCAGAAATACCGCAAGTGCTGCGCGCCGGCACGCATATTCATGGAATTTGTGAGTGATCAGTAGCCGTGGCACAATGAACATCAAGCAGTGCCAGTAACGCCCCCAACATGCCCCTGTGCGCTGGAAAAAGCCAGTGAACTGCCTAATATGACGCAAGGCCCTGCGCCATCAGTGGGCCAGCACACAGCCCCCCAGCGTAATCGTGTACCCCGCTCGCACCAGCCAAATCACGTGGAAAGGGCAGTGCTTACCCCGTCTGCACCCCAGCGTAATGTTAAGGATTTCAATCAGGCAATACACCCGGGTCTCACCTAGCATGTAGTGCGCAAATGAAATACTTATTTATTGTGTCTATAGGTTCAATATTCTGAGTGATATACCACTCATATCACACCCTTCTCAAAATACCCTCCAGTCACACTGAACCAGGAATCAAGCTGGTTGGTAAAGGTATTATTTATTTATTTATTTAAAATTCAAATCAAATACAAGTTCTAATATATATGGGGCAGCAACCACCACTGTGGTGACAATACAAATCAGAAAGTAGGTAATGCAGTGAAATCACTTTTGAGCAGCACAGAATGTAAAACACAGAGAAAAGAATAGTTTTGGATTGTGTGAAAAGATAGCGTTTAAGTTAAGATTTCCCCCTGCAAAGTTCTTAATTCACGAATGAGCAGTTCTACAAAGATGTGAGTAAACAGCAGGTATTTAGGAATGAAGAACAGTGTATATAGAGTTTGAATACAATCTTCCCTCCCCAAAGAAGAGAGAAAACGTTTTTGGAACTTTTACACTTTTAAAATGACAGTTGAAAATGGCTTTGTAAAACAATGAAACGTGTGCAAAAATCCTGAAATTGATATAAATTCCTATGAGAGCAACACTGAGCAGGTCCTAACAAACATAAGCTACAATATGAGCAACAATACACACTTTAAATCAGAATGGGAGTTTGGAAAGACTTTGAATGGGAAAACACAGGTGGAAAACTTTTGCAAAATCGCAAATTTGCGCCTAATTTTCACTAAGCGATTTTTAATAAAAACGGGTCAAAGACATTGTTTCGGGACGCGGTTTTTGGTTGCGGCTGTAGCTATAGGTCTTAGGTTTAACTCAGAATTGAAATTAAGGGCCTCATTACGAGGAAGGAGGTAACCATGCCGCGTTTTGTGGTATGGCTACCTCCATTCCGGGTGCCGGGTCCGAGTTCCATGAATGGGGAAATACCAGGCCATTCCAACCTTGGAGGGCCCGGTATTTCCCCATTCAGGGAACCCAGACCCGGTACATCCCCATTCCCATTTCAGCCCCCATAGGGTTCAATGGGAATGGGGATGATGCTAGCAAAGGGCCCGTTAATGACGGGCCCGTTGTTCGCATCCTGGGCTGCTCATGGGACGGCAGGTCCCGCGAGCAGACCTCGTAATGGGGCGGTAAGGGGTTAACGGCTCCGGCACCTTTACCAGCGCTGTTAACCCCTTACCGCCATCCTCATAATGAGGCCCTAAGTCTCTTGCTATAAAATTGAAGAAGTTATGCAAGTTTGACTAAGAGGCGTTTTTTGAAAAAATAGAACAGAGAAAAACAGAAAATCGTTTTTTAAGATGACATGTTGCTTTTATTTAAACTATATTAATGACTAAGAAAAAGAAGAATGCCACCCGGGAATCTCCACGGTTACGCACGGCCACTTGTAACCCTTCACGTGGCCGATACTCAATTTTTCTTTTATGGGAATTACTTTATTTAATTCAAATCACTAATGGCTTATGGTCTAGCAAAACAAATGAGAGAAATCAGCACTAACACTAGGGATACAAACAGGGTTGCAAGAAGGGTTCTGACACTATTGGAGGTTCGTAAAGTTAAAGATGGGATAGTTTGAGAGATGGGGATAGGACAAGGCAAATATACTGTGGGTTACTATGATTCCTATTTATGTTTACAGTCCACTGTAAATTAAGATTGGACCGTCAGGTTTTGGTCATCACTGATCGGTTCTACAGGCAGCAGGGCGCTTCTGGCGGGATGGTCAGCTGGGCAGTTCTGGTCAATTGGGCTGGCACCTCAGACTGGATTGTATTTGATCGGCCCTTCTGGTCACTGGACACTGTAGATCAGCGGGATGGCGAGTTTCAGCAGGCAAGCATGAATAGTAGCAAGCCAAACTGGATCAGAATTATTTCCCTTAAGTGGGATCGTTAAGGATTTGGGCCTAGCTGAAGAAGAGTTCAGCAAATGCTGAGGCCTGGGTTTTGAAATGTATTCTGGATCAGGACAAGATGAAGAATTCTGCAACAGGATGAAGTCAGGAGCAGGGCGCCGCGCGGAAATCAGGATGTAGTCAGGAATCAGTGTCCTGTGTGTTGTGAGGTTCCCATATTTATCATGCCAAGTGACATCTCTAAGTTTATGGTAGGGGCAGAGTTACAATCCACACCCACACAGCTGTGATAGGTCAAAGGGACTTGCCTTTTTTCTGGTTGGAAGACAGAAAGGGCTGTCATATTTTATGACATGATTTGGAAACTTCCACAGTTATTTGAACCAAAATTTAACTTTCCCATGAATACACATTTCTACAATGATGCCCTCTAATAAAATCGGACACATACATTACATATTTTGTGGGTTACATATGCAACCAACTCCCATGTCAGTGAGAGCTGGCTTTGTCTTTCTGTGGAATTTTGTCAATTTTAATCATAAAGATTTGGTCTTACAATTCCGAATTCGGTACATATCTGTGCAATTACCTCCAGAACACGGGTATACAATATTAGGTGTGCAGCATTAATAGTCTTTGCGCAATTAGTGTTTTTGTGTAACTTTGGTTTCTTATGCAGTACAGGGTTCAATCACGTCTTCAAAGAAAGAGCATAAAATTAGATTTACAACTACCAACTTTTAGATGTATCCTCCTTCTTGTGGCAAAGTTAAAAGTCTTTAAAGCTTAATTACAAATAGGCATTTAAACACCCAAAATCCTTAGCAGTTTTTTCTTTTCTTTCAACTGGCAACAGCTGTCAAATTCCTTTGATCAGAGTGGGGCCCTCTTCCTTGAGTGGGAAGTTTCCTGCCCCTCCCCTCTGGGGTGAGTGTTCAAGCATGCCATTGTCTTTGGCTGGGGTCCAGACAAAAGTCTGATGACTTCTTTGTCACGAGTATCCGAAAACCTACCAGTAGCAATTAGTCCTTTCCTGCCAGCAGTGAGGTGTCACCCATTCCCAGGCTGAGGATGTCAGATCAGAATTAAATAGTTAATTAACTCGGGACTGGGTTTTAACTTACATCTTTCATGAAACATAGACACAGTTTATAGTTGGATTTTGACATTTAGCAATCATTTGACTTTTTTTTTACAGAATTAGGCCTTTCAACAAAACATGCTTTTAAACATGCTATTTTGCACTTCCTGCAGGGAAAAAGCACATTTAAACTGAGTGCTTTACATCAGATTTTCCTCTGCAGCACACACATTTTATTCAGCCCCAGTTCTTTCCTTAGGTGCTGGGATTTATTTTGCAGTCTGGGTATATGTATCCAGGCTTTTGTTTGGAGTTTCTGCCTGCACAGTTGACATTGTTACATGTTGCCATTTTAGCCGCATTTTTCCTGTGGAAATGGAAACAAATGTTGTTGGGCTGATTTTTCATGAGATACATATTTTAGCTGCTGTCAGTCAATGAGGCCAGGCTCCTCTGGGCCACACTGGATGATCTGTAATGCTTTTACTCTCAAGGATTCACTGGAAAATAAATGTATCTAGCACCAAAACAGCACTTTGAAGGTTGAAAAGCTACATTTGAAAATGCATTTTCGATTTCAGGACAATTCTGCCGCCTTTCTCTATGTTGAATGTAACAGAATTCTTTCTTCACCTCCCTTGACTCTGTGTGGCAGCGTGTGCAGCCTTTTGTGGTTGTGACCCCCATGCAGTTTTTCGTGCGCACAGGGTTTAGCGCATCCATTTTTGGCTGTTTCTTTCCCTATTTGGAAATTGAGGCAGTGGGGCACATTTGAATGGGTAAAAATATCCCACACCCCACCTGACTTCGGCTTGACTTCCAGTCGTGGGGAAGTCGGGCACGTGGGATTTTCCTTTCTGTCCAGGTGAAGAACACAGATTTCTTCAGGTGTTCGTTCTTCTCCCTTCAGCGAATGATGCGTCAGGCTCTCCTCGCCGGCTCTGGATGGAATAGGGACGATACCCCGTCTTCTCTCATGCTTTCTTTTCTGGTGTGTGGAGTGACACTCCGGATCTCTCTGGTTTTTCCTCCCGGGTCCCCGAGGAGGTCCTCCTTGGTGATTATGTACACTTAGTGCCAATACTAGAAGACAGAACATACCCAGTTATGGAAATTTTCCCACTACTGCCCGCCAATAGGGATGACAGCCGTGGGATATACATATGCATTCAGTAACAATTTACAATATTGCATGTATTTAATGTCAATTTCAAATTTTCCTAGGTTTCCTCATTCTCTCCGTCTGGGTTTTCTGTAGGCTCTTCTATTTGCCGCAAAGTATGCCTCGGATGGCAACTCTTCAGTTGGTTTATGTGGATCCACTTGTCTTCTCCTGTCAAATCACCCTTGGGGATGCGGATTCTGTAGGCGACTGGTGAGATTTTGTCCACATTTTCAAAAGGTCCCGCCAGCTGTAACGCTCACCTGATTCTCGCAGAGGCGCCGGTCTTGACTGGGCGACTACCGTATCTTCAAAGGTGATGTGTAGCACCCGGTTGGCTCTTTGGGCTGGACCTCTGTGCACTGTATGCCTGACGTGTAGAGTAAGATGTCTGCAGATAGAAAATATGGGGTTAATGAACTGGGGTTATTGGGGTGTCCCTATCTCTTTCCTCTTCTCCTCTCCTGTAGACCCCCAAAGGTTAATGCTCTTACCTTAGGTAAGTGAATGCCGAGCTCTCCATCTGCCTCAGGGCAGGGTGCTGTAACCAGTTTCTTCACTGGATAGGTAGCGCAGGCCTCTTGACTTCAGAGGACTGCTGTCCGTCGTTTACTGCACGAACGGTAAGTTTCGAGTCATTAAAATGTCTTTAAAGTCTTTAGTAATGATGTCTCTTGTTTTGCAGGGTTCCGGCGATGGCGGATGACGGGCTGAAGTGAGTTGAAGATGGAGCCCGTGTGATGAATAGAAGCGCCTGGAAGCACGTAAGTAAGCGCTTGTTGCCTGCTTCACTATGCGCTCTAACTGTCTTTTTATTTTGCAGGTACGAGTTCGGAGCGGCTGCAGGGTGCCGGAATACCCAGTGGATTAGATGTGGAAAGGAGTAATGGCACGTGAGTATTAAAGTTCCCCAATGTCTTTAAACGCACCTTGTTTTGTCTTTCAGATGCGGGATGCAGCGCCGAAGGCCTCCGGAGCGTGCGAAGAGTTGGTAAACTTTTGTCTTTCAGATGCCGGAATGCAGTGTGAAGACCTCCGGAGCGCACAAAGAGTAGGTAAGCCTTTGCCTTTCAGATGCCGGAATGCTAACCTGTTCTTTCTTGTCTTTATAGGTGTTGCTGAAGACTGGATTCAGGATGGTAAGCCTTTGCCTTTCAGATGCCGGAATGCTAACCTGTTCTTTCTTGTCTTTATAGGTGTTGCTGAAGACTGGATTCAGGATGGTAAGCCTTTTTCCTTAGGCCCAGGACCGGATGCAGAAGACACGATGAGCGTTCTGCTGCAGAGGTTGCAGAATAACGCAAAGCAAGATTCATCCACCGGGTGTGGTTTAAATAGCCTCCTGTAGTGCTTAGGTGTCTCCTTCCACAGCCACGCCCAAGTAAGAAAAGAGTTCCTGGTAAGAAAAGAGTTCCTGCCTTCCAGAAGAGTTCCAGTGTTCTGAATCTAGGGAGTGGCTCCAGCCCCACCCAACAGGAAAAGTAGTTCCAAACAGAAGAGGATCAGAGGCTCAACTGGCAGGCAAGTAAGCAGCATGGTCTGCTGAAGGTAAGTCCACCCAAGCATTATGAGCCCGGCGCTTCCAGCGCTGGGACTGGGCATATTTATGAGCCTGGTGCCACTGGCGCCAGGACTGGGTCCAAAAGGTCCCAATTGGGACTGGTTGGCACTCGGAACCTGGGTTATGGATCTGCTTCCAAGGGAGTTGGGAAAACCCTGACCTTTTGGAAGCAGAGATCATGACACCAGCTGGCCAAAAATGTGCACTCCCTGGCTTGGTTCCTTTGGAAATTGTACAAGTAGACCCTGTCTCCTACTTGATATTCCTTTTTGGTTGTGTTAAGGTCATGGTGGGTCTTCATACTGTCTGCAGATCTTTCTAGATTCCACTGAGCATACGTAAAAAGCATGTTGACAGTGTTTTCTCAGATTCTCAATATACTCATGAGTTGTAGAGGCATTTATCAATGTCTGCTCTTGGGTTCTATAGAGCAGATGCTGAGGAAGCACCATCCTTTGACCAGTCATCAGCTCAAATGGAGACATTTTAGTCAAAGAGGAAGAGGTAGATCTCATGGCCATCAGGACAAGGGGTAATCAAATATCCCAACTTGGCCCAGAGTCTGCCACAACTTTTTTTAATATGCTCACAATTGTTTTATTATATCTCTCAACTCCACCATTAGAGGACAAGTGGTATGCAATGTGTAATTTCCTTTTTACCCCAAGCATCTCCCATACCTTTGACATCACTTCGCTGGTGAAGTGACTACCTCGGTCTGACTCAAACCTTTGGGGTAGTCCAAAAGGCAAGAAGATGTGATTGATCATCAGGGCAGCTGCTGTTTCTGCCTTGCAATTTGGGGCAGGGAGACATTCCACCCACTTAGTAAACAAGCGTGTTACGGTTAACGTGTACTTGTTCCCCCTAGAGGAGCGAATCAAGGGCCCGATGAAATCTACTTGTAAATCTGACCAAGGCAGTGTCTTCCCCCTCTTTTTGAGGGGAGCACGGTGTGTGAGTGATGTTGGCTGAAATTGTGCACACACAAGACACCCTTTCAAGTATTGGTCGAGGTCCTGCCCCATGTGTGGCCAGTATGCAACCTCTCTCAAGATTTCTAATGTAGTATGAAACCCCCGATGACCGGCTGTGGCCGAATCATGGGCGTGACTTAGCAGCAGGCTTCGGAATGAGCTAGGGACCACCCACTGGTCACAGCCAGATATGGATCTCCTCACCAACAAACCATCTTGGATTCGGAACATTTTTGGACATTTCATGAACACTCTGAGGTCCTCTTTCCCAATGCAATTGGTATCCGTCAGGGGAAAGTTCTCAGGGTCCTCAATGTGTTGATAAAACTTACCAATGATTGGATACCCTTTTTGAGCCGTGATTAAATCAGCATCTGGGGTCTCCTTGCTCCACTGGGCAGTTGAGAGTTCATTGTGAGCATTTGTCTGGGACCTAGTGATAGCAGTGACCGGGATTTCCCCCAACAGGAACTCGATGTCAAGGAGTTCCCCTTGAAGGGATCCGGTTTTCGCCAGTTGATCAGCTAGGTCATTTCCAATTTTGTCTGGTCCCTCTACTTTGGAATGACCTTTGATCTTTTTCCAGTAGATGGTCATCCCAATAGAGGTGACCAGATCATCAATATTCTGTATTAATTTTCCATGTTTTAGTGGTTTGTTGTTAGCACACAGCATGCCTTTGGTTTTCCAATTAACCAGGTGCTCCACGAACCCGTTCCGGACATAATCTGAATCAGTGATTATGACCAGTTTGTGGAGTTGGTGTTGGACAGCAGTGAGGATGGCTTGATGAATTGCCATCAGCTCTGCCACCTGACTACCATGGAGACCAATTTTGTACCCAGCGGAGGGTTCCGGGCATCCTTCACCCAGGCATTTCCTACGCAGGCCACTAGTTCCTTTTCCCTGTTGTCAACATGGTAGGAGCACCCATCCACATAGACAGTGGGCATTCCCTCACACTTGTCTTCTTCATAGACTTTGTGTGGAGAATTGAGGTGCGCCTCCATGTTGTCCTGGATTTTAAGACTTTCGTCCTCGAGACAGTTTTCTCTGGCACAATCATGTAACTCAGCCAGACATTGCGCGAGGGGACTCGTCTTGTTTTGGCCATATCTGACCTACACAGGAAAGCCTTGCATTGACAGAATACAGGAAGTAATTCTGGAATTAGTCACATTTCCGACCTGGATTATGTCACTTAGAAGATATTGCAGAGGCTGGTGTGGAGTCTCCACTATAATTTGTTCCCCCTGGATGAACGGGTGGTCATTTTTCAATGTCCACACCATTGCAAGGAGTGCCTTCTCACAATCATTGAATTTTTCCTCCGCAGAGGATAAAGTCTTACTTGCATAGGATATGTCTTAATTGACTTGTCATGCTTTTGGTATAATACTGCGGTCAAGCATGTATTGCAGAACCCTGCCTCCAAGAAGAACTCCTTGTTTTTGACATGGTAAACTAAACAAGGCACTTGTGAGAGGCTTCTTTTGAGTTGCTATACTGCCTGGCTTGTTCTGGACCCCACTCCCACTTGACCCCCCCTTCAACAGATGGATCAGGGGTCTTGTGATCTCTGCGTAATCCTCAATGAACTTTCTACCGTAATTATTCAGTTCAAGGAGGCTCCCTAGCTCACGTAGAGTTGTGGGTCTTTTAGTTTCAGGAGTCCTTCCACATTTTTTTTCCTGGGGACAGAGACCCTCAGGAGTTATCTCATGCCCCAAGAAATTGACACGGGTCCTGAACCACTGTGCCTTTTGGAAAGATAGTTTTGCTCTGGCAAACCTCAACTGTTTTAGAACATAATGGGTTTCCGCTATGTGTTCCTCCACAGTTGAGCTTTTGATAAGAACATCATCTACATAGGCCAGGTTACCCCTTTCACCCAAGTCGGGCATGGCCTTGTCTAAGAAAATATTAAATTCATTGCCGGAGTTGATGTATCCAAAGGGAGTCTGGGTTCAGGTGTACTGCTGCCCCCCGAAGGTAAAGGCCAGCTTGTATTGGTCCTCCTTACTGACAGGTACAGTCCAGTACCCATTGGTAAGGTCGATGGCAGTGTATACCTTTGACCCCTCGATCTGGGCCAGGCCTTGGTCAATGTAGGGAATAGGCCATCAGGATGAGTGGACCCATTTGTTTAGCTCCCTTAGGTCAGCAAAGAGTCTCCACTGGCCGTAGGGTTTTAAAATCCCCAACACCGGATTATTAAAAGTGCTGTGGACTGGACGAATTATCCCACAGGACTCAAGGTTTTTAATTATTTCTTTGAGGGACTCCATGGATGTGAAAGGCAAGCAATATTGCTTCACATACACAGGGTCCGTGGGAATTGTTATTGTATGGATTTTGGTGCAACCACATGAGTCCACCGCAAAGATATCCTGAAAATCTAAGAAAACTTGTTTAAACTTTTGCTTTTGCTCCAGAGTCTCACAGGCATCAGCTAGGTTGACTCTCTCTTTAACCATTTGCCTGAAGCACAGAAAGACTTCTGGTTTGGCTATCTCTGCGGCCTCCTCCAGCTGGGTGGAGAAGTCCCTTGTTAAAGTATTGACCTGGATTGAGGGTTTCAGGCAGGGAAGGCAGTCTTTGTGGACTTGGAAAATCACCTCATCCCTCCTGAAGTCACAGGTCACCTCTTCCTTACCATAAGGGCAGGACGAGTACACCAGGAAATTCCCCCCATGCCGGGTGAAGATCCTGTCTGGTGTTGTGTCATTGTCGCTATCACTGTCAAAACAGTCATTGGGGATTGGTCTTATCAGTTGATTACTTAAATCTATGGAAAAATGTTGGTCATCAACCACCATTCCTATAATGGTGCCTGCGCGCTGAGTGATACTCCTAGGGTAGCTGTTATTCACCAATATTGGAATGGTATCATGTCCTATATTGACTAATGGTGTTGGGTTTAACCCCAGCCCTTGCTTTTGGAGATGGGTGTTGAGGTGAACATATGTGTCAGGATTTTGCAGTTTCTGTCCTCTTTTAATTTTTACTTTAATTGGGGCTAGTTGTGTCCGTTCTGGGATGGTGACTTCCTCTCCAATTTGAACTTCAACTGCATACGGCAGCAATTGGGCTGACCAAAATGCTTTTTCTGGATCATCAAAGTCCATGGGATTACCTCCTAATCGGGACCAGGCTTTGAAGTTTATCAGGTCCAAACTAATGGCAAAGCGATTGAGAATGTCACTGCCTAAATAAAATGCAGCAGGGACATCTCGCACGACCCAACAGTTATGTACTATGCTTTTGTTGCCTATAGAAAATTTGACCATACACCTACTAGGCAGAAGATGTTTGGAATTGGGAGTTTCCAGGTCCATCTCCCATTTGTCTATCAATTTAAATGTGGGAATGGCTGGGAGTTTTGGGAACATGGCTTTGCTGATGAAGCTCTTACCGTTGTTCACACACACTCGGTCGAGAACAGAGTCCTTCCCCTGATTTAACTGCATAGGGATAAACAACTGATCTCTAATCATCTGAATGTCAGCTAAACATTGAGCTGGGTTCTCATCATTTTGGACTAACGAAGTGGGATTTTCTGATTGTGAATTAGTATAGAATTTCAGAGTATTTCCTTCCAGTGTGGAATGCCACTTGAAACTGGAAGGAAGGTTGATTTTCAAAAACAGAGAGGAATTCTCATCACCAGTTTGTTGTCCTACTGCAATTACTGTCACGTCAGGGATTTGGTTGTTTTGAAAATGGAACTCAATGTGATCCTGTGCCATTTAAACTAACATGGTTGGCGCTATGTTTTAATTTTATTGGTCGGTTAGGCTGGGTCCAAAGGACCTTGTTTACACAGTCTATTAGGTCGAGACAATCTACGCTGGATGTCATTCCCCAATAAACATGGTGTGCCCTCCGGAGTCACGACTTTGACCGGGTGTTTCACCTTGTGGCACCCAATTATAATTTCCAAATCCGCAGTCCCCTCGACAGGAATTCCATTCCCATCGATGTTCTGAAGTTGTCCAGGAAGAGGGGTGAGAGAGATCTGGTATCTGTCCCCCTTCCTGAATTCAGTTGATCAAAGGCTCTCTTTGACAGGAGAGTGGCTTGGGATCCAGTGTCCACCAGTGACAGAAATGTACATTGCTCTTCTACTTGGACCGGGCATAAAATCTTCCCTCCTTCTCTTCATGAGGGCAAAGATAATGCGCATTTTGGGCCAGTTGGTGGGTTAGTTTCTTGACTCTTGATTCCGACACAGGGGTAGTTTGGGCAGGATTCTGTGTGGGGGCTTGGGAATCTGTAAGAAAAATGTGGCAGTTGGATATTGGGGGAGTTTTGGGCTCCCCTGGTTCTGATTCTGGGCTGCCCCACCCCCTTTTTTGAGGCAGTCCCCAGAATTTGTTTGGGCAAGGTGGCCTTCTGGCTTATCAGTCTGGGTTTCAACAGATGGGCGATCCTAACTCAGTCCCCACATTCACCCAGTCTTCATTAGGATCTCTTGGGACATATATGTTTCTTTGGGAGGAGTTCCCCCATCCCTGAAGGAGAAGATATTTTTCCCAGAGTCCTCTGAGAACCCCTCTCCTTCAAATTGGAGGATACTAACCTCCTCCACAAAATGGGTGTTTTTAGGTCCTTTATTTCTCCTACCCGCCCTCTTTTCCTTAGGTTGCCGCCTTTCGGGGGCAGGAGATTTTGGTTTCGGTTCCTGGGTTTCCAGGGGCTTTTCACAAGTGGGGAAGGAAGCTTCCTCTGAGACTTTGCTCCCCCCTTCCTCCTGCGCCTCCTCCTTTGGAACAGGTGAGTTGTCGGGGTTCTCTCCCCGTCATTGTTCTGGAGTACCAGACCCTTGGTTTGTGGAGTTCTGAGCCGCCATGTTTATCTGAGGGTTTTGCTGAGCCCTCAACATGCGACCCAGATCCTGGGACAAGTTCTGGACCTGGTGCTCCAGTTGGGACACCTCCTCTAGCTGGTACAGGGGTCTCTGTTCCATACTAGGTGGATCACGGGAAGATTAACTGTCCCTTCTCCCATAATACCCCGGGTTTAGATAGTTTGGGTAACCCTCTACCCTTGGCCTCCCCTCTCCCGGATTCGGCTGTCTGGGCTCAGGAAAGTGGGGAAAGAACGGAAGGTTGTTTTGTGGGTTGAAGTTTTGAGGGTACCGGGGAAAGAAGCTCAACCCGGCATTTGGGGATTACTGCCCTCCTGGGGAGAGTTAGGAGGGAAGTTTCCTGGGTTGGTACCTACCTGGTTGGATCCCCCCCTCGGGCTGGGGGAGTCCACACATACCCCAGGATGGGTTTGTTGCCCTTGAATCCTGGGGTTAGGGGTCCCATTTGTGGGATTACTTCCCCGACTACCCATCTGGGATCGACACAAGCACCTTCTGGTACTTTAGTTGGGTAGGTTCTGTAGAGGTATATTTTTAGCCCCCTCCCCATCTGCAGATCTGAAACCTTCACCTCTGCCACCTTAGCAGCAGCAGGGGTGTTGGCTGGTTTGGGATTTTTATTGGTATATTTGTTCCCTACAGGTTTCTGCACCTCATAAATACGGTCGCCTGTTTTATGACACAGTACAATGAATGATCTCTTCTCGTGAAAGTCCCTCACCAGCTGGGTCATGATGTATTTGGGGAGTGCATGGAAAAAGGTGTTAATGAACTCCCTATTGTCTTTGCGCACCCTCATGGTGGTCTGCGCAAAGGCACATTTAAGTTCTTGCCAAAATTCTTGTGGTGCCTGGTCTTCCCCACACCGCAGATTGTAGGCCGCCTTGCGGGCCTCTTGCGGATTTCTATGGACAGAAAAGTGTTTTAAGATGGCCACCCTGTAGGTGGTCCATCTTGAGGGGCAATGAAGCTGGAGTACTCAGGGAATGTCCATTTCACATTTTGGATGCAACTCTGACTATCTTTCAGATGAAAAGTATCCATCATCTGTTTGTATAATACAATGTGTTCCCAGACTGAATGCTTAGCATTTTTGTGATAGGGAGTTATAACACTCCTAATGGCCTTGATCTGCTTCATGGGATATTTTTGTATAGCTTTCTTGATTTTGTTGGCCTTTTTGGTCTTAGCCACCCGTGTCCACTCACCCTCTAACTAAGAGGCACTACTACAGGAGGTGGCTATTTGATCCTCTAGGCACTCCCTGATTCTGTGAGCTTGATAAGGGCTTGCAGAATGTGGGGGCCTAGTTTCCTGATGCCTGTGGCACTCAGAGGATTCTTCTGACTCTCCGCTGCTCCCAGGATTGGCAAAGTACCCCCCCCCCCACTGCCCTACCTGGGAAGAGGTTTTTAGGATACTCTTTTTGGGCTTGATTTCCTGTAGTTTCCCACCAAACTTTACAAACTGATCTTTTGGTAGGCAGTATTTTTGAAGATCCAATTCCCTGACTCTCCCCTCCTCTGAGTCTTCCTGATCAGAGAGGTTGACCCTAACATTTGGGGATCTGTACAGAGATGCCCAACCATCTATTTCTGGGAGGCGCTGATCTGTCAGTCCCATTTTACCAATTTTGGTGAAGTCTACCATCCCCATGGCCCTCGGTTCCTATCAGTCAGTGGACATGAAGGTGGCAGAGTTCATTGCATTGAAGGGGTTAGAGTCGCCGAGTACAGGGGTTTCTCTGTCCCTCACTATCTCTTCTCGTTCAGCCCCTATTCCCTGGTGATATGCCAAAATCTGAATCTTTTGTTCCTCTATCAGGGCCTTACTGGTCTCAATAATTCACTATTGCATGGTGATCTGTTTGTGGAGCACATCATTCTTTTCACAGAGAGCCTCATTGTCTCTCTGTGCTTCCTGCCTGGTTTTAAAATACTGGGCCAATTTCTGCTGCAGGAGATTTACCTCCTGAGTTTTAGCATCATTGGTCTGGTTGTTCTTTTCCAAAGCATCCTCCACCCGCCTGGTATGCTCTAGTAGCTTCTCATATTCTGTTTTAACTTCCTTGAGCTCCTGGAGGGCGAATTTTCTTTCCTGTAGCTTGGTTTTATTTGGCTTACTTCCTGGCCTAAGGCGTCCCTCTTCTGACTTAGAGTGCCCCTCTGTTCAGCTAGGTCATCCCTTTGTTTTTTAAATGCACTAGATTTCTGGTGCTCCCCATCAAATTCCTCTTGAGAGTGAAGATCTTTAATAATTAATTTATTCTTTTCCTCTTTTTATTTGTCTATTTGGTCCTGTAGGGTAACTATTTGTTCTGCGCAGGCCCTATTAAACTGTAATTGTTGCGCCAGCTTGTTTTGACTCTGTCGTAAAGAGTCAATCCTTTCCTGACACTCATCTTTCAGTGCCTATCTTGCTCTGCCTTCTCTTGCTGTAGGAGAGCCAGATCTTCTTTTAGTTTTGTCAGATACTGCCTATCTTCTGTCTCTGATTCTTGGCTCTTCTATAGCCTTTGCTCTGCAGAGTCCAGATCTTTCTGGATTCTTTATAGTGTTTCCACTTGATTCTTTGCCAGAACTATGTTTTCTGCATGCTTTTCCTGCTTTACTCCTATGTGGAGGTACAGGTAGGCCGCTATTTTGGCAAATTTACTCTGCTCCTCTTTCGCTTTTGTGGCCATGTACAGTTCACTGAGAGCTTGGTGTAATGGGCCCTTGTCCTGCCATGTATCTATGTCCATGGCAGTGTCCTGTTCTTTGATTTCCTGCAGCCATACATGTTCATTCTGTTCGGGCCACTCACCCCTGACAAAAGGTTTGTGCAGGAGGTGTTCCCTAGCCATATTAATTTCTACTGGGATCGCCATTTTGGAACTATCAATTTCTTTATGGATTATTGTAGGGTTAATTTACCTTTATTTTTATACACAGGCCTGATTTTGGAGTATTTATTTTGAGAGGTGCTTGTACAGTGTAGCACAGTACACCAACCCAACAAGCTGTCTGTACCCTGCAGGCTAGTATGCTGTGTTAGACTGTCACGGGTGGTAACTCGAACTAGGAATCACGGCAAGAGCCCCCAAATCTGTTAAGGATTTCAATCAGGCAATACACCCGGGTCTCGCCTAGCATGTAGTGTGCAAATGAAATACTTATTTATTGTGTCTATATGTTTAATATTCTGAGTGATATACCACTCATATCACACCCTTCTCAAAATACCCCTGAGTCACACTGAACCAGGAATCAGGCTGGTTGGTAAAGGTGTTATTTATTTATTTATTTAAAATTCAAAACAAATACAAGATTTAATATATATGGGACAGCTACCACCACTGTGGTGACAATACAAATCAGAAAGTATTTAATGCAGTGAAATCACTTTTGAGCAGCACAGAATGTAAAACACAGAGAAAAGAACAGTTTTGGCTTTTGTGAAAAGATAGCGTTTAAGTGAAGATTTCCCCCTGCAAATTTCTTAATTCACGAATGAGCAGTGCTACACAGATGTGAGTAAACAGCAGGTATTTAGGAATGAAGAACAGTGTATATAGAGTTTGAATGCAAACTTCCATCCTCAAACAAGAGAGAAAACGTTTTTGGAACTTTTACACTTTTAAAATGACAGTTGAAAATGGCTTTGTGAAACAATGAAAAGTGTGCAAAAATCCTGAAATTGATATAAATTCCTATGAGAGGAACACTGAACAGGCCCTAACAAACATAAGCTACAGTATGAGCACCAATAAACACTTTAAATCAGAATGGGAGTTTGGAAAGACTTTGAATGGGAAAACACAAGTGGAAAACGTTTGCAAAATCTCAAATTTGCGCCTAATTTTCACTATGCGATTTTTAATAAAAACTGGTCAAAGACATTGGGGCTCATTACAACTCACCCGGTATGGAAACAACGGTGGCGGTAAACCAACCGCCACCGTTGTTTCCATACCGGGTGATCACTACTCCTGCAGGCGGAGGCATCAATCCCGCCAGGTCTGACCCGGTGGGTTTAACACCGCCCACCTGCAGGCGGACGAGGAAACATCGGCACCATCACGAGATGATGCTGGTGTTTCTATGATCCCCATTCCCATTGAGTCCTACGGGACTGAATAGGAATGGGGATTTACACCATTCGCCTCCGGATTTCCTGGGTCACTGGGGTTGTAATGCCCCGGTAATTCCGGGAATCACGGAGGCGGAATGGTAATACCAGTCCGGCGGTAACGAGGTGGTTTTACCACCTCGTTACCGCCGAACTCGTAATGAGGCCCATTGTTTCAGGATGCGGTTTTTGGTTGTGGATGTAGCTATATGTCTTAGGTTTAACTCAGAATTGAAATTAAGGGCCTCATTACGAGGAAGGAGGTAACCATGCTGCTTTTTGCGACATGGCTACCTCCATTCCGTGTACCGGGTCCGGGTTCCCTGAATGGGGAAATACCGGGCCATTTCAACCTTGGAGGGCCCAGTATTTCCCCATTCAGGGAACCCCGACCCGGTACATCCCAATTCCCATTTCAGCCCCCATTGGACCGTCAGGTTCTGGTAATCACGGATCGGGTCTACAGGCAGCAGGGCGCTTCCGGCGGGATGGTCAGCTGGGTGGTTCTGGTCAATTGGGCTGGCACCTCAGACTGGATTGGATTGGGATTGCCCTTCTGGTCACTGGACACTGTATATCAGTGGGATGGCGAGTTTCAGCAGGCAAGCATGAATGGTAGCAAGCCAAACTGATCAGAATTATTTCCCTTAAGTTGGATGGTTCAGGATTTGAGCCTAGCTGAAGAAGAGTTCAGGAAATGCTGAGTCCTGGGTTTTGCAAAGTATTTTGGATCAGGACAAGATGAAGAATTCTGGAACAGGATGAAGAAGTCAGGAGCAGGGTGCCCCGCGGAAATCAGGATGCAGTCAGAAATCAGTGTCCTGTGTGTTGTGAAGATCCCATATTTATCATGCCAAGTGACATCACTAAGTTTATGGTAGGGGCAGACTTACAATCCACACCCACACGGCTGTGATAGGTCAAAGACACTTGCCTTTTTCTGGTTCAAAGACAGAAAGGGCTGTCATATTGTATGACATGACTTGGGAACTTCCACAGTTATTTGAACCAAAATTTAACTTTCCCATAAATACACATTTCTACAATGATGCCCTCTAATAAAATCAGACACATACATTACATATTTTGTGGGTTACATATGCAACCAACTCCCATGTCAGTGAGAGCTGGCTTTGTCTTTCTGTGGAATTTTGACAATTTTAATCATAAAGATTTGGTCTAACAATTCCTAATTCGGTGCATATTTGTGCAATTACCTCCAGAACACGGGTATACAATATTAGGTGTGCAGCATTAATAGTCTTTGCGCAATTAGTGTTTTTGTATAACTTTGGTCCTTATACAGTGCAGGGTTCAATCACGTCTTCAAAGAAAGAGCATAAAATTAGATTTACAACTACCAACTTTTAGATGTATCCTCCTTCTTGTGGCAAAGTTAAAAGTCTTTAAAGCTTAATTACAAATAGGCATTTAAACACCCAAAATCCTTAGCAGTTTTTTCTTTTCTTTCAACTGGCAACAGCTGTCAAATTCCTTTGATCAGAGTGGGGCCCTCTTCCTTGAGTGGGAAGTTTCCTGCCCCTCCCCTCTGGGGTGAGTGTTCAAGCATGCCATTGTCTTTGGCTGGGGTCCAGACAAAAGTCTGATGACTTCTTTGTCACGAGTATCCGAAAACCTACCAGTAGCAATTAGTCCTTTCCTGCCAGCAGTGAGGTGTCACCCATTCCCAGGCTGAGGATGTCAGATCAGAATTAAATAGTTAATTAACTCGGGACTGGGTTTTAACTTACATCTTTCATGAAACATAGACACAGTTTATAGTTGGATTTTGACATTTAGCAATCATTTGACTTTTTTTTTACAGAATTAGGCCTTTCAACAAAACATGCTTTTAAACATGCTATTTTGCACTTCCTGCAGGGAAAAAGCACATTTAAACTGAGTGCTTTACATCAGATTTTCCTCTGCAGCACACACATTTTATTCAGCCCCAGTTCTTTCCTTAGGTGCTGGGATTTATTTTGCAGTCTGGGTATATGTATCCAGGCTTTTGTTTGGAGTTTCTGCCTGCACAGTTGACATTGTTACATGTTGCCATTTTAGCCGCATTTTTCCTGTGGAAATGGAAACAAATGTTGTTGGGCTGGTTTTTCATGAGATACATTTCTTAGCTGCTGTCAGTCAATGAGGCCCGGATCCTCTGGGCCACACTGGATGATCTGTAACCCTTTTACTCTCAAGGAGTGACTGGAAAATAAATGGATCTAGCACCATAACAGCACTTTGAAGGTTGCAAAGCTACATTTTAAAAGGCATTTTCGATTTTCAGGACAAGTCTGCTGCCTTTCTCCACGTTGAATGTAACAGAATTCTGTCTTCACCCCCCCTTGACTCTGTGTGGCAGGGTGCGCAGCCTTTTGTGGTTGTGACCCCCACACAGTTTTGCAGATTTTCCAGTGCACAGGGGTTAGCGCATCCATTTTTGGCTATTTCTCTCCCCATTTGGAAATTGAAGCAGTAGGGGCACATTTGGATGGGCCAAAATATCCCACAGTAATCGCGTTCCCCGGTCGCACCAGCCAAATCGAGTGGAAAAGGCCACCCGCACCCCTTCCACAGCCCAGTGTAATCGCGTACCCTGGTCGCACCAGCCAAATCACGTGGAAAGGCCTGCGTGTCCCCATTCCGCACCCCAGTGTAATCGCGTACCCCAGTCACACCAGTCA
The DNA here is from genome assembly GCF_040938575.1 of Ambystoma mexicanum. Classification (NCBI taxonomy): domain Eukaryota; kingdom Metazoa; phylum Chordata; class Amphibia; order Caudata; family Ambystomatidae; genus Ambystoma; species Ambystoma mexicanum. The sequence continues at coordinate 1,014,009,696 of NC_090924.1, read as the reverse complement.
AATCACATGGAAAGGGCCGTGCGTACCCCATCCGCACCCCAGCATAAACACGTACCCTGCTTGCACCAGCCAAATCATGTGGAAAGGGCCGCGTGCACCCCATCCGCACCCTAGCGTAATCGCATACCCCGCTCGCACCAGCCAAATTGCGTGGAAATGGCCACGCGTACCCCATCCGCACACCAGCAAATTCACATACCTCATTCGCACCAGCCAAATCGCGTGGAAAGGGATGCACATACCCCTTCCGAACCCCAGCGTAATTGAGTACCCCGTTCGCACCAGTCAAATCACGTGGAAAGGCTTGTGCGTATCCCTTGCGCACCCCAACGTAATTGTGTACCCCGGTCGCACCAGCCAAATCACGTGAAAAGGGCTGCGCGTACCCCGTCCGCACCCCAGCATAATCGCGTACCCTGCTCGTACCAGCCAAATCACGCGGAAAGGCCGGTGCGTACAGCCATCAGCTGCAAACACACCACGCAGGCACCCTACACCACATGGCCCCCCATCACCCGTGGCAATACCCCACAGTCAGCCCACACCACATAGGACACCCCATCATCCGGGACCATACCCCGCAGGCAGCCCACACCACATGGCCCCCCATCACCCATGACCATACCCCGCAGGCAGCCCACACCACATGGGATCCCTTCATCACCCGTGGCCATACCCCGCAGGCAGCCCACACCACACGGGACCCCCATCACCCATGACCATACCCCGAAGGAAGCCCACACCGCATGGGACCCCATCATCTGTGACCTTACCCCGCAGCCAGCCCACACCACATGAGACCCCCATCACCTGTGGCCATACCCCGCAGACAGCCCACACCACATGGGACCCCCATCACCCGTGGCCATACCCTGCAGGTAGCCCACACCACATGGCCCCCATCCACCGTGACCATACCACGCAGGCAGCCCACACCACACCACATGGGCCCACCATCACCCGTGGCCATACCCCGCAGGCAGCCCACACCACATGCCCCCCATCACCCGTGACTATACCCCACAGACAGCCCACACCACATGGGATCCCCATCATCCATGACTATACCCCGCAGGCAGCCCACACCACATGGCCCCCCATCACACTTGACCATACCCTGCAGGCAGCCCACACCACATGGGACCCTCCTGACGCCTGTGACCACACCCCGCAGGCAGGCCACACCACATGGAACCCCCCATCACCCGTGGCAATACCCCACAGAGAGCCCACACCACATGGGACCCCCCCATCACCCGTGACCATACCCCGCAGGCAGCGCACACCACATGGGACCCCCCATCACCTGTGGCCATACCCCACAGGCAGCCCACACCACATGGCCCCCCATCACCCATGACAATACCCCACAGGCAGCCCACACCACATTGGACCATCACCCGTGGCCATATCCTGCAGGCAGCCCACACCACATGAGACCCCCCCATAACCCATGGCCATACCACGCAGACAGGCCCTGCCTCATGTCCACCCCCACACCTGTTACGGCAACCTGCAGACAGGACCTGCAGACAGGACCTGCCTCATGTCCACCCCCACACCCGTGACGGCAACCTGCAGACATGCCCCACCTCATGTCCACCCCCACACCTGTGACGGCAACCTGCAGGCAGACCCCGCCTCATGTCCCCCCACACCCATGACGGCAACCTGCAGGCAGGCCCTGCGTCATGTCCACACCCACACCTGTGAGGGCAACCTGCAGGCAGGCCCCCCCTCATGTTCCAGCCCACACCTGTGATGACAACCTGCAGGCAGGCCCTGCCTCATGTCCCCCCATACCTGTGACGGCAACCTGCAGGCAGGCCCTGCCTCATGTCCACCTCCACACCTATGACGGCAACCTGCAGGCAGGCCCCGCCTCATATCCACCCCCACACCTGTGACGGTAACCTGCAGGCAGGTCCCGACTCATGGAACACCCCCACCCCCAGCACACTGTGGACCGATAGACATAAATGCAGCAGATGTCATGAAATGCCACCACACGCTGCATACTCCAAGTGCACCTTAACACCCATCTATTGTTCTTGCACACCACAACATGCCACATGCCATTGGAATTCAAACATGACACATGCATGCATGTGTGCACACACATGAACAACATAGGGCAGCATCATGGACATAGAACAGAGTAAGCAAGAGCCAAACATGGGCAAAACCATCAAGACCAGACACCACTTTGATTTAGCATGAAAAAAAAAATGTTAAAAACAGTATTCAAGTCATACTCATATAAAAAAATTAAATAGAAGCACCATGAAATGAGTCAATAAATAAGAGTGCCAAAAAGCAAAAACATTGGCTGCGAACAAACTAAAAATTAAATCAAAGATGTGGTCCATGTCCATGAATGTATGTCCAAATGAAAACACAAATGAAAAGAAAACCATTCCTTCATGGTGAACATAAATAAATTGTGAAAAAAGAGAGAGAACTATATACAAACAACCAGGGTCCATTGTCCCAAACCATGTGCAATAATCCAGAAGTATATAATCAAAAAAGAACCATGTACAAAAAGAGGAGCAAAGTCCAATAACTCCAAAGAAAAAAAAAAGGAAACTTACACCTGAAGAATTATATACAATGGCAGCGGGCTAGTACTTCGACTTACCATGCCCCCTCAATGTCTCAGCCAGGGCATCATCGAACACTGCATCCACTTCTCCTAGGCTGGCCTCAGCTCTTCCCTCAAGGGCTTGCAGGGACTCCAACATGCTACTCCGTAACTCACTGCAAGTCTCCTCAAGGACCTCCGTCCGCCTCTCTGCCAGACGCAGTGTTTTCTCCGCCCTGGCGATTGTGAGTCTAGCCTCCCGTTCCCGCTGCCGCTGTGCTCCGATTTCCTGGCCAAAACGCTCCAACACCGAAGACATCCTTTTAGTAAGGTCCACGTTTTCCTCCTGCCCGATGGCCGATACCCGCCTGACTTCCATTGGAAGCCTCGAGACCTGTTGCCTACTATGCTGAGCCTGCTGCGAGTAGCCTGGTACCTGCGCCTCAAGTACAGCCTCTGGGATGATGGGGCCGTCGTGCATGTGCCCTGCTGCTTGGTGCCTGCTCTTCCTCCATTGCCACGTGTCCTGTCGCCTGTTGGATCTCTGTGGTGACCACCTGTGCTGATCCTCCTTCGACTCCTGACTCTGGCTGGGATGGGATCTCCACCAGGGTGGCCGCTGGTGTTGGGATAGGTTCACAGGGGGCATTGCTGGTATCTGGGCCGGAAGACGGTAGGGAGGACGACTGGTGCACAGATGAGGCAGACGAGGGGGGGTGTCACATAAGTGGCCAGCCCACGCACCCATTGCGATACCAGGAAATGTGCTAGCCAGTCAATAAGATGGCAGATCTCTCTGTGATGACATGCAAGCCCCAAAATGGAAGCCTGCACATCTTCACGAATGGAGTCTGTCTGCCTCCTGAGACCGGCTAGCACTGGTTCCACCCTGTACCGAATGGCAACATCCGCAGGCATTGGTGTTTAGGTCTGGGTGGAAACATCTGCCGCCTGCGGATGGGGCCGGCCTGGGGCATGCCCTCATGTGCATACTGGTGCAGTCGCAGTGCCAGGGACAGGATTAAGCACAGGCACCTCCACTGCAGCCTGCACTGCCTCCAGCCCCTGACCTTGGACTGCACCAGTCACACCTACGTCATCACCTCCGCCGGCCGCATGGGCTGGGCTGATGAGGCCTCCTCCTCCTCTCCCTCCACTGCCAACCTGGATGCCTCCCCACTGTCTTCCACAGTGTCTTGCCCCTGTGCGGGCTCACCTGTCCCCCCCCCCACTGCTGAGGAGTCCTCCACCACCTCTGCCCTCTTGGACCTACCCTCAGCAGCTGCGGCCGTTGACTCAGACGCAGCACCAGTCTCCTCACTCCAGGAAGATGACAGCACCTGGGAGGATGACTGGGCCTTGCGTCTAGGCCTGATGGAGGCATCCCTGCTGCCGTGCTCCACAGCGCCTTCTCCGCCCTCTTCTTCCATCGTCACTGTGGATAGGGAAACATAGAACACAAACATCAGGGTACTGAAAACATGTGTGTTTGTCACAATGCTAATGTACATCAGTGGCACGGTCAGTGGTCACAAGCATCATCACCGTCCACTACACATAGGGAAGTGCTATTCACACACATGTGCAATCATGTCTCTCATTCACAACAGACATTCACATCCTTGGACAAGGCACTGGCAGCACCTGCGAATTGTGCCTCCAGCTCACACGCATCATGTTTCATACACATCCCATTCACACACATCACCTGACAGTCATGAAGCAGGCCTTTGAGCTGTCACGTCACAGTGCACTCAAGGGCAAATTGGCAGCGTGAGGCAATTACAAAACAAGAACTCAAGTAACATACATCCCGGAGTGTTGGCCAGTCACACACTCACTACTCAGACACATGCACATGTGCACCATGCATGTCCATGATGTTGAGATAAGCACCCATGTGCCACACCTCTCGCAAGCCCCAGTCCAGACACAGGTATGCAAACATGTGCACATTGTTACATGCTGGTGCGCCTCACGCATTGCAACACAGACACCATTGATGTGGCACATGCTTGAATGGACTCACATGCAGCACTGTCAGGGACATGCACACAGACATATGTACAGGAGGCATGCCAGACATAAGACCAAGGTGCACACTCCAGCCACACGTCAACATGCACATGCACTATAGTGGATAAGAACACATGAACACTTACCAGTCGACTCCAGACAGAGCACCAACTCCAAGACCTGGGCGTCAGCGCTGGGTAGAAGCGCTCCAGGACTTGCATCGCGTTGGTTAACCGCCCCACTCGATCATCACTAGCCTTGAGGAGGCGCCGGGCCTTGTTGAGGGTCCTGGACTTGAAGTCTTCCCAGCGAGTGTAGATGGTAGTCGCGGGGTGCCACCCCCTCTGCGTTGATGGCACCCACGGTGTCCGCCCAGATCTTCCTCCGTCCTTCATTGCCGACTTGCGATGGTCCATGGAAGAGGGCATCACGATGCCCCAGGACTTGCTCCACCAGGATGCCAACTTCCCTGGCTGCGAAGCTGGCAGCCCTCTGTCTCGCTGCCAGGGGGTTGCCACTTGCCTCAGATGGAGTTTGGTCAGACATGGCAACCCCTGAGGCAGGTGTGGGTGGGCAATGTGGTCCTGAGGCTGGGCTGTTTAGCGATGGTATGGCACGTCGGGAGTCTTCTGGATCAGCTGGGGTGTTCACGACGACAGGAGCACTGGTAATGGCTTCTGAGCAGGCACCAAAATGCAAGGCACATGAGCAGCAGGCACACAGAGTGGGCTGGCAACAGCAGATGGCTCATAGGAGGCAGCTCGGGGCACTCAGAGGCAGGTAAATTGGCTGATGGGCAGGAGCGTGGGTCTCCTGTGTTACTCGCGTGGCCAGCCGGATACAGAGTGACCCATTATTTTTTCACCACGGGTTACATAGAGCCTTGCTGGAGCACAGTGGTAAATATCACGGTTTAGGGTCAAAGATTCGAATACAAAGGTTCGAATAACAATACATTTGAGTCAAAAGGACCGAAAAAAAGAGCGAATGCACTTTTTTTTGGGTGGTCACCCCCCAAACCACCGTTTTCTGGACAAAAAACATTATTTTTACCTATACCAAAACTAAAAAAATACATTAAAAAAAATGCATTCAGTGTTTTTTTTCGGTCCTTTTGACTCAAATGTATTGCATTCGATCCTTTTGTTTTTGAATTAATGACTGGACACCAAATATCACATCACGTACCCTGCCCCCTCACTCCAATTGCCCAGGACAATTGATAGCTGCACCTCCCATTGCACTAATCCATCAGTGCCATGACTGGGAGGGCAACAAGTGAGAAGGGAGGCAAAGGTGGGTGAGGTGGGTGACGTGTGGAAAGTATCCGAGGTGTCCAGACCCGTGCAGGGAAAGCTATGTCCACCACCCAACAGGGTCAGGGAGATGCAGCCGATGCTGACATCCCCAGCACCCGTGGTCCTGGGCCAGCAGTGTCATCTGCCGTCCAGAGCTGTCAGGGTGTAGAAGCTGCAGGGGCAGCTGTGGCTACCGCCACCCAGGCTCAGGGTCAGCCAGCCCAGACTGTAGTGGTCCCGGCCCAGGCCCACAGTAACTCAGGGGCAGATGTCCTTGTCCGTAAGGTGCAAGGGACATGTGGTGCAAGTTACTGGCACCAGCACCCAGGGTCACAGACCAGCAGTGTCATCTGTCCAGAGCTACAAGGGTGTGGAATCTGTAGGGGCAGCTGTGGCTACAACCACCCAGGCTCAGGGTGAGTCAGCCTGGACTGTAGTGGTCCCAGCCCAGGCCCACAGTGACTCAGGTGCACATGTCCTTGTCCGTAAGGGCAAGAGACGTGCGGTGCAAGTTACTGGCACCAGCACCCGTGGTCACAGACCAGCAGTGTCATCTGCTGTCCAGAGCTGCCAGGGTGTGGAAGCTGCAGGGGCAGCTGTGGCTACCACCACCCAGGCTCAGGATCAGCCAGCCCAGACTGTGGTGGTCCCGACCCAGGCCCACAGTGACTCAGGGGCAGATGTCCTTGTCCGTTAGGACTGTCCCCAGCACCCTGGTACGGATACCTGCAAGCCAGCCTAATGTTGTCCCATCAGTGGCTGAAGCCATTGGCCAGTCCACCAGTACTCCAGCCCCTACTGGCCACTGCGGGTCTGCACAACCTTGCAAGAAGCAAAAGTGTTCAGTAGCGGGACAGGCTCCAACCGAAGGCATGTCACAGAAGCACCACACATCAAGGAAGAAGAGCTTTTGTAATGAGGAACTCAACATTCTCGTGGACTACGTGTTGGAGCACGAACGTGACATGCTTGTGCGGGCTGGGAGCACACATTTTTCTGCTCAGCATGTGGTCCACTTGCAGGCCATCAGGGATCATATTAACGCCATGGGCCATGAGAGGCGCACAGCTCGGGAGGGGGTCAAGCGTTGGAATGACCTCCAACGCAGAGCCAAGGATAAGCTGGGTGCCGCCTACGCTTCTACTCTGGTGACTGAAGGTGGGACACAACCAAAGGACGAGGAACTCACTCCACATGAGGAGACTTTCAGTGATCTCATTGATGTGGATCAGATCCAAGGTGTGGCAGACGTGCAGATTTATGAGGATTCGTCAGTAGGTAGTGATGCATGTGTGTCCGGGATATGTGTATGTTGCTTGGATGAAGTGGAAGGATTGTTTTGCAGTGATTTCCACATTTTCATGATTGACATGGGTTGCCCATGTCATGGTGGACTGGTATGTGCTTGTTGACATACAGAGTGCATACAGACAATGTGCTGCACACTGGGTCAATCGTCATCACCACTCCTGCTCCCTCATTCCATGTCACTCTCTCTCCAGCCTATCTTGGCCCTCTTCCAGCTGCAACCTGTTATGGCCTATTGCCTGTGATGATCTTCCTATGCACAATCGCATCCTCTCCTTTGAGAGGTCACCCTGACAGCTGTACATCCCCAGAGGTATCCTACCTTTCAGCTCATTCCCCCAGCAGCTCACTGTCTCCAGGGGACTGGTCATTCATATGCTGGCCTACTGCGACGGGCTATACAAATATTTCAGTGCTTTTACTCTCTTCCCTCTGCAACTCATCCAGGACTGGACTGTGTGAATGGTCCTTTTGTTTTGCGGTGTCACGCTCACCTGATTCCCATGGAGGCGCAGGTCTGGCTTCGAGCGCTGATGCTTCTTCAATGGTGAAGCGCAGGACTCTGAAGATGGACTCTCTGGCTCGCAGGAATATTCCCCTGTGCGTGAAAAGGGAGTATTACCCACTGACGGAATATTGCTCAAGCCTCCCACTCTCTTCCAACCCTCCACGATACCCTTCCTCGATTCCCCGTGAAGTCTCACCTTAGGGTCTGGAAGGATGAGTTCTCCATCCTGCTTCTGATGCAGGGGTGCGTTGAAACCCAGTTACTTCACTGGATTGAGGTTTGATGGGATTTCAAATAAGCTTGACTATTCTGGTAAGGCGCTGTAAGAGTTCTGTAGCAAGTTCAAAAGTTGAAGCTTAATAATAATGTTCACTGTCTTATTGCAGCAAGCGCTAACGCTTATGTCTTTTTCCCCTTAGGGGCCGGGGTTCGGAATGCCGGAGTTATGGCGCCGACCCGAAGTGAAACGTGCAGTTCCAGTAAATGACAGGTAAGTTCTGGATGAGCGTTCGGGTAATGTCTTTGCATTCGCTCATTCAATGTCTTTGTCTTTTTTCCCCATAGGGGCCGGGGTCCGGAATGCCTGGAAGCGGCAGGACCCGAAATGAAATGGGAATGACCCAACAGGTAAGTCTTACAAGGAAACTGAGCTTTTCCTATTCCCTTCCTTCTCTCACCTTGTGTTCTTGTCTTTTTCTCTCTAGGCTCTGGGAAGTGGCTGCGGATCCAGATGATCGCTGCTGAAGATGGAGGTGCCCAGGAAAGGTGAGTGAAATGCAGCGCTGCAGCGATCGAAGCGAAATGCTTTTAAAATGATGTCTTCCCTTTCAGGATTGTCGGTGTGATGTCTCCGTGATGCAGCTTTAGCAGGTAAGGTCTTCCTTCTCTCCAATTCTCTCTTAGCAGGTGACCCAGGATGCTGACAGGCGTGGCTGAAGTCCAGATGCAGGAGCTGACACGGTGAGCGTCCAGCTGCGAGGAGCAGAACAATGCGAAGCGTGAGTTGCTGATCGGGCGTGGTTTAAATAGCTTTGGAAGAAGTTCCAGGTATGTATCCTTCCACCGATCAGGTATGTATCCTTCCCCGACCACACCCAGGGGAAAGTAGTCGCACAGGTAAAGTAGTTCCATTCAGGCCTCAAGAGGGCCTGGATGTAGCAGCATGGTCTGCACCAGGTAAGTGCACATTAAAACACTTGAACACTTGACTAGCTTTATGAGCCTGGCGCCTAAGGTGCCAGGACAGGGGTCCAACATGAGCCTGGCGCCTAAGGCCCCAGGACTGTGTCCAAAGGGCCCCAGTTTGGGCCCGCTGGCACTTCCCTGGGGGGAATGATGCCTGCCTCTGGGGTTGCTGGGTCGGACCTGGCTCCTTGGAGGTAGGCATCATGACAGTACCCCCCCCTCAATGCCCCTCCCAAGGTTGTTCCCTCCGGGGGTTTTGGCTTGTTCGGAAATCTCCGGTGGAACCTTTGTATTAATCGAGGCGCGTGAACATGGTTACTAGGCTCCCACGATCTCTCCTGAGGTCCATATCCCTTCCAGTCAACAAGATAGAAGAGTTTGGACTTTAACACCTTGGAGTCTAAAATGTCTTTAACTTCGAATTCTAATTCCCCATCAATTTGAACTGGGTCTGGAGGCTTGGACAGTCGGGTCCCTGGTTGTACTGGCTTCAAAAGTGATGCATGAAAAACTGGATGAATACGCATGTTAGACGGTAAATCCAGTTTAAAGGCCACGGGATTGATTATAGCCTTGATGGGATAAGGTCCTATGAATCTGGGATTGAAGGTTCGCGGGCCCTTGAGGGGTAAATGTTTCGTTGCTAGCCATACCTGGTCTCCTACTTGGTAAGGAGGAGTTTTACTTCGGTGCAAATCAGCGTTTTCTTTATACTTTTTCTTGGCTTTCTGTAGATGAGTTGCAGCTTCTTTGAAGGCTTGGGTTATTGTGGAATGCAGATGATTTACTGCGGGCATTTCCAGGGTCAGAGGTGGATCTAGATCAGAGGTCCGAGGATGGTGACCATACAAAGTATAAAAAGGAGTTTGTCCGATTCCAGAATGCACTGAATTGTTGTATGCATATTCTGCAATCCAAAGGATGTCTTTCCAATTTAACTCGGATTGGTGTAACATGCACCGAAGATATTGCTCGAGAGTCTGATTGGTTCTCTCGGTTTGTCCGTCGGTCTGGGGGTGGTGGCTGGTGGATAACCGCACATCTATTTGTGCTAGTTGGCAACACTTCTTCCAAAAATGGGAGATAAATTGACTTCCACGATCCGAGACTAATATGGAAGGGAAACCATGTATGCGAACTATATTCTCCAGAAATTCCTTGGCCAAGGTGGAAGCTGAAGGCAAACCTTTTAACCCTTTAAGTGCCATGGGTATTTCTCCCCAGTGCCAGAGCCTTTTTTGGTGATTTTGGTATGTGGCCATTCAATGGCTTGTAACTTTTTCGTTACATGAGATATCTCGGCCAAATTTGGCTCCTTTTTTTCCCACATGTAGGCGGTCGTAACGCCACCCAGGAATCCCAGGTTGCTGTAGGGGGTGAGAGAAAATAAGGAAAATGTGCGAAAATTTTGGGTTTTTTCAAAAAATGCCAATAAAATGATGTACAAAGAAGCCTGTGGTTTTTTCCTTGTAAGAGCTAGGAACAAATGGTTTGCTGTGCTGAGTTCCTCAATGTGTTGGCTTTCAGGAACAGGTTGAGTGGAAATGGAAAAAAATTATTTTGATGGGGTTATCAACCGTTTGGTGAGAGGTAGGCGATTTTTGCCATTTTTGCCAATTGGACATGCATGGACGGAATGGAAGAAAAGGGCAGGAAAGCCAAATTGGAGGACAGAAAGGCATATATTTCTGAAAAGTAGACAAAATTCCAAGTTTAGGAAGGGGTGATTTGCATAGGTCAGCCAACAACTAGGTAGGGGAAACTGCCATCGAATGGGGGAAAAGCGGGAAAATGACTGAAAAAAAAGGTATGTGTTGAACATGGTTGGCTTGGTACGGCAATGGCTTCTATGAATTTTGAGAAAAGCAATGCTCCGCTACATTCCCCCGACTCTTGCAGTTAGGAGAGCATACCATTTTTGTAGTGTTTGTACAAAACAAGCAATACCACAAGCCAAACACTGAGCCATGGTACACAGGAGTTTTACGCTCACGGCCTGACCAGACGCACTTAGCATGTGTAAATTGGGAAAACCAATGTGGTGAGGAACGGCAGCCATACATTTTTTGAAAGAGCACAGGCAGACCTTTTCAAGGGTAGGTGACTTGTGCAGGTTACAAAAGTGTATGGTGGCTAAAGCAGCGACTAAATGTAGGTCACATTTGGGAAAAGAAAGGGTTGTGAGACAAAGGGCTCCAGAAAATGGGTCAAAACGTTATGAAAACCACACAAACACAACACATGGCCTACCGTCCCGCGTTCCCACAGGTGTCCCGATGAAAACGGTACCTCACATGTGTGGGTGCACCTACCTGGCCGCCAAGGGGAAAGCCTAAAACACAAGTAACCCCAAGTCTGTTTTCACACCGGAAATGTCACACTCTCACATCATACAGATATGGGCCTCGGGTGTCCAAGCCACCGAGGAAAACAGGGAACCCCATGCATTTCCGAAAAGAGGACACCCGTGGGAATCCGCAAAGGTATAATATGCCCAAATTGCCCGAGATTTTATTACCCAGACACCCCCGCAAAGTCCGAAATGTGGGAAAAAATACACAATTTCCACACATTTTGCTCGGCTCACCCATCGAAACACGCCCCCAACAACATATGGCCTACCGTCACGCGTTCCCACAGGTGTCCCAATGAAAACGGTACCTCACATGTGTGGGTGCACCTACCTGGCCGCCAAGGGGAAAGCCTAAAACACAAGTAACCCCAAGTCTGTTTTCACACCGGAAATGTCACACTCTCACATCATACAGATATGGGCCTCGGGTGTCCAAGCCACCAAGGAAAACAGGGAACCCCATGCATTTCCGGAAAGAGGACACCCGTGGGAATCCGCAGAGGTATGATATGCCCAAATCGCCCCAGAATTTATTACCCAGACACCCCCGCAAAGTCCGAAATGTGGGAAAAAATACGCATTTTCCTCACATTTCGCTCGACTCACCCATCGAAACACGCCCCCAACAACACATGGCCTACCGTCCCGCGTTCCCACAGGTGTCCCAATGAAAACGGTACCTCACATGTGTGGGTGCACCTACCTGGCCGCCAAGGGGAAAGCCTAAAACACAAGTAACCCCAAGTCTGTTTTCAGAGGGAAATCTCAGACATTCTGCCGACCGGCACAATGTACAGATATGGACCTAGGGTGTCCAAGCCACCGAGAAAAACAGGGAACCCCATGCATTTCCGATAAGAGGACACCCGTGGGAATCCGCAGAGGTATGATATGCCCAAATTGCCCCAGAATTTATTACCCAGACACCCCTGCAAAGTCCGAAATGTGGGGAAAAAAACATTTTTTCCGCACATTTCGCTCGACGCACCCATCGAAACACGCCCCCAACAACACATGGCCTACCGTCACGCGTTCCCACAGGTGTCCCGATGAAAACGGTACCTCACATGTGTGGGTGCACCTACCTGGCCGCCAAGGGGAAAGCCTAAAACACAAGTAACCCCAAGTCTGTTTTCACACCGGAAATGTCACACTCTCACATCATAAAGATATATGCCTCGGGTGTCCAAGCCACCGAGGAAAACAGGGAACCCCATGCATTTCCGAAAAGAGGACACCCGTGGGAATCCGCAAAGGTATTATATGCCCAAATTGCCCCAGATTTTATTACCCAGACACCCCCGCAAAGTCCGAAATGTGGGAAAAAATACGCAATTTCCGCACATTTCGCTCGGCTCACCCATCGAAACACGCCCCCAACAACACATGGCCTACCGTCGCGCATTCCCACAGGTGTCCCGATGAAAACGGTACCTCACATGTGTGGGTGCACCTACCTGGCCGCCAAGGGGAAAGCCTAAAACACAAGTAACCCCAAGTCTGTTTTCACACCGGAAATGTCACACTCTCACATCATACAGATATGGGCCTCGGGTGTCCAAGCCACCAAGGAAAACAGGGAACCCCATTCATTTCCGAAAAGAGGACACCTGTGGGAATCCGCAGAGGTATGATATGCCCAAATCGCCCCAGAATTTATTACCCAGACACCCCCGCAAAGTCCGAAATGTGGGAAAAAATAAGCATTTTCCTCACATTTCGCTCGACTCACCCATCGAAACACGCCCCCAACAACACATGGCCTACCGTCCCGCGTTCCCACAGGTGTCCCGATGAAAACGGTACCTCACATGTGTGGGTGCACCTACCTGGCCGCCAAGGGGAAAGCCTAAAACACAAGTAACCCCAAGTCTGTTTTCAGAGGGAAATCTCAGACATTATGCCGACCGGCACAATGTACAGATATGGGCCTCGGGTGTCCAAGCCACCAAGGAAAACAGGGAACCCCATGCATTTCCGAAAAGAGGACACCCGTGGAAATCCGCAGAGGTATGATATGCCCAAATTGCCCCAGAATTTATTACCCAGACACCCCTGCAAAGTCCGAAATGTGGGGGAAAAAACGCTTTTTCCGCACATTTTGCTCAACGCACCCATTGAAACACGCCCCCAACAACACATGGCCTACCGTCACGCGTTCCCACAGGTGTCCCGATGAAAACGGTACCTCACATGTGTGGGTGCACCTACCTGGCCGCCAAGGGGAAAGCCTAAAACACAAGTAACCCCAAGTCTGTTTTCACACCGGAAATGTCACACTCTCACATCATACAGATATGGGCCTCGGGTGTCCAAGCCACCAAGGAAAACAGGGAACCCCATGCATTTCCGAAAAGAGGACACCCGTGGGAATCCGCAGAGGTATAATATGCCCAAATCGCCCCAGAATTTATTACCCAGACACCCCCGCAAAGTCCGAAATGTGGGAAAAAATACGCATTTTCCTCACATTTCGCTCGACTCACCCATCGAAACACGCCCCCAACAACACATGGCCTACTGTCCCGCGTTCCCACAGGTGTCCCGATGAAAACGGTACCTCACATGTGTGGGTGCACCTACCTGGCCGCCAAGGGGAAAAGCCTAAAACACAAGTAACCCCAAGTCTGTTTTCAGAGGGAAATCTCAGACATTCTGCCGACCGGCACAATGTACAGATATGGGCCTCGGGTGTCCAAGCCACCGAGGAAAACAGGGAACCCCATGCATTTCCGGAAAGAGGACACCCGTGGGAATCCGCAGAGGTATGATATGCCCAAATTGCCCCAGAATTTATTACCTAGACACCCCCGCAAAGTCCGAAATGTGGGGAAAAAAACGCTTTTTCCGCACATTTCGCTCGACGCACCCATCGAAACACGCCCCCAACAACACATGGCCTACCGTCCCGCGTTCCCACAGGTGTCCCGATGAAAACGGTACCTCACATGTGTGGGTGCACCTACCTGGCCGCCAAGGGGAAAGCCTAAAACACAAGTAACCCCAAGTCTGTTTTCAGAGGGAAATCTCAGACATTCTGCCGACCGGCACAATGTACAGATATGGACCTAGGGTGTCCAAGCCACCGAGAAAAACAGGGAACCCCATGCATTTCCGATAAGAGGACACCCGTGGGAATCCGCAGAGGTATGATATGCCCAAATTGCCCCAGAATTTATTACCCAGACACCCCTGCAAAGTCCGAAATGTGGGGGAAAAAAACGTTTTTTCCGCACATTTCGCTCGACGCACCCATCGAAACACGCCCCCAACAACACATGGCCTACCGTCACGCGTTCCCACAGGTGTCCCGATGAAAACGGTACCTCACATGTGTGGGTGCACCTACCTGGCCGCCAAGGGGAAAGCCTAAAACACAAGTAACCCCAAGTCTGTTTTCAGAGGGAAATCTCAGACATTCTGCCGACCGGCACAATGTACAGATATGGGCCTCGGGTGTCCAAGCCACCGAGGAAAACAGGGAACCCCATGCATTTCCGGAAAGAGGACACCCGTGGGAATCCGCAGAGATATGATATGCCCAAATCGCCCCAGAATTTATTACCCAGACACCCCCGCAAAGTCCGAAATGTGGGAAAAAATACGCATTTTCCTCACATTTCGCTCGACTCACCCATCGAAACACGCCCCCAACAACACATGGCCTACCGTCCCGCATTCCCACAGGTGTCCCGATGGAAACGGTACCTCACATGTGTGGGTGCACCTACCTGGCCGCCAAGGGGAAAGCCTAAAACACAAGTAACCCCAAGTCTGTTTTCAGAGGGAAATCTCAGACATTCTGCCGACCGGCACAATGTACAGATATGGACCTAGGGTGTCCAAGCCACCGAGAAAAACAGGGAACCCCATGCATTTCCGATAAGAGGACACCCGTGGGAATCCGCAGAGGTATGATATGCCCAAATTGCCCCAGAATTTATTACCCAGACACCCCTGCAAAGTCCGAAATGTGGGGGAAAAAAACGTTTTTTCCGCACATTTCGCTCGACGCACCCATCGAAACACGCCCCCAACAACACATGGCCTACCGTCACGCGTTCCCACAGGTGTCCCGATGAAAACGGTACCTCACATGTGTGGGTGCACCTACCTGGCCGCCAAGGGGAAAGCCTAAAACACAAGTAACCCCAAGTCTGTTTTCACACCGGAAATGTCACACTCTCACATCATACAGATATGGGCCTCGGGCGTCCAAGCCACCAAGGAAAACAGGGAACCCCATGCATTTCCGAAAAGAGGACACCCGTGGGAATCCGCAGAGGTATAATATGCCCAAATCGCCCCAGAATTTATTACCCAGACACCCCCGCAAAGTCCGAAATGTGGGAAAAAATACGCATTTTCCTCACATTTCGCTCGACTCACCCATCGAAACACGCCCCCAACAACACATGGCCTACCGTCCCGCGTTCCCACAGGTGTCCCGATGAAAACGGTACCTCACATGTGTGGGTGCACCTACCTGGCCGCCAAGGGGAAAAGCCTAAAACACAATTAACCCCAAGTCTGTTTTCAGAGGGAAATCTCAGACATTCTGCCGACCGGCACAATGTACAGATATGGGCCTCGGGTGTCCAAGCCACCGAGGAAAACAGGGAACCCCATGCATTTCCGGAAAGAGGACACCCGTGGGAATCCGCAGAGGTATGATATGCCCAAATTGCCCCAGAATTTATTACCTAGACACCCCCGCAAAGTCCGAAATGTGGGGAAAAAAACGCTTTTTCCGCACATTTCGCTCGACGCACCCATCGAAACACGCCCCCAACAACACATGGCCTACCGTCACGCGTTCCCACAGGTGTCCCGATGAAAACGGTACCTCACATGTGTGGGTGCACCTACCTGGCCGCCAAGGGGAAAGCCTAAAACACAAGTAACCCCAAGTCTGTTTTCACACCGGAAATGTCACACTCTCACATCATACAGATATGGGCCTCGGGTGTCCAAGCCACCAAGGAAAACAGGGAACCCCATGCATTTCCGAAAAGAGGACACCCGTGGGAATCCGCAGAGGTATGATATGCCCAAATCGCCCCAGAATGTATTACCCAGACACCCCCGCAAAGTCCGAAATGTGGGAAAAAATACACATTTTCCTCACATTTCGCTCGACTCACCCATCGAAACACGCCCCCAACAACACATGGCCTACTGTCCCGTGTTCCCACAGGTGTCCCGATGAAAACGGTACCTCACATGTGTGGGTGCACCTACCTGGCCGCCAAGGGGAAAGCCTAAAACACAAGTAACCCCAAGTCTGTTTTCAGAGGGAAATCTCAGACATTCTGCCGACCGGCACAATGTACAGATATGGTCCTCGGGTGTCCAAGCCACCGAGGAAAACAGGGAACCCCATGCATTTCCGGAAAGAGGACACCCGTGGGAATCCGCAGAGGTATGATATGCCCAAATCGCCCCAGAATTTATTACCCAGACACCCCCGCAAAGTCCGAAATGTGGGAAAAAATACGCATTTTCCTCACATTGCGCTCGACTCACCCATCGAAACACGCCCCCAACAACACATGGCCTACTGTCCCGCGTTCCCACAGGTGTCCCGATGAAAACGGTACCTCACATGTGTGGGTGCACCTACCTGGCCGCCAAGGGGAAAGCCTAAAACACAAGTAACCCCAAGTCTGTTTTCACACCGGAAATGTCACACTCTCACATCATACAGATATGGGCCTCGGGTGTCCAAGCCACCAAGCAAAACAGGGAACCCCATGCATTTCCGAAAAGAGGACACCCGTGGGAATCCGCAGAGGTATGATATGCCCAAATCGCCCCAGAATGTATTACCCAGACACCCCCGCAAAGTCCGAAATGTGGGAAAAAATACGCATTTTCCTCACATTTCGCTCGACTCACCCATCGAAACACGCCCCCAACAACACATGGCCTACTGTCCCGTGTTCCCACAGGTGTCCCGATGAAAACGGTACCTCACATGTGTGGGTGCACCTACCTGGCCGCCAAGGGGAAAGCCTAAAACACAAGTAACCCCAAGTCTGTTTTCAGAGGGAAATCTCAGACATTCTGCCGACCGGCACAATGTACAGATATGGGCCTCGGGTGTCCAAGCCACCGAGGAAAACAGGGAACCCCATGCATTTCCGGAAAGAGGACACCCGTGGGAATCCGCAGAGGTATGATATGCCCAAATCGCCCCAGAATTTATTACCTAGACACCCCCGCAAAGTCCGAAATGTGGGGAAAAAAACGCTTTTTCCGCACATTTCGCTCGACGCACCCATCGAAACACGCCCCCAACAACACATGGCCTACCGTCACGCGTTCCCACAGGTGTCCCGATGAAAACGGTACCTCACATGTGTGGGTGCACCTACCTGGCCGCCAAGGGGAAAGCCTAAAACACAAGTAACCCCAAGTCTGTTTTCACACCGGAAATGTCACACTCTCACATCATACAGATATGGGCCTCGGGTGTCCAAGCCACCAAGGATAACAGGGAACCCCATGCATTTCCGAAAAGAGGACACCCGTGGGAATCCGCAGAGGTATTATATGCCCAAATCGCCCCAGAATGTATTACCCAGACACCCCCGCAAAGTCCGAAATGTGGGAAAAAATACGCATTTTCCTCACATTTCGCTCGACTCACCCATCGAAACACGCCCCCAACAACACATGGCCTACTGTCCCGTGTTCCCACAGGTGTCCCGATGAAAACGGTACCTCACATGTGTGGGTGCACCTACCTGGCCGCCAAGGGGAAAGCCTAAAACACAAGTAACCCCAAGTCTGTTTTCAGAGGGAAATCTCAGACATTCTGCCGACCGGCACAATGTACAGATATGGGCCTCGGGTGTCCAAGCCACCGAGGAAAACAGGGAACCCCATGCATTTCCGGAAAGAGGACACCCGTGGGAATCCGCAGAGGTATGATATGCCCAAATCGCCCCAGAATTTATTACCCAGACACCCCCGCAAAGTCCGAAATGTGGGAAAAAATACGCATTTTCCTCACATTGCGCTCGACTCACCCATCGAAACACGCCCCCAACAACACATGGCCTACCGTCCCGCGTTCCCACAGGTGTCCCGATGAAAACGGTACCTCACATGTGTGGGTGCACCTACCTGGCCGCCAAGGGGAAAGCCTAAAACACAAGTAACCCCAAGTCTGTTTTCAGAGGGAAATCTCAGACATTCTGCCGACCGGCACAATGTACAGATATGGACCTAGGGTGTCCAAGCCACCGAGAAAAACAGGGAACCCCATGCATTTCCGATAAGAGGACACCCGTGGGAATCCGCAGAGGTATGATATGCCCAAATTGCCCCAGAATTTATTACCCAGACACCCCTGCAAAGTCCGAAATGTGGGGAAAAAAACGTTTTTTCCGCACATTTCGCTCGACGCACCCATCGAAACACGCCCCCAACAACACATGGCCTACCGTCACGCGTTCCCACAGGTGTCCCGATGAAAACGGTACCTCACATGTGTGGGTGCACCTACCTGGCCGCCAAGGGGAAAGCCTAAAACACAAGTAACCCCAAGTCTGTTTTCACACCGGAAATGTCACACTCTCACATCATAAAGATATGTGCCTCGGGTGTCCAAGCCACCGAGGAAAACAGGGAACCCCATGCATTTCCGAAAAGAGGACACCCGTGGGAATCCGCAAAGGTATTATATGCCCAAATTGCCCCAGATTTTATTACCCAGACACCCCCGCAAAGTCCGAAATGTGGGAAAAAATATGCAATTTCTGCACATTTCGCTCGGCTCACCCATCGAAACACGCCCCCAACAACACATGGCCTACCGTCGCGCATTCCCACAGGTGTCCCGATGAAAACGGTACCTCACATGTGTGGGTGCACCTACCTGGCCGCCAAGGGGAAAGCCTAAAACACAAGTAACCCCAAGTCTGTTTTCACACCGGAAATGTCACACTCTCACATCATACAGATATGGGCCTCGGGTGTCCAAGCCACCAAGGAAAACAGGGAACCCCATGCATTTCCGAAAAGAGGACACCTGTGGGAATCCGCAGAGGTATGATATGCCCAAATCGCCCCAGAATGTATTACCCAGACACCCCCGCAAAGTCCGAAATGTGGGAAAAAATACGCATTTTCCTCACATTTCGCTCGACTCACCCATCGAAACACGCCCCCAACAACACATGGCCTACCGTCCCGCGTTCCCACAGGTGTCCCGATGAAAACGGTACCTCACATGTGTGGGTGCACCTACCTGGCCGCCAAGGGGAAAGCCTAAAACACAAGTAACCCCAAGTCTGTTTTCAGAGGGAAATCTCAGACATTATGCCGACCGGCACAATGTACAGATATGGGCCTCGGGTGTCCAAGCCACCAAGGAAAACAGGGAACCCCATGCATTTCCGAAAAGAGGACACCCGTGGGAATCCGCAGAGGTATGATATGCCCAAATTGCCCCAGAATTTATTACCCAGACACCCCTGCAAAGTCCGAAATGTGGGGGGAAAAACGCTTTTTCCGCACATTTTGCTTGACGCACCCATTGAAACACGCCCCCAGCAACACATGGCCTACCGTCACGCGTTCCCACAAGTGTCCCGATGAAAACGGTACCTCACATGTGTGGGTGCACCTACCTGGCCGCCAAGGGGAAAGCCTAAAACACAAGTAACCCCAAGTCTGTTTTCACACCGGAAATGTCACACTCTTACATCATACAGATATGGGCCTCGGGTGTCCAAGCCACCAAGGAAAACAGGGAACCCCATGCATTTCCGAAAAGAGGACACCCGTGGGAATCCGCAGAGGTATGATATGCCCAAATCGCCCCAGAATTTATTACCCAGACACCCCCGCAAAGTCCGAAATGTGGGAAAAAATATGCATTTTCCTCACATTTCGCTCGACTCACCCATCGAAACACGCCCCCAACAACACATGGCCTACTGTCCCGCGTTCCCACAGGTGTCCCGATGAAAACGGTACCTCACATGTGTGGGTGCACCTACCTGGCCGCCAAGGGAAAAGCCTAAAACACAAGTAACCGCAAGTCTGTTTTCAGAGGGAAATCTCAGACATTCTGCCGACCGGCACAATGTACAGATATGGGCCTCGGGTGTCCAAGCCACCGAGGAAAACAGGGAACCCCATGCATTTCCGGAAAGAGGACACCCGTGGGAATCCGTAGAGGTATGATATGCCCAAATCGCCCCAGAATTTATTACCTAGACACCCCCGCAAAGTCCGAAATGTGGGAAAAAATACGCATTTTCTTCACATTTCGCTCGACTCACCCATCGAAACACGCCCCCAACAACACATCGCCTACCGTCCCGCGTTCCCACAGGTGTCCCGATGAAAACGGTACCTCACATGTGTGGGTGCACCTACCTGGCCGGCAAGGGGCAAGCCGAAAACGCAAGCAACCCCCAGTCTGTTTGCAGAGGGGAATCTCAGCCATTTTGCCGACCGGCACAAAATACAGATATGGGCCTCGGGTGTCCAAGCCACCAAGGAAAACAGGGAGCCCCATGCATTTCCAAAAAGAGGACACCCGTGGGAATCCGCAGAGGTGTGAATTGCGCACATCGCCCCAGATTTTTTTACCCAGACACCCCTGCAAAGTCCGAAATGTGGGGGAAAAAACGCTTTTTCCGCACATTTTGCTCGACGCACCCATCGAAACACCCCCCCAACAACACATGGCCTACCGTCCCGCGTTCCCACAGGTGTCCCGATGAAAACGGTACCTCACATGCGTGGGTGCACCTACCTGGCCGGCAAGGGGCAAGCCGAAAACGCAAGCAACCCCCAGTCTGTTTGCAGAGGGGAATCTCAGCCATTCTGCCGACCGGCACAACATACAGATATGGGCCTCGGGTGTCCAAGCCACCAAGGAAAACAGGGAGCCCCATGCATTTCCGAAAAGAGGACACCCGTGGGAATCTGCAGAGGTGTGATTTGCGCACATCGCCCCAGATTTTTTTACCCAGACACCCCTGCAAAGTCCGAAATGTGGGGGAAAAAACGCTTTTTCCGCACATTTCGCTCGACGCACCCATCGAAAAACGCCCCCAACAACACATGGCCTACCGTCCCGCATTCCCACAGGTGTCCCGATGAAAACGGTACCTCACATGCGTGGGTGCACCTACCTGGCCGGCAAGGGGCAAGCCGAAAACGCAAGCAACCCCCAGTCTGTTTGCAGAGGGGAATCTCAGCCATTCTGCCGACCGGCACAACATACAGATATGGGCCTCGGGTGTCCAAGCCACCAAGGAAAACAGGGAGCCCCATGCATTTCCGAAAAGAGGACACCCCTGGGAATCCGCAGAGGTGTGATTTGCGCACATCGCCCCAGATTTTTTTACCCAGACACCCCTGCAAAGTCCGAAATGTGGGGGAAAAAACGCTTTTTCCGCACATTTCGCTCGACGCACCCATCGAAACACGCCCCAACAACACATGGCCTACCGTCCCGCGTTCCCACAGGTGTCCCGATGAAAACGGTACCTCACATGCGTGGGTGCACCTACCTGGCCGGCAAGGGGCAAGCCGAAAACGCAAGCAACCCCCAGTCTGTTTGCAGAGGGGAATCTCAGCCATTCTGCCGACCGGCACAACATACAGATATGGGCCTCGGGTGTCCAAGCTACCAAGGAAAACAGGGAGCCCCATGCATTTCCGAAAAGAGGACACCCGTGGGAATCCGCAGAGGTGTGATTTGCGCACATCAACCCAAGATTTTTTTACGCAGACACCCCTGCAAAGTCCGAAATGTGGGGGAAAAAAACGCTTTTTCCGCACATTTCGCTCGACGCACCCATCGAAACACGCCCCCAACAACACATGGCCTACCGTCCCGCGTTCCCACACGTGTCCCAATGAAAACGGTACCTCACATGCGTGGGTGCACCTACCTGGCCGGCAAGGGGCAAGCCGAAAACGCAAGCAACCCCCAGTCTGTTTGCAGAGGGGAATCTCAGCCATTCTGCCGACCGGCACAACATACAGATATGGGCCTCGGGTGTCCAAGCCACCAAGGAAAACAGGGAGCCCCATGCATTTCCGAAAAGAGGACACCCGTGGGAATCCGCAGAGGTGTGATTTGCGCACATCGCCCCAGATTTTTTTACCCAGACACCCATGCAAAGTCCGAAATGTGGGGGAAAAAACGCTTTTTCCGCACATTTCGCTCGACGCATCCACCGAAACACGCCCCCAACAACACATGGCCTACCGTCCCGCGTTCCCACAGGTGTCCCGATGAAAACGTTACCTCACATGCGTGGGTGCACCCACCTGGCCGGCAAGGGGCAAGCCGAAAACGCAAGCAACCCCCAGTCTGTTTGCAGAGGGGAATCTCAGCCATTCTGCCGACCGGCACAACATACAGATATGGGCCTCGGGTGTCCAAGCCACCAAGGAAAACAGGGAGCCCCATGCATTTCCGAAAAGAGGACACCCGTGGGAATCCGCAGAGGTGTGATTTGCGCACATCAACCCAAGATTTTTTTACCCAGACACCCCTGCAAAGTCCGAAATGTGGGGGGAAAAACGCTTTTTCCGCACATTTTGCTCGACGCACCCATCGAAACACGTCCCCAACAACACATGGCCTACCGTCCCGCGTTCCCACAGGTGTCCCGATGAAAACGGTACCTCACATGCGTGGGTGCACCTACCTGGCCGGCAAGGGGCAAGCCGAAAACGCAAGCAACCCCCAGTCTGTTTGCAGAGGGGAATCTCAGCCATTCTGCCGACCGGCACAACATACAGATATGGGCCTCGGGTGTCCAAGCCACCAAGGAAAACAGGGAGCCCCATGAATTTCCGAAAAGAGGACACCCGTGGGAATCCGCAGAGGTGTGATTTGCGCACATCGCCCCAGATTTTTTTACCCAGACACCCCTGCAAAGTCCGAAATGTGGGGGAAAAAACGCTTTTTCCGCACATTTCGCTCGACGCACCCATCGAAACACGCCCCCAACAACACATGGCCTACCGTCCCGCGTTCCCACAGGTGTCCCGATGAAAACGGTACCTCACATGCGTGGGTGCACCTACCTGGCCGACAAGGGGCAAGCCGAAACCGTAAGCAACCCCCAGTCTGTTTGCAGAGGGGAATCTCAGCCATTCTGCCGACCGGCACAACATACAGATATGGCCCTCGGGTGTCCAAGCCACCAAGGAAAACAGGGAGCCCCATGCATTTCCGAAAAGAGGACACCCGTGGGAATCCGCAGAGGTGTGATTTGCGCACATCGCCCCAGATTTTTTTACCCAGACACCCCTGCAAAGTCCGAAATGTGGGGGAAAAAACGCTTTTTCCGCACATTTCGCTCGACGCACCCATCGAAACACGCCCCCAACAACACATGGCCTACCGTCCCGCGTTCCCACAGGTGTCCCGATGAAAACGGTACCTCACATGCGTGGGTGCACCTACCTGGCCGGCAAGGGGCAAGCCGAAAACGCAAGCAACCCCCAGTCTGTTTGCAGAGGGGAATCTCAGCCATTCTGCCGACCGGCACAACATACAGATATGGGCCTCGGGTGTCCAAGCCACCAAGGAAAACAGTGAGCCCCATGCATTTCCGAAAAGAGGACACCCGTGGGAATCCGCAGAGGTGTGATTTGCGCACATCGCCCAAGATTTTTTTACGCAGACACCCCTGCAAAGTCCGAAATGTGGGGGGAAAAACGCTTTTTCCGCACATTTTGCTCGACGCACCCATCGAAACACGCCCCCAACAACACATGGCCTACCGTCCCGCGTTCCCACAGGTGTCCCGATGAAAACGGTACCTCACATGCGTGGGTGCACCTACCTGGCCGGCAAGGGGCAAGCCAAAAACGCAAGCAACCCCCAGTCTGTTTGCAGAGGGGAATCTCAGCCATTCTGCCGACCGGCACAACATACAGATATGGGCCTCGGGTGTCCAAGCCACCAAGGAAAACAGGGAGGCCCATGCATTTCCGAAAAGAGGACACCCGTGGGAATCCGCAGAGGTGTGATTTGCGCACATCGCCCCAGATTTTTTTACCCAGACACCCCTGCAAAGTCCGAAATGTGGGGGAAAAAACGCTTTTTCCGCACATTTCGCTCGACGCACCCATCGAAACACGCCCCCAACAACACATGGCCTACCGTCCCGCGTTTCCACAGGTGTCCGGATGAAAACGGTACCTCACATGCGTGGGTGCATCTACCTGGCCGGCAAGGGGCAAGCCGAAAACGCAAGCAACCCCCAGTCTGTTTGCAGAGGGGATTCTCAGCCATTCTGCCGACCGGCACAACATACAGATATGGGCCTCGGGTGTCCAAGCCACCAAGGAAAACAGGGAGCCCCATGCATTTCCGAAAAGAGGACACTCGTGGGATTCCGCAGAGGTGTGATTTGCGCACATCGCCCCAGATTTTTTTACCCAGACACCCCTGCAAAGTCCGAAATGTGGGGGAAAAAACGCTTTTTCCGCACATTTCGCTCGACGCACCCATCGAAACACGCCCCCAACAACACATGGCCTACCGTCCCGCGTTCCCACAGGTGTCCCGATGAAAACGGTACCTCACATGCGTGGGTGCACCTACCTGGCCGGCAAGGGGCAAGCCGAAAACGCAAGCAACCCCCAGTCTGTTTGCAGAGGGGAATCTCAGCCATTCTGCCGACCGGCACAACATACAGATATGGGCCTCGGGTGTCCAAGCCACCAAGGAAAACAGGGAGCCCTATGCATTTCCGAAAAGAGGACACCCGTGGGAATCCGCAGAGGTGTGATTTGCGCACATCGCCCCAGATTTTTTTACCCAGACACCCCTGCAAAGTCCGAAATGTGGGGGAAAAAACGCTTTTTCCGCACATTTCGCTCGACGCACCCATCGAAACACGCCCCCAACAACACATGGCCTACCGTCCCGCGTTCCCACAGGTGTCCCGATGAAAACGGTACCTCACATGCGTGGGTGCACCTACCTGGCCGGCAAGGGGCAAGCCGAAAACGCAAGCAACCCCCAGTCTGTTTGCAGAGGGGAATCTCAGCCATTCTGCCGACCGGCACAACATACAGATATGGGCCTCGGGTGTCCAAGCCACCAAGGAAAACAGGGAGCCCCATGCATTTCCGAAAAGAGGACACCCGTGGGAATCCGCAGAGGTGTGATTTGCGCACATCAACCCAAGGTTTTTTTACGCAGACACCCCTGCAAAGTCCGAAATGTGGGGGAAAAAATGCTTTTTCCGCGCATTTCGCTCGACGCACCCATCGAAACACGCCCCCAACAACACATGGCCTACCGTCCCGCGTTCCCACAGGTGTCCCGATGAAAACGGTACCTCACGTGCGTGGGTGCACCTACCTGGCCGGCAAGGGGCAAGCCGAAAACGCAAGCAACCCCCAGTCTGTTTGCAGAGGGGAATCTCAGCCATTCTGCCGACCGGCACAACATACAGATATGGGCCTCGGGTGTCCAAGCCACCAAGGAAAACAGGGAGCCCCATGCATTTCCGAAAAGAGGACACCCGTGGGAATCCGCAGAGGTGTGATTTGCGCACATCGCCCCAGATTTTTTTACCCAGACACCCCTGCAAAGTCCGAAATGTGGGGGAAAAACGCTTTTTCCGCACATTTCACTCGATGCACCCATCGAAACACGCCCCCAACAACAGATGGCCTACCGTCCCGCGTTCCCACAGGTGTCCCAATGAAAACGGTACCTCACATGCGTTGGTGCACCTATCTGGCCAGCAAGGGGCAAGCCGAAAACGCAAGCAACCCCCAGTCTGTTTGCAGAGGGGAATCTCAGCCATTCTGCCGACCGGCACAACATACAGATATGGGCCTCGGGTGTCCAAGCCACCAAGGAAAACAGGGAGCCCCATGCATTTCCGAAAAGAGGACACCCGTGGGAATCCGCAGAGGTGTGATTTGCGCACATCGCCCCAGATTTTTTTACCCAGACACCCCTGCAAAGTCCGAAATGTGGGGGAAAAAACGCTTTTTCCGCACATTTCGCTCGACGCACCCATCGAAACACGCCCCCAACAACACATGGCCTACCGTCCCGCGTTCCCACAGGTGTCCCGATGAAAACGGTACCTCACATGCGTGGGTGCACCTACCTGGCCGGCAAGGGGCAAGCCGAAAACGCAAGCAACCCCCAGTCTGTTTGCAGAGGGGAATCTCAGCCATTCTGCCTACCGGCACAACATACAGATATGGGCCTCGGGTGTCCAAGCCACCAAGGAAAACAGGGAGCCCCATGCATTTCCGAAAAGAGGACACTCGTGGGATTCCGCAGAGGTGTGATTTGCGCACATCGCCCCAGATTTTTTTACCCAGACACCCCTGCAAAGTCCGAAATGTGGGGGAAAAAACGCTTTTTCCGCACATTTCGCTCGACGCACCCATCGAAACACGCCCCCAACAACACATGGCCTACCGTCCCACGTTCCCACAGGTGTCCCGATGAAAACGGTACCTCACATGCGTGGGTGCACCTACCTGGCCGGCAAGGGGCAAGCCGAAAACGCAAGCAACCCCCAGTCTGTTTGCAGAGGGGAATCTCAGCCATTCTGCCTACCGGCACAACATACAGATATGGGCCTCGGGTGTCCAAGCCACCAAGGAAAACAGGGAGCCCCATGCATTTCCGAAAAGAGGACACTCGTGGGATTCCGCAGAGGTGTGATTTGCGCACATCGCCCCAGATTTTTTTACCCAGACACCCCTGCAAAGTCCGAAATGTGGGGGGAAAAACGCTTTTTCCGCACATTTTGCTCGACGCACCCATCGAAACACGTCCCCAACAACACATGGCCTACCGTCCCGCGTTCCCACAGGTGTCCCGATGAAAACGGTACCTCACATGCGTGGGTGCACCTACCTGGCCGGCAAGGGGCAAGCCGAAAACGCAAGCAACCCCCAGTCTGTTTGCAGAGGGGAATCTCAGCCATTCTGCCGACCGGCACAACATACAGATATGGGCCTCGGGTGTCCAAGCCACCAAGGAAAACAGGGAGCCCCATGAATTTCCGAAAAGAGGACACCCGTGGGAATCCGCAGAGGTGTGATTTGCGCACATCGCCCCAGATTTTTTTACCCAGACACCCCTGCAAAGTCCGAAATGTGGGGGAAAAAACGCTTTTTCCGCACATTTCGCTCGACGCACCCATCGAAACACGCCCCCAACAACACATGGCCTACCGTCCCGCGTTCCCACAGGTGTCCCGATGAAAACGGTACCTCACATGCGTGGGTGCACCTACCTGGCCGACAAGGGGCAAGCCGAAACCGTAAGCAACCCCCAGTCTGTTTGCAGAGGGGAATCTCAGCCATTCTGCCGACCGGCACAACATACAGATATGGCCCTCGGGTGTCCAAGCCACCAAGGAAAACAGGGAGCCCCATGCATTTCCGAAAAGAGGACACCCGTGGGAATCCGCAGAGGTGTGATTTGCGCACATCGCCCCAGATTTTTTTACCCAGACACCCCTGCAAAGTCCGAAATGTGGGGGAAAAAACGCTTTTTCCGCACATTTCGCTCGACGCACCCATCGAAACACGCCCCCAACAACACATGGCCTACCGTCCCGCGTTCCCACAGGTGTCCCGATGAAAACGGTACCTCACATGCGTGGGTGCACCTACCTGGCCGGCAAGGGGCAAGCCGAAAACGCAAGCAACCCCCAGTCTGTTTGCAGAGGGGAATCTCAGCCATTCTGCCGACCGGCACAACATACAGATATGGGCCTCGGGTGTCCAAGCCACCAAGGAAAACAGTGAGCCCCATGCATTTCCGAAAAGAGGACACCCGTGGGAATCCGCAGAGGTGTGATTTGCGCACATCGCCCAAGATTTTTTTACGCAGACACCCCTGCAAAGTCCGAAATGTGGGGGGAAAAACGCTTTTTCCGCACATTTTGCTCGACGCACCCATCGAAACACGCCCCCAACAACACATGGCCTACCGTCCCGCGTTCCCACAGGTGTCCCGATGAAAACGGTACCTCACATGCGTGGGTGCACCTACCTGGCCGGCAAGGGGCAAGCCAAAAACGCAAGCAACCCCCAGTCTGTTTGCAGAGGGGAATCTCAGCCATTCTGCCGACCGGCACAACATACAGATATGGGCCTCGGGTGTCCAAGCCACCAAGGAAAACAGGGAGGCCCATGCATTTCCGAAAAGAGGACACCCGTGGGAATCCGCAGAGGTGTGATTTGCGCACATCGCCCCAGATTTTTTTACCCAGACACCCCTGCAAAGTCCGAAATGTGGGGGAAAAAACGCTTTTTCCGCACATTTCGCTCGACGCACCCATCGAAACACGCCCCCAACAACACATGGCCTACCGTCCCGCGTTTCCACAGGTGTCCGGATGAAAACGGTACCTCACATGCGTGGGTGCATCTACCTGGCCGGCAAGGGGCAAGCCGAAAACGCAAGCAACCCCCAGTCTGTTTGCAGAGGGGATTCTCAGCCATTCTGCCGACCGGCACAACATACAGATATGGGCCTCGGGTGTCCAAGCCACCAAGGAAAACAGGGAGCCCCATGCATTTCCGAAAAGAGGACACTCGTGGGATTCCGCAGAGGTGTGATTTGCGCACATCGCCCCAGATTTTTTTACCCAGACACCCCTGCAAAGTCCGAAATGTGGGGGAAAAAACGCTTTTTCCGCACATTTCGCTCGACGCACCCATCGAAACACGCCCCCAACAACACATGGCCTACCGTCCCGCGTTCCCACAGGTGTCCCGATGAAAACGGTACCTCACATGCGTGGGTGCACCTACCTGGCCGGCAAGGGGCAAGCCGAAAACGCAAGCAACCCCCAGTCTGTTTGCAGAGGGGAATCTCAGCCATTCTGCCGACCGGCACAACATACAGATATGGGCCTCGGGTGTCCAAGCCACCAAGGAAAACAGGGAGCCCTATGCATTTCCGAAAAGAGGACACCCGTGGGAATCCGCAGAGGTGTGATTTGCGCACATCGCCCCAGATTTTTTTACCCAGACACCCCTGCAAAGTCCGAAATGTGGGGGAAAAAACGCTTTTTCCGCACATTTCGCTCGACGCACCCATCGAAACACGCCCCCAACAACACATGGCCTACCGTCCCGCGTTCCCACAGGTGTCCCGATGAAAACGGTACCTCACATGCGTGGGTGCACCTACCTGGCCGGCAAGGGGCAAGCCGAAAACGCAAGCAACCCCCAGTCTGTTTGCAGAGGGGAATCTCAGCCATTCTGCCGACCGGCACAACATACAGATATGGGCCTCGGGTGTCCAAGCCACCAAGGAAAACAGGGAGCCCCATGCATTTCCGAAAAGAGGACACCCGTGGGAATCCGCAGAGGTGTGATTTGCGCACATCAACCCAAGGTTTTTTTACGCAGACACCCCTGCAAAGTCCGAAATGTGGGGGAAAAAATGCTTTTTCCGCGCATTTCGCTCGACGCACCCATCGAAACACGCCCCCAACAACACATGGCCTACCGTCCCGCGTTCCCACAGGTGTCCCGATGAAAACGGTACCTCACGTGCGTGGGTGCACCTACCTGGCCGGCAAGGGGCAAGCCGAAAACGCAAGCAACCCCCAGTCTGTTTGCAGAGGGGAATCTCAGCCATTCTGCCGACCGGCACAACATACAGATATGGGCCTCGGGTGTCCAAGCCACCAAGGAAAACAGGGAGCCCCATGCATTTCCGAAAAGAGGACACCCGTGGGAATCCGCAGAGGTGTGATTTGCGCACATCGCCCCAGATTTTTTTACCCAGACACCCCTGCAAAGTCCGAAATGTGGGGGAAAAACGCTTTTTCCGCACATTTCACTCGATGCACCCATCGAAACACGCCCCCAACAACAGATGGCCTACCGTCCCGCGTTCCCACAGGTGTCCCAATGAAAACGGTACCTCACATGCGTGGGTGCACCTATCTGGCCAGCAAGGGGCAAGCCGAAAACGCAAGCAACCCCCAGTCTGTTTGCAGAGGGGAATCTCAGCCATTCTGCCGACCGGCACAACATACAGATATGGGCCTCGGGTGTCCAAGCCACCAAGGAAAACAGGGAGCCCCATGCATTTCCGAAAAGAGGACACCCGTGGGAATCCGCAGAGGTGTGATTTGCGCACATCGCCCCAGATTTTTTTACCCAGACACCCCTGCAAAGTCCGAAATGTGGGGGAAAAAACGCTTTTTCCGCACATTTCGCTCGACGCACCCATCGAAACACGCCCCCAACAACACATGGCCTACCGTCCCGCGTTCCCACAGGTGTCCCGATGAAAACGGTACCTCACATGCGTGGGTGCACCTACCTGGCCGGCAAGGGGCAAGCCGAAAACGCAAGCAACCCCCAGTCTGTTTGCAGAGGGGAATCTCAGCCATTCTGCCTACCGGCACAACATACAGATATGGGCCTCGGGTGTCCAAGCCACCAAGGAAAACAGGGAGCCCCATGCATTTCCGAAAAGAGGACACTCGTGGGATTCCGCAGAGGTGTGATTTGCGCACATCGCCCCAGATTTTTTTACCCAGACACCCCTGCAAAGTCCGAAATGTGGGGGAAAAAACGCTTTTTCCGCACATTTCGCTCGACGCACCCATCGAAACACGCCCCCAACAACACATGGCCTACCGTCCCACGTTCCCACAGGTGTCCCGATGAAAACGGTACCTCACATGCGTGGGTGCACCTACCTGGCCGGCAAGGGGCAAGCCGAAAACGCAAGCAACCCCCAGTCTGTTTGCAGAGGGGAATCTCAGCCATTCTGCCTACCGGCACAACATACAGATATGGGCCTCGGGTGTCCAAGCCACCAAGGAAAACAGGGAGCCCCATGCATTTCCGAAAAGAGGACACTCGTGGGATTCCGCAGAGGTGTGATTTGCGCACATCGCCCCAGATTTTTTTACCCAGACACCCCTGCAAAGTCCGAAATGTGGGGGAAAAAACGCTTTTTCCGCACATTTCGCTCGACGCACCCATCGAAACACGCCCCCAACAACACATGGCCTACCGTCCCGCGTTCCCACAGGTGTCCCGATGAAAACGGTACCTCACATGCGTGGGTGCACCTACCTGGCCGGCAAGGGGCAAGCCGAAAACGCAAGCAACCCCCAGTCTGTTTGCAGAGGGGAATCTCAGCCATTCTGCCGACCGGCACAACATACAGATATGGGCCTCGGGTGTCCAAGCCACCAAGGAAAACAGGGAGCCCTATGCATTTCCAAAAAGAGGACACCCGTGGGAATCCGCAGAGGTGTGATTTGCGCACATCGCCCCAGATTTTTTTACCCAGACACCCTTGCAAAGTCCGAAATGTGGGGGAAAAAACGCTTTTTCCGCACATTTCGCTCGACGCACCCATCGAAACACGCCCCCAACAACACATGGCCTACCGTCCCGCGTTCCCACAGGTGTCCCGATGAAAACGGTACCTCACATGCGTGGGTGCACCTACCTGGCCGGCAAGGGGCAAGCCGAAAACGCAAGCAACCCCCAGTCTGTTTGCAGAGGGGAATCTCAGCCATTCTGCCGACCGGCACAACATACAGATATGGGCCTCGGGTGTCCAAGCCACCAAGGAAAACAGGGAGCCCCATGCATTTCCGAAAAGAGGACACCCGTGGGAATCCGCAGAGGTGTGATTTGCGCACATCGCCCCAGATTTTTTTACCCAGACACCCCTGCAAAGTCCGAAATGTGGGGGAAAAAACGCTTTTTCCGCACATTTCGCTCGACGCACCCATCGAAACACGCCCCCAACAACACATGGCCTACCGTCCCGCGTTCCCACAGGTGTCCCGATGAAAACGGTACCTCACATGCGTGGGTGCACCTACCTGGCCGGCAAGGGGCAAGCCGAAAACGCAAGCAACCCCCAGTCTGTTTGCAGAGGGGAATCTCAGCCATTCTGCCTACCGGCACAACATACAGATATGGGCCTCGGGTGTCCAAGCCACCAAGGAAAACAGGGAGCCCCATGCATTTCCGAAAAGAGGACACTCGTGGGATTCCGCAGAGGTGTGATTTGCGCACATCGCCCCAGATTTTTTTACCCAGACACCCCTGCAAAGTCCGAAATGTGGGGGAAAAAACGCTTTTTCCGCACATTTCGCTCGACGCACCCATCGAAACACGCCCCCAACAACACATGGCCTACCGTCCCACGTTCCCACAGGTGTCCCGATGAAAACGGTACCTCACATGCGTGGGTGCACCTACCTGGCCGGCAAGGGGCAAGCCGAAAACGCAAGCAACCCCCAGTCTGTTTGCAGAGGGGAATCTCAGCCATTCTGCCTACCGGCACAACATACAGATATGGGCCTCGGGTGTCCAAGCCACCAAGGAAAACAGGGAGCCCCATGCATTTCCGAAAAGAGGACACTCGTGGGATTCCGCAGAGGTGTGATTTGCGCACATCGCCCCAGATTTTTTTACCCAGACACCCCTGCAAAGTCCGAAATGTGGGGGAAAAAACGCTTTTTCCGCACATTTCGCTCGACGCACCCATCGAAACACGCCCCCAACAACACATGGCCTACCGTCCCGCGTTCCCACAGGTGTCCCGATGAAAACGGTACCTCACATGCGTGGGTGCACCTACCTGGCCGGCAAGGGGCAAGCCGAAAACGCAAGCAACCCCCAGTCTGTTTGCAGAGGGGAATCTCAGCCATTCTGCCGACCGGCACAACATACAGATATGGGCCTCGGGTGTCCAAGCCACCAAGGAAAACAGGGAGCCCTATGCATTTCCAAAAAGAGGACACCCGTGGGAATCCGCAGAGGTGTGATTTGCGCACATCGCCCCAGATTTTTTTACCCAGACACCCTTGCAAAGTCCGAAATGTGGGGGAAAAAACGCTTTTTCCGCACATTTCGCTCGACGCACCCATCGAAACACGCCCCCAACAACACATGGCCTACCGTCCCGCGTTCCCACAGGTGTCCCGATGAAAACGGTACCTCACATGCGTGGGTGCACCTACCTGGCCGGCAAGGGGCAAGCCGAAAACGCAAGCAACCCCCAGTCTGTTTGCAGAGGGGAATCTCAGCCATTCTGCCGACCGGCACAACATACAGATATGGGCCTCGGGTGTCCAAGCCACCAAGGAAAACAGGGAGCCCCATGCATTTCCGAAAAGAGGACACCCGTGGGAATCCGCAGAGGTGTGATTTGCGCACATCGCCCCAGATTTTTTTACCCAGACACCCCTGCAAAGTCCGAAATGTGGGGGAAAAACGCTTTTTCCGCACATTTCACTCGACGCACCCATCGAAACACGCCCCCAACAACAGATGGCCTACCGTCCCGCGTTCCCACGGGTGTCCCGATGAAAACGGTACCTCACATGCGTGGGTGCACCTACCTGGCCAGCAAGGGGCAAGCCGAAAATGCAAGCAACCCCCAGTCTGTTTGCAGAGGGGAATCTCAGCCATTCTGCCGACCGGCACAACATACAGATATGGGCCTCGGGTGTCCAAGCCACCAAGGAAAACAGGGAGCCCCATGCATTTCCGAAAAGAGGACACCCGTGGGAATCCGCAGAGGTGTGATTTGCGCACATCGCCCCAGATTTTTTTACCCAGACACCCCTGCAAAGTCCGAAATGTGGGGGAAAAAACGCTTTTTCCGCACATTTCGCTCGACGCACCCATCGAAACACGCCCCCAACAACACATGGCCTACCGTCCCGCGTTCCCACAGGTGTCCCGATGAAAACGGTACCTCACATGCGTGGGTGCACCTACCTGGCCGGCAAGGGGCAAGCCGAAAACGCAAGCAACCCCCAGTCTGTTTGCAGAGGGGAATCTCAGCCATTCTGCCTACCGGCACAACATACAGATATGGGCCTCGGGTGTCCAAGCCACCAAGGAAAACAGGGAGCCCCATGCATTTCCGAAAAGAGGACACCCGTGGGAATCCGCAGAGGTGTGATTTGCGCACATCGCCCCAGATTTTTTTACCCAGACACCCCTGCAAAGTCCGAAATGTGGGGGAAAAACGCTTTTTTCGCACATTTCACTCGACGCACCCATCGAAACACGCCCCCAACAACAGATGGCCTACCGTCCGGCGTTCCCACGGGTGTCCCGATGAAAACAGTACCTCACATGCGTGGGTGCACCTACCTGGCCAGCAAGGGGCAAGCCGAAAACGCAAGCAACCCCCAGTCTGTTTGCAGAGGGGAATCTCAGCCATTCTGCCGACCGGCACAACATACAGATATGGGCCTCGGGTGTCCAAGCCACCAAGGAAAACAGGGAGCCCCATGCATTTCCGAAAAGAGGACACCCGTGGGAATCCGTAGAGGTGTGATTTGCGCACATCGCCCCAGATTTTTTTACCCAGACACCCCTGCAAAGTCCGAAATATGGGGGAAAAAACGCTTTTTCCGCACATTTCGCTCGACGCACCCATCGAAACACGCCCCCAACAACACATGGCCTACCGTCCCGCGTTCCCACAGGTGTCCCGATGAAAACGGTATCTCACATGCGTGGGTGCACCTACCTGGCCGGCAAGGGGCAAGCCGAAAACGCAAGCAACCCCCAGTCTGTTTGCAGAGGGGAATCTCAGCCATTCTGCCTACCGGCACAACATACAGATATGGGCCTCGGTTGTCCAAGCCACCAAGGAAAACAGGGAGCCCCATGCATTTCCGAAAAGAGGACACCCGTGGGAATCCGCAGTGGCTTGGACACCCGAGGCCCATATCTGTATGTTGTGCCGGTCGGCAGAATGGCTGAGATTCCCCTCTGCAAACAGACTGGGGGTTGCTTGCATTTTCGGCTTGCCCTTTGGCGGCCAGGTAGGTGCACCCACACATGTGAGGTACCGTTTTCATCGGGACACCTGTGGGAAAGCGGGACGGTAGGCCATGTGTTGTTGGGGGCGTGTTTCGATGGGTGCGTCGAGCGAAATGTGCGGAAAATGCGTTTTTTTCCCCACATTTCGGACTTTGCGGGGGTGTCTGGGTAATAAATTCTGGCCCGCTTTGCGCAAATCAGACCTCTGTGCTTTCCCATGGGTGTCCTCTTTTGGGAAAGGCATGGGGTTCCCTGTTTCCCTTGCTGGCTTCGACACCCTAGGCCCAAATCTGTAGGTTGCCCACATGAACAAATTGTGCTGTGGCGAAAGGCTTGGGGTTACCAGCGGGTTACCCTTTTCCTTTTGCGACCCCGGTAGGTGCACCCACACATGCGAGGTACCTTTTTCGTCGGAACACCTGTGGGAACACGAGAAAGTATGACATCTGCTGTTGGCGACGTGTTTCGGTGAGTGGACACAGGGAAATGTCTCTGAAATTGGCCGGAAATGAAGACAAATCTCAGACATTTCCCTCTGGCCACTCACCGAAACACACCGCCAACAACACGTGGCCTACCTTCCCGCATCGCCACACGTGTCCCAATGAGAGGCTGACCTCTTTTGTGCAGGTGTGGTACCTGAGTGACAATGGGTACATCTTTAGTATAGTAACTTCGCTGTAATGCGCTTAGGAAACAGTAAAGTACTGGCAGTAAGCCATTTCACATGCACCTTTCCTCACACTTCCCATACATACCAGACGCAATGCAGTTAGACACGCAAGGTGGGATTTAGCACAAGGACAAACCTCCTTGTGTTGCACAAGCAGGTTTGTCCTTGTGAGCAGTGATGCCACGACAAGGCACCCACCGTATCACTGGCCATTCGTATCCCTTTCGTGTCTGCAGTCAGTTGGCATCCATTTCAGAAGTTGCACTTCTACCAAATCACTAACACCAGAGCAAGTGTATCTACACATGAGCATATCTACACACTTATACCACATGGACATGTGTGTACAATGCAACTGTGTCTCTAGCAATATCTTAACTATCATTTGGCATCAATTTCATAGCAACTGTGTCTGCATGCAAACTTTATGTGCCGGCAATCACATTTGGACAGTGATAGCAAGTGCATACTGCCTGACTTCGCTACCCTGCCCTACAGGCGCTATTTTCCACACCAGCTTTCAGTATGCCCATAGCAACTATGGGCAAACATTCTTATGTTCCACCGTACCCACACAAAACAGCCATCCTGCAACATGACAATCATTTCGGCAGTGCTGGAAAAGTCCATTCACAGAAATTGCATCTGCATGTTCTTTGTATCTTTACCTAATTCACACACCAAACATATCCAATTCATTCCTACAGAAGACGTGTCACTTACACCACACATAACATTACTCGCAGTAAAACAATAAACAAGGCAGGATCTTACGAGGTACGCAAGACACCGCTGCCATATAGTTGGTGTCCAAGTACCACTTTCATGACACTTAGACCTCAAGGGTGGGAGCCAAAGTGGCGTGTATTATTTTGAAAAGACACCCCTTGAGTGGATGGAACCTGAATGGTGTTCTGGTCTTCCACAACGCACGGCTTGAGTAGAGGGAGCGGGACTGGCCTTTCTTTGCTTGCCAAACCTTAGGTGGAAGGAGCCAGATTTGGGTTCCTGTCCAAAGTACGCCGGAAGCGGATGGGGTTTTCCAGACGTTTTTTTTTGTAAGGCAATCCCGAACAGGAGCAAGCTGCACTCCCATAGGGGAGTGACCCAGAGTGCTCCACCCTTCTTCTCCATGGCCCGCCTCAACTAGAGGCGGTGGAGTGGCATTCCTTTCCAAGATGCGCCTTCTTTGGAAGAAACAAGCATTGCGTTACTTTGCAAGGCACACCACGCGCAGAGGGAGCTAGACTGCCTTTTCCTTATGAGGCAGACCTGAAGGGAAAGGTACCAGGGGTGATGTCTCTTTCCCAGGCAGGCCTCAAGTGGAGGGGGCAGGACTAGCATTGCTTGCCAAAGCATGCCAAAGGGGAGTAAAGCAGAGTGCTGTCCCCACCTACTCCAAGGCACACCTCAAGTGGAGGGAGCTAGAGTGGCATTTCTTTCCAAGATGTGCCTGCTTTGGAAGAAACAAGCATTGCGTTACTTTGCAAGGCACACCACGCGCAGAGGGAGCTAGACTGCCTTTTCCTTATAAGGCAGACCTGAAGGGAAAGGTACCGGGGGTGATGTCTCTTTCCCAGGCAGGCCTCAAGTGGAGGGGGCAGGACCAGCATTGCTTGCCAAAGCACGCCAAAGGGGAGTAAAGCAGAGTGCTGTCCCCACCTACTCCAAGGCACACCTCAAGTGGAGGGAGCTAGAGTGGCATTTCTTTCCAAGATGTGCCTGCTTTGGAAGAAACAAGCATTGCGTTACTTTGCAAGGCACACCACGCGCAGAGGGAGCTAGACTGCCTTTTCCTTATGAGGCAGACCTGAAGGGAAAGGTACCGGGGGTGATGTCTCTTTCCCAGGCAGGCCTCAAGTGGAGGGGGCAGGACCAGCATTGCTTGCCAAAGCACGCCAAAGGGGAGTAAAGCAGAGTGCTGTCCCCACCTACTCCAAGGCACACCTCAAGTGGAGGGAGCTAGAGTGGCATTTCTTTCCAAGATGTGCCTGCTTTGGAAGAAACAAGCATTGCGTTACTTTGCAAGGCACACCACGCGCAGAGAGAGCTAGACTGCCTTTTCCTTATAAGGCAGACCTGAAAAAAAAGGTACCGGGGGTGATGTCTCTTTCCCAGGCAGGCCTCAAGTGGAGGGGGCAGGACTAGCATTGCTTGCCAAAGCACGCCAAAGGGGAGTAAAGCAGAGTGCTGTCCCCACCTACTCCAAGGCACACCTCAAGTGGAGGGAGCTAGAGTGGCATTTCTTTCCAAGATGTGCCTGCTTTGGAAGAAACAAGCATTGCGTTACTTTGCAAGGCACACCACGCGCAGAGGGAGCTAGACTGCCTTTTCCTTATGAGGCAGACCTGAAGGGAAAGGTACCGGGGGTGATGTCTCTTTCCCAGGCAGGCCTCAAGTGGAGGGGGCAGGACTAGCGTTGCTTGCCAAAGCACGCCAAAGGGGAGTAAAGCAGAGTGCTGTCCCCACCTACTCCAAGGCACACCTCAAGTGGAGGGAGCTACAGTGGCATTTCTTTCCAAGATGTGCCTGCTTTGGAAGAAACAAGCATTGCGTTACTTTGCAAGGCACACCACGCGCAGAGGGAGCTAGACTGCCTTTTACTTATGAGGCAGACCTGAAGGGAAAGGTACCGGGGGTGATGTCTCTTTCCCAGGCAGGCCTCAAGTGGAGGGGGCAGGACTAGCATTGCTTGCCAAAGCACACCAAAGGGGAAAGACCCGCATGGCACAACTCAAGTACAGGGACTCATAATGATTACTATTTCGTAGGCACGCCTCCAATGGAAGGAGCCTGATTAGCGTTCCTTTGCAAGTCACGCTTTGAGCTGAGGGATCTAGACTGATGTACATTTTCTTGGCGGGCCTCAAGGGAAAGCTACGGCTGTGGTTGCCTTTCCAAGGCAGGCCTCAAGTGGAAGAAGCAGGACTAGCGATGCTCGTGAATGCACGCTAAATCAAGTGAAGTGAGTTGACATCCTGTTGCATTTTCATTGAAGGTACTCCTCCAGGGCAGGGTGCAAGAGTGTCCTTTACAAGACATGCACGATTTCAGTGGCTAAGGGTCCCTTTCAAGGAATGATGGGCATTTTCGGAAATCAGTCGATCTCCCAATAATTTTCCTTTGTATGATACAAAAGGAAACAAGGCTGAAAGCAGAGGGCAGGCTGGGAAGGGCGTTGGGGACAGTACACCCGAGTATCCTTCCTCTTTCCTTGTTTTGTACACACCTTACATTTTCGGTACGGTTGTGCCTTCGTGGCAGTGGGAGGAACATAATCACCAAAGTGTCGCTCTTGCAATCTGGCCACATCTTCGACCTCTGGAAAGGAGGGAATTTGTACATGAACATTAGCCAGAGATTGAACAATTTCTAATTCAAAATCCAAAAAGGAGAGCTTGTTTTGTGGAGTAGCTGCACGGTACACCACATAAGCATTGTACGTTGCCATATGCACAATGTGTGTGGCTAACATTTTGTACCAGAAACGCGACTTGCGTTCAGCGTGGTATGACTCAAGCACTTGGTCATTTTTGTCTACTCCACCCATGTACTTGTTGTAATCCAGAGTGCAATTGGGCTTCAACACTTGCTGAGTCTGCCTGCGCAGAGGGACAGCTGAAGTACTTTCATCATGAATAGTACTTAGCATGTACACATCCCTTTTGTCGCAGAATTTCACTGCTAACAATTCATCCTGCCGCAATGCCATACATTGTCCCTTGGCCAACTTCTTACACACAAGTTGTCTGGGGAAGCCTTTGCGGTTACTGCGGATTGTACCGCATGCCAGTGTGCCCACATTGAAAAATTCCTTGAACAGTGGAATTCTGGTGTAGAAATTGTCTACATACAAATGATGTCCCTTGTGGAGCCATGGTGTGAGAAGATCCCAAACAATCTTCTCACTTGTCCCTAAATGGGCTGGGCAGCCCGGAGGGTTTAGGGTAGAGTCTTTACCGGTGTAGACTCTCATGCTGCTGACATACCCAGTGGTACTTTCACACAACATGTACATTTTAATCCCATATCGTGATCTCTTGCTAGGAATGTATTGCCTGAATACAAGGCGACCTTTGAACAACACCAACGATTCATCAATGGATATGTTCTGGCTAGGAACATACACCTCTGCAAATCGGTGAGTGAAGTGGTCCAGAAAAGGCTTAAGTTTGAACAGCCTATCAAAGTTTGGGTCCGTTTTGGGTAATGCTGCCGAGTTGTCATTGAAGTGCAACATACGGTGCAGTGCTTGAAAGCGATTTCTGCTCATTGTAGCTGAAAAAAACGGGCAATAAAGTGGTGCTACAGTAGTCCAGTATATTGCGACAGACGGCTTGTGTCCAATTCCCATGAGCAAAATGAGACCCCAAAACTGTCTCATTTCAACATCGTTTGTGGGTACCCATGCTTCTGCTCTGGAGTGGGGTTTTAGAGTGGGACCCCTAGACCTCATGAACTGTGCAGCGTATAAATTGGTTTGCTCAACCACATCTGCAATGAACCCATCATCAACAAAAAGGTTGAAATAATCAATAGGCTGAAACCCTTCTGTATTCACTGTGCACCCTGATATACTAGTGAAAGGGGGCACAACAGGCTGAGCCATTGCTGGAGGCACCCAGAGCGACTCTTGAGTCATGTCAGGAACTGCCACATTGCGTGGCCGTCTTGCACGTCCCCTCCCCCTTACAGGTCCCCTGCGTGTGGGAAGTGTGCGAAAAGGTGGACGCACTCTTCCTTCCTCTTCATCATCAGATGATGACGATGATGAGTGGGAGGAGGGACTTTCGTCAATGGCCATCTCACTTCCCCAATCACTTCCCTCGTGCCCCTCAGAAGCACTATCTGTTTCAGAATGCATGTACACATCTGTGCCTTGCTCTGAGCCAGACTCCATCACTGCAGCTAATGCCTCCGCACCAGACATTGATCGCCGAGAAGCCATGAGTACCTTCGCTATGGAACCCTTCACTGCCCAAAGACCAGATGAAGACTGAAACAAGAAGTATGTGTGCTTCTGAAAGTATGGAACGTAGCACAGTAAGTGGTATTCAGTGCCACAAACCTACTCCACACAAGTACACCAAAAGGTCCAGACTTTGCTCACAAACTGTAGCAGCCCTCTGCAATATGAAGTACTCCCTGCACGCTACAATAAACGGAGTAGTACTTTGCAAACACTCACGTGAAATGCTAAGGACCAGCTGACTGCTTTCCTACAAGTGGGTAGACAGCTACAACACACCTGCACCTAAAAGAAAGAGAACAAAATATCTATGGACAATGTACTATTCCGCTAAACTGTACAGAAATACAAGCGTGGGGACGAGGATTTCAGCCACACTACCTATTCAGAAACAGCCAACATGCTTTGCACCATGCCCTCCTCCATGGGATGCTCGTGGATGGTAATTCGAGGTGAGAAGGAACCATGCAACGTATTAGTAATAGGGTGAGTTGAAAAGCCATAGGCAATGAAGAAGCAGAAAGGGAAGATAAATAAAGTACACGGCTGGCCCTTCCGGGCAACTGCTGGCACACTTTTGACAAAAACACTTGCTCATTCATATAGGGGTGTCTATTGTAAGGGGAAAGCTCACAAGGACAAAATTATTGCAAGACCAAGCAAATTGATGTAGGCTGAAGCAAGTAGTGATGGGTACCTAAGAATTAAGTAGCAGAAACATACTGAATGCTTTGACATGCCATGAATGCAAACAATTGCTAGAAAGTGGAAGTCTCACTGCCAACATACTTACTACCATTTCTATTCACTTTTCACATCTTCCAGTGTGTCCATCAGTCACTGGGCAAACTCCCCCTAAAATAGCGTCTGGGCAAAATCCATTATGTTTCCAATGAACAGCTCCATGCCTGTTTTGGAAAGGTGCACCCCATCTCTGTGAAACATCACAGCACCTTTGATATTGCCATGGTGAATGGTGCGTAATCTGGTGTTGCCCTCTGTCAGTCTAGTGAACTCACCATTCATTTTCCACACCGAGCGGTTGATGGCCCTTCTATTCCCTTGAGTTCTCCAATCCATCCTGGGAATCATCTGGGACCAGGCCACCACAGTGTTTGGAAACCTCTGTGCAATCCATTCAAGGTCTGCCATGAGCTGCTCCCGTACCCCCTTCCGTCCCACAGACGCAAAATAATTTCCTCCCAGGTGAACCACTATAAGGTCAGGGGGGGGGGCCTTTCCTTTTGCTTGGGCAGCGATGATGGCTCCTCGGAGCTGGTGAAGGCGCATCCCCCCCACCCCAAACCAATGCACTGCAAGGCCATCCCTTCCAGACCCAGATGTAGGTGGCCCTCGGAAATGTCGTGCAGCCCTTTGGATATAAGAGTGGCCGAAAATCCACACAACCCTCATCCTCACTAGGAAATGGAAACAGGAAAACCCCCATGATTATGGCTACACATACATTTTACCACATTACACAACAATTGCACCAATACATGACTCTTGTAACAATCCCAGACACACACTTCACCCATTCGGAAACCACCTCTCATTTGAGATAACAGTAGGTCGACACATAATTGCCACATTATTTTCAGGGGAAGGAGGTAAAGAAGATAGTATGTCACCTTGTGCCAATAACACAGTTGTGCTGGTGCAATTGTAATCAGTAAAAGTTGTCTGCTCCTGTGGCCCACCGCCTGCCCAGCACGGTGGTAAGGTGACTTGCACATGCTACATCGTTACAATTTGGCAGGGTGACTAGTCTCACAGAGGATATGAAGTCCACAGGAAGTGTGCTTTGTATGCTCTCTGAATATAGGTACCCTGACAGAATGTGCCACATTTACCACAAATGGGTGCACCTTCAGACACTTTCAATGTGAGTGTTTCGGCCATAGCTCCAGGACCACTAGTGACTTTGGGGGCACTTCACTACCAAGGAAGGGAGGTGGCCAAGGTCACACCCATCACCCACCACTACCCTACATAGCTTCCTGGTCAGCACTACAGCTTTTCTCTCCTGGAAGGGATTGGACCCTGCCAGGGCACCCTGCACCCACTGCTGAATTTGGAGGACAAAATATCCACCTGGGGGACGGACGCCCAAGGCCAATGACACCCCCCTCTCTAGCTACCCTGCGTTACAGTTTTTCCCCCTGCAAAAGGATGGGGACCCTGA
Source organism: Ambystoma mexicanum (assembly GCF_040938575.1). Classification (NCBI taxonomy): domain Eukaryota; kingdom Metazoa; phylum Chordata; class Amphibia; order Caudata; family Ambystomatidae; genus Ambystoma; species Ambystoma mexicanum. The sequence continues at coordinate 1,013,966,794 of NC_090924.1, read as the reverse complement.
CAGGGCACACTGGGACCACTGCTGAAATTGGACCACAGAAATGGTGAACTTTGCAGTGAAAGGAATGACCTCTGTAACAAGTGTGCATGGCATGCTCAGAAAAAATGACCATCTATATAACTACTGGAAAACATTTTTTAAAATTTGCTGCTACTTGTCGGCCAAACCTTTCCTTCTGCAAAGCAGCTGCCTTACTCAATGCAAGGCACACCCATCACTGGCCCCCGACCCTCCCCACTACCCTTTCCCACCCTTATCACTGACAATGCAGCCACAATTCCTTCCACCACAGTAACCCTCCACCCCCACATTACCGAGTAATTAATGTTGTACTTACATAAGTCAGCAATAGCTTTTCAGAAACGCCGCAACTGCAAAGGAAACATAAAAGAATTAAAATCAATGCTTTGCCTACCAATTACACATCCAAACTGTCTGGCTACTATCTGTACATTTTTCACTTCCTTCCACCAGTTCCATGACACTTCTCAGTCATCTACCACTACGGAAGGCTAGACTGCACACGGATTGGAAATGGAAATAAGACAAGTGGGCATATGGCATCCTGCAGAAAAAACATAAAAATAAATAAATCCCAGAAATCTGGCACCAAACCATCACTGTTTGGAAACATCTGTGCTATCCATTCCAGTTCCTCCATTAGCAGCTCATGTATCCCTTCCCCTCCCACAGACGCTAAATCTTTTCCTCCCAGGTGCACCACTGTAGGGTTTTGGGGTTGCATCTCCTTTTGCATGGACATCGCTGATGGCTCCTCTGAGCTGGTGAAAGCACTTCCCCCTAACCCCAAACCAATGCACCAGGAGGGCATCCCTTTGAGAGCCAGATGTGGTTGGCCCTCGGAAAATCGTGCAGCCCTTTGGGTGAAAGAGTAGGCAATTATCTACACAACCCTCATCGTCACTATGATATGGAAACAAGTTAACCCCCATGAATATGCCTATACATACAGTTTACCAACTAGCTGAATGATTGTGTGAACACATGGCTCTTGTAACAATCCCAGACACACACTTCACCCATTCGGACATGCACCTCTCATGTGAATTTACAGTAGGTCATTACGTAATTGGCACTTGTGTTTTAGGGGAAGGAGGTGGCAAAGAGGTGAGGAAGACAGTATGTCACCTTGTGCCAATAACACAGTTCTGCTGGGGCAATTGTAATCAGTAAAGGTTGTCTGCTCCTGTGGCCCACCGCCTGCACTGCACGGTGGTAAGGTGACTTCCACATGCTACACCATTACACTTTGGCAGGGTGACTAGTCTGACAGAGGATATGACCTGTGCAGCAAGGGTGTTTTGTAACCTCTCCGAATATAGTTCCTCTGACAGAATGTGCGCCATTCATTACACATGCATGCAAATTTGGACACTTTGATTGTGAGAAATTGGGGCGCAGCTCCTAAAGTACTGGTGAACTTGGGGCCTTTCAACTACCAAGGCAGAGAGGCAGCCAAGGTCACACACATCAACCACCACCACACTACATCTCTGCCTGGCCAGCACTGCAGCTTTCCCCTCTAGGACGGGATGGGGACCGTGCCGGGGCACCCTGCACCCACTGCTGCTTTTGAGGGACTAAATATCCATCTGGGAGATGGACGCCCAAGGGCAATGACTTCATCCCCCACCCCTCCTGCCCCTCTAGCTACCCTGCGTTACAGCTTTTCCCCCTGCAAAAGGATGGGGAGCCTGGCGGGGCTCACTGGGACGACTGCTGGAAAAGGACCACAGAAATGGTGATCGTTGCAGTAAAAGTAGTGTTCTCTGTATCAATTACGCGTACCATGCTCAGAACAAAATGACCATCTGCATTACTACCGGCAACATTTTTGAAAAGGAGCTGCTACTTATGTCGGCCAATTTTTCCTTCTGCACAGCAGCCACCTTCCTCAATGCAAGGCACTCCCATCACTGGCCCCCGAACCACCCTACTACCCTTTCTCACCCATACCACTGACACTGCAGCCACAGTTTCTCCCACCACAGTAACCCTCCACCCGCACATTACCAAGTAATATATGTGGTACTTACATAAGTCAGCATAAGCTTTTCAGTAGCCGCAACTGCAACAGAAACATAAAAGATTTACATTCAGTGCTTTGCCTACCAATAACACATCCAAACTGTCTGGCATATATCTGTACATTTTTCAGCTCCTTCCACCACATACATGAAACTTCTCAGTCATCTACCTCCACAGAAGGCTGGACTGCACAGTGATAGCAAACTGGCCTAAGACCAATGGGTGTATGGCAACCCCCAGCACACAAAAAAAACATTGCACAGATGGCTAAGTGGCAAACTTCCCTCCCAGGGAAACAGCACTGTTCAGCTGCACTGGGGGGGCATTTTGTCCGCAACCCGGGCAAGTGTGTTCCTGGCCACCCCAATCCCTCCCCAGAGCACCCACTTCCTTCACAACAGAACACTACAGGCCCTGTTCACCCCCAACCCAATAGCAATGTGCCCTCCACCCACTATAAAATGTTGGAATAAGCAAAATTTCATACGTACATAACAAGGGAGAAGCTTGAACTGCTCAAGGCCTGTAAAGGAAGAACAAAACATATATTATCTGTGTCAGCCCACCCAAATACCAGACCACCCATATTGGCCCCCCCTGTTGCATTGGCCTGTACGTTTTGGGCACCCCGGCGCCAGACTGGCACACCAATGTGCCCCTCTACGCCAAGGCAGGTATAGTAAACGAAGAACCCAATTCAAAATGGCAGGCTGCCCTTTTGTGGGGGCGGAGGGGCCCCCTACACCGCTGTGGAATTTCCTAACGTGAGGGGGGTTGCACCTCCCCACCACCACCCCAATTTGAGGGGCGGCCCATCTCATGTAGCCCTCCCAAGGGGCAGATAAGGGGGAAGGCTGTCCTGCACTCCTCCCTAGGCTCAGGCGTCCGTTCTAGGAGCAGATATCTGGTTCCAGTTAGGGCTGCATGACATGGCACCCACTCCATTGTGGGCAGAGGGGGTTAACGCCCCATTCCTTTAGAAGCTTTCCCAACCCTTTGGGGTGCTCCACCGCCCCCCCTAAAAACCTTCCAACAATTTCACTGTTTTCCTTTGGTAACCCAACTCCCCTTTGTGCACAGGGGCACATTGGTGTGCCAATCTGGCGCCGGAGTGCCCAAACCCTACTGCCCCATCTATTGGGGGTCCTGCCCCACCTTTTGGGGTGCCCCCCCCACCCCACCCCCAATGGCTGGGGGACACACCTCATGCAGGCCTCCCTGGGCCTCCTCCAAACGGCTGCATGAGGTACACCCCACCTCCATTTGGGGTGAGGGGGGAGAGGGCCACCCCAAAAGGTGGGGCAGGACCCCCAATAGATGGGGCAGTAGGGTTTGGGCACCCTGGGGGCAGATAGCCACACTAATGTGGCCATCTGCACCAAGCAAAGTTGGGTAAACAAAAAAAAATATACAAAACCACAGGCTGCTTTTTAGGGGGGGCTGAGGGCCACCCTAAATTGGCAGCGCATGATGTACCACAACGGGGGGTGGCCCTCAACCCCCGCCACCCCAAATGGAGGGCCCCACCTCATGCAACCCTCCCTGGGGGCAGATATCTGCTCCTAGGAAGGGGCATCTGACCCCAGGGAGGGATGCATGAAGTGAGGCCCCCCCTATCTGCGCCCAGGGAGGGTTGCATGAGGTGGGGCCCTCCATTTGGGGTGGGGGGGGTTGAGGGCCACCCCCCGTTGCGGTACATCATGCGCTGCCAATTTAGGGTGGCCCTCAGCCCCCCCTAAAAAGCAGCCTGTGGTTTTGTATATTTCTTTTTGTTTACCCAACTTTGCTTGGTGCAGATGGGCCCATTAGTGTGGCTATCTGCCCCCAGGGTGCCCAAACCCTACTGCCCCATCTATTGGGGGTCCTGCCCCAGCTTTTGGGGTGCCCCCCCCCACCCCACCCCCAATGGCTGGGGGACACACCTCATGCAGGCCTCCCTGGGCCTCCTCCAAACGGCTGTGTGAGGTACACCCCACCTCCATTTGGGGTGAGGGGGGAGAGGGCCACCCCAAAAGGTGGGGCAGGACCCCCAATAGATGGGGCAGTAGGGTTTGGGCACCCTGGGGGCAGATAGCCACACCAAGCAAAGTTGGGTAAACAAAAAAAAATATACAAAACCACAGGCTGCTTTTTAGGGGGGGCTGAGGGCCACCCTAAATTGGCAGCGCATGATGTACCGCAACGGGGGGTGGCCCTCAACCCCCCCACCCCAAATGGAGGGCCCCACCTCATGCAACCCTCCCTGGGGGCAGATATCTGCTCCTAGGAAGGGGCATCTGACCCCAGGGAGGGATGCATGAGGTGAGGCCCCCCCTATCTGCGCCCAGGGAGGGTTGCATGAGGTGGGGCCCTCCATTTGGGGTGGGGGGGGTTGAGGGCCACCCCCCGTTGTGGTACATCATGCGCTGCCAATTTAGGGTGGCCCTCAGCCCCCCCTAAAAAGCAGCCTGTGGTTTTGTATATTTTTTTTTGTTTACCCAACTTTGCTTGGTGCAGATGGGCCCATTAGTGTGGCTATCTGCCCCCAGGGTGCCCAAACCCTACTGCCCCATCTATTGGGGGTCCTGCCCCACCTTTTGGGGTACCCCCCACCCCACCCCCAATGGCTGGGGGACACACCTCATGCAGGCCTCCCTGGGCCTCCTCCAAACGGCTGCGTGAGGTACACCCCACCTCCATTTGGGGTGAGGGGGGAGAGGGCCACCCCAAAAGGTGGGGCAGGACCCCCAATAGATGGGGCAGTAGGTTTGGGCACCCTGGGGGCAGATAGCCACACCAAGCAAAGTTGGGTAAACAAAAAAAAATATACAAAACCACAGGCTGCTTTTTAGGGGGGGCTGAGGGCCACCCTAAATTGGCAGCGCATGATGTACCGCAACGGGGGGTGGCCCTCAACACACCCCGCCCCAAATGGAGGGCCCCACCTCATGCAACCCTCCCTGGGGGCAGATATCTGCTCCTAGGAAGGGGCATCTGACCCCAGGGAGGGATGCATGAGGTGAGGCCCCCCCTATCTGCACCCAGGGAGGGTTGCATGAGGTGGGGCCCTCCATTTGGGGTGGGGGGGGGGGTTGAGGGCCACCCCCCGTTGCGGTGCTTCAATATAGGTGCAGAGGTGAATTTGGTTTTCAGGTCCTGAAAGGCTTGTTCGGCCTCAAGAGTCCATTCAAAGCGTTTGTTTTTCTTTAGGAGAGCTGTGATGGGTTGGACTGTTCGGGAAAATTCCGGGATGAATCTTTGATAGAAATTGGCGAAGCCGAGCATGCTCTGAACTCCCTTCACCGAGCTAGGAGATGGCCATTTGAGGATGGCGTCCACCTTTCGCGAGTCCATTCGGACTCCTTGAGGTGTCAGGATGAATCCGAGAAACTCCACTTCTGTGGTATGAAAAACGCATTTTTCGAGCTTTGCAAATAGTCTGTGCTGGCGCAATTTCTCAAGAACTGCCCTAACATGTTTTCTGTGATCGGATTCTGAAGAAGAGTACACCAGGATGTCGTCAATATAAACAATGACACAGACGTCGATAAGTTCCCGGAGAACATCATTCATAAAGTACTGAAAGGCGGCAGGTGCATTGCACAAACCGAAGGGCATCACCTGATATTCGAAGAGCCCAAATTTGGTGCGGAATGCAGTCTTCCATTCGTCGCCTTCTTTTATACGCACCAGGTGATAAGCTCCTCGGAGATCTAACTTGGTGTACACACAAGCGTCTTTCACCTGGTCGATAAGCTCAGGGATCAAGGGCAGAGGATAACGATTCTTAATCGTTATTTGATTTAGGGCGCGATAGTCTATACATGTTCTAAGGTCGCCCTCTTTTTTCGGCACGATGAACAGAGCTGAGGAGACAGGAGACTTGGACGGGCGAATAAAACCATTGGCTAGGTACTGATCTAAATACTGACGCAAATGTAGGTTCTCAGGTTCCGTAAGAGCATAAATCCTACTACAAGGTAGTTGAGCATTGGGTACCAGATCGATTTGGCAATCATAAGACCGATGGGGAGGTAACGTGTTAGCCTGTTCTTTCTGAAAAACGTCTTGGAATTCTTGGTATTCTGACGGTAGCTGTACAGGGGTGGAAGTTGCTGAGGCTAGACCCATAACTGGATTTCTTGGGTAACAAGTTGGTTCACAATCAGGAAAACTTATCTTCTTTGCTCGCCAGTCAATTCTGGGATTATGTGTTTCTAACCAAGGAATTCCAAGAATTACTTGAAATTGTGGGGCCTTGATCACATCAAACACGATTGCTTCCCGATGTCCATCCTGACCCACCAGTGTCATCTCAACAGTGGAATGCGTTACAGGCCCTGAGGCTATTTCGGTTCTATCTACTGTAGTAATGACATCTTGGGTTACTTTCGGGCGGAGAGGGAGCTTAATCCTGGAAGCCAATTCACGGTCTATGTAATTTCCAATAGCTCCACTGTCGATGGATGCTTTTATAGCATGCAACAGCTGAGGCTGTTTTGGGTCCACGAGCACCATTGGCATGACAAAATGTGAGGTCAAAGAGTTTGTTTTCAAGCTCGGCAAGCGGACCCCTACGCTTGTCGGGCTAGGTCGTTTCCCGAATCAGGTGTCAAAAAATCGTTATCAGTGGCTCCAACCACCTTCTTAGGTGGTTTAACCGGACAATTTCGAAGAAAGTGACCGGAAGTCCCGCAATACAGACAAAGTTGCATTTGCCGCCTTCTCCCTCGTTCCTTCTGCGTTAATGGTCCTTTAACACCGCCGATTTGCATAGGTTCAGATACGTCGGTACTCTTGGAGTTAGCGTGGGTTTTGATCGGTACTCGGGTTTCGTACTTGAACCGATCTGCTTTTCTATTTTGAAGTCTGTGATCAAGTTGAACCACCAAGTCTATGTAGTCTGCGCAGACCTGGGGTGGATCTACTATCTGAGCTAGAACATCCTTAAGCTCTCCGCGCAGGCCTCGATGAAACAATGTGATCCTTTTGTTTTCTGGCCATCCAGTTTCCACAACCAGTCTATTAAAGGTGGCAACGTAGGACAGGAGATCCTGATTACCTTGTCGTAAGGATAGCAGTTCGTTATCAAGGGCCTGTCCTTGAGAGTGTCGAGCAAACAATCTTTCCATGCTGGCCTGGAAACCCTGAAAATTCTGGAGAATGGGATCATCCCGATTTACCAATGGAATAGACCAATCGGCAGCACTGCCACTGAGGTAAGATAGTATAAAGGCTACCTTGGTCTGGTCGTTAGGGAAGGCCCCAGGTCTGCATAGAAAGTGTAAACGACATTGGTTCATAAAGACGGCATATTTATTGGGATCCCCCGCAAAACGTTCAGGCGGGGCCAAAGGCATGTGTCCAGGTAGATTGATTTGTACCGGGTTATTCAAGCTCATTGATGTGGAAGTACCTCCGGAATTAGGTAAAGGAGTGTGCCCTGCCTGGGCCTGCAATAACCTTTTGGCCAGGTCATCTGTTCTTTCCTTGGATAGGATCAGTTCTCTTTTGAGAGCGTTAGTCTCCTGGCGGGCTGAGTGCACTTCTGCCCGTAATTCCCCCAAAAGCTGGGCCAGCTGATCTGTCTCGGAAGTCTCCATAGCACCCGGGTGGGAAATTGTGGGTAGGCTTCGCGTTCTGTCACGCTCACCTGATTCCCACGGAGGCGCAGGTCTGGCTTCGAGTGCTGATGCTTCTTCAATGGTGTAGCGCAGGACTCTGAAAATGGACTCTCTGGCTCGCAGGAATATTCCCCTGTGCGTGAAAAGGGAGTATTACCCACTGACGGAATATTGCTCAAGCCTCCCACTCCCTTCCAACCCTCCACGATACCCTTCCTCGATTCCCCGTGAAGTCTCACCTTAGGGTCTGGAAGGATGAGTTCTCCATCCTGCTTCTGATGCAGGGGTGCGTTGAAACCCAGTTACTTCACTGGATTGAGGTTTGATGGGAGTTCAAATAAGCTTGACTATTCAGGTAAGGCGCTGTAAGAGTTCTGTAGCAAGTTCAAAAGTTGAAGCTTAATAATAATGTTCATTGTCTTATTGCAGCAAGCGCTAACGCTTATGTCTTTTTCCCCTTAGGGGCCGGGGTTCGGAATGCCGGAGTTATGGCGCCGACCCGAAGTGAAACGTGCAGTTCCAGTAAATGACAGGTAAGTTCTGGATGAGCGTTCGGGTAATGTCTTTGCATTCGCTCATTCAATGTCTTTGTCTTTTTTCCCCATAGGGGCCGGGGTCTGGAATGCCTGGAAGCGGCAGGACCCGTAATGAAATGGGAATGACCCAACAGGTAAGTCTTAGAAGGAAACTGAGCTTTTCCTATTCCCTTCCTTCTCTCACCTTGTGTTCTTGTCTTTTTCTCTCTAGGCTCTGGGAAGTGGCTGCAGATTCGGATGATCGCTGCTGAAGATGGAGGTGCCCAGGAAAGGTGAGTGAAATGCAGCGCTGCAGCGATCGAAGCGAAATGCTTTTAAAATGATGTCTTCCCTTTCAGGATTGTCGGTGTGATGTCTCTGTGATGCAGCTTTAGCAGGTAAGGTCTTCCTTCTCTCCAATTCTCTCTTAGCAGGTGACCCAGGATGCTGACAGGCGTGGCTGAAGTCCAGATGCAGGAGCTGACACGGTGAGCGTCCAGCTGCGAGGAGCAGAACAACGCGAAGCGTGAGTTGCTGATCGGGCGTGGTTTAAATAGCTTTGGAAGAAGTTCCAGGTATGTATCCTTCCACCGATCAGGTATGTATCCTTCCCCGACCACACCCAGGGGAAAGTAGTCCCACAGGTAAAGTAGTTCCATTCAGGCCTCAAGAGGGCCTGGATGTAGCAGCATGGTCTGCACCAGGTAAGTGCACATTAAAACACTTGAACACTTGACTAGCTTTATGAGCCTGGCGCCTAAGGCGCCAGGACAGGGTCCAACATGAGCCTGGCGCCTAAGGCGCCAGGACTGTGTCCAAAGGGCCCCAGTTTGGGCCCGCTGGCACTTCCCTGGGGGGAATGATGCCTGCCTCTGGGGTTGCTGGGTCGGACCTGGCTCCTTGGAGGTAGGCATCATGACATGGGGCCAGGTATCTCCCTAGGACTGTAATAATGGCACTGGGTCCTAGACGCAGCCCAAAGTTGGGGGGTATTTGCTAGATCCCTACAACCCACTGACGACACTTGACACCTGATTCATGCACTTGCCCTTACACTGCCATTTGCCTGCAACTTTGCATTTCCGGATTATGCCATTTTATTGTATGTTGAGCACATTCCCATGTACTGCAATGAACCCTCACAGTTCCAAACCCCTGTCTCACCTTCTACATGCCTATCCCCTTGCGTTCTGTCATTGTGACCTGGTCTCATGGAATCAGTATGCCTGCCTTCACTCTGTCCCACCACCCTAGCATCTTAGCACCATGTGACACTTGTGTTTTTGGTAATTGGTATTTCCATGTCATGTCATGTCACAAGCATTGTACATGGATCAGGGACAGTAGGCATCAACATACATGTCATGACGTTTGATGGTTCAGGCATGGGCATGTTAGTGGCATCTGTGTGTGTGCATCAGTGATGCTAGTCACTCAACTATGCCAGTCTGGTGCTTGTGTGTGAAGCAGGTGCGCCATGCACTACATGTGGTGTTGTGCCTTTTGACACACATCCATGTCTACTTTCATGATACCCTTGCCTTCCAATGACACTGCGTACGTGCCAGAGTTTGTGACCTCACTGACATGGCAGGTTGATATATAGCATGACTACATTGTGATACCTATGTGTGTGGGCTATGCTATTTCAAAGTGTCTTCATGTATTTTTCTGTCCTTCTGCAGGTGATGAGCCACTGCATACAGAGGAGGAGGTGGAGGAGGTGCAGGAGAGTGGGCCGCAACCAGGCACCAGTGGAGGACATGGTGTGGTAGCCCATGAAGATCCACTGGTGCTACAGTCCATTCGGGCCATTACTCACTGTGCCTCTGCCTCTCAGGAAGCCTATGGCTCTGGTGGTGAGTCGGACATGGATTCATTGAAACTGTCGCAGGTGAGTGAATCATCTGTGGGCGCTGTATTATCCAACAGGCGATAATGTGTGGGAGCAGTCCATGTATTCTGTTGCACAACAGCAGGGGGGTGCAAATGAGATGTTGGCCCAGGGCATGGATAGGGTGGCCAATTCCATGCTCCCCCCAGAGAGACAGATGGAGCTCTGACAACAGGCATTACGGTCCACATGCTGCTCACACATGCTCCAGATGCAGGCCAGCAACAGGTGCCGACGGGCAGAAATGTGGTCTCTGAGAGCAGCCATGGCTGCAGAGGGTCGGGCCCACAGGGCTGCCCTGTGGGAAGAGGCTAGGTCACTGCAAGTTACACTGACTGCACTTGAGGCAGCACGCAGTAGACGGTCAGGAGAGCACATGCAACAGTTGACGCACACCATCTCTGAGGAACTGCGAGCAACCCGCGAGGTGTTGCAAGCAGAACCACATGCATCCCGTGAGGTGTCGCATGCAGACATCCGTGCCATCATGTTGCAGATGCGCACATCTCTGTCCTGCATGGCCACTGCCATGGAGGACCAGGCCAGGGCTATACGTGGTAAGCCTCCCTTACCACTGACACCTTCTATTGCTACACCAGAGGGTGGCGACAGCAGCAACAGCTCTCCCAATTCATGATGGCCATGCGGACCACGAACCCATGGAGGGGTTTTTATTTTCCACGGCATCAACACATTTGAGTGTTGAGGTACACCCTGCCCCTTCACCCTCCTGGGTGGTCGACCCCTACCCCAGTCCACCATGGGCATTTTTGATTTATTTTGATTTTTTTTTGTCTATTGTGCATTTATGTGACAGTGTGTTCCTTTGTGTGGCATCCGAGGGCATCCACTATAGGTTCCAGCTGGGCCCATACAGGCTTGTCTCCTGTTGGTACTCTCCTTGTTTGTGCCTTAGGGTCCAGACACATATGCGACTCCTGCTTCCCCTTTCCATGGACTTGCAAGAAGTGCAGCGTGTGAAAGTAACGTAGACAGAGACATTGAAGTTCTGTTTCATCTGTGGGCAGTCTCCAAACTGTGTATGCACCCCTAGTGGGACTCATGATTGTTTGTCCAGTGCATGGTTGCCATCCTTTTTTGTTTTGACATTGAGATACATCCTTTGTTCATGTTCCATCTTCATCTATTTGCTTGCCCGTCTCCATTGGTGTTGGCCTTCCTGCTGTATGCGCTTCCATGCCACCTTTAGTTGGCAGGCCAACACTACTAATGGAAGGGTGCCATGTGGTAGTTAGGGCACATTGAGGCACTTGTGGTGTTCTGATTGGTGATTGTCAGACATATTCACTGTTGTGTCCTGTGTTTCGGGTGTGTCCTGAAACACAGGGAAATCATACTGGCCAATTGATGTTCCTGTGTACATGATTGTTTTGATGTGTGAGAGTGAGTTATTTCAGTACTTGTTCAGTTTGTCGTTGGGTGCTTTGTGACAATACTGTTATGCGTTGGGCATGTATGTGTCACTGTTGCCGTTGCTTGACATGGCATGGCGTGCCAAACAGGTGACATGTAGTTTGGGAGGCTTTAGGGGACATGCCGTCATTTGGATGTGTATTTCTGCATATGGTTGGTGGCATACTGCATCTTTCATGTGTGCCTTTTGTGCACACAAGATTGGTTTTGTTTTAGTTGTAAGGGATGCACACAATGTAGCACTTCCAAGGACAGATTCTCAGGGTGGTAAGGTTGTGACATATGATTGCCCCTTTGTCATCATCGATTTTCACCTGGAATGTGTCAGGGCTGTGGGCACTCAGCAGGGGTTGGATTTTAGGTTTAAAAGTGTGCCACAAGCTGGGTAGGGGCCGCCTCGCCACATGCCCTTTCCCCTCCGATGCGCAGTGGCCATGCATGTGGTTGGGGATGTGGGGGCACCACCATGTCCACTGGTACGCCCCGCCGTGTTGCAACATTGTGCAGGACACATGCTGCCACAATGATCCTGCACACTACTGGTGGTGCATATAGTAACTCTCCACCAGAGTGGTCAAGTGAGCAGAAGCGTGACTTTAGCACTCCGAATGTGTGCTCCACTATGCCCCTAGTTGCAATATGGGCTTCGTTGTATCTTATCTAGGGTGGTGTGGTGGGGTTCCGTATTGGCGTCATCATGTAGGTGCTTAGTGGGTAGGCACTGTCCCCTGTGGAGGTGAAATGGCTTGTCAGTGGTGTGGCTCAGTCTGTGTGAGACATGCATGCATCTGCAGGGCAATTTGTACTCACCAATGAGCCATGTGTTGCCATGCCTCCCAGCTTCCAGGGCCCGGTGTAGGGGTGACATTCTGTATATGAAACTATCGTGGGTGGAACCTGGATAGTTAGCATATACAGAGGTAATGATTCCCTTGGCATCACATACAACTTGCACGTTGATGGAATGCCAGCGCTTGCGATTCCGATAGATGTTCTCAGTGGCCCTAGGTGGACGAAGGGCCACATGTGTGCAATCAATGGCACCGAGCACTTTAGGAAAGTGGGCAACCGCGTAAAAGTCCTGGACCACAACTGTCTTTCTGCGGGTGTTCTGGGCATGTATATGTGCCTGCGGACTGAAGTGACTATGGTCATGATTGCCAATACCTGGTGTAGGCAGCGTGGCTGCATGGCCTGTGCAATGCCCCCGACAATGGCAGTTGTCCGCTGAAATTACCCAGTGGCCAGAAAATGCATTACATTGAGCATGTTTTCCAAGGGGCTCATTGCTTGGGAGCACAGGGTGGGTGATGTGAGGTCATCTTCCCACTCCCTGACCAGGTCTAGGATGATATGAGTTGGGAACCTGTACCTGCCATAGACCTGGTCATCAGGCATCCCAAAAAGGCTGGTCCTGGGTACAAAATGCTTGCCCTGGCTAGCCTCCTCCTCCTGCGGTGTCCCACGATCACTGCTGCGAGAAATGGCACATTCATCATAGCTGTATACGCGCGTTTGTGTGTTGCGTGTCTATTTATGCATTGTATTTGTGCACAGTGACACTTACGCCAGCTTTCGCTTCGCAGACATGTTTCCGGATTAGCGTGTCTTTTCCTGTGCGCCTGTGAGCCCTATTTGATTCCATGAATATGTGTTGTAAGCGCGTGTGTGGGCGTTGCGAGTATTTTACTGTGGTACTTCCCACACAGCGCCCACATTTACGCTTGTTGTTCCCCATTCCACGTTTTCCGCCCCCTTTTTAGGTGACTATGCAAGATGGTGGGCCCCTTAGCTGGGACTCATGCGCAAGGCGTTCGTAGTGACGTGTTGGACCTGCGTGGATTCATCTCCAGTAAGCCAGTGGCAGTGAGTGTCTTTACTTTTTCAGCGACTAAGATGATGTTTTCATCTATGATGAAGGATTTATAGCTGTTCTTTAACTTCTTTAGTCGTGCTCGAGTTCCAACGAGAAGTAGCTCTGTCTTTTCATCATTTAAGCAGAGTTCATGTTGAGCCATCCAAGCTTGAATGGTTTGGTATATTTTGTTCAGTTCGGTAGAATCGGAGTTGTTGTCAACAGAGATAGGGAGGAGGATCTGGGTGACATTCGCATAGTTAGTGTAGAAGACACCTTGTTCATCCAGTAAGTCAAAGAGGGGCTTGGTGAAGATATTATACAATGCAGGGGAGACGCAGGAGCCTTGGGGAACTCCACAGATGACTGGGGCTGGCGGGGCTGCTGCAATATTGGAAAAGACCCTCATTGTTCTGTTGGACAAGAAGGATTCTATCCAGGTCATGGCTTTGGGTGAGAAGTAAGCTGCTGAGGTTAAGTGTTGGCAGAGGATTTTGTGGTTCACTAAATCAAAGACCGCTGATAGGTCTAGTAGTAGTAGGATGGCCAGGTTCCCTTTGTCTATGATTTCATCCATTTGGATTTTTAAGTCCAGTAATGCAGATTCATTTTCATGACCTGTCGGAATCCTAATTGACGTAGGCCCAGGAGGTTGTTTGTTTCTAGGTATTTTTGTATTAGGAGGTAAGCGGCTCTGTGTAGTACTCTGAGGAGAAAGGGCACTGTTGGGATGGGGCCATAGCTAGTAGGGATTTTGGGGTCTAGAGTAGGCTTTTTTAATAGTGGGAAGACGCAGGCATCCTTTAGGTTGTCGCGTATATTGCCCAAGGCAAAGAAATTGTTAGTAAGGGATGCAATGAGGGGAGCGAAGTCGGCAGCACAGTCTCTAATAAAGGATGCTGGGCAGATGTCCCCTTGGCATTTGGAAGGCCTGAGGTCTTTGATGATTTTTGTGACTTCACGGTCGAGACTGGGTTAAATTCAAAAAGATAGTGGGTTTGTGGTGGTGGAGGCCTAGTAGGCAGTGATGCCTTGGTTAGTGATAGTTTGTGTTTTTTGGTCTCAATTTTGGTTTTGAGTAGAGTGATTTTGTCCAATAGTGCCTTTTGAATATTGGAGCACCAAGTGGTGTCTTTGTGGCAGTTATCTGGTGAGGCAACTGGTGATTCGAGCTCTCTTGACCCTGATTTGGCCTTTTGTATTTGCTCATTGTAAGTTGAGTTTTTGGCTAGGAGGATTGCTTGTTTGTAGAATTTAGATGAGTAGATGAAGTGTTCTTTATTGGCAGCTGAAGGTGATATGTTTCATGTTTTTATTAAAAGGGTGAACATTGTTGAATGCAAGAGCCTAAGCAAAGGCTGTACAACTATTGCAGACATGGACATTGTTGAGAGCAAGAGTCTTAAGAAAGGCAGTGAAACTAATGAGAAAGGGTCACTGACCCAATACTGGAGAAGTGTTATAAATTGGATGACAGAAAAAGTGAACAAAGAGAAGAGAAGCCCTGGCAGGTTAGTGAACCAGGCAAACAGTGAGTCTGGGACTCACATCCAAGCAAGAAAGTGACAATACCCTGGCAGGTGAGCAAACCAGGGCTAAGAAGAAGCAGTGATAAGAAGGGAAGGTAAAATCCCCCTTTTGAGAACAAAACGGAACACCCTGGCAGGATAGTATACCAGGGAAGGAAAGACAGATAGCCAGGAGTCAAAACTCCCCCATATATGAAAGTGTGTAACAGAAAAGAGAAGACTCATTCCCCTTTAAGGATTCAACATAATTCTGCTCTGTTGTGAACGGTATTGTGAATCAAAACACAAGAGAACTGTGCCCTTTTGGAGGGGACTCAAGTGAACAGTTTTCTCCTTCAGCAAGTTGGAACTGTGTTGTGATTCAAGTGAGCTATGTCTGATGCAAGAGATCTGCGAGACTCAAGGGAAGTGTGTTCTCCCTTGAACAAGTTGGAACTTTGGAACTGTGATGAAAGCATATGAAACCACTCAGAGGAAAAGAGAGAGTGTGAGATCAAAATGTATAAAGCATTGGAACATTAAACGTGAATCAGGGGGAACGAGAAAACCCACTCCTTTTGTTTTTGTAATAGTAAGAATTTCATCAGTAGAGGATAATCTGGAGGAGTGAAAAAGGGAAGAATCATTCTTCTAAAGATTGTAACTTTATTTTAAAGAGGAACAGAAAAACATGGAGATCCAGGCGAAACATAGGGGAAGGGAAAAAAGCTTTGCCCTGTTGGATCTTTACTTCTTTTTTTGCCACACTTGAGTAATTTATGTTTGGAATTTTGTTAAAATCCCCATTCACATATTGTATTTAGTTTGGCATGTAACGGTCAGTTTAAGGTTTTTGGGCAGATGGCAGAGGATGCTTTACTTTGAATAGCATCCTGACAAGAACGCTCCTTAGTTGTGTGGAAGCAGGGACCCCCTCTTAGGGTTAGGGAGGGATACGACTTCTCCAACGCCCCCTTTTTATTTTAAGATAAATAAAAGCTCAAAATGAACAGAATAACTATTAACGTGTATGACTCTTACTCTTTACCCCTTACAAGTAGTTCACAATAATGAGTACAATGTTTAAAACAGTAAACAGCTACAAATGCATCACATCACTACTTGTGAAGCTTTCCTTTGTAGTACTTTGAGTAAAGGTATCTGAATTATAAATATGTAATATTTGTCAAACATGTTTAATTTCAGCAATAATGTAAAAAAAAGTTCACTGCGTAGAATTTTCCTGTTTGTGCCAAATATATGCAAGACATGTTAACTATAATATATGTGTATACAGTTACAAACAGAATAGTAGCAATAGAGACACATGTGGAACCCTAATTATTTGCTAGATTTTAAAATAAACATATGTAAATACTCAATTGTTTGATTGTAAGAAAAATGTGTACGCATATAATGTTTTAATTGACATGAGAAGTGAAAAACATTTAGTTTGGGGAAGGTAATTGTCAGTGCAAATCAACGAATGTTTCCACAAGTTGTAATGTAATATGAAATGGTTTTTGAAGCAACTCCTAGCTTTTCGGCTGCCAAAATCCACACTGGCAAAAGGCTTAGGTTTGGGACTACATATTTGCAGTAAAACACATTTGTGTTGTGACAGGTTTTAATGCAAATCCGTCTTTTCCTTTGAAAGGGATTCCAAGTGCATGAACTCCTAGCTAACCATTTCTCTGGCTTGTTGGTCTGTTTTTGGAGCATGTTAATTTATGTTTCAAGACCGTTTCCTCCATTGTGGGACTGATGACTACTCTGTGCTGTAGAAAGAGCAGGTTTTCCAAAAAACGTATCTATTTTCCTAAAGCTATCTCGGATACTCCCTACTGTCACCTATTAGCCTAATTAATCAACTGCAGCTGAGGGGAGGAGTTTGAAAGGGATGGTTTGTAGGCAGATTATTCCCAGAGCAGTCCAGCAACCAACTTAGAGGGGACCAGTTTCCACCCAAAAAAAAAAAATCCTCCAGGCTTACTGGCAAGGCAAGACTGCTCGGACAACAACCTTAGAGCTTTATCCTCAGCAGGGAACCCTCCTACTGTAAGTGTTTTCAGGGTCACCCACTTATCCCTACTATAGAAATGACTGTTGATGGGGAAGGGCCTCTCAGTGCTGCTCTTCAAATACACTGATGCTTACATTGATAACTTGCAGCATGAAGGATTCCTTTACCCTCCGCACTCCTTGTTGCTGTGAGGTGGTGTTAAATGATATATAGCACACACTTATTGTTTACTTTCTATATAGGGGCAGACATAACCTATTTCATTTATTAATGATTTCCATCCCACTTCCTTGACTTTTGTTATGACCCATAGTCACTTCTCACACACCCTACTCTTTGATTAGGCCTCTTTGTTAACTGGCCTGGCCGATCCAGAATTATTATTCGGGAATTTGTAAGTGATACCATAAATAGACACAGCATGTATTTTAAGCTGTCCTATCTACTAGGACGTTCTGAGCATGATCTCAAGCCCCTCAACACAGAACACTACGTGATCTGTATCTTATAATACTGCAAAACTGCCTTTAAATGTCAGTGCATTTATTCGTTCAACAAATACATTTCTGTTTAATCTCTGTAAGGAGTCAAGAGAAAGTGGCATATTCGATGTTGGTTAAAGACTTTTATTTCTCAAAACAATAAGAGGGTTGAGGGAAATCCTACTTATCCCTCCCTCGACAAAACTAAGGAAAGTCTGTGTCAGGATGTTAAACAAAACAAAAGTGTTCTCCATCCTTGTCCAAACCCTGAACTGACCTTTACACTCTATACCCAATATGTTTACAAGGGAATTCACGTAAACTATCACTCGTGGCTTTCTTTCCAAGTTCAAAATGGAAAAGGTTGCAAGGTTTTAAAAAGGAAAAGAATAAAGTTCCACCAGGAAAGGGGATTTTCCTTCCCCTAGATTTCTTCTGGTAATCAAAAGGTTATTAATCAAAGTTCTGGTTTACTCTCTCCTACTTTGTATTTCCAAAAAGGATTACAATACTTTCCTTCTTCAAAAATTATTTCTCGTGAAACTGAGGATTTTTATGTCTTTCTCGTTGATCCTCCAAAAAGGGGCATGCTTCCTCCCTTTTACATTTTGCTTCTCACAGCTTTATATCATCAAGTATATTCTGCTTTCCACTCCTGGTGTACTCCCCTGCCAGGATATTGCTTTGTCTCACAGTTCCAGTTTCCTTTCTTTCTCACTCCTGGTATACACTCCTGCCAGGATAACACTATTTTCATAAATGCAAGTTCACTTTCTCTTTCACTCCTGGTCTACTCGCCTGTCAGTATAACACAATTTCTTTAAGTCTATTCCTCACTTGTGTAGGTGTGAGTCTAGCCTCACCATTTGCATGGTTCACTATCCTGCCGTGCTTTTATTCCCTCCAATTATTCTGCCTTTGATCCACGATTTTAGGCATATCCAATATTGGGTTCCTAACCCCCTCTTGTCAAAGTTCTTAATACTCTTTTCACAGTTTTGGGCTACTGGCCCCTTTTTACCATTCATAGTGATTCCTCTTTTCGTGTGTTGGGACACCAACCCTTTCTCAGCATTATTTATCAATATTTCACAGTCTTGGGTTACTGGCCCAGCTTTACCATTAACATGAATTTCTCTCTTCATGTATTGGGTCACTGACCCTTTCTCAGCATTATCGGAAAATATCCCAACTTCTTCAAAGACCTTGTTCTGCCTTTCTCGCGTTATCTCTGCAACACATCATTCATTCACAGGCGCCCCGGTAACCCATTCAGCTTCTTTGGGCCTTCCAGGAGTCTGTTGTCTATCTCTCGTCTCAGTCTCTATGGTTTCTTCACTTCGCTGACTCAGTGTGCATCCTGTCAGCTAAGCGGCCTCACGCTGATCCTTTCTGCAATGTAAGGCTCCCGCTGCAGCGGGCATCCTTTTCAGTGGCAGCACCAGTCACCAACTCACTTGGTTATTGTCTCTCTCTCTCTTCGCTTCATCAGCTGTGGCAGATTTAAACCTCCAGTTCCAAAGACTAGACCGTTATATTGGCTTACCAGTCCTAGTCATCTTCATTGCTCCATTGCTCATCCTCGTCCCTGTGCTAAAAAGTGGCAGCAAGGGGGCTGATAATGTGCTTGACAGGGAATACCTATATGTTCTTCATCTATATCACAATAGGCCATATAGGTATGTTGTATAGGTAGGCATGGTTCCCATCGACTACTGTCGTAACTAGGTCATTTTGGTCAAGTATTGTCTTATCACTCTGGAGCTTGTCTCCTCCCACATGGTCCTCCTGCAGAAAGCAACCCCAGTGTCAGTGTCAGGTAGCTTCTGCCTTTCCCTGGCCAGATAAGGGAAGCTTCCCTCCAGAGAATCAGTGATGACAGTTCCAGATTCGTCACAGCCCGTTCCCCTTAAGACGCTGGCCTCCTTGTTCTTCAAGGGAGAATTATCTAAGCGGCCCAGTTTTCTTCTTCTTTGTACTCTTGAAGATATCAGCGCCTTATCTGTCTGCCTTTTCTTTCAAAGAAACAGGACAGGGTTTCTCCTACCTGTGAGTTAGACGATCCTTTCAAACAGGGTGGTTCATCCCTCTGGGCCCTTATTTTTATTTGAACAAGCTTTGAGATCCATTGGTCAAACTGGGGAATGTTACCCCCTATATCTAATGGGCTGGTAAATTGGGGACCACTGCTAATATGAGACAAGGATTTGTGTTTGTAGGTGTCTTTCAACATGGCCATGGACACAGCTTACTCTTTCTTTTCCTATCCTTATCCTTTTCTAGGGAAGTAGTTCTGGTCTAATAGCACACCCCTTACTCCCGGTATCTAGTGGAGCCCATATGGATTTTCCAGCTAGGATGGTTTTGCCTCCTGTACATAAAAAGGTGTTTTTTTCTGTTCTTATATTTCCTCCCTTTTGGGAGCCATCTCTCTGAGTTCTCCTCCCATTGTGCCTTTATCTCACTATGTTGGGCGTAGAGGGTATTTGCATAAAATGGCTCATCCCTCGTTACCTTACTTTGCCCATGCCAGCTGGGTGGCTTTTCCGATAATATGGTAACAAGATAAATCTTGTTCGAGGGGCTATCTCTTACCGGATGACTATATTCACCATAGGAATATGTGGGAGTATACTAGACGCTATTTCTCCTGTTTCACTCTCTATCATGTTAGCATCCAAACCGGGTTCATTTCGTCTAGGTTTATTGGGTTTCTCTGATCCATGTATGTCATGGTGGGACACCTTTGGGGTAGATAGTTCTTGTTCCTCCTGTTCTACTGGGTAGTACTTTGGAGGAAATCCAACTTTTATTTACACATGGAATCTGGTTTGTATTTTATGGTGGATGGGGAAAGGTAGAGTGGTACCTTTTCCTTTTTCAGTTTTTTTATGAACCCAGGTGGGGATGAGACTTTTTCATCCGTGATAGGGATGGTTTCCTGTCTATCATCTGCCAGAGAGAGATCAGAAATCTCTTCCAGTGATATGGAAAATGGTATTTGGGTAGACCTATTAGTCAAAAGGGGATTTGGATTTTCCTGATTTTCGGATTTCTGGAGACAACAGGGTGTTACCTCTGGAGTGGATGGTTCCTTTTTTTCTAATTCATCCCAAAGGCACTCTTGGTGTGGGTTTTCTGAATGAGGGTTCTAAGAAACCTCTTGTTTACCAAGGGAAAAACACCTATGACTGGGGTCTTCTAAGGTTTCTGAAGAAGGTGGAGAATCAGAAAGGGTAGTCATTTCCCTAAAATAGGTTTTAACCAGTACCTTCATCTATTGGAGGGTTGGTTGCAATATCTCCGTCTGATGGATTATAATTATAATAATAATAATATTTTTATAACACGCTTAATAACGAAGAGGTTTCCATGCGCTGACCCGGGATATGAACCGATGTTACTCTGCGTCGGGGATGAATTAGCCTTTTTACGATATTGAGTGGTACTTTCCAAAGAGATTAGTATATTGGGTGAGTTAGTTTTTCCATTACCAAAATCCTGACCCGGGATACATGGAGATCTCTCCTCAAGGCAAGATAATGAGGAGGAAGTGGTATCTTGTTTGCTATTATGTTCTCCAGAAGAAATAAACCTATGGAAGTCCTTCTTAGGAGAAGTAGGCTGGTATTTTCTCTTTGGGTATTTTTAACCTATTACTTTGGGGAAGGGTATTATTAGTTATATCACCCTTTAGAGGTGAACATTTTAAGACTGTAGTTTCTAGACTGTTACACCTTTTTACCCTCAATGGGAAATGGATCACCTGTGAGATTGGTTAATCGTAGAGTTCATCCTTCTCATGAAAATCCTGACTCGGATTGATCGCAATTAGAGTCAGGGCTTAACTCAGTCTCTACCTTGCAGTTACCCCACCAATTTTTGTGATTACATTTCCCACTGTTTTGGTTCTATGGGTTCTCACAACTCCCTTTCTTAGAGCTTTGCTGGAAGGCAGGGTCCAATAGGGTTTCATACACTAAACGTCCCATCAATTTGCCCCTCTTAACCTGCATCATGCCAAGTGACCCGTTTAAGAGAGTGATTTTTATCTCAACTCCATAGGCCAGGAGAGGTAGTACTCTCAATTTCCCTATGCAGTCCATCTTATCAAGGGGCATGAGAGAGATCACTGAGTTGGTGGGGGTCTCCACTCAGAGATCTAAAGAGATAATGATTCTGTCCCTACTCGGAACTCTGTACTTGTTGGGAAAGAAAAGGTTATGCGTATTTCCCTCCACCTTTTCCCTAATGGGTAAGATGGCTTGGTCAAGAAGAAAAATCTGATTCCCATTATATGACCTGGATGATAACTTGTGTCTTGGTTTCTCCATATAGGTCCAGACCTACTGGTGGAAAAGAATATTGGAGCTGACCTTTTCCCCGATGTAGGACTTGTGGGACTGGGACTAGTCTTAGTTAATTTGGCAATTTTTGGGATCCCACAGTTTGTATTAGTTGAGCCAGATCCCACTCTGACACCATATGTAAGGGGTGATGAGAAAGAGTTGGACACAGTGGCATAATCGATTTTGGCTAAAGACTTATTTCTCAAAACATTAAGAGTGTTTGGGGAAATCCTACCTATCCCTACTTCTATGAGAGGTTCCCTGCTACAACAAAACTAAGGCATGTCTACGTCAGGATAATAAACAAAACAGAAGCATCGTCCATCCTATGTCCAAACCCTAATCCGACCCTTACATTCTAAACCCAATATAACGTGTACAAGAAAAAAGCGATCACTCGTAGCTTTCTATCCAAGTTCAAAATGAAAAAGGTTGCAAGGTATGAAAAGGAAAAGAATAACAAAGTTCCACCAGGAAAGGGGTTTTCCCTTCCCTTACATTTTTTCTAGTAATCAAAAGGTTATTCAATCATAGTTCTGGTTTACTCTCTCATGCTTTGTAT
This sequence comes from Ambystoma mexicanum, assembly GCF_040938575.1. NCBI lineage: Eukaryota > Metazoa > Chordata > Amphibia > Caudata > Ambystomatidae > Ambystoma > Ambystoma mexicanum. The sequence goes on along the minus strand of NC_090924.1, from coordinate 1,013,944,520 downwards.
TTCTAAAATATTTGATGTCTTCCATAATTATTCATCTTCAAACTCCTAGTATTCCCCTGTCAGGATGTTTATGTCTTTCTCATTGATCTTCAAAAAAGGGGCAGGCTTCCTCCCTTTTATACTTTCCTTCTCACTGTTTTATATCATCAAGTTTATTCTGCCTTCCACACATGGTGTACACCCCTGCCAGGATATTGCTTTTTTACACAGTTGAAGTTTGCTTTCTTTCTCACTCCTGGTTTACACTCCTACCAGGATATTGCTTTTTCACACAGTTCAAGTTTACTTTCTTTCTCACTCCTGGTTTACTCTTTTGCCAGCATAACACTATTTCATAACACTAATTCCACAAATCTTTCACTCCTTGTTTATTCTCCTGCTAGAATAACACTATTTCTTTAAGTCTCTTCCTCACTTCTGTAGGTGTGAGTCCTGCCTCACCATTGGCATGGTTCACTATCCTGCCAGGGCTTTTATTCTATCCAATTAGTCTGCCTTTGAACCACGAATTTTAGGCATATCCAATATTGGGTTACTAACACCCTCTTGTCAAAGTTCTTAACACTCTTTTCACAGTTGTTGTCTACTGGCCCCTTTTTACCATTCATAGTGATTCCTCTCTTCATGTGTTGGGTCGCCGACCCTTTCTCAGCATCATTTCCAAATATTTCACAGTGTTGGTGGGCTACTGGCCTCTCTTTACCATTCACATTTATTCCTCTCTCCCTGTATTGGGTCGCCAACCCTTTCTCGGAATTATCAGCAAATTGTTACTCACCAGTCGGGGAGCAGCCAAGACAGGAGACCAAGAATGTCGGAACTTGGAAGTTGATTCAAGAGCTCGGGTTGGAGCCTCCACCTGAGCCTCCTCTCTATGAGGGAAATAACTCTTTTTGATGATGTGACTCTCTGCTGTATGTTGAATCAGGCAGAAAGACATATCACCCAAAAGAGCTGGGAGAACGCACCACCACAGACCCAGCTGTAAGAAAAGACAGAAGGTAAGTAACCGATGAAACCGGGATCCACAGCAAGCAACAGGTGTACCTGTACCACTCTCTCCCTTGGTTTCAATGGAACACACACACAGTGATTTCCTACAAATGCAAAAAAGGAGTGAGAGTCTACCCCAACCTCAGATAACAAAAAGAATTAAACAACGGAAAAGGTCTTACCCCTAGTGGTTTTGAGGAAGCTTGTAATCCAAGAGAGGGCACAACGACGATAGTATAAAATAACAAACAGGAAGGTTAGTAAGGTGGCTAATCCCGGGCGGAACGAGGGACGCACTAGATACGGGTAGGTGCACTGCCAGCAAAGCGTTCTTGTATGCACTTGAAGGATAGATGATGGACCAGGTATGTGCACTATCAGCAAGGCATCCTAGTGTGCAATGGCAAGACCGTGGAGTAGGCAAACCCAATGGAAATGGAGTCCAAAACACACAGTGTTTGTTGGCAGGTAACAGAACTGGATGGTGAGCATGGTAGTTTTCCCACAGCTCAAAACGGAAAGAAATGGAATACCAGTAATCCTCAACTGAGAGAGATTTAATACCACCAAGGCAATTTACTAAGGAGTGTTAGAATGGTTTGTTGCAGCCACCCAGGTTAAGATGATTGTGGTCCCCAAGGATGATGAATGGAACGTACACAGGTAAGGGTAGTGCCCTGGCGAGGTAGTTAACTTAATGAAGTCTGTAGCAAAAACAGTCTAAGGACAGGCACGTGTTTGGAACATGAATGAACACCGACAACAGAAAACTCAGAAACAAAGACAGTGCGTGGAGCGTAATCAGGTTCAGTATGCATGCAAGCCTAGAAGGCAGTGGATTTGGGAGCAAAGCAGTCCATAAAGAGTTGCCAGAGGTTCGGGACACATGCGAGCGTAGAAAGCAGTGGATTCAGGAACAAAGCAAGCCGTAAAGATGTGCCAGAGGTTCTATACACAGGCGAGCGTAGAAGGCAGTAAATTAAGAAGCATGGCAGTCCGTGAAGAGTTTTTCAGAGGTTTGGTACAGATGAATCATAGAGAAGAAAAACGGGCACGGAAGACGGAACTTCAAAGTGCCGACCGTAACTCTCAAACAGAAGCTGCGTTTCCCAAGCTGCCGTCGATTAAATCAAACAAACAGGCAGAGCTATGCGAAAGTGAGGCTGCACTAGGACTACACACCATGTTCAGGTGTGCTGTGATATGTAGGCAGAAGTAGATCTTGACAGCACTGCTTTAGCCAATCGCCATGGCAGTTGCAATGTGACAAAAAACGGCACTGCAAAACGCCGGACACCAGGGCGGAGCTGTTGTATATTAATACCTGAAGGAAGACAGGAGCCAGGCAGGGATTTCACCAGGGCTTTATTTTCCTGATAACACTGGAACTGATCTTGCACAAATAACATCCAGAATTACAAAGGCCAACGTGGCCAACTGGGGCTGGGCTGCATTAGAAGAAAAGGTGCAGCTATAACGTTAAATTAGTCCTGTGCTCGGAGGAGCCGGGAGGACGCAGCTGTCCGTGTCCTCAGCTCGTCCCGTAATGCGCGCGTGGGGGCGGAGCCGAGGGCGTGAGCGAGATCTCGCGAGAGCGGGGCTCTCGCAACATCTCTACAGGAGCGCAATGACTCTCCTGAAAGGCACAACATTAGAGGATGTCCAACTGCCCTGGTAGGCAGCCCGAGGAGCAGCGAAGCAGGCAGAGGTGTAACACAAATATCCCAACTTCTTCAAAGGTCTTGCTCTGCCTTCTCCCGCTATCTCTGCAACATGGCATTCATTTGCAGGCACTGCAGTAACCCATTCAGATTCCCTGGGCTAACCGGGCATCTGTTGTAGCTTTCGTATCTCAGTCACTTCGGCTTCCTTCGCTCTGCTTTTCCCACACGCCTCCTGTGTCAGCCTCAATTGCTCTCTCTTCGCTTCGCTCACATTCAGCGTCTTCAGTGGCAGCCCCAGTCATCAACTCACTTGGTTTCTTTCTCTCTCTCATCGCTTCATCATCAGTGGCAGATTTAAACCTCCCTGTCCTGCCAAAAAGTTTCCAAAGACTAGACTGTTGTGTTGGCTTACCAATACTAGTAATCTTCATTGCTCCATCGCTCTTCCTCGTCCCAGTACTAAAGGGGGGCTGATACTGGGCTTGACAGGGAATACCTATATGTTCTTGATCTATAGGACAATAGGCCATATAGGTATGTTGTATAGGTGCATGGTTGTCATCAAATACTGAAGCTTGGGATCATTAGTGTTAGTCTGCTCACCTTGAAACAAGTCACATGTAGTCTACATTAACTCCGGACTCCTCTTCTCTGTCACAGTACGAATATGGTATTTGGGAAGTTTGTTTTAAAAAAGGAAGTGTGCCTAACTCCGTGTTATCTCCTCATTCCAGTACCTGACAGCTGTGTGTCTGTATTAACAACATAGGGCTGCTATGTGATTGTCTCACCCAACTAAGGTTGTGTCTTCCTAGTTGGTCTCTTCTTTGCCCTAGTGTTGTGTTGGTGTTTCTGGGGGACATTTTGGGAAGAAAAGGGAAAGGGCTGACAGCCTAGAAAGGGGTAGAAGGTTCATTCTGAAATGGGAATTGGGATAGCATGTGTCACCTATGGACGTCCTCTCCCCACTCCCCACGTTCCCTCCACCCAGGTGATCCTCCCTTGCATATCCACCCCCAGTGCCGGGATCCAAAAGCAATGGCCTTTCCCAGGCCACCTGAGAGGAGGATCCAGGGGGAAATGTTACCGGTTCCCAGGTAACGAGAGGGATAGCCCTTAATGCGGAGGGATGTAGAGCTATTCTAAAGTAAGAAACAAAAGGGGGGGCTCCAACCACATATCAACTTGGTGACAATACATTGCTATTTGTATGTCTACTGAGTTTTACTAGTTAAATTGCATAAAAATGCTTCAAAAGTAAGCTTAGTATCCCTTGATTTGGTAGTTTCAATGTGGACTCAATCCATGCACATATCTCTAGGCGACAATTTAGCTCATGAGACTGCTTTATTGTTTTAGCAGGTATTCTGCGGCCTGCTTACTAGGCAGACATTTTTAGTATCGTCACTTCATACTTGTAGAGCTAAAACCATATTCAACATAAAAGTAGGCATAAATGTAGCAAAAACATAACAGACAATATTTGAATAATAAGTGTGTTAGATATGTGCTCAAATTAAATATGACATAATATTTAACAATTTCAAGTATGTAAGAACCAACTCTTTTTAGTTGTACGAAAATAAATGAAAAACAGAGCAAAGAAGGGCTAATGATCAAGTATTTCTTTGTGACAGTTTGAGAGGAACATGCTTAAAACCTGTGTCATTGACCAACGGTTTGGTCCTCTGTTGGGACATTTAGTCCACCCTTAATCTGGTCCCCCTAGCAAGGTCCAGCTTCCTAGCCTGATTAAGATAACAGTCTAGCATCCACCTGTACCTGACACGGATTTCAAGCATGTTCCTCTCAAACTGTCACAAGGAAATACTTGATCATTAGCCCTTCTTTGCTCTGTTTTTCAAATGTCAGGGTTCCCCAACTTGTATCGGTTGAGCTGCATCCCCTCTGACACCATTGTGAGGCATCATGAAGTAGACACAGATAACAGATTAAAATTTGTATTCAAAGGTTTTATTTAACTTAAAATGCAGGATGGAGTAAGGCCTAACTTGCCCTATGCTAAGGTGGGATTTCCCTACCTAAAGAAAACTAATGATAGTCTGTGTCAGAATGTCCAAATCAAATAACAGTTGGTGTCCAAATCTTATACTTGCCCTCATAACTAACTGTATACAATGTGTAGGGATGTCAACATCAAAACAATAGTGTCCGGAATAAAGTTCGGAGCTTCTTCCAGCTCTTGGCTTGTAATCAGCTTTCCCTTCCCCAATTTCAAACAGTTCACAAATTATCAGGGTTCCTTTCCCCAAGAGTTCAACTCTTCCAGATTTTCAAAACAGTACATTTCCTTGGGACACTTCCCAGCTTTCCGATCATCAGCACTTTTCACTGGCTCACAAAGATTAGTCTATTTCTTGACTTCAAAATCACATAAGCAGCTGTTGGCTACTTTCATGGGCCTTTTCCAAAAGGGGGGCACTCAGTCTAGGTGCAGTTGTCGGACCACACAGTCCACCCATTACAAGTCATGCAAGTGATACCTCTTTCTATCTGCTTTTCATCAACATGTGTCCACTGCTTAACTTTGTCAGTGAAGCTTGTGTCAGTATCACACTTTTCCAACACGTTACCGTGGCTTGGTTGGCCACCATGCGCTTTGCTACACCTCCTGTATTCTTCTGGCTCTTGCCAATACTGGGTTTCTCTTAACCTGCAGTTCATTAACTCTTTTAGCTTTGTCCAATACTTGGTTTCTCCTCTCATACCGTTCTTCGTGTTCTCCTAGCTTTGTCAACGCTTGGCTTTTCAAGCCATGCATTCCGTAGTATCTGCTTCTGGCACCATCTTGCTTTTTTTCTATTCACAAGTACTCATAACTTGTTTTTGCTCTCTGTGCATTCAAAAGTGCTTGAAATGTCTTTTCATCCGTTCAGTATTCAAAAGTATCTGTTTAAGCTTTCAAAAGTGCTATTAGTACCCAGCGAGGGCGCAATCAGAATGAAACAGCCATTCTGATTGGCCCTTGCCGAGTCATTACCAGGCTAGGAATCCCTCTGTCGGGATTCCACAGCCTTTTTCCCCGGCGGGGGGCGTGGCAGCCCCTCAGCCAATAAGGATGCTCGAAGCTGGGCCATCCCCGCTCCGAGCGTCCACACGGCTGAGAGGCTACCTTCGACCCCTGCCGGGGACAGAGGTAAGACTTTTTTTTCCCTCCCCTTTGCTCCCTCCTCCCACCTCCCTGCCCTCCCCACCCCACTTACCTTCCATCACTTGGTCCCCCGCGGGGGACGATGGCAGCCTCCTGCTGTGTGGAGACTCGGAGCGGGGCCCTCCCCGCTCCGAGCCTCCACACGGCTGGAGGCTTCCATCGTCCCCTGCCGGGGACCCAGGTAGGTTTTTTTTTTCCTCATTTTTTCCCCTTCCTCTCCTTTCCGCCCTCCCAAACGCACTTACCTTCTTTTTTTTCAGGAGCGTAGGCGCTGGAAACGCTTCTGTTTCGAGTGCGTCCGCTTCCGATGGCCGCCATGGAAAGGGAAAACGGACTCCGTTTTCCCTTTCCCGGCGGCAATTTTCTTTGTCTTTTTTTTAATTTATTTTTTTTCAAACGCCACTGCATTTCGGGACAAAAAAAAAAGCTTTTAGTGCCCCGGTCACGCAGTTACGAGCTACGAGGGACCATCATGCAAAACTGCTACTCTTCATCAAAGTATCCTGAAAGCCAGTCCTGTGTGCCTGCCATCCGGAGAAGGGGTCCAGAAGAGGAGTGCCAGACATCTTGTAACGCTCACCTGATTCCCGTAGAGGCGCCGGTCTTGACTGGGCGTATACCGTATCTTCAAAGGTGATGTGTAACACACGGCTGGCTCTTTGGGCTGGACCTCTGTGCACTGTATGTCTGACTCGAAGGGTAAGATGTCTGCAGATAGAAAATATGGGATTAATGAACTGGGTTATTGAATGTCTCTCTCTTCTTCCCTTTCTCTTCTCCTGTAGAACCCCAAAGGTTAACGCTCTCACCTTAGGTAAGTGAACGCCGTGCTCTCCATCTGCCTCGGGGCAGGGTGCTGTAACCAGTTTCTTCACTGGATAAGGGGAGCAGGCCTCTTGACTTCAGAGGACTGCTGTCCGTCGTTTACTGCACGAACGGTAAGTTTCGAGTAATTCTAATGTCTTTAAAAGTCTTTAGTAATGATGTCTCTTGTTTTTGCAGGGTTCCGGCGATGGTGGATGACGGGCTGAAGTGTGTTGAAGATGGAGCCCGTGTGATGAATGGAAGCGCCTGGAAGCACGTAAGTAAGCGCTTGTTGCCTGCTTCACGATGCGCTCTAACTGTCTTTTTATTTTGCAGGTACAAGTTCGGAGCGGCTGCAGGGTGCCGGAATACCCACTGGGTTAGATGTGGAAAGGAGTAATGGCACGTGAGTATTAAAGTTCTCCAATGTCTTTAAACGCACCTTGTTTTGTCTTTCAGATGCGGGATGCAGCGCCGAAGGCCTCCGGAGCGTGCGAAGAGCTGGTAAGCTTTTGTCTTTCAGATGCCGGAATGCAGTGCGAAGACCTCCGTAGCGCACGAAGAGTAGGTAAGCCTTTGTCTTTCAGATGCCGGAATGCAGCGCGAGGTGTTGGTGACAGCCGATGGACCAGGTAAGTGAAGCGCTGTCACTGAAGACCGTAATGCTAACCTGTTCTTTCTTGTCTTTATAAGACTGGATTCAGGATGGTTAGCCTTTTTCCTTAGGCCCAGGATCAGATGCAGAAGACACGATGAGCGTTCTGCTGCAGAGGATGCAGAATAACGCAAAGCAAAATTCATCCATCGGGTGTGGTTTAAATAGCCTCCTGTAGTGCTTAGGTGTCTCCTTCCACAGCCACGCCTAGGTAAGAAAAGAGTTCCTGCTTTCCAGAAGAGTTCCAGTGTTCTGAACCTAGGGAGTGGCTCCTGCCCCACCCAACAGGAA